>NC_080193.1:90186742-90842055 GCF_030028045.1 Hippopotamus amphibius kiboko | reverse complement strand
TGACATTGGAAATAACAGCTTACTTTGCATTCTTTCTTTTCAAGCTTGAATCATCTTCTCCTTGAAAGCAAGGGCCACTCTATTTACTTCTTTTGTCTACTCCAGTCAATATTCTGTACAAGAGAGTCCAAAAATTCCCAACGGGTTTTGTCACAATACCCAGCATGTCCAGGTGGCTCCAATGATGTCACAAAATCCTTAAAACACAGCAAAATTATAAATTAATAAATACAATGCATTCCATATTGACATCAAAAATAATGGCCTGCCATAAAGCACGGTTTTATAGAAAGATGTAAAATGTCACAAAACTCTAAAAAGTGGTTAGCAAAAATGATTTTACCCCAAAAAACTGGTTTGTCCCATTCCAAAAAATGTTGGGAACGGCCACAGTGGCTTCTGCCTGCTGATATGTGCAGGGCCCCCCCAAGGTAGAGCACGTAACTTGATCAAATTCAACATCGGGGCACAGGCTGCCAACCCCAATCCAGCTTGCTCTCACCAGCAACTAAACTGCAAAACAGCCCGGGCAGCAAACCCTCCCCCATGCCTCTCTCCATCCCCACCCCACAGGGACCTTGAGAGAGCTGCTCCCACAGCTCAGGGTTTGCTTAATTCTCCTGCAGATTGTCTTTCTCTTCCCTATACACATACACTTACATAAACATACTTTTCCTCTTTTCTTTAATTCTTATCCAGTTACCTCAGGAAAAGAAACATGGCTTTGTAGTGGATACTGTGATTTCAGGACTGAGAACCAATTCCCCGTGGCTGGGAGTGCTAGTGGCCCATGGCTGTCATGGTTGTTCCTTTCCGGGGATTGCACTTGGATGGAGAGTCACCTTGCTCAAGATCACACCCCCTTCCCTGGAGTGACCTGTATCCAACGACTTCAAGGAGCAGATAAAAGTCTCAGCCTCTTGCCTCAAGATGGGACAACTCTGAAGGGCTTATAGCTGGTCCATGGCTCCCCATAGCATCAGCTGAGTCTTTTGTTGTGGCTGCATCTCAGCCCAACTTCCCCCTTCCCCGGTCCTGCACCCTCACCCTGCAACCAGGATCCATCCAGAGTGTGCCACCCAGTAAACTTCTCATACATGAATTTTTATCTCAGACTCTGAATTCCAGGAACCCCGACCTAGGACACTCTCCCTCTTTTTCTCTGCATTCCTTCTTCATGATTAAAAATGAACCTTATGGTGGCTGATTGGTCCTCGTAAAACATGGATGTCAAAGTAAAGTTTTAAAGTAAAATTATTCCTTAACTTCTAAAGTCTCTAAATGTCCTGAGAATTTCCCCTCAATAATTCAACAACTCTCCAACTTTCTTCTCTTCCTCATATAATTAAAAACACCATTGTCAAAGCCATGTCATATCAATAAGAAACTATTCTTATTAATTTGGTTAGTTTCAGTTATAATTAGTGGATTTGCAAGCAGAATCTTCACTTCTAAACTATAATATTCGATTCTTCTACTGCTTTTCATTACAGATGTACATAATTTCATCAAGGTTTAAATTTAAATAGATTAATATGGGCTGGACTTTTGTTCCTTTTATTTTATTATTTTTGATAGAAAAATTATTTTCAAGTTCAAAAAAACTGACTCTGAAATAAACTGTTGGAACCCAATCCTTCTGTAAGTGGGAGCTCTCAATCACATCGAACAATTGGCTTTGGAAAGAGAGAAGCCTGACACCATTTCAGGAACTTGAAACAACTTTCAGGCTTCCCTGGATGAGGCAGGTGTCCAGTTACCTAACTATATAATAGCAGAAGGGTCCCAGCTGAGCTGTCACAGTTTGATTTCTCAACTTCGGGTCACTGATTGGCCCACACCCACACTGACCATCTGAATAGTCTGGCCACTCACGTGGCAATTAGGACAGCACGGCCACATGTGCAATGGGCAGTGACTCTCTCCTACATATGGGGTATGCGAGATCACCTAATGCATCCATCCAAAACTTCTCCCCACCCTCTTTATTTTTGGAGATGAAGTAAAGCTGAACATTTCATTAGATTTTTTAGTGATTTTCAAAATTTTTTATCAACAGTACTGTGTGAGGGACTTGAACTATAAATGAACAAGTCCAGACTTACCCATTCATATGAGAGCAAAGATTCAAATAATAACTTCAGACAAAGACACACCAGCCAAACTGAAGGCAATGAAGAAACTGGCATATACAAATACACGGAAAAGAAAGAGAAGGTGAATTTTGGTTATTCATTAATAAAGACTGGGTAATCAAAGCTGCTTTCTTCAAATGTTCAAAGGATGAACAGCAGAACCAAAGCATCAAATAGGATCAGACAATGATATGAAGACCTATTCAGCTGCTAATGGAGCACCAGCTGGAAAGTGAAGGCCACCCCAGGCAGGAGAGGGACACCCAGAGTGGCACCAGGGCAAGGCCTGTGACGGTCCCTGTTCTGGCTTGAGCCAGAGCTGGGAGAAAGCGCTCTCTGGTGGGAGAAAGACAGGTGCCCCTCCTGGAACTAAAGCCTGGAGCCCCAGTCTGCTCATCCTGGTGGGGACAAGGAGAAGACCTGGAAGAGTCCTGGCATAGAGGATTAAGTCGTATTTCAAACCAGGAGACCAGAGGGAAAGGTCCGAGTGGGGGCAGGTCAGAGCAGAGTGGCCCCATGAGGACATGTAGAGAAGCAATCCACCCAGGGCAGAAGGAAGTGCTCCATCACTTCCTCTGGTACTTTCCACTTACTGTATTTATTGCTCTACCCATAGGACAGTGTTTCTTAGCCATTTTTTCAATTAGCACTCCCATAAAGGAAAGAAATGAATCTAAATTTAAATTCTCTCTAGTGAGAGAAATTACATACTAAAAAATAAGATTTTGTTGGGTAGGGTTGAGTTTTAGGGAGCCACAAACCATCTTAATATCTAAGACTTTTTGTTCCCCTCCCCGCAAGAACCAATTTTCATCCCCTCAGAGATGATATAGCTCCCCTGATAATGCATATCCTTGGCTGACATGTCCAAGGGACAAAAGTACCAATGAAGCCACTAAAACATTTAATACTTTTAGGTTGACTTTGGTAGATTTAACTGAATTTAACTGCATTGTTTTACAATATAGGACAAAGAAATTACCAAACATCTCTGGACAGCTTCACAAAAATCATCTGCTCTGGGTTATTTTGATTCAATACCATGGTTTGAAAAGTTCTTCTATATCCACCTGAAACATATGGGTTTTCTGCTATTTGTAAATAGAATTTATTATTATTATCGGTGTGCCATTGAGTCATGTTTCTTTTTGCACAAAAAGAAATCTGTTTAGTATATTCTCTCTTGAGAGACGTCCATGAAATGAAGGTTCTGGAGAGGCAAGTGCTAATGTCCCAGCTTAAATATCCCATGATTCTCCACGTATACCACAACCACACTGAAACAGTGACAAAACTATACAGAAAAATACATTGCTATAGAAACTTGTAACACAAAGTAGAATCACATAAAGACCTCACTTCTTTTACCTTTAGCTGAAGGTGGTATTTAAGCTGGAGTTCTAAGCCAGCTCAGAAAGTTACCCGATTTTCCTTGGGTATCTCCCATGTACACATGTGGTATATGTATTAATAAACTTCTTTCTCTTATTAATTTCTCTTCTATTATAGAGGTCTCAGCCAAGAACTCAGAGGAGAAGAGTGAAAATTATTTTTTTCCCTACACTCATGAGTTCACAGCCAGTTCTGTCTCAAACCAGTGGGCATTCAATCATTACTCCCTTCTATTAGAGCTGATATTCATTTGTTCATCCATTCAACATATATTATTGAGGGCCTGCCATGTGCTGGTGTACTGTTTTAAGTGGCAGAGCTATAACGATAGGAAATGGCCGTTGTATTTTGTTTTTTGGAAACTGCAACTTTATTTCATTATCTTTGTGTTTGTATTCAAGGTCACTTTGTCTTCAAGTAGTATTTCAATTAACATAGACTGGTGAGAAGAAAAAAAGAGGTAGATTTACAAAATAAAAGGTGCATTTATGCCAAATGAAAGTAAATGAGGTCAAGATACCAAGTTTCTCCATAGTTCAAATGAAGAAATGGTGGAAGATTTGGGATCACCGTCACACATCGACTACACAGGCAGTCCAAATTCCAAAACCTGCACTGTGGCAGTCAGGAGTAACAATTTAATTTCAAGAAAACTTCGTTGTCACATCAAATTAAAGTTGCTCATTTGAGTTTTATTGGGTTTAGGGTTTTATTTTTATTCAGTTTGTAAATTTGTTTCAGTTTTATAATTTGAAGAGCTATAAGCATCAAGAATTTATACTTCGTTTTATATTTGCACATATGTAATATTGTCATTAAATTAATTTAGCAATTACACCGAGGAAAACTGTTCCTGGGATTCATATACACTTTGGAAGTTGACTTATTATGTTAACTGTGGCTGTTTTTTAGCAATGGAGTTATCACTGCAGCTCCTACTGATGGAGCTACCCCTTTTTTCAATTGTTTAGTTGATCCCAGAGTTGAAAGAAACAGTCCCTTTTCGTTATCTAGAGGCTTGAGGGGACACT
This sequence comes from Hippopotamus amphibius kiboko, assembly GCF_030028045.1. Taxonomy (NCBI): domain Eukaryota; kingdom Metazoa; phylum Chordata; class Mammalia; order Artiodactyla; family Hippopotamidae; genus Hippopotamus; species Hippopotamus amphibius. The sequence continues at coordinate 90,837,497 of NC_080193.1, read as the reverse complement.
TCTGGCCTTCTGTGTGCAGGGACTGTAATTTCCTTCAAATTTATCAGTGAAAGAAAATGGTCAGTTGAGAGTTGGCAAACATCTGAAAACAATAAAGGGGAAAGGAAAACACAATTCAGTCTATTGCCTTAGGGAATGGGGAAAAAGCTGTGTTTTCTGATAACACAGGGAAACTTGTGGAATCTACCGAAGAAACAGCTGCAGTCTCCAAAATGGCAATAGCCATTTCTTACATCATAGATCCAGAAGGTGATACTGAAATCTATACCTGGCCATCCTTCTGTCTCCCTATCTTGAAAACACAGGTGAAGAAAGCAGTGTTTTGTTCTACATGGTTCCCAGATCCTCAGACCTCCACTGGCTCATGGCAGTTTTCAACAGTCTTAGACATAATGAGAAAGATAAGGTGGACTACTGTTGACAAAAGCATGTTGGTGTAAGATTACCAACTGTCCTTTCCCAGAAAGAACTGTTCTTTGTTCTAAGATGTGACCTTCTTGCTTTTTTGTGGTTGAAATGTCCTGGGACACATTAGCTACACACACGCTCAAAGTAAGCTTTCCCTTCAGATAAGGGATCAGACATATTCACAACTTCCTGGCCTTCCAGAAACACAAGGTAATATAAAACAATGTTATATGCTAACATTTTAAAATATAATAAACATAATTAAATGTCACTGCTTTCACAAAACAGTGTTAAGAGTAGATGATGACCATTTCTTTTTATCTTTATTTTCTCTTTATTTGGACATTAAAAAAATGTCAACCTTATTTTAGTTAAGGATCTTTTGCTTTTGCTTTTTGAAGTTTTGCTGGTTCATGAAATCTGAAAGTTCAAGAATCATCGAGTACTGACAAGAGCTTGTGACTTAGAGGTAGGGATTTTAAACTGAGCTCTACCACTGGCTACACACCTTGGAAAACTTGTTTAATCTTTGAAAGTTGCATAAATACAGCTTATATACAAAATAGAGATGGCATATCTTTCTTCACTGAGCCACTTGTGAAGATTAATAAAAAAAATATAAAGCATCTGAGTCCAATAAATAAAAGTTATCATCATTATTAACTATCAGCCATTGCTTTTTATACATTTAATATGAACACAGTAGTCAAGATGTTTAATTGGGAAGGCTCAACATCCTTTAAAATCAGACAAAGCACAAGACCATAATTTCCAACCAGACTGGTTACTTTTTTTCTGAACTAGACCAGACTCTATATACACAAGTCTCCAAAAAAATAACAATACCTAATGACTTTTTTGCCTACATAATACCAAATAGCCAGCTAAGCTGATGTTTTTTAACTTAATTTGATGTCACTTCAGACAACTCCCAACATCCTTTGACGAGAATCCATCTAACCAGGCATATACGTACTGAGACAAAACAATACACCATGTTTTTAAAAATAAGTTTTCTACATTAAAAAAAATTTTAGTAAAACAAAGGAAACAGGAATTAGGATACTTGCCCAGAACAACAAGAAGTGCTTACTTAAAATCAGCTATATTTATGTGATTAAAATTTAATGCATGGAGCTTACTCATTTATATGAATCGTTTGAAAACCCTATAAAGACATTGTTAATGGGTTGGTAATCTTCACGAGTCTTATTTACCTAAGAGGTTTTTTTTAATGATGAATAGGTCTAAACATAACCTAACTCCTTATGAAAATATAGATGTTAATAGATTTAAGTTGAGGAGACTACGTGCTCTCCTTGTTTGAATAATGGTCATAATGGTCAATGACTGTTTTTTAACCATTAGGGAAACAGCTCAATTTTATTCTAAACAGACTCCAACTGAGAAAATAACACAAGACATTCTTTTGTTTACCTGGGGATTTGAGAGCTCTGGAAGTTCACGTGGTTTTCATGACTGAAAGAATCAACACTCTTTCTTTTCCCAGACATGTCAAATTGGCAGCTCCCTAAATCAAAACACTGCATGGTACAAATTGGGGTCTTGTGGGGGCAGATTTCTTACATGTTCTTCATGAATATATGGTTTTAATTCACCAAGTTATTCACGTAGGCTTAGTAAGTAAGCCTTTTACCTGTTCCCAAACTTTTACTACCGAGCTGTGTTTTCCTTTCCCCTCGCAATTTGTGGTGACTTGGCAACTGATAAATAAATGCCTGGGGGACTGTATTAGGTGAAAACCATGGGCTTTGCACAGAGAAGGCCAGAGCCATCACAAAAGGCCCCAGATACCTCAAAACAAGGGCATTAGAGAGCAGAACTGTCTATCTCCAATGCAAAACTCATTCAACATGGTTCTGCTTACCCCAATGGGAACACACAGTGACACCCCATCCACTCCTCCAGCTCCAGAGAACTGTCTTGATTCCAAGCATTCCCTTGACATACATCCTGAAGGTGTACATTAATCTAGAAAAGTAGATCTTTGCCTTGAAACTATCAATGTTTTTTTCTTTGAAGGTAGTTAGCCAATTTCAGATATAACCTCTAAATTGAAGAGCTGAGATTATAATAGTTTTTTTTTTCTTTTTCAACTTGTTGACCAACTTTAGTGACCTGATTTAGTTCTTGAAAATCTGACAGAGATCTGCCTTACTCAGGACTCTTCATTTGCAGAGGCAGGATTTCTCCACGCACATGTTCTCAGTCATAGAAGCACAGACGTTCACCTGTCCTCGGCACCCTAAGGAATGATCCCTAGTTTATGCAGAGAATTCCAGTCTTACAAATAACCATTCTCACAGCCCAAATGGACTTAAAACTTTAACTCAGATGTAAGTTTGAAAGATGTGGAATAATCAAAACCCAGAGCAATTCCTTTCTTTATCCCCTTGAGAGTGAAAGATGGTAATTGTATATTTTTATCTTGTAAAATTCTATGGGTCAGTCCTTTCATATGAAGTGGATAATTCCAAAGTTACCTCAAGCATTCACTTATTAAATTGCTTTCCTTTTATTTATTTCACTTCTTAATTTGATAACATTACCAATTAAAATGCTACCTACTCGGTTTAGAAACCTATAGACTTTTAAGTCCTTTCCATTTTGGAAAAAAAGTCAATACATTACCGAAACAGCCCTCATTGGTGGTAAACAATTAAAAGTAGATTCTACTGACATTATCTAAATCATAGCATCCCCCAAGAAATAAATCCTGGAAATTTAAGTTGCCCTATGGAAATTCTTTCTGACTTCCCAGACTGGAAAGATCTCACAAACTTTTGAATGTTCAAAAAACTCATTATTTATAAATAGTCACAAGCAGTCTAGGAACGTGACTATATTGTGGCCTTGAGTTCTTTTTATATCTTGAATGTCATTTTTACTTATAATGTATTTTTACTATGTCTTCTTATCTCTTTTATAATAAACAACCCTTTTAAATTCAGGGACCGTGAGTTACAATTTTTTGTATCTCCCGCGCATGTAATCTTTTCATTAAAAAATATTTTTATTATTACATGCCAGTCAGCAGGTTGAGTAAAAGGGACACAAAGATGCCTTAACTCAGCCTTAGGCTTCATGGACTTACATTTTGAGAGAAGAAAAACACACAAATTCAAAACAACAAAGTAAAATAATATGTCAAAGAATCTCTGAAGAAGATGTACAGGGAAAGCCACAGAAATGTAAAGGGCCAGTTCTGTGGAAGGTTGCCTATAAATATTTTTGATATGTTGATAATTCACTTTAATATCATATTACGTATTTTTGTTTTATTTTGACTTCTACATTTCCCCATTTGCAGCAATTTTCATTCATTTGTTCCACAAATATTTATTGAGTATCTAAAATGTTTCACCCTCTGTGCTTAATGTTGGGGATACAACAAGGAATAAGATACATATGGTCTCTGCACTCATGAGGCACACATTTTGGGGAGTTGAGACAAAATACAAATAAACAAAATAATTATAAATTATGATAAGTGCTTTAAAAGATACACACAGGGAGTTGAAACAGAGAACAGCAGTGAGCAAACTCCTCTAGCCAGATTGGTCAAAGAGTGTCTCTCTAAGGAAAAGCCAGCCTACAAAGAGTGGAAGGAAAAATATTCTGAGATTAGAGGGAGCATATACAAAGTTCCTGGGGCAGGAAAGAACCAAAGGAAGGGATGTATGACTGTAGCATAATGTGTGAGGAGGCAAGTAGTTCAAATTAAGGTTGTAGCTATAGGCAGGGATCAGATCTTGACAAGCTTTAAAGACCACAATAAAAAGTCTTACTTACCTTTTATACTAAGAATAATAGGAAGCTACTGGAGATTTTAGTAATAAGATGACACAGCCTTTAAAGGGGATCACTCAATATGTTACCAGTGGCTGAATAGTGTGTTGATTAATAGCATGGATTAATAGCTATGCTTTGAACAAGTTCCATACCTTCTCTCTGCCTTAATTTCTCATGTGTAAAATAGGAATAATAACAGTATATGTCCCAAAGGGTTTCATAAGCATTAACTAAGTTAATCCATATAAACAGCTTTAAAGAGTGTTGGCATATAATAATGGCTATATAAATATTAGTTAATTTTTTTCAATTCCATGGAGAAAAAAGATGCATTATTAAATAAATGGAATTAGGAAAACTGAGTATGATCTACCCCCCCCCAAAATTAGTTGGATCTGTTCTCCACAACTTATACCAGAATAAATTTCAGAGGGTTCAAAGATATACTGCAAAACATAAAGCACTTTAGAGCCATTATTTATGTATGACCAAACAAATGCCATAAAAATATACTGATAAATAGGGAGAGAGACAATATTAAAATCAAAATTTGTGTTGGCAGAAATCAGCACAGGCAAAATTAGAGGGACAAAAATATGTGCCATTCATATCAGAAAGAGTTTTGCATCACTAATATAAAATAGCCACTACACATCAATAAGTAAAAAAAAAACCTACTATCAGATAGGAAAATAGGCAGAAAGTTTGTCCAAAGTTATTCAGGAAAAGCGATGAGATGTCCTGTCTTTATTTTTATTTTTATTTTTTTGGCTGTATTGGGTCTTCATTGCCACTTGCAAGCTTCCTCTAGTTGTGGCGAGCGGGGGCTACTCTTCATTGCAGTGCATGGTCTTCTCATTGCAGTGGGTTCTCTTGTTGCAGGGCACAGGCTCTAGGCACATGGGCTTTAGTAGTTGTGGCACACGGGCTTGGCTGCTCCACAGCATGTGGGATCTTCCCGGACCAGGGATGGAACCCGTGTCCCCTGCATTGGCAGGCAAATTCTTAACCACTGCACCACCAGGGAAGTCCCAGAGGTCCTGTCTTGACATTAATCTTAATATTCCACACCAGTACCTTTAAGGCCAGCTCAGGTGCTCACACTTGCATTCCCACCTTTGTGTTTGTGTATGATCTGCATTGGTGAGTCACATACATATTGTTTGGAAACAAGTTCTCTTTTTTCCGAAGTATTAAAATGCTCTAAGACCCATCTGTAATTATATCGTCATTTGGTTAATTTTCTATATTGAATTGAGGGGCTTCCACCTTTGGTGATAGGAAGAACAGAAAAGAAGGAAACTAAGTGGATCGTTGGGATAATCCACTGTTATGATGTTTGTCTTTCTATATGTTGGCTGATGACAGAGTAACACATCTTTTTAAACTCTCGGCTTCAAGACTTCATTCAGTTTTGAAAAAATTTAACTCAAGTCTTTGAATGAGAAAGGGGGAACGCTCCTTTGCTCTTTTGCGCTAGTCTCAGAAGCCTGGAATTATGGCTGGACAAGGCCTTGTTATCTGCAGGGGATGGGGCCAGACTTGGAGGGGCAGGCCTAACCAGGTTCAGACACAGGAGAAGAGCTGGTGGGGACCTGGCTGGAAGTCAGCCTCAGGGAAGCCTGTTAGCAGTTTGGGTGTCAGCTGCTTTGTGTGTTTAGGGAGTGGGGTGGCTGCTTCCAGCATCCACAATTAGAACTAGAAGAAAACAAGGCAAGCCTCAATTCCATGGGAGCCAAAATATGGGAAGATTATCAAGCAAGGATATAAGCATAAAAACCAAAGTTTCAGAATGGGAGCATAAGATTGGGGGGGAGGGGTGCAGAATAGTAAAAAGGGAGACTTATTACTAAACCCCAGGGAACTACGATGAAGACCTTTAAATACTGGATGGAAATCTTGCTGGAATACTCTGATTAATATATTGAAATAATACCATTCTGCTTGGAAATTAGCTACTTCTTACCATCCCTCTCCTCCTCAAACAATGCCTTCTTCCCCTTTCCAACCAGCTATAAACACCTAAACCTCTCCTCGACGGCACCCGCAATAGTCAACAAGCCCCTTCTCTGGTGCTCTGCCCTCTCCATATGGAATCACTGTGAGTAGCACTGACCTCCCTGTGGACAAATGGTGGGCGTCTACTGTATCCCTTCCCCCAAGGGGTCACCATCTTGTGGTCACCCATCAGCCTTTCCCTGGAGCTGTCCCTATGTGGCCATGCGTTAAAACCATAGCCGCCACTACTGGCTACCATCATGTACCAATTGTTAAATATATTTAATATCACTCATACTTAAATCTCTTGTCTTTAGGCCAGCATTGGTCCTGGACACACACACACACACACACACACACACACACACACACACACATACACACACACAGGCTAAACCTACAGTTAAGAAGGATGAGGCAGATAAGGGCAACAATATCAGCTGTGGGAAAAGAAGAAATGAAATAGTTGAAACCCAACCTAGATCTGATTCAAAAGAAAAACACAGATTTTGGTTCTCAAACATAGGTATGCAGAATAGTTATATGGGAATGATGTTAAAATACATGTTTCCATAAATTGGTGCAGTCACTATGGCAAACAGTATGGCAGTTCCTCAAAAAACTAAGAATAGACCTACCATATGATCCAGCAATCCCAGTCCTGGGCATATATCCAGACAAAACCATAACTCAAAAAGATACATGCACCACTATGTTCATAGCAGCACTAGTCACAATAGCCAAGACATGGAAATAACATAAATGTCCACCAACAGAGGAATGAATAAAGAATATGTGGTGCATATATACAATGGAATACTACTCAGCCATTAAAAAGAACAAAATAATGCCATTTGCAGCAGCATGGATGGAACCAGAGATTATCATACTAAGTGAAATGAGTCAGACAGAGAAAGACAAATACCATATGATATCATCTACATGTGGAATCTAAAATATGACACAGGAGAAGAAAGATGGCAGCAAAGTAGAAGGACATGGAATGCATCCCTCTCCACAGATGCATCAGGAATATATCAAAAGATGCAATAATTCCCACAGAGAACCAGCTTAACACCAGCAGATGACTTTGAACACCAGAAAGGACTGCAAAGATCCCCACATAACTGGTATTTGTTTGACTCAACATGCTGCCATTAGTCTGGGGCTTGGACAGTCTCCTTTAAACCACTTTACTGCCAGGACAAGCAACCTCTGAAGTCTGGACTACTCCATTAAAAGTCAAATAGGAGGCTGTGGGGATGGAGCACTGAATCCAGGATTCTAGACTAACAGGGAGTCCTCAGACACAGGGAAGATTAACTGCAGAGAACTCTCATGGAGCCCTGTATCAGAGTCTAAAACCCAGCTTCATCCAATTGTCTGCAACTGCCAGTGCTGGACACCTCACATCAAACCACAAACAAGACAGGAACACAAACCCACCCATCAGCACACAGACTATCTAAACCCATATTAACCTCACAAATACCCTAAAACACACCACCTGACATGGCCCTGATCATCAGAGAGAAAAAACACAGAGACACAAACCAGAAAGCAGGCACCAGACCACCACCCCCACCCCCCACCCCCCCGCCACCAGGAAGCCTACTCAAGACACTGGACAAACCACACCACAGGAGGCAGAGGGCAAAAACAAGAGGAATTACTACTAGGCAGCTTATGGAAAGGAGATAGCAAATTCTATAAATTAGACAAAATGAGAATATAAAGAAACACCATGCAGGCAAAGGAGCAGGAAAAATAAACCACAAGACCAAATAAATGAAGAGGAAATAGGAAAATTGCCTGAAAAAGAATTCAGAGAAATGATAGTAAAGATGATCCAAGATCTTGACAACAAAATACAGAAAATACAAGAAACAGTTAATAAGGACTCAGAAGAACTAAGAGCAAACAAACAGTAATGGACAACAAAATAACCAAAGTTAAAAATACTCTAGATGGTATAAACAACAGAATAACTGAGGCAGAAGAATGAATAAGTGAGTTGGAATATAGAACGGGGGAAATAACTGCCACAGAGCAGGAAAGAGAAAAAAGAATAAAAAGAATGGAAGACAGTCTCAGAGACCTTGGTGACAACATTAAGTGCACCGATATTTGAATCATAGGCATCCCAGAAGAAGAAGAAAAAACAAAGAGTCTGAGAAAATATTTGAAGAGGTTATAGTGGAAAACTTCCCCAACATGGGAAAGGAAATAATTAATCAAGTCCAAGAAGGGCATAGAGTCCCATACAGAATAAACCCAAGGAGAAATACACCAAGACACATATTAATCAAACTAACGAAAATTAAACACAAAGAAAAAATATTAAAAGCAGCAAGAGAAAAGCAACAAATAACATATAAGGGAAAACCCATAAGGATAACAGCTGATCTTTCTGCAGAAACTCTGCAGGCCAGAAGGGAATGGCAGGATATACTGAAAGTCCTGAAAGAGAAAAACCTACAACCAAGAATACTCTACCCAGCAAGAATCACATTCAGATTCGATGGAGAAATCACAAGCTTTACAAACAAGCAAAAGTGAAGAGAATTCAGCACCACCAAACCAGCCTTACAACAAGTGCTAAAGGAACTTCTCTAGGCAGGAAACACAAGAGAAGGAAAAGACCTACAAAAACAAACCCAAAACAATTAAGAAAATGGTAATGGGAACACACATGTCAATAATCACCTTAAATGTAAATGGATTAAATGCTCCAACCAAAAGACACAGACTGGCTGAATGGATACAAAGACAAGACCCTTCTATATGCTGCCCACAAGAAATGCACTTCAGACCAAGGGACACATATAGACTGAAAGTAAAGGGATGGAAAAAGATATTCCATGCAAATGGAAGTCAAAAGAAACCTGGAGTAGCAATACTCACATCAGACAAATTATACTTTAAAGTACAGACTATTACAAGAGACAAGGAAGGACAGTACATAATGATCAAGGGATCCATCCAAGAAGAACATATAACAATTGTAAATATCTATGCACCCAACATAGACACACCTCAATACAGAAGGCAAATGCTAACAGCCATAAAAGGGGACTTCGACAGTAACACAATAACAGAAGGAGATTGAACACCCCACTTATATCAATGGACAGATTATCCAAACAGAAAATAAGGAAACACAAACTTTAAATGACACATTAGACCAGATAGGCTTAATTGATACTTATAGGACATTCCATCCAAAAACTTCAGAATACACTTTCTTCTGAAGTGCACAGGGAACATTCTCCAGGATAGATCACATCTTGGGTCACAAATCAAGCCTTGGCAAATTCAAGAAAATTGAAATTCTATCAAGCATCTTCTCTGACCACAATGCCATGAGACTAGATATCAATTACAGGAAAAAAACTGTAAAAAATACAAACACATGGAGGCTAAACAGTACACTATTAAACAACCAAGAAATCACTAAAGAAATCAAAGAGGAAATCAAAAAAATATCTAGAAACAAATGACAATGAAAACACAACAACCCAAAGCCTATGGGACACAGCAAAAGCAGTTCTAAGAGGGAAGTTGATAGCAATGCAGTCCTACCTCAAGAAACAAGAAAAACATTGAATAAACAACCTAGCCTTACACCTAAAACAATTAGGGAAAGAACAACAACAACAACAACAACAACAACAAAAAACCATAGTTAGCAGAAGGAAAGAAATCATAAAGATCAGATCAGAAATAAATGAAAAAGAAATAAAGGAAACAATAGCAAAGATCAATGAAACTAAAAGCTGTTCTTTGAGAAGATAAACAAAATTGACAAACAATTAGCCAGACTCATCAGAAAAAAACAGAAGACACACATCAACAGAATTAGAAATGAAAAAGAAGAAGTAACAACGGACACCACAGAAATACAAAAGATCATGAGAGACTACTACAAGCAACTATATGCCAATAAATTGGATAACCTGGAAGGAATGGATAAATTCTTAGAAAGGTACAATCCTCCAAGACTGAACCAGGAAGAAATAGAAAATATGAACAAACCAATCACAAGTACGGAAATTGAGACTGTGATTAAATATCTCCCAACAAACTAAAGCCCAGGGCCAGATAGCTCCACAGGCAACTTCTATCAAACATTTAGAGAAGACCTAACACCTATCCTTCTCAAACTCTTCCAAAATATAGCAGAAGCAAGAACACTCCCAAACTCATTCTATAAGGCCACCATCATCCTGGTACCGAAACCAGGCAAAGATGTCACAAAAAAGAAAATTACAGGCCAGTATCACTGATGAATATAGATGCAAAAATCCTCAACAAAATACTGGCTAACAGAATCCAACAGCACATTAAAAAGATCATACACAATGATCCAGTGGGGTTTATCCCTGGAATTCAAGGATTCTTTAATATATGCAAATCAATCAATGTGATACATCATATCAACAAATTGAAGGATTAAAAACCATATGATCATCTCAATAGATGTGGAAAAAGCTTTTGAGAAAATTCAACATTCATTTATGATAAAAACTCTCCAGAAAATGGGCATAGAAGGAAATTACCTCAACATAATAAAAGCCATATATGAGAAATCAAAAGGCAACATCGTTCTAAATGGTGAAAACCTGAAAGAATTCCCTCTAAGAATAGGAACAAGACAAGGGTGTCCACTCTCACCACTATTATTCAACATAGTTTTGGAAGTTTTAGCCACAGCAATCAGAGAAGAAAATGAAATAAAAGGAATCCAAATTGGAAAAGAAGTAAAATTGTCACTCTTTGCAGATGACATAATGTGATACATAGAAGACCCTAAAGACTCTTTCAGGACTTCCTAGGTGGCTCAGTGGGTAAGAATCCACCTGCCAATGCAGGGGACACAGGTTCGATCCCTGCCCCAGGAAGATACCACATGCTGCGGAGCAACTAAGCCTGTGCACCACAACTATTGAGCCCATGTGCTGCAACTACTGAAGCCCACGTGCCTGGAGCCCATGCTCTGCAACAAGAGAGGCCACCTCAATGAGAAGTCCGTGCACCACAAGGAAGAGTAGCCCCCACTCGCCGCAACTAGAGAAAGCCAGTGTGCAGCAATGAGGACCCAACACAGCCAATAAAATAAATAAGTAAGTAAATAAATAAATAAATAAAAAGACTCTTCCAGAAAACTGCTAGCACTAATCGATGAATTTAGTAAAGTAGCAGGATACAAAATTAATGCACAGAAATCTCTTGTATTCCTATACACTAACAATGAAAAAGCAGGAAGAGAAATTAAGGAAACACTCCCATTTACCACAGCAACAGAAAGAATAAAATATCTAGGAGTAAACCTGCCTAAGGCGGCAAAAGACCTGTATGCAGAAAAGTATAAGACACTAATGAAAGAAATCAAAGACAATACAAACAGATGGAGAGAAATACCATGTTTTTGGACTGGAAGAATAAACATTGTGAAAATGACTATCCAAAGCAATTTACAGATTCAACACAATCCCTTTCAAATTACCAAAGACATTTTTCACAAAACTAGAACAAGAAATCTTATGATTTGTATGGAAACGCAAAAGACCCCGAATAGCCAAAGCAATCTTGAGAAGGAAAAATGGAGTTGGTGGAATTAGGCTTCCTGACCTCAAACTATGCTACAAGCCCACAGTAATCAAGACAGTATGGTACTGGCACAAAAATAGGAAGGAAGATCAATGGAACAGAATAGAGAACTCAGAGGTAAACCCAAGCACATGTGGGCACCTTATCTTTCACAAAGGAGGCAAGAATATACAATGGAAAAAAGACAGCCTCTTCAATAAGTGGTGCTGGGAAAATTGGACAGCAACATGTCAAAGAAGGAAAGTAGAACACTTCCTAACACCATACACAAAAATAAACTCAAAATGGATTAAAGACCTAAATGTAAGGCCAGATACTATCAAACTCCTAGAGGAAAACATCGGGAGAACACTCTATGACATCCATCAAAACAAGATCCCTTTTGACCCACCTCCTAGAATAATGGAAATAAAATCAAGAATAAACAAATAGGACATAATGAAACATAAAAGCTTTTGCACAGCGAAAGAAACCATAAACAAGACAAGAAGACAGCCCTCAGAATGGGAGAAAATACTTGCCAATGAAGCAATGGACAAAGGATTAATCTCCAAAATACACAAGCAGCTCATGCAGCTTAATACCAAAAAAGCAAATAACCCAATCCACAAATGGGTGGAAGACCTAAATAGACATTTCTCCAAAGAAGACATACAGATGGCCAACAAACACATGAAAAGATGCTCCACATCACTAATCATTAGCGAAATGCAAGTCAAAGCCACAATGAGGTATCACCTCACACTGGTCAGAATGGCCATCATCACAAAATCTAGAAACAATAAATGTTGCAGAGGGTGTGGAGAAAAGGGAACTCTCCTGCACTGTTGGTGGGACTGTAAGTTGGTACAGCCACTATGGAAAACAATTTGGAGGTTCCTTAAAAAACTACAAATAGAACTACCATATGATCCAGTAATCCCATTACTGAGCATATGCCCAGAGAAAACCATAATCCAAAAAGAAACATGTACCATGAGGTTCATTGCAGCACTACTTACAATAGCCAGGACATGGAAACCAACTAAATGTCCATTAACAGATGAATGGATAAAGAAGATGTGGCACATATATACAAAGGAATATTACTCAGCCATAAAAAGGAATGAAATGGAGCTATATGTAATGAGGTGGACAGACCTAGAGACTGTCATACAGAGTGAAGTAAGCCAGAAAGAGAAAAACAAATACTGTATGCTAACTCATATATATGGAATCTAAATTAAAAAAATGGTACTGATGAACCCAGTGACAGGGCAAGAATAAGGATGCAGATGCAGAGAATGGACTGGAGGACATGGGGTTGGAGGGGCAGGGAGCGTGTAAAATAGATAGCTAGTGGGAAATTGCTGTATAACAAAGGGAGATCAACTCGGTGATGGGTGATGCCTTAGAGGGCCAGGACGGGCAGGGTGGGAGGGAGTCGCGAGATGGAGGGGATATGGGAATATATGTATAAATAGAGCTGATTCACTTTGGTGTACCTCCCAAGCTGCTACAAGAGTGTAAAACAATTATATTCCAATAATGAGCTTGAAACAACAAAAACATAAACAAAATAAAATAAATAAAATGACACAAATGGACTTATCTATGAAACAGAAATAGACTCACAGACATAGAGATCACACCTGTGGTTGCCAAGTGGGATGCGGAGTTGGGGAGGAATGGATTGGGAGTTTGGGATTAGCAGATGCAAACTATTATATAGAGAATGCATTAGCAACAAGGTCCTACTGTATAGCACAGGGAACTATAGTCAATACCCTGTGATAAACCATAATAAAAAATAACATGAAAAAGAAAGAAGATATATAAATACATATACATACACATGTACATATATATGTATAACTGAATCACTTTGTTGCACAGCAGAAATTAACACAACATGGTAAATCAACAATTCTTCAATAAAATAAAAAAAAAAAAAAAAAAAAAAAAACACATTCCCAGGCCTACCCCAGACTGTCTGAATCAGGACCTCTGTGGGTAGAGCCCAACATCTATGGCTTTAATAATCTCCTCATGGAAAACTTAGGCTCAGCAGTTTGGGAACTCTGATTTAACCTGTTGCTAAAGCAACATCAACCCTGCGGGGATTTCTTGAGACCTGGTGCCTGTTGATTCCAACTTCAGCAGATTTTTTTTTTTTTTGCTGTTTGCTGTTTGCTACAGCTGCCAAGAGTTGAGGGGAACTGGGAAGGATGAGGGTAAAAATAGCTATAAATACAATAACTGAATCAGATGACAAATGAATAAATACTGAGAAAAGTCTAGAGCAATCTAATAGGTCATTTTAATTACTATCTTTAAATTAGTTTTAATACTAAACAAAATTGTAGGTTTGAGTTTTGAGTTTTTTTAAACAAAGCTAGAAAAAGATGAAATATTACATTCAAAATATACTTTCCATGTGGCTATTTGTTATTCAAGATAACATCATACAGAATAAATGGAAAAGAGCTGATTGTGAAAAATTATCTGTGAGAATCCTGCTGGGGAAAAAAGCTGGTGTAAAGAAAAATTGTAAAGGATGTAGAGCTCATGAAGAATCAGCTAAAATAATGTTCAGTGCAAAATTTATTGTAAAGTAATAAAAGTTTGTGACCAAGTGTAATGCTCAAAATAAATGGTACAAAATCAACTTAAGCACACCTGCTTTCCTTCCTTTTGTAGGGAAGCCTGTATTTTGTTCTAGTCATTCTCACCATCCCCTACGTGGGCCATGGCCTCTTGGTCTCTGCAGCCTTCCTCTCCCTCTTTCTTGTCCTGTGTGGATCTCCCCTCAGGCCAAGCAGTGGCCTGGCAAGATGGCCAGTACCAAGGGTTGGATCCACAGCACTAGAACTTGAGTATGAGGAGAGTAAATTTATCCAATAAAGGAAGTCATCACTCAAATTCGGGGAAATCCCAGTCTAAACACCAAGTCCAAAGAGCAACAGAGCCACAAGTCAATGGTCAGGCTGTCTGTGGGGACAATAGAAAATTTGGGAATGAGGAGAAGGTCCTGGGAAAGTGGTTTTTCCGTGGGTAGGTGGTGGCAGCTTCCTGAATGGACTGGATGTAGGATGGGACACCTACGAGGTCAGTCTTCCCAAATCGCAGCACTGACCTTATTACTTCCCTGATGAAAAACTCCCAAAGGCTCCTCATTTCCCAATCTCTAAGGGCCCTTTATGTTCTGGGGCCAGCATTCTTTTCTGGTCTTATTTCCCACACTTCATTCATTCAAGCACTGGACAAAAGTTAAGTTCCTACTGTGTGTCAGATTCTCCTAAGTGCTGGAGTCAGAGAAAATAAAAAGCTTTGACTGTTTCCATCTATCCAAAATTCACAGCTAGAGGGCAGACAGGCCAGAAACTGATCACTTGGCTGTCTATTAGGTACCTTGAAACTACATCTTCAAAATTGATTCGATCTTCCCCCTCAAACCTGTTCTTCCCATAGCCTTCACCACTTCAGTGAGCAGCAATGATCTTTCTTCCATTTTCTCAGATCAAAAGTCTTGTAACCATCTCTGACTTCTCTCTCTTTCTCTCACATCCCATATCACCAAGTCCAGCTGGTTCCACCTTCAAAATACATCCAAGATCCAGTCACTTCTCACAAACTTCCCTGCCACCACCGTGACCCAAGCCACCATCCTCTCTTGCCCGGATTATTGCTCTAGCCTCCAAATTATCTCTCTGCTTCTATCCCTTCTACAGCAAACTCTCAAATCAGCAAGCAAAGCAATCCTTTGTATTTTAATACATCACGTCATGTCCACAGCCCACTTGCTCAAAACCTTCCACTGGTTTCCCATCTCATTCAGAAGGAAAGCGAAAGACATTTGAGTGGCTAATAGAACTCTGCATCCTCTGGCCCCCACTGCTTTCCCCACTGCATCTCCCATCACTCGCCTTCTTGCTCACTCTGCTCCCACAGGTGTGTTTCTCCACCACCTCATCACATCCCACCTCAGGACCTTTGCACGGGCTGTTCTCTGCCTGGAACACTTTCCCAGGATAGCCTTGTGGTTCACCCTCACCTCCTTTAGGTCTCTGCTCAAATATCACTTCTGAGAAATCTTCTCCAATCATTTACACCGGATGACACCATTCTATGCAAGTATTCCCTACCCTCATCACTTAACTCTGCTTTATTTTTCAACATTGTACTTTTTGTTATCTGACACATATTTATGTGTGTTATCTATTTATTGCCCAACTCTCCCGCTCAAATCAAGTTCCAGGAGTTCAGGGACTTCATCTATTTTCTTCACTGTTGTATCTCTAGACACTTAGAACAGTGTCTAGCATGTCGTGTGCTCAATAAATATTTTTTGAATTAACTCTTTTGAGTAAAGAACTACTTTCCCTTCCTCTCCTTCCAACTCCTGGAATTGGTAACATCCTAGTCATCTTTAGTCTCAGCTTGATGTCACCTGTTCAAAAAGCTTTACCTGTCCGAAGCTAGAGAATTGGGTTCCTCTGATACATGCTCAGTGAACTTCACCTGCTGAATGAATAAATGAGAGTGAATGGAATGGTGGTATACCAGGGGGCCTCCACTCACCACTGCTTCATATTTACACTTATAATGCTAATCATGGCTCTCCCAGCAGCCAATGACTAAACCCATATGCCTTCAGAACATAAAATTCCACTCCAATTCTAGGCTACTGTTGAATCTTCCCCCTCAATCCATCCCAGTCTGTACCACCCAGCACTCCTTCCAGCTCCAGGCAGGGTAGATCCTTTCACAGTCCTTTACTCTTTCCCCTCTGGCCTCACAATTCTTTCCTTCTCTAGCCCTTTTCCCATGAATATCGTAAATAAAACACAGGTTATTGTCAAGTATATTTGGCTTGCTTATAGACATTTTAGGATACTTCACATCATACATGTGAGGATAGTCACTGAGGTATGTAAAACTCTGACATTTGTAGGCTCCCGGCAAAATGCTGGACACCAAGCTCTTGACCCCTAACACAATTCATTGTAAAATCAACTGTGAGTTAATACTTTTGACCTCTAGTTCCTTTTCCAGAAATGTATCAGAAGTCCAAGAACAGCCAATTAACCTCAAAACCCACCATTCCCCCAAAATTCACCAACCAATCAATCAACATGTGCCCAATATTAGACTGTGTGTTATGGAATAAGAGACAAAATCAATCCACATGAAACAATGGACAGTGTAGTGGAAATCAGATGTTTTGTTCTGGCCAGAATCCATCTCCCCTTCTGACTTTCCTTTGGGGAAACACACCTCTCATTTACTTTGTTTGTTTATTTTGGATGGAATTGAACCTACCTCAGTCCAATAGTAGACAGTGATCCAAGCCTAGCCAATCAGAGCATTCCAGCTGTGGACACAATAATACGTTCACGAAAGAGCACATCATCCAAGCCACACCTGTGGGAATTGATTCCAAAATAGTGTAGTGGCTGAGCTAGTAAACCCTGGGTTCAAATCCCATCACCACCAATTACCAGGTATGGGTATAAGCAGAGAACGGACGTGAGGACACGGGGCAGGAGGTGGGGGGCGGGCGAAGGGGAAGCTGGGACAACGTGAGAGAGCAGCACTGACATATATACACTACCAGATGTAAAATAGGTAGCTAGTGGGAAGCTGCGGCATAACACAGGGACATCAACTTGATAACTGTGATGACTTGGGTGAGAAAGGGAGGGTGGGAAGGAGTCACAGTAGGGAGGGGATATGGGGATATATGTATAAATACAGCTGATTCACTTTGGTGTACAGCAGAAACTGGCTCAACAGTGTAAAGCAATTATACGCCAATAAAGTGCTTTAAAAAAAAAAGAATTTGGCAAGTTATCTCTTTTCTGAATGCCCTATTTCCTTGCGTAGAAAATGGGGACATACTTTCTAGCTTTACAATTGGAAGGCAGCTGAAATAAAATAAGTGCAAAGCACTCAAAGTCATGCCAGGTACATATTAAACATTCAATAAATGCTATTAGTTCTATTTGGGGAATTCTTTGGAAAGAGAATCTCTCTGCTGGGGCCCTCTTGCTAACACATGGCAAGAGCCTCCCTGAATTAGATAAAACCAGAGGAGAGCGGAGCTGAAAGATAAGGAGAAATGGAACCGCAACACAGCAGTTGAGCCCAAGCATCTAGAAGCCTGATGTCAGCTGATGCCCAGACTTTTTCATGATGTGAGTCAATAAATTCTTTTTTTGAGCTAGATCGAGTCGGGTTTCTACCTCTTTTTGAAAGAGATCTGAACAAAACAGACCGGGGTTCCAGGAGGCATATAATTAAGTGCTAAATATCACACAGCAAGAATGTGGGTTCAGTGTGAACTATGGAAAGCAGTAACAAGGAGGTCACCCACCTCAAATTCTGCCAGCCCTGGCAGTGCTGCCAGACAGTGTCTATTTGAGTCATTTGAGATATCATTGCCCCAGAGGCAGCACATGGTTAATCAGAGAAAAGTCACCTTCTAGAAGAATAATGCCATTTCAGAGCTTTTTAGCAAAAAGCTCTCCCCTCTCATAGCCAGGACCTAGAGCTCTATCACTTGCTGTGTGGAAATGGCAGCTTCCAAAACTGCAAAAATGATGCTCTCAGACAGAGAAAAGAAGGACCTGGTTTTATATCTAATAATCAGGTTAGCTGGATCTAACTGGCATTTTCAGAAGGGACAACTTCAAAGTGATTCCTTTCAGGAAACCAGAAGGCACAGAATTCATACTTTATCTTGAAGTTCCCATCCAGGGCTCTGTGGGGCCCTTTATCTCGAGTGCAGGGCCCCATCCCTCATCTGGAACATCCCTCATGCATCTGGAAGTGTGCGTGATCACTGTACCCCTCCTCTAGAGGTTCTTGGGAGGAAATCTACTTAACACCTCTCCCTTGACCATACTTTCAGCAATTCAGCTTTTCTACCTGTTACCCTTTCCTGGAAGAAATCCAGCTATCTTTCACTTTTTTGTAAGGAAGATAAAAGAGGTTCTGTCTTTTCACAATGCAGGGAGAAGATTCTGTGCAGCGTGACAAAAGCATCATTTCTTACACCTGGGATTTGAAGTTGATAAGAAGTTTTCAGGCACAAAGGGGTATTGGCAGGCCAGCTACGAGAGAGGGAGCAAGTGAGTGTATATGAACGCACGTGAGAGAGAGAGAAGGAGAGAGAGAGAGAGAGAGAGGGAGACCAGCCAGTCTCAATTCCCCCAAATTACTTCCATTTGTTTCTCATGGAGCGGTCAGCAAAGGCAGCTTCATTTAGAAAGTTCATTACAATTTTCTTACCTTAAAATTGCCCAACATGTACCAACAAGCATAAAGGAAATATTGGAAATGGAAACATCCACTGTGTTACTCTTAAGGTTACTATCCGTTGCCAAATTCATTCTTGCTTCATTAAGGTTATAATGTTTAGCTTTGGCTTTGCTAAATAAAAGAAAGAAAAATATCAAGAACGCTAAAGACATTTTGGAACATGCCTCCTAAAATGAGAATGTAAAGACAATAGATCAGAATATCAGAGGTTACTTCGATTTCAGTGTTTATTCTGCTTATCCATATTTTTTATAAAGCAGACCACAAAAAAATCTACCGGCACAATTCTCTGCCACTAATACAAACAATATTAATGTGGGGACCTACCATCAAGAAAGGCTCAAAAGCGATTCTTCAGTCATGGATGTCATTGAATTGTTAAGATTACTGCCAAGAATAAAGGCCCTGTTCTACCCCTCAGCTTTCCATCTGAATTTGCTTTCTTCTTCTCTTACAAGCCCTTCTTATAATGGCTATAGCTTTGAATGCAGGCTAGATTTTCTCAATTGCTTGCTAAGTATGGGATTAATTGGAAGGGAGAAGGTTTGAAGGGGAATCTGATAGAAAGCCTGTGAGTTCGTAAGACAATGCTGTGCCTACCTGTGACATTCACTTGGAAGGATGGTCTGCTTAACGTGAAGTAGGCTGGCAAATGTGAAGCCTTGGGCTCAGACAGCATAAGGCTAGCTGCCTGACTTTTCCTAAACCTGGGACTGCAACTATTTAGAGTTTAGAATAAATCTATCCAACACCATAAAACTAGAAATGCTATGAATATAGAGGTGTGATTAGGCAGGGTTTAAAGGAAAAGAAATGAGCCCTTTCTCACCAGATGTAACTGATTTTTTTAAACAGCTAAATGAGGCCAAAAATAAAACCTCTGTACTTTCTTCCCAGATCCTGAACAGACCATTTTAATATCCTGCCTCATTGCCCTTGTGAGGCCATTTGAGGTTGCCAGCTCCTTGGCTTGATGCTAGCCCAATAAATTTTAACCTCATCAAACCCAATATCCCCCTTTTAATAAATATGTCCCTTTTATTGTCCCGAAATAGAATTCATAGGTAGCACACCCTATCTACCAACAAAAAATTTAAATAAATAAAGACAGTGCCTAAACTGAAATACCAAGGAGAAGCACAAGGCATTCAGCTGGTTTAAAAGCCAAAAAGACAACTGCAGTCCTCAGACTCTGCCTCTGTTCATAGATTCACTGTGAGGGTTACTGATGTCCCAGATGCTTGAGCATCTGGAATGCATCTAAAATGGTGCACTTCCCTTAGTCAACGCCCAAACAGAGCAAAATGCAATATTCATTGCTTACACAGTAATTTCGTTCGTGGAAAATCCAGTGTATATTAAAACCGTGCAGAAAACACTTTGCCTTTATATGTAAAACAGAATAAAGTTTTAGACTCAGAACACTACACATAGGTTTTTCACCTACGTGAAACTGTCAGGAAGTTCAAAGTTGTCCAGGAATGGGTCCAATTGTTTATTTCAATTCTTTGAACCCCTACATAGTATGACATGCGGCATCATTGTTTTCTGCCAATCATTTTAACACCTAATTTCTCTCCTGACACAAAGTTCCAAAATGCCATCCGTGGTCAGTACGCCCATCTCCTGTTGAAGACACTGTGCTGGTCTCTGCTCAGGTCTTTACCCAACTCAACTCCACCTAATAATATTGAAAATCTTTATTTCCACAGTTGGCAGAAACTTAACACCCTATTCTAATCCTTTCATTTAAAAGAAAGAACACACTACCCCAGTGTTCATAGCAGCACTATATATAATAACCAAGACATGGAAGCAACCTAAATGTCTATCAACAGAGGAATGGATAAAAAAGATGTGGTATATATATATACAATGGAATACTACTCAGCCATTAAAAAGAATGAAATAATGCCATTTGAAGCAACATGGATGAACCTAGATATTATCATACTAAGCAAAGTAAGTCAAACAGAGAAAGACAGATACCATATGATATCTCATATGTGGAATCTAAAAAAAATGATACAAATGAACTTATTGTATTTATAAAACAAATAGATTCAAACATACAGAAAACAAAATTATGGTTATCAAAGGGGAAGTGGGGAGGGGATGAATTGGGAATTTGGGATTAACAGATACACACTACTATATATAAAATAGATGAACAATAAGGACCTACTATATAGCACAGGGAACCATATTCAATATCTTGTAATAACCTATAATGGAAAATAATCTGGAAAAGATTCATATATATATATATAACTAAATCACATTGCTGTACACCTGAAACATTGTAAATCAACTATACTTCAACCGTAAATAAATAAATAAGTGAAAACTGACTCTTGGAATTGTTGAGTGATGTCACACAGCCTCACAGTGGTGCATCTGTAGCTGGAACCCAGGGCTCCTAAATCTTCTCTGAGTCCTGTGATCATTCCTGTGTTCAATATTGAATCCGAGAGTCATTGTCCCTTCAAAGAATCACATTAAACAATTGCATCTTATTTCACTAAGTTCTCTGAGTGCATAGCAATATCATTTGTCATCGCTTTTTCCTCCAACAACACCTCTATCTACAAAACTAAATTTCCAATGACCATGCATAACACTGTGCGGGTAAAAAGCTAAGTGTGTTGCCTGCACAGAAGCACGAGACAACAGGTACCAATTTTCTTTTAAATCCCTCAGTTGGAGACACGGGCTGGTATTGAACTTTTGGAATTTTTCAGAAGTTGTTTTGGATCTTTCCAAAACCTTCTTTCCCTGCATGATTTTTGGCAATCTTCTAAAGTGTCCCATGAGGTTGGTGTTATTCTCTCCTTCACAAATAAGTAAATAAGGCTCTGAGAGGCAAAGGAGTTTGCCCAAGGTCACATAGGTAGTAAGTGAAAGGTCAGACTTTTAGCTCAAGTCCTTTTATTCCAAGACCATATATAGATAGATATTTGTCTTTCTCTGTCTTACTTACTTCACTTAGTATGATAGTCTCTAGGTCCATCTGTGTTGCTGCAAATGTCATTATTTCATTCCTTTTTTATGGCTGCATAATATTCCATTGTGTATATATAAAACATATCTTTATCCATTCATCTGTTGATGGACATTTGGGTTCCCTTTCCTCTTATAATGAACACTCACTAGTTTGGCTGACATGCCTCTTTCCTCTGAGAAATGTCTAGTTTTCTTACAGAAATGGACTCCTAGCCACCAACATTTTTTACATGACTTTACTTACTGGTCCTAAATGATAAAACAAAACCCTCACTTTCCTTACATTTTATTTTATCAATACTTAGAGCACCTCTAAAAATGAGGGATTAAATTGAAGTGTAATCTAAACAAAATCCAATCTGAGGCCCCAAATGACTCTGAGCTCTCAGCCAATCACCTAGTGTTTTTAAGTACCTTGTATGCATAGATCCGAACTGCCTTTTGCCACCTCCACCCCCTCTCGCACTGCCATGAAACTGAAGAAATGCTATTGATTGATTGACTAAGAGCTCATAATTCACTTTGGTGGAGAAACAATGTTCAAAGTTAATTGTAGCCATTGGATAGACTAGCCAAAGTGTTGATCAACTGCATTTTTCATTTACGATCTAATTGTTTTGGCATTACCTCATTACAGCCGTAGACCATGTCAACCCTGCAAATGTGTTCATTAAAAATTTCTCATGTCTAGGGGCAGAATGTGAGCATGCCTAAAAAGCTCATGAATATTAACACATGGGATCACACTTTTCCCCCATGAATCTCTCTCACCCTATAGCTATCACTGAACTGTTAATGGGAATACGCACCAATTTGTAATTACTCTTTTTGTTTTTAAAAGAAAACCTACCATTTCAGGTGTCTACACTAGAAGCAACCACCTACTTTATACTTTAGGCCTATATCACATAACACCATACATTTATGCAAAGAACAAGCTTAAGCTTACATTTAGTAACTCCAAATGAGTTGTCTGGCACCTTTAAATAGGAAATTGGCATGTAAAGGACCCCAAGGGCAGAGGAAGGGGAAAATTGTCTGTAGATTTTTCCTCTTCCTACTCCTTTTCCAGAATAAATGATGGCCTTGTATTTGACTTACTAACCAGTGCCACTACTATAACAATAAGCTTGTTATTTGTCCTTGAAATATGTACCCAACAAAGTGACACTCTTCAGACCATAAGGACGAGTCAGAATATTCCAGAAAAAAATTAGATGACCCCCATTTGCAGTTCTGATATCACCTTCCAAAGCTTCCAGAGGTCTCAGACCACTGTTTTTAGGAACATGTATCCCTTTATAATATTCCTAGAAATATCACTTGTATTGGCTGGAAACTATACACACACCTCTATTCCCCTGCCCTACATCCAACCCCATTGATTTCCAAACGGTCACAATTTGTAGAAAGAGGTTTGCTTACAATGGGAACAATACAAACACCACATTTGCAAATAACTTAGAAAAGACATGTCTAACAAAAGACTAAGTCTCATCGGCTAAGCGCATCTCCTCAATGACCACCGGAGCAAGAAAGCACTTGAATGCTGAGTCCTTCACTCCCAACAGCTGGAGCCAGGAAGCTCCTCTGGGTTGGATCACTAGCAGAATGAGATCGCTCATAAAACACCCCTCATTCTATAAGCATCATGGGTCCCCAGTAAGCAGATCTTGCTGATCATTTTCCCTGCCCTATACTCCCACACTTCTGCGGTCTCTCCTTCCAGCCTCTTGCCACCACATCCTCAGCTGGTCTCCTTGGAGTCAAATGCTTTTGCCCCAAGCTGACCAGCATGCCCGCTATGAGTAGAGTCACTTCTTCCCAAGTCATTACCTTAGCTGTAACGTATGAGGAGATTCAAGGGTAAGAATAACACACTCATCTCAGAAGTTTTTCAGCTAATAGTTCTCAGCCTTTTCTTACCCCACCATGACATGCTTGACAGAAAGTGTCCACACATCTGTCACTTCCTCATCAGTGACAGTGGTCTACTCCCCAGTGCTTAAATCAGTTAGGATACCAGCCAGGAGCTTTGTGGAATTATCTGCTAGCTAGCTCTACCAACACCCTTTTCTTTCCCACTGACTCAGGAGATGTGGTGCTGAGGACCACCAGCAGAACAGGACAAATAGACAACATTAAAGTATAGTGAACCACATGCACCCCAATGTTCATTGCAGCACTATTCACAATAACCAGGTCATGGAAGCAACCTAAATGTCCATCAACAGATGAATGGATAAAGAAGATGTGGTACATATGCACAATGGAATATTACTCAACCATAAAAAGGAACAAAATTGGGTCATTTATAGAGATGTGGATGGACCTTGAGACTGTCACACACAGTGAAGTAAGTCAGAAAGAGAAAAACAAATATATATTAACACATATATATGGAATCTAGAAAAATGGTACAGATGAACCTGTTTACAAGGCAGGAATAGAGACACAGACATAGAGAACAAGTGTATGGACACCAAAGGGGGAAAGGAAGGGTGGGATGAATTGGGTGATAAAGTAGATAATTAATGAGAACCTGCTGTATAGCACAGGGAACTCTACTTCACTTTGCTGTACAGTAGAAACTAACACAACACTGTAAAACAACTCTACCCTAATTTTTTTTAAAAGGGTAGTGAAACAGAGTAAGTGAACATATACCCATTATAAATAAGGACATCTTTAAATAAATATTGGCAATTATGGCTACATAAGAAGGATCAGAACAGAAGGGGAAGGAGAAATAAAGATGCAGATGCTCACTTAAGAAAATCTCAATGTGAAAGAAAAAGGAAATTTATTTATATAGTGTTAAAGAAAAAAGTATCCCAATACTTCTCCAAGATGCTAAAGAAGACTCTGTTCAAGAAAGGCCTACTACAATAAGGGTTTTGCAGAAAGGGAAAGAGATAAGCTCAACTTTGAGCACAATAAGCAAAAGTGGGGATTTATAGCCAAGGAGTAGGGTGGGGAACAGTGATGGAAAATTACCAAGCCGAAACTTCAGGGATAGGGAGGATCCAGGCTAAACCAGCTTGACAGGAGTCTTCCTGAAGGCAGGCCTGGGTGATCAGACATCGCCTGGGGAATGGTAGAGGATGAAGAAACTGATCGGACATCAAGGCTGATCAGATATCAAGGGTTGGGGTTTCTGATGAAACGGATGTAGCAGGATTCTTGCTCTTGAGGACAAGGCCCAAGGGCAGGAGCCTGACTAAAGTTTGGTTAAGGAGAGAGTCTTTGTCAATAACCACCCCTTCCCACCCAGAGAGATTCTTTCTGAAACACTTCTCCATTCAAAACATGGATAGCTTTGTTCTTTGTTTTATGATAAATCAGGTGGTATTGTTTGATTCTGAAATGAGAATGGTGGACTGACGCTCAGCTGTGCAGGGAAGTATTTCTATCACCTGTGAATGCATTTTAGGTGGAAACCCACACACCCATTTCCCTTGCGGCCTGGCCCTAAAAAGCTGACAATAGGAACTCAGCACTGGCAGCAAAGGGGTTAATGTTCCCATTCTAGGGCTGCCCTCAGAACAGCACACTTAATCAATCAACTATTCTTCCTGCTTCTACCCCATGAACTGATGGTATTACACACATGTTTCAACTTACTCCATACTGTGCCAACTCTTGCAAATGGATCACAATAAAGGGGTTTTGTATGAAAATATTTGAAACTACTTAAAGTAACTACAAACATATGCACGCTTGTTTTGTTGCATTTTCTCCCATTGTTACCCAGGGCCATGTCAATCTTTTCTTTCTCCATTGTTTTCCTTCTACAGTTGAGCATTGGAGATGAATTTTTATCACGAATTTTTGATCTTCTCCTCACTTCAAAACAGAATTGTATTCAGCAGGGCACTCTGACCACAGCAGTGCTTCTCAAAATGTGATCTGTGGAATGGTATTTGGTAAGCTTAACATTTTTGCAGGTAGAACACCATTTTAATGAATACCTTCAAAGACTTGATTTAGAATAATGAGGCTATTTTCCTGGTCCCTGTGTGAGCAAAGACTAACACAGTTTTGCTCATATACATACGATAAATTGTATTTTAGAGTTAAATAGATTCACTTACAGGACATACCCATTTAGAGATTTATTTAACTACAAAAAAAATTGTCTTTTTAATACAGAATCTGTAAGTAATATGTATTTCAAATATGATAAAGAGCTTGGCACTTTTTAAAAAAGTGTTTGGAATAGCATTTATCTGCATGTTCTGTTGGTAGTAAAGTCTATTTCCTTTTTTACTTTGTTGATTTCCTTACCACCAATGTTTTTTCATAGCTTAGAAAATTAACTTTTTTTTCTCATTTTTCCTTTACCTCATTCTATCTAACTCAGAGTACGGTTCTCACTGTTTGTTCGTGTATTGAATTTTTCTACCATTATCATCTCAAATTAGATCCCAAGTTTGTTTGTGTTTGTCCTTTAGGTCCTGGGAAATACAGTGCACCACTGGATTCTCTGTGAGGCAGACACTGAGGAGAAATTAAGGGAACAAAGGGTTTATTGGAGAGTAGCCTACATGAAAGGAAAGAGAAAGAGGCAGGATTGGGCATGAGAAGCCATCAGACAGTGATAGAGATCTGATAAAGCATCTCTCGGACCTGCAGGGAGGAAAGATTGCCCACTAGAGGAGTCCCACTTGAGTGGAAATGATTAGGGCTATGGACCACCATCTCGTTGGTTGGCTTCAGTCTTCCCCAGGAAGAGCAGGACCCCAGCGTACAGCTGTGATGCATGCCCGAGGAGCCATGGCTAGAGATGTCCAGCAACCACACTCCCCACAGCTGGACAACGACTCCTTTCTTGAAGGGGGATCTGAGTGGTCCACTTCTGTGTCTGCTGAAGATGGGATTCTATCTTACTTTAAACAAATCACAAATGATCAGATGCAGTATTTTGAAAAGCAAAGGGAAATTTTAAGACTAATAGAGTTATATATTGCATCAGAATACATGAATATATCCACTGCACTGTCATTATTTAGCTTTCTAACACTGTACACAAACTTACACACACATACACCTGGCTTGTTAATATTCGTAATCATATTTTCTTCATGTAAACAGTTAAAAATACACAATGTTAGAAATCCAATAGACAAGGCATGGAGTGATCCAAAATGAGTGGAGGAAGAAAAATACAGTTCTTTATACAGGAATCAGTTTTATTTGCAAGGGAAGTTTTGATTTTATGTGTGTATAAAGTATTAAAGTGACACATGGGTATTGGAAAGACATGCAAATTCCCACATCTAGTATTGTGTAAATGTAGGAAGTTTGGTGAAGTGAATTTTTTTTTTTTTGGACTTTATCTAGAATCGTTTTACAGAAATTGCATGCTTATTTTTAAGGATTTGCCTAATCAACAAAGTATTGGATATATAAATCTTCAGAATGTTTTTGAAATTATTTGGAATTATTCAAAATTCTTCAATCATTGGCACTGGTGTCTTATATTTATGTTTTCTTCTAATTACTGTGGAGATTGGTGAGCATTAATTATCCATGGACACCAGCTATTACAGAACACTTATCATAGTTAATAGTTAATATCTGCATTAATACTACATGTACCTATTAATTAACCCCCTTTGTGTGGAATGTTTATGGTGCATGGCATTTTCTCATATTTTCCTCGAGATAATACGAAAGTTAATGAGAACTGCACATGTGCATCAAGAAGAGAATGGAGCCTTTGTCCTAATCTTATTAAGTTTCTCCAGATGTGATAATATTGTCCTGTCTCCAAATGGCTTTTTTTATTATCACTTTAAACTAATAAGATTTAAAATTAGAAAACAAAGTAACATGAGCAAAGAACTTCCTGAACTTGCATTTATTTTTTATATTCCTTAACAATCTCAAATTTCCTGTGGGTGAAAGAATGTGATTGCAGAATCAATACACAGCTGATTATAGATCTAGGGGCATTGAATTATAAAGCTCAGAGTATTTTCAAGTCCAGAAGAAAGCTAGATACAGATTTTACTGAGCATCACCTAACCCATTTTAAAACAACATCTGCTGAAGGCCAACTATGTTCCTGTAATATGCTAAATGCTTTCACATAGACTGTCCCACTTGTTCATTCAACACGTATTTATTAAGCACCTTCTATACCAAACAATAGGAATACAACAGTGAGCAAAACAACCATGTTTATTTTCCATGTGGATCTTTCAGTGGAGTGGCGGAGACCGATATAATTCCATCAGCCATCTACTGCTGCAGAACAAACTACCCCAAAGCATTTATTATCACCCTCACTAGCATGCAGGTCAACCAGGGAAGCTCAGCTCCATATGCGTCTCATTCTTTTAGGACCAGCAAATGACCAGGCACATGTTCTTCTGAAGGCAATGGCAGAGCTACAGGAGAAGAGGACCCACCCTACAAGCATGCTTCAGATCTTGGCTCACGTCATATCCACTGACATCCTATTTGCCAAATCCAGTTACAGGGCCAAGCCCAAAACCAATGCGGTGGGAAGTATACCATGCTCACAGTGGGATGGCAAGGAAAATAAACATATGCTGGACAATAATCCAGATTATCCCTAGAATTTATCACAAATAGTTGAATAATATAAAACTCTGGAGTACCACAACCAAAGGTTGAGTGTCCTTGGTCATAGGAGAGTTGGATCCTGTGTAGGGGTCAGGAAAACTTCTCTGAATGCAAGGGGAGATAAGCTGAGCTGAGGGCTGAAGGATGAATCAAAAATAACGAGATAAAAAGGAGATGTGAAGAATCATTCAATCAAAGACAGATATCATAAGATATTGCTTACATGTGGAATCTAAAAAATGATCCAAATGAACTTATTAGCAAAACAGAAATAGACTTACAGACATAGAAAACAAACTTATGGTAACCAAAGGGGAAAGTGGGGGAGGGATAAACTGGGAGATTGGGATTGACGTATACACACTACTATATATAAAATAGATAACTAATAAGGACCTACTATATAGCACAGGGAACTCTACTCAATACTCTGCAATGGCCTACATGAGAAAAGAATTTAAAAAAGAGTGGATATACGTATATGTACAACTTATTCACTTTGCTATACACCTGAAACTAACACAGCATTGTAAATCACCTATACTCCAATAAAAATTCAAAAAAAGAAGAAGAAGAAGAAGAAGAAGAATCATCCAAGCAGAGAAATGGTGTGCAGGCAGCATGGCTATTTCAAGGAACTGGCTTGGGGGCCCTGAGAATGTTGTTCAGAGAGTAAGGAGGAAGGTTAAGGTGCATGAAGCTGGACGGGTGGGTAAAGTGAGATCTTGCAAGGCCTTGCAGACTGTATTCAGGATTTCATCTCTACCCTGAGACCAATGGGAAATGATCAAATTCAGCTTTGGAAATTATTCCTATTGCAATGAAGGAAACAGCCGAGAGTGGACTTAAAGAAATGAAAGTCATCAGCAGATAGATGGTAATCAACCTCATTGGCATGGTCCACTGCCAGTTTTATAAACAAAGTTTTATTGGAACACAGCCATGCTCATTCATTTAGAGATTGTCTAGGGCTGCTTTTAGGCTACAAAGCAAAGTTGAATAGTTGTGACCAAGACCATATGTCCCACAGAGACTGAAATATTTACTATCTGGCCCTTTACAGAAAATGTTTGCCAATGCCTGCATAGATGAGAGAGCTTTAAGAAGAAATCATGGAGAGAGCGGACAGAGAATGCAGGACATAACCTGACAGAAAAGAGAATGACAGAAAAGAGAAAAATGAGCCAGCAGAAGAAACTGAGACTCCTAATCTATTTGACACTTTTTAACCCCATTTTACAGATTTAGAAACATGGCTTCCGAAAGTGTGGTAGATTGTAACATATAGCCACAAATTCCTGCCCTTCTTATAATCATATTCCAGTGTGATGTGGCTACTTCTCCCATCGAGGAGAGTACAATTCTCCATGGCCTTGATTCTAGGTGGTCCTGGTGACCAATTTTGACCAGTAAAATGTGGCAGAAGTGACATAGTAGGAGTTTCAAGCTTTGGCTTCAAGAGACCTTACAGTTTCCACTTTCACTCTCTTCTTGTCCTGAGCCTACACAGGAGGAGGCCTGGGCTAGCCTCCGGGACCATGAGAGTCCACATGGAGACAGGCCCAGCCAACAGCCAGCAACAGCCACTGGACATGTGAGTGAGGCTCTAGGATGACCCAGGCTTAGGAAGCAGCTAGCTGACTGCTCTTACCTGAATGAACCCAAGGAAGCCCAGCAGAAGAGCCATTAGGCTAAGTTCATTCCAAATGGCCGACCCACAAAGCCACTCATTGTTGAGCTATTCTGTTACTCAGCAAAAGATAACTAAAACAAAGACATTAGGTGACTTTCTTGAGATCATGAAACCATACAGATATTAAGTAGCAAAGGCTAGGATTCAAACCTGGTCTTGGAACTCCAAGTCCATAATGTTATCTGTTCATGTTTAAACATGGCAAATAACAGCAGATGTGACATTAGACAATCTGCCTTCCTGATGGTCTATCTAAAGGCAGTGATGGCTGATTCCAGAGTTGGATAATTTATTGTTATTTAAAGAGGTCTGGGAATGCCCTCTTCTATAAAATAGAAGGTATAGAATCTAGAAATATTGTGCTAGTTTTCTAAATGTCTGAAAATTTAATTACATGCAATTTATTCACTGTTTTCTTCCTTTCTTTCCTTCTTCTTTCCTTCCTTTCTTTCTTTTTTCCCCATCTTAATCTAAAAAAGATTTCACTCATTCCTCCCCCATCAGATTCATTTTTTCGGTTTAGAAGATTGTCCTCGTTAGACTGCAAATAATATTTCTCAGAGGAGAGTTAGCAGTTGTTAACTTGGCAGTGTTTAAGTTTGTCTATGAACGGTTTCCTGCAAGGTGAAGCATGGAATAACCAAGTCTTCAATACAATGAAGGTATCCAGGGACAATCATTGCCTGGACATGGTTTAAGAGAGAGAGACAGAGAGATACCCTGTTGGGTAACAGCAGCCAGGAGGTGATATAGGATGACTGGGTAACTAAAGGTTAAGATTAAAAGAATCGGACGAGAATAAGCCTGAAACCTTCATACCTAAGTCAAAGGGCAGCTATTTAATCCTGAGCAAGAAAAAAAAATGAAAAGAAGTTAAGGAAGAAAAATGAGCAAGGGCTCATCCAGCTTGCTAGAATCCAGATCCACGTGGAGTCAGTTTTGGCACAAATAGTGGGGAAGATGAATTTGGCCCTTACTGTATTATACACACTCCATCTTCCAATCCCCTGCCTCCTTCCCTGTCTCCACCCCCACCACCTTCACTGCACCCTTGCCTAAAACATCACCTTCTGTCCTGGAACTATTGTCTCTTTTTCTTTTTCTTTCTTTGATAAAGATTAAACTACACATATTTAAAGAGCTTTGACATATGTGTACACCATGAAAACATCACCACGATCAATACAGTGAATATATCTGTCACCCTCAAAAGTTTCCTCATGGTCCTTGTAATTTCTGCCTCTCTCCCCCTGGGCCATCTCCCCTCCCAGGCAAGCACTGATCTGCTTTCAGTCACTGCATATTCTCTCTTTTTTTGTTGGTGTCTACCGAAACCCTCTCTCAGCAAAACAGCTCTTGGTTAGTTGCCCACTAATGAGTTTAAATGAACGTGCCTATTTGTTCCAGAGAAATTACATCTGAGATCTTCTCATTATAGGGGGCAAATGCAGTGTTAAAGGAATTTCCAGAAACAGTGAGCACATGGCAGAAGCTCTTTCTGGAGCTAAAGAAGGTTATGGCTGTGTCCACACCAGGTTTGGCTTGGATACATTCATGCCAATGTATTTAGGAATAAAGGCTTCAGTGGAAAAAGAAATCGGTAAATGAGGATAGTTTGGCAGGCTGGTAGTGTGGTAAGATTGTCCTGACTCTGTACTCAGGTGAGGATAGGCTTGGAGGAAACTCACTTGGGCAAAGGAGCCAAAATAATGTTACATAGTTGGTGGCAAATAAGACAGATGGTTAGGAATAGACTGGGAGGTACTGAGATAAAGAGTACCAAACCTACAGATATAGGTATAAACTGAGCCCAGAGGCAAAGAGACGGGATTAAAAATGATGCAAGAAATAACAGATGGAAGGATGATGATGAAGGGCAGAGGGCATGATCCAAACAGCGATTGAGTTACACCCAACGGAGTGGCTAAAATCAAGGCTAACTACACCAGATGTTGGCAGTGATGGGAGCAAATGTAATTCACAGACACCGCTGATGGGGCCGTCAAGTGGCACCACCAATGTGAAGAGCTATCTGGCCGCTTCTTTGAGGTTAAGCATTCGTCTACCCTATGACTCAGCAATTCCCCTCCTAGGTATTTACCCAAGAGAAATGAAAACACATGTCCTCCAAAAGGCTTGTATAAGAATGTTTATAGCAGCCTTATTTATAATAGCTCCAAACTGGAAACAACCCAAATGTCCTTCAACAGGAGGATGGATAAATAAATTGCGGTATATTCATACCATAAAGCTAATCCTCAGTAATAAAAAGAATGAGCTACTAATACATGCAACAACACTGATAAATATCAAAAATATTATGTTAAGCCAAGCGCTGGTAAACTACCGTCCACAGGCCAAATCTAGTCCACCATCTGTTTTTGTAACTAAGTGTTATTGGAGCACAGCCGCGCCCATTCATTTCTGTACCGTCTATGACTGCTTTGGTGCTACAACAGCACAGTTGAGTAGTTGAGACAGAGATCAAGTGGCATGCAAAGCCAAGAGTATTCACTATATGGTCCTTCATAAAATAGTAATAATAAAAAAAAGTTTGTCAATCCTTGTATTAAGCAAAAGAAGCCAAGAACAAAAGAACACATACTACTCGCATATGTGATTCCATTTATATGAAATACAAGAACAGACAAAACCAACCTATGCTGATTGTGGGGAAGGGAGAATGGACTGGAAAGGGGCACACAGAACTTTTTGAAATAATGAAAATGTTCTATATCTTGTTTAGGGTGGTGGTTACACATCTGTATACAGTTATCAAAATCCATCCAACTAAGCACCTAAGATAGGAGAATTTTAGGAATAAAGAGTTATTTCTTTGATAAAAATTAGAAATATACCACTAAGTCAGCCTTAGCTTAGGGAAGAAGAATTACAGAAGTAGAATTTGTTTAATCCTAAGAAAATTAATTTGGAAATCCAGGGGAAAAAAAGATTGGGTTACAAAACTCATCCCCTCCAAAAAACTGAGATATTGAGAAATGCACCTGATAGGAAATCAGGGGGCCCAGGAGTTCTGGTTTCCAAAATCAGAGCTTCCACTAATTTGACGCATGGCTTTTGTTGAGGCCCTGACCTCCTGCAGACTTCACTGTGTTCCTCTTCAAGCTGCAGGTGTTGGACTTGGCAGTCACAGAGGTCCCTGCCAGTTCCATCATTCCATTTTTGTGTTCACGCCACCAACAACCAGACACTCCTCTCCTGGACCAATTGGCACAACCCCCCTCACCAAGTTCTTTGCCTCCATTATTCAGCTGATCGTGGAAGCTTGCACGTCCCTTTGCCAGCCTCATTTATAGCTTTTGGTGCCAGGTAGGGAAGAATCTAGGAAGGAGTCTTAAACAGGACTGTTTCAGGCAAAGTAAGATCTGATCAACTGGAACTGGTGATGAAGACCAGCACTGCCTTTTTGATAGCATCACCATAAACAATTTCAGAGAACATACGAATTCTATCTTCTTTCCTTGCCACAGAACCATAGAAAGGAGATACGTTCTCTAATGTGTTTACTCAATTCTGTGGTGTAAATGGCAAGGTGGGTCCGTCATAAGGGGGACTTTGGGACAAAAGATATTGTACAGAGGATCTATGCTGGCAGCATGCCATTGTGTTCAGCCCCTCTGAACCCCCTCCCCCCCACAAAATACCATGTGGCCACATCTGGGGGAGTTGGCATCAATGTATAAACTAGAAAACCTTGTCTGGTTTATTGATTAAATAAATCAATTTAAATCAGGCTGCACCTTTGTTTCAGGTATGGGCTGTAATACATGAGACCTGTTTCATGGAATTTAGAATCTATTTGGTACAACTGGCCCTATTTTTACTGCACAGATAGATCATTTCTAACAATGTCCAGACTCAAGAAGCCCACACCTTACTTCTCCACCAGGTTGTGGCAAAAACTCCCATCACTTACCCTCTCCATTCATTTACCCAACGCATAAAACATGCTGACAGTGTGTCGATAACTGTGCATTGGTTAGACATCATCCCTGCCATCAGGAAAGTCATATTCTGGTGAGATGACTCACTGATAACTTCACGTGACATAGTGACCCACCAAGAAAGTAAAGTATCCTGTGCTTTGTTTTTGTTGCTAGACTCTTCACAGAAAGCAATCCAGCTTCACCTCTTCCCATGGCCTGTTCCTCACCTGGCTGGTAGCCAAGTCTTTGTTTACAAGATGTAAGTTCTCTGCTTACCCTATAGAGAAGATAGAAATATTTTTCGTATTTCTGGGATTTAAAAGAAAGCACAAGTTATCAGGTATCTGGAAAGTCTAGACCAGGGCTTACAGATTCTCAGATATATAAAGGCCAGAAAGATCACATAAATGAGTAAAGTAAACCTGGTGTGAGATGGCAAAGAACGGCTGACTTTGGCCTCAGTGGTAAGGATCCAGTACAGAAAGGGGAGTGCAGAGGTGAAGAAAACAAATGCCAGCCATTACTCACTGCCAAGTTGGCTATTGTCATGGGGGAGTAAAGATTCCACATTTCCAAACCTGGTGAATTTTCAATAAAACCTGGACATATTCAAATAAAATACTCGTTTGTAAATGATAGCAATTAATTCAGACTTTAAACTGTGCGGGATGCTACTGTGCTCACCAAGGAAGAACAACAGCAAGAAGAAAATGAGGCCAAACGTGGCCCAAAGGGCTCCTCTTCCACCCTTGGTCTAGGTGCATGGAGGGAATTAAGTACCCATCCAAGAGAGGGAGGGTAGCGATAGCAGTGGCCAAGTGCCCCAAGCCTGCTTGGGTGCCCTGAGACAGGGCTAGAGAATGGAAGGATACGATTTAGTGAAGTAAAGAGAGCAAAGCTTGCAAGGGCATTGTTCTGGGATGAGGACAGGTATATCAGTGACTGAAGAAGCTGCACCAGGTGCTTTTTCTCAGGGGCCTCAGGAATGGCTTCTGTGGCTGAGCCTGGCATGGAAGGAGTGGAGCTGCTGGCAGAGCCACCTGCCTTTGAAGGCCACCCCTGAAGAATGAAAGGCCATGCCCCATTTTCTAGGACCATATAAACCTCAAGTTTCTTACAGAATCTAAGAAGCAAAGAGGCACCCTCATCCCCTGCTACCCAGAATAATAATTACCAACAGCTCACAAGGCTCCCAGGAGTACAGAACCAAGCTGGATTAAATTTGATATAGAAAACTAAAGAAATCAGCATCTCTTGTACTGAAGTTATCATTAAAAACAGTTCATATAACTATACATAAATAATTGGTTTAAATACAACAGTTAAAGAAGGGATTACTTTTGCCTGGATGGATCAAAGACGCTTTCTTATTTCAACATGGATCCTCTGAGGTGCTCCAAATAAGAAGAGACCCTAAGAGGGACAACAGAAAAGCACAGAGCTATGAAGCTTATACCTGGGATGTTTCACTTGTCAATTTTATTGGATGTTGTATTAGTATCCTGTTGGTGCTGTAATAAATCGCCACAAACTTAGTAGTTAAAACAACACCATTTATCATGTTATATGACCTCTTCTTCTACTGTCATTTCTTATCCTTCTCCAACTCCTGCCTTCCATTTATAAGAATCTTGTGATTCCATTGGGTAATCCCACCGAGAAAATATAAGATAATCTCCCCGTTTTATGGTCAGCTGATTAGCAACCTTAATTTCCCCTTGCCATGTAACAAAACATATTTACAGGTTCAGGGAATTCGGACATGGACATGTTTGTGGGTCTCATTATTCTGTCTACCACAGATACCCTGTCTGCAAAGCAAATACATATCTTCTAACTATTGCCTTGATTGAAAATCTAATTATTCTCTGAAGAGTGCACTCAGTCTACTGAACTCCCACCTGGTGTACCATATGACAAGAGAGGGGAAACAAAGAGAATGTGTTTCCTTGAAGCAGCAGAGGCCCAGAGCTAATGCTTTCCGAGATACTAAGAGGAAACCCCTCTTTAAAATTGATGCCAGAGTTGGCAATCGAGGTACACCAAGGGACTTTGAGTGACTTTTGTGACAAGTAGCAGGCATTGGTCAGAAAGATGGCAGAGATGAGCAGGGAAACCAATGGCTATAAACAGAATAAAACTTCTGATATAGCTAGCACTCTGTTCCCAACCAACTGTGCCAGTCAGCCCCAAATTCCATTTATCCACAACACAAGAGTGAATGAGAACGCAGTACAACCACTGCTGCACAAGAATTCTAGAATGATGAATTTTTTCTATATGCTGGAGGTTTTATAATATTTCAATCCCAAACTAGTAACTTAAGGAAGCATATAAATACTTCTGTTAAAGCCACACACACATATGTCTTTGCTTTCGACTAGAAATAAATCAACTCAATATGGTTATACCAGCCATCCTCTACTTATCAGTTCTCATCGACTTCTATGTCCTCAGAGGAATGCTGGGTTTATGAGAGGTTGTTACTAAATCCGCATATGAAGGAGTCACAGTAAAGAAAGAGCCCATAGTCATGACCTTGGACATATGACCTTGGACCTTGAATCTGACATCCCTCTTTTGGATCCTACTTACCCAGTGCCATTTCCTCCTTATTTTTTAGTTACCTCCATGCTAATGCTCTGTACAGAAGGTGAAAGTGACACTTTATTTAGCACACAAAATAAAAGCATATGGTGACACTTAGTACACAAAATAAAGCAAACAACAGCAGTAGATAGTACTGTGAGATACTTAGCATCTCAGCTGTGGCTTTGATTGTATGACTTCATAGCGTGTTTATAAACCATTGCGTAAATACATTGTTGCTTAAAATATGGAGAACTTTGAAATGGAAATACAATAAAAAGCGGAACAAATGAATTACTACAATATAAAAGTCATTGTCTAGATAAAAACCTCTCAAAACATGAGGTCTATAGAGGAAAAAAATCATAAAATAGGTTTTTGGTGATGAAAAAGCCAAGAACCATTGTTCTAACTCAATCACCTCATTTTATAGAGGCCGACTCTAAGGTTCCATGAGATAAAGTGCCAGTCAGCGGGTGGTAAAGCCAGGAGGTAAGTCCAAGTAATGATACCAGCTGCAATGCTTCACTTCCTGCGATCATTTTGGGTTTTTTGATTGTTGTTGTTTTCATTTTTTGCCTAAAAAGGATGTGAACATCCAAGTAGCTGCTTCCTCATGTGCTGAGATGTGCTAAGGTAACTCTTCACTGGGAATGTCCCAAAACTCAGCACGACCAGGCTGTAGCCCCTAAAGTGATGAACTGTAAGCAAGAGTGGTCAAGATTAATAGCCAATTCATACAAAAAGTGGTCTTGCCAGACTTTCTGGGTCCAATACACCTAGCAGATGCATTTCCCAGCATGAAAGATTAGTGCCTGTAACTAGCTGGCCTGGATTCCCTACAGTGTCCAGTGTCACTGGTGAGAGAAGAGTTACAGATTTATTGCTGGACTACAGTGAAATGAAATCATTCTTCGGTCATCATTTCAAACCAACATACAGACTTACTTTTTTTTTCCTCATAAAAGTCCCTTGACACATTTTCCTCCTTCTTCAAGCAACCATTATCTGTGCTATAAAAAATGAGATTGAGTAATAAATTTTTATGCAGTCAAGGTAGTCTCCCTGACTATTCGCCATTTGATGATAACATTTGCTTTTTAATTCTTTTCAGTTGGAAAAATGCCTTTCTTTGTAAACAGCTGCTTAGCAACATTCTTTGTAAATGCTCATATCTCATTTGGAACACCTAGCACTTGATTCTGGAAATCCTTAAATTCCTTGGGGCATATGCAGTATTCTCAAAATGAGGACAAAAGCAGGAGAAAACATGTGAGAAAGCTGAATCATTCCAATTTTCTAACCAGAAAAGGAATTTAATAAATAAGAAAAGCTGCCTTTATTTTGGATGAAACTGATGTGATGCTGAGGGAGAAAAAAAAAGATGAAATTAAGACCTGGGGAGATAAAGAAGAGTTTGTCCATCCATGACAGAGCCCATGACTAGAGCAGATCAAGTCAGGAGTGGGAGATTGGAAATATATAAGAGTATATGTAACTGCAGAGTTTTATCATCTGTTTATCACTGGGAATCCCCAGGGTCTTGGAGCCAAACACAGCCCTAACTTTTCACAGATGATGGGAGAGAATTCCAAGTCCTAGAAGCTCAATCTCCTTACTCACATCCTCAGGGTATATGTGTGTATGTATGGAAAAAGAAATACAGAAACCCCAGAGAGTCTGTGATCATTAGACCTGTCCACATCACAGGCTAGGAGAAGTGTAGGTGAAGGGATTTCTCTTGGAGTTGGCAGACTCAAGCCAACAATGGAAAGATCTGACTTCCCTCTTTTGGATCCTTTCCACCCAGCACCCTTTCCTCTTTTTTTCTTGGTTATCTATATGCCAAGCTCTGCAGAGGTGAAGCTGACACTTTGGATGTAAGAGTCACCCTGTGAGAGGATCAACACTCCCTTGTCAAAACTCATTGACCTTGCCTGTGAACATTAATTAAATGGCAGCCCTCCCTCTGCTGTACCCACTCTCGAGTGCTGGGAAAGAAAAAGGTATTCAGGAACAAAATAGCATATGAAAATAGGACATTCTGTGAAAGCAAGGCAGAATAAATATGGTAGCCGACCTCCAAGATGGCTTCCTGTGATTCCTATCTCTTGGTGTTCACACTGTTGTGTAGTCTCCTTCCCCATTGCACCGAGGTGGTCTGAGTGACCAGTGGAAAATAGCACAAGCGATGGTATGTCACTTCCAAGATTAGATTGTAAAGACATTGCAGCTTCCATCCTGGTTGTCTCTCATTCCCTGTCTCCCTTGAAATACTTGCTCTGGGAGATGCCAGCTTCCAGGTCTTGAGGACAAGAAAACTCCATGGAGAAGCCATATGGCAAGGAACTGAGACTTTTAGCCAGCAACTGTGTGAGTGAGCCTTCTTGAATATACATCCTCTAGCACCAGTCAAGGCTCCAGCTCATGCAACCTAGACCCTGAGCCAGAACCACCCAGCTAAGCCGTTTCTGGATTCCTGACCCTCAGAACCTGTGAGATAATAAATGTTGTCACTAAATCTGGGGGTTATTTGTTGCCAATCAATAGATAACAATACAATAAGTTAGAATATAACATTTGAGAAGTTTAGACCATAAAGTCCCTGATGATAATGTTATATTTATTCTTTTGGAAAAAGAAATATCTGGAAAAGAAACTTTCATCTCATTGGGAGAATGTAAAATGCATTTTCTAGCCATATGAAATTAGCTTTTCAAATGACTTATTCATCCAGGTATCAAAGTCTTGTATACACACACTACTAGAATAAAATGATAAAAATATAAAGACATATCAATGCCTTTAAAGTGCTTAAACCAACAGTCCCACTGACACCTTGCAACGTGTTTTGTTTTCCTCCTTAGTATTTGTTTGTATTTTATTTAATCTGAATTAATAGCTATCTATGCTGGGTATTTTTATTTTGACCTTTTTTTTTTAAAGCTCTTTATTGGAAGATAATTGCCTTACACTGTTGTGCCAGTTTTTGCTGTATAACAAAGTGAATCAGCTGTGTTTATACATATATCCCCAGATCCCCTCCCTCCTGTGACTCCCTCCCACCCTCCCTATCCCAGCCCTCTAAGTCATCACCCATCATCAAGTTGATCTCTCTGTGTTATGCTGCAGCTTCCCACTAGCTAGCTATTTTGCATTTGGTAGTGTATACATGTCAATGCTACTCTCTCACTTAGTGCTATCTTCCCCTTCGCACACCCACCTCCCCCGGGGTTCAAGTCCATTCTCTAATCTGCATCTTTATTTTTGCCCTGTCATTGTGTTCATCAGCACCATTTTTTTAGATTCCATATATATGTGTTAGCATATGGTATTTGTTTTTCTCTCTGGCTTACTTTGTAGAGCAGTTTTAGATTTACAGAAAAAATGAACAGTAAGTACAGAGTGTTCCCATATGCTTTCTTCTCACCCTTCTTTTCTTATTAATATCCTGCTTTGGTATGCTTCATTTGTTACAATTGAACAAATAATGATACATTATTATAATTAACCCAAGTTCATAGTTTACATGAGCTCTTCATTCTCTGTGTTGTACATTCTGTGGTTTTTGTCAATTGCTTATGTCATGTATGCACTGTTACAGTATCTTAAAGAATAATTTCACTGCCCTAAGAATTCCCTGTGCTCACCTGTTCATTCCTCCACCTCCCCCTCTCCTCTAACCCCTTTCAACCACTGATCTTTTTGGCAGTTTTTAATCTTTTTTCACTTATCATATATTATGAATATTTCCCAGGGTATTACATATTCTCTAAAAACATGGTTCTATTATATAGATATTGTAGGCATACTTTAAGTCATTTCTCTCTTACTTTATTGTTGGACATTTAGGTTGATTCTAGTTTATTTTTTTAAGCTCTTTATTGAAATATAATTGCTTTACATACTTGTAACAGCTTATAGGGTACACCAAAGTGAATCAGCTGTATTTATACACGTATCCCCATATCCCCTCCCACCCACGACTCCCCACCACCCTCCCTGTCCCGGCCTTCTAAGGCATCACCCATCATCGAATTGATCTCCCTTTGCTATACAGCAACTTCCCACTAGCTGTCTAATTTACATTTAGTAGTGTAAATATGTCTATGCTACTCTCTCACTTCGTCTCAGCTTTCCCTTCACCCCCCGCTGCCCCCATCCTGTGTCCTCCAGTCCATTCTCTGCATCTGCATCCTTATTCTTGTCCTATCACTGGGTTCATCAGGACCATTTTTTTTTTTTTTTTAGATTCAGTATATATGAGTTAGCATACAGTATTTGTTTTTCCCTTTCTGGCTTACTTCACTCTGTATGACAGTCTCTAGGTCTATCCACCTCATTACATATAGCTCCATTTCATTCCTTTTTAATGGCTGACTAATATTCCATTGTATATATATATGCTACATCTTCTTTATCCATTCATCTGTTAATGGGCATTTAGGTTGCTTCCATGTCCTGGCTATTGTAAATAGTGCTGCAATAAACATTACAGTACGTGTTTCTTTTTGGATTATGGTTTTCTCTGGGTATAAGCCCAGTAGTGGGATTACTGGATCATATGGTAGTTCTATTTTTAGTTTTGTAAGGAACCTCCAAACTGTTTTCCATAGTGGCTGTACCAACTTACATTCCCACCAACAGTGCAGGAGAGTTCCACTTTCTCCCCATTCTCTCCAACATTTGTTGTTTCTAGATTTCTTGATGATGGCCATTCTAACCGGTGTGAGGTGATAGCTCATTGTGGCTTTGACTTGAATTTCTCTAATGATTAGTGATGTGGAGCATATTTTCATGTGTTTGTTGGCCACCCATATGTCTTCTTTGGAGAAATGTCTATTTAGGTCTTCCTGCCATTTGTGGATTGGGTCATTTGCTTTTTTGGAATTAAGTTGCATGAGCTGCTTGTATATTCTGGAGATTAATCCTTTGTCCATTGCTTTGTTGGCAAGTATTTTCTCCCATTCTGAGGGTTGCCTTCTTGTCTTGTTTATGGTTTCTTTCACTGTGCCAAAGCTTTTAAGTTTCATTAGGTCCCATTTGTTTATTCTCGATTTTATTTCCATTATTCTAGGAGGTGGGTCAAAAAGGATCTTGCTTTGATGGATGTCATAGAGGGTTCTGCCTATGTTTTTCTTGAGGAGTTTGATAGTGTCTGGCCTTACATTTAGGTCTTTAATCCATTTTGAGTTTATTTTTGTGTATGGTGTTAGGAAGTGTTCTAATTTCCTTCTTTGACATGTTGCTGTCCAATTTTCCCAGCACCACTTATTGAAGAGGCTGTCTTTTTTCCATTGTATATTCTTGCCTCCTTTGTCAAAGATAAGGTGCCCATATGTGCTTGGGTTTACCTCTGAGTTCTCTATTCTGTTCCATTGATCTTCCTTTCTATTTGGGGGCCATTACCACACTGTCTTAATCACTGTGGCTTTGTAGTATAGTTTGAAATCAGGAAGCTTAATTCCACCAACTCCATTTTTCCTTCTCAAGATTGCTTTGGCTATTTGGGGTCTTTTGCATTTCCATACAAATCATAAGATTTCTTGTTCTAGTTCTGTGAAAAATGCCATTGGTAATTTGATCGGGATTGCATTGAATCTGTAAATTGCTTTGGGTAGTACAGTCATTTTCACAATGTTGATTCTTCCAATCCAAGAACATGGTATGTCTCTCCATCTGTATCATCTTTGATTTCTTTTATCAGTGTCTTATACTTTTCTGCATACAGGTCTTTTGCCTCCTTAGGCAGGTTTACTCCTAGGTATTTTATTCTTTTTGTTGCAATGGTAATTGGGAGAGTTTCCTTACTTTCTCTTTCTGCTTTTTTGTTGTTAGTGTATAGGAATGCAAGAGATTTCTGTGCATTAATTTTGTATCCTGCTACTTTATTAAATTCATCAATTAGTGCTAGCAGTTTTCTGGTAGAATATTTAGGGTTTTCTATGTATAATATCATGTCATCTGCAAAGAGTGACAATTTTACTTCTTTTCCAATTTGGATTCCTTTTATTTCATTTTCTTCTCTGATTGCTGTGGCTAAAACTTCCAAAACTATGTTGAATAATAGTGGTGAGAGTGGACACCCTTGTCTTATTCCTATTCTTAGAGGGAATTCTTTCAGTTTTTCACCATTTAGAACGATGTTGGCTTTTGGTTTGTCATATATGGCTTTTATTATGTTGAGGTAATTTCCTTCTATGCCCATTTTCTGGAGAGTTTTTATCATAAATGAATGTTGAATTTTCTCAAAAGCTTTTTCCACATCTATTGAGATGATCATATGGTTTTTGTCCTTCAATTTGTTGATATGA
The DNA here is from genome assembly GCF_030028045.1 of Hippopotamus amphibius kiboko. Taxonomy (NCBI): domain Eukaryota; kingdom Metazoa; phylum Chordata; class Mammalia; order Artiodactyla; family Hippopotamidae; genus Hippopotamus; species Hippopotamus amphibius. The sequence continues at coordinate 90,794,226 of NC_080193.1, read as the reverse complement.
TGTATCACATTGATTGATTTGCATATATTAAAGAATCCTTGAATTCCAGGGATAAACCCCACTTGATCACGGTGTATGATTTTTTTGTTTGTTTGTTTCTCATGTTTCATTATGGCCTTTTTTGGGGGGGGGGGGTACACCAAGTTCAATCATCTGTTTTTATACACATATCCCCGTATTCTCTCCCTTCCTTGACTCCCCCACCTTCGAGTCCCCCCCACCCTCCCCTCCCCAGTCCTCTAAGGCATCTTCCATCCTCGAGTTGGACTCCCTTTGTTATACAACAACTTCTCACTGACTATCTATTTTACAGTTGGTAGTATATATATGTCTGTGCTACTCTCTCACTTCGTCTCAGCTTCCCCTTCACCCTCCAGGGCGATTTTGAAAGCTAGGATCAAATATGACAAAGAGCAAGGGTACCACCAGACAGACTAAAGATTCTCAGAATGAAATCAGACAATTATACTTAGAACTGAGATAAAGACAAAACCTAATAACAAGAACCAAAGCAGTGTGTCATCTGCTGAATAAAGCAAGGAAACAGAGCAGACTGATAATATTGCTTAGAAGTATATTAAGATAAAAGAAACTAAAAAAGGATAGAAGACAGGGCAACAGAAGAGCATAGTGTGACTGGAAATATGAAAAGAAAAAGAAAGAAATAGAAATGTATAAAAGATAGAGATGAAAAGGTAGGAGAGATACAATCAGCACTACAAAAAACTTAGCTAGAAATAGAAATATATAAAAAGGTTAAAAATAAAAATAGAATAAAAAATATGTTATAAAAAGTGTAGATTCCTTAGCACTAAGATTGTAATTAATAAAAATTAAAAAAAAAAAACTAGAACTGACCCCAGAATGGACCAGATCAATAGAATTAATACTAATATTTCTGTTTCCTTGGGGTCTCAGCTGTAAGCGTCCTTCTATCCACCTTGGGTTTTTTGTATTACTCTGCAACCAGCAGAGCTTCCTTTATTGTTTGTCTGTAAGCGCCAGTGTGTGAGGAGAGAAAGGGTACAATAGTGGCTCCTTCCCTTGGGGGTGAGTGAGCAGTGGCACCCTGCCTAGGTTGCAGTGGCTCAGGTGGCTTGGGCGGTGCCTGTTGCAGAAGGACGCTGGTGGCTCAGGTGTAAACAGAATGTCTCCAGAGCTGGGCCAATCTGTGGGCTTTTGGCTCTCATCTGCAGGCACTCTAGGCCAGCCCTGTCCGGGGGGCCTTTGTTACCCCTGAGTGTGTTAGCCAGGCCCAGAGGGGTCCTTCCTTTGTCCATCGCATGCTCCGAGAGAGAAAGAGAGAGAGAGAGGGATAGGCTACACCTGCAGCTCCTTCCCACTGCTTGTGAGTCAGCACTATCGAGCCACCTCCATGGCCGCCCAGGTTTCTGCGGTAGGCTTTCTCCGCTGTGGATTTCTTCCCTCCTGTTCTTTCAGTCCATCCCCCCGCTGCCAACAATGTTTCTTACCCTGAACCAGTTCTCCAGTTCCCATGTTCCAGCTCCCAGACCCCCTGATCAGCTGTGAACCGATGTTTCAGTCCAGACACACTGAGACGTGGTGCAGATGCTCCATGTGTTTCTCACTCTTTCCCGTCTGCCACAGCTCAGCTGCTTCACCCTCTTTGAACAGTCCCAAATATCTCCCTTCTGACCCAGGGAAATTCCCCATTGGAGAAGGGGTTTCCCTGTCAGATAAGGGATGTTTCCCCAAATTCAGCAATCTCCCCTCTGTTTCAGATCCCCCACCCCAGGGTGTGGGACCTGTCCCTTTCCTTTCTTCTCCTCCTCTTTCTCCTATATTTTTTTCCCTGTCCTACCCAGTTATGTCAGGATCTTTGCAGTCCTTTCTGGTGTCCAAGGTTGTTTGCTGGTGTTCAGCTGGTTCTCTGTGGGAATTATTGTGTCTTTTGGTGTATTCCTGATGCATCTGTGGGGAGGGATGCATTCCATGTCCTTCTACTTAGCTGCCATCTTTCCAACCTCTTTTGACTTTGAGATTCACTCTCCCTCTGTTCCCAGGGAGCTGGCCTTTGGGGACTGAATCAGTGGGCCCCTTTATCCTCTGGGTTTCTCATGGTTTCAGCCAATGGGAGACTATGCAGAAGATCAGAGCATGAGAAAAGGAAATGGACATCCTCATGTATTTGGCTCCTTCCTTACCATGGATTGGCTACTTCTTTTTAACCAAGACCATGCTCCTGTCAGGCAGCCCTCTCAGCCATCCCCTACAGCCACAGGTGAACCTTTTTGATCAAGAAGCTGTAATGCTCCCTTCTGTTGCTAGCCCAAGGTGTTTTACCATTCTTTGATAGGTGAAGGAAACCCTGTTCACATCTTTTAAACAATTCTTTTATTTGTCAATGACCTAATTTGAATGTGCCATGTATTCCCTGCGAGGACTGAACAATACATTCACCTTTTAAAAAATGGGCGATTTTCCATAGAGGTCAGGATTTCCACAGCCACCTTAAAAATCAGAAGATCTGGCAATACTGGGTTCATTTTCCCAAGCAGCTGCTATCTGTGCCCCTTTTGAGATCTCATGTTATCCAACAGTCCCGACCACTGCCTATTATGTGACCCAATGGCCAACTTTCAAACATTTGTGTGATCTGCTTGTCCCTTTATTCTCATTTGAGTTTGTGAACTCAGGCTAAATCTGTGGCAGGAAAGAGAGTCTTGAAAACAAATCAGTATTTTACAGTGTGGTGTGCATATGCCACGAAGTGATTAAGACAATAAGGACAATGGCACTTAAGTGGATAGAACTTTCATTTCTTTCTATGTGAAATTTCATGAGGGAACTGGACCTTGAAGCCTCACTTGGAAGAAAAATAGCACATCTGAGGCATACGATATGAACTAGCTAGGAAGCCTTGCTGTTATTTATACCATTGCTTGCATGGAAAAATAAATTCTGGGATCCAAAAAGCTGATTTAACAATAATACTTTTATGTTATTAACCTTTATTTGTGTCATTAATAACCCTTATAAGTAAATCTAAGTACCTTTTTTTCTTTAAGAACTTTTATTGAGATACAATTGACATACAATAAACTGTATATATTTAAAGCATAAAATTTGATATTTTTTTCTTATTAGTAATGTATATATGGCAATTCCAACCTCCCAATTCATCCCACCCTTCCCTTTGCCCACTCTTTCCCCACTTGGTGTCCATAAGTTTGTTCTCTACATCTGTGTCTCTATTTCTGCCTTGCAAACATGTTGATTTGTACCATTTTTCTATATTCTGCATATATGTATTAATATACCATATTTGTTTTTCTCTTTCTGACTCACTTCACTCTGTGTGACAGTCTCTAGGTCCATCCATGACTCTACAATGTCCCAATTTCGTTCCTTTTTACAGCTGAGTAATATTCCATTGTGTGTATGTACCACATCTTCTTTATCCCTTCATCTGTTAATGGACATTAGGTTGCTTCCATGTCTTGGCTATTGTAAATAGTGCTACAATGAACACTGGAGTGCATGTGTCTTTTTGATTTATAGTTTTCTCTGGGTATATGCCCAGTAGTGGGATTACTGGGTCATATGGTAACTCTATTTTTAGTTTTTCAAAGAACCTCCATACTGTTTTCCATAGTGGCTGTATCAATTTACATTCCCACCAACTGTGCAGGATGGTTCCCTTTCCTCCACACTCTCTCCAGAATTTACTGTTTGTAGATTTTCTGATGATGTCCATTCTAATCCATGTGAGGTGATACCTCATGGTAGGTTTGATGTACATTTCTCTAATAATTAGTGATGTTGAGTAGCTTTTCATGTGTCTCTTGGCCTTCCATATGTCTTCTTTGGAGAAATGCTGATTTAGGTCTTCTGCCCATTTTTTGATTGGGATGTTTGTTTTTTTGATATTGAGCTGCATGAACTGTTTTTATATTTTGGAGATTAATCCTCTGTCTGTTGATTCATTTGCAAATATTTTCTCTTATTCTGAGGGTTGTTTTTTCACCTTGCTTATAGTTTCCTTTGCTGTGCAGAAGCTTTGAAGTTTCATTAGGTCCCACTTGTTTACTTTTGTTTTTATTTCCATAAGTAATTACTTTTAAAGAGGTATGTGCAAATAGAAAAGGTCTAGGATTAGTGACCCTGATCTAAAAGATTTTAATGGGAAAACATTAAAATGTGGGGGTGGGGAATGATGTTCATTATCACCAACATTATTTAACATCATTATAGATGAACTAATGAAGGCAATCAGACAATAAAAATAAATGAGGTATTATTACTAGAAAGGAAGAGTCAAAATTATTATTTGTAGGTGATGTGAGTTTACAGACTAGAAAACACAAAAGAGTTGACATAAGAACTACTGGAAACAATAATAGAGTAAGTAAGCTGATGAGTAACACAAAGTTTTTTAAATTGATAACTTTTCTATATATTCATTCAGAAAATAACAAGCACCTATTTTTTGCCATACAACATTCTAGGCATTGGAAATATTGAAGTAAACAAACCAGATTAAGAAAATTCTTGTCCTCATGGAGCTTACATTCTGTGAGGAAGTACAGACACTATATAATATTGATGAAAAAAATCAAACAATAAATATGAGAACAAAATGGAGAATTTTATTCAAGCCAACCTGAGGATTGAATAAAACCAGGAAGCAGTCTTTCGGAAAGCTCTGAGGACTGTTCCCAAGAGGTAGTGGGAGGAGGCCAGTATATATGTGATTTTGGTGAAGGGGTACATGCAATCAAGGGTACACATCTTGGCAGAAGTTTCCTACTATTCACAAGGAACAGATATCTTAAATGATTTTAGTGTTTTTCAAAGTATGGGAACATGCAAGAAAGTGGGTTCATAAAATTTTCTCCTGAAAACATCTAACTATCTAAGGGCCAGTTTTGCTACTTTTCCCACAGAACAAAATGCCTTATCCTGACCTTCACCCTTAGCAACTGTAGTGGCTAATGACTTGATTCTTGTAGGACTGGATGGTGGGCAGCATTCTTAATTTTACAATCCCTTCCCTTTCAGTCTTAATTTCAACCAACCTTTGGGAGGCACTTCATGACCAACTTGTACCACGGCACTAGGAATGCTTATTCCAGGTCAGGTAAAGATTTCATTGATAGGGCACTCAATGTTCTGGACTAGGCCCTGTTGACAGTAGCCAAAAGTCTCTGGACCACCTGTCTTATTAGTCTGTCATTGTCCACGAAATGGTTCCTTCTTGTTCCTTCTTCTCATATCTAGAGTTACACTATTATAATCATTGATCTTACAGAAAGATATATTCGACCAATAATTTCAAGTCACCTAGTCATCAGCATTCTTATCAGAGGCTCAGTCGCATATCTGATAATACAAGAAACAATAATCTTGTAAAATAGGCAGAATACAAGCAGTACAGCTAGTAATGTAAATAAGGTCATAAGTAAATATTTAAACTAAGAACTTTCATTAGGTGATCTCCCCAGGTTGGCTGACCCAGTCTTTCTGCACCAATTGCTATCTTTAAGGGAAGGGATATATTGGCATTGTATGTAGCGTTCACCAAAGATGTATGCACATACAAGGAAAGTGGTGGGTTATTGTGACCGCTTACAGGATTAAGAAAGAAAAATTAGGTTCTAAGGAGTAACATGACTGGCACCAGGAGAAGAAAACTTGATCCTTAGGCTGAGCAGGTATTTCTGCCATTAGGGAGGTCTGGTTAATGTATAATGCAGATACACTGGTTCACTAAAGGGAGGGAAGAGGCCAAACAGGTGGAGAAAAAAGTTTGTTTAAATTTTTTCTTGTCTTAAAATATGAATGTTATTTCATCAATAAGTAAAATGTATGGTATGTTAAATGGTTTAGTGTTAAGGATAAAAATAAAGTAACAAAAGAGGGTACATGGTGTATGAGAGATTGCAATTTTATACAAAGTGGCCAGGAAAGGTCTCATTGAAAAGATGAAAATATGTAAAGAGCTTAAGAGAGTGATGGATATATCTGGTGGATCAGGGTACTAAGCAGAAGGACAGCAAGTACAAAGGCCTTGAAATGGGATCCAATTAGAAAACATCATGGAAAGAAAATTCCATTCACAATAAGCAAGCAAAAAGAGAAGACATATAAGAACAAATACTAAAGAAGTATGTGACATCTACATGAAGAAAACATTCACACTGTAGTAAGAAATAAAAGAAAAGTTAAGTAAATGGGCAGTGTATCCACTAGAGTTCCACAAAGGAAGCAGAGTCACTAAGAGTGTTATGAAATAAGGAATTGATTACAGAATTAGACTTTACTCAATTGTTGAAGGAGCTGAGGAAGAAAAGGTCCAAAATGGGAAACCTTAAGATCAGCAAAAAGTCACCAGCTCTCCTGAGCACTGGCCCAGATGGAACAGTCAGAAGTTGCAGGAGAAGCAGGAAAAAAGGTACATGCAGCTGCCAAAGGTGATATGCAAAGAGAGATGAGCAAATGAGCCTGGGGAGACTACTGCCTCTGCATAGGTACCATCTCCATGACTTCACAGCCAAATAGCAGTTCATGGGACTGGTTTGCTCTTGGTCAGTAGGGTCAGCGTCAGGAAGGAAAGCAAGACGTGGAGTGGGGAAGAGTAAGGATCCATTGGAACCCACTTGCCCCTGTGCATCTGCCTCTCATCACCTCTGTCCAAGACAACCATTGGAGCTAAGGACTGCTGCTTCACATCTGCCTTGCAAATCTCAGAAAAGTTTCTCTTTTGGTGAACTCCAACCTGGAAGTACACAAGGAAGAAGATTCCAGAAAACAAAGCCAAGTCAATGAGTAAAACTTCTACAGAAAGATGCATTGTGCCCTTGAATATAAAGACTCCTTTAGACCTGCTGTATAGCACAGGGAACTCTAGTCAATATTCTGCAACAACCTATGTGGGAAAAGAATCTGAAAAAGAAAGGATACATGTATATGTATAACGGAATCACTTTGCTATACACCTGAAACTAACACAACATTGTAAATTAACTATACTCCAATATAAAATAAAAGCAAAATTAAAAAAAAAAAAAGACTCTTTTACCCAACCACCATATAACAAAATCATCAGATTAACCACTACCCTCTCCTCCTATTATAAAGCAGACTTAGCATTGTAAAGCAGGGCATGCTAGTAGGTTGCTCTCTCTTCTTCAGCACCTCAAAATTGCAGTGCATGTTTACCAAAGGTTCTTGACTTTGTTCCCAAACCTGTTTACGCCAGTTGCACTTGTTATAAACATGTAATAAATATAAAGCATTTGGTAAAACAAAAACAAAAACAAAAAGATTCCCTGCTGTAAAGATGTCAATTTCACCTAAACTAATTTATAAATTCAATACCAACAGGATTTTGTGGGGACAACACTGTCAGATGTATTAGTAAATTTCACCTGTAAAAATAAAAATGTGAGAATAGTCAGGAAAATTCTCAAAAGGAAAAGGAGGCATCTGCCTCACAAGATATTAAAACATATAATAAAGCTACAATAATTAAAGCCCTTTGATACTGGAGAAATACTGGAACAATGGAAAAAAAGAGTTGAGAAACAGACCTAAATATATATGATAATTTTAATAAAAGTGCATTTCAATTTATTAAGGAAAAGAAGGATTTTTTTTTTAATGATGTTGAAACATGTTTGAGGAAAGTCTCAAAGCACAGAATGGAAAACCTAAAAGCCATAAAAAAAAAAAAAAAAAGAGTGACAAAAATGACTACATTAAAATGTAAAGCTTTTTCATAGAAAAAATACATAATAAACAAAGTTGACAGACCAATAAAAAATATTGGAACACATACATACAACCACATTTGAAGCACAAAGGCTAATTTCTTTTTTTTTAATAGAAAACTCCCCTAAGATCTTTATTTTTTTAATTTTTAATACAATTTTAAAAGTTTACTTTCATTTACAGTTATTATAAAATATTGGCTATATTCCCCATGTTGTACAATACATCCTTGACCCTATCTTACACCCAATAAAAGGCTAATTTCCTTTGTTTAAAAAGAACACATAGCAGAAAGAAAAAATTTCATATGTTTTAAAAAGGAAAAGAGCAATGAAATAGAAAAATGGAGATAGACATTAAAAGTTTACCAAAAATATAAATACAAATATTCAATAAATTATTTGAAAAGATATTCAGATGTTCAACTTCATTGATAACTAAAGAAATGCACGTCAAAACAATAGTGAAGTGTTATTTTGTTCCAGTCCAATGAGCAAAAATTAGAAAGTGTGATACTACCCAGTGTTGTCAGGGGTGCAGGAGAGGACCTCACACTCCCAATCTCTCAAGTCATTTGATCCCTCACATTAGTGGCTCCTCTGGATTGGTTTCTCTGCCTTTCATCCTTTCACTCAAAGCCCAGATTCAGTTCCTTCCCTTTCCAATCCAAAGAAGAGCTGGGACCAGAATGTGGTTTCAAATAAAACTTTATGAGTGATTGAATAATAGTAAAAGTAGAGTTTGGAGAGTGCCTTTTACTGCTACAAAAAGTGGTCACCACAACTCTACTCTTAAGTTCTCTATCTTACTCTTAATTGTCTTTCATGAGACAAAGCCAACTTGTCCCTCACCACCCAGAACCTCTAGGTATCTCCCATTCTTAGCCCCATAAAAGCTTTAGCCTCAACCACAGGTAGAGATCCTCCTCTACCTCAATCTGAGATACACTCATCTCGTGCCACAGGATAACTGGCAGCGGAATGATTTGTTTCTTTCAGTAGACAACAATCACAATAGCCAGTGGTATGCTTCTCAAAATTTGTTGGATAGCATCATGTCAGGGTTACTAAACGTCCATCTAAATCTGTATGTAGGTAAAAAATTTTTTTCTTTAACTCTTCCAAGCATATAGCTGTCCATCTCAAACTGCATTCAGTTTATACTACTGAATTGAACACTTAAATCTCCAATTCCAGCACCTATAGTCAGATCCATAGTGACTGCAAATATTTTTTAAGAATTCTAGGTAAGTGTCTGCCTTACACTCATTCTAATGATAAGGCAAGTCAAAGTTGCTTCAAGTGTGAACTATTAACCCCACTATCTCCAGCAACCAAAAGTGGAGGACTCTCCAAACGGTAGTTATCTCAATAAAAGATCCTTTAAAGTATTATCTTCATCAAACACTCAGCTTCATGTACATTCAAATTTTCTATACTTCAAAATTTTTATTACTTCTATATTTAGAACAAATTAATGAATGCCCTTTAAAATAATTTTTTAGCCGATGAGGTTCAGAAGACAAAGCATATCTCCAAGAGTATGATCATTTTGAAAAATTAACCAACCTCTACCAGGATCAATCATAGATAAACTTGGGACATGACAATTAAGGTTTATCTTGGCACACTTGCTTCCCCTTTGGATCTCCTCTCTCTCGTAGCACTGAACCGATCTTCCAGGAGCATGTCTTCTTTCTGGTTCTTAACTACCCAGAGCACTCCCTATTGTGCTATCACTAGGTTTCTTCTACTCGCTAGCTGTGATTTAAATCAGAAAATTAAAAATGACACAATTCTTCAAAGGCATCTTTCTTATGATACAGGGACTATCAGACATTGTATAGTAGGTAAGGTATTTGTGATTCTTCAAATCTCACTACTTAATCTGTGTAAATTCTCGCCTTCCCCTCACCTTCCATTTGCTTCTTCTTTTGCTACAGATAGATAGAAAGGACAATGCTCTGATTTTATCAAGAATTCAAGAGCAAAAGAGAAAAAAACCAGATAATTCACCTTTTTATTTTTTTAATGCACTCATATTGCAACTAGGCAATCAGGACAGCTGTAGAGAAAAATCTCATGACATGGAAATTAAGACCCATTCCACATTTATCAGGTCCACAGCTGGCAATTAGGAAACTTAAAGTGAGCTTTGTGACACATTTTTATAAATTCCACAAATAAACTATCTCAATGCAACTCATGCCATCTTTTTTCCTCCTTTTTCCTTTCTCATATGAGAGTTTTTCTGTCTCCGTATGTTTTCAAAATAAAGAGTTCTTTTCTTCAGCCATTAACAGATACACCATGCTGAGAACTGCAGATGGAATACAATCTGTTTAGCTTAACTGAGGGCTGGATCTTGTTCATAAGATTTCAGAAACTGCTTTATTTACCTTCATAAACACAATCCCTTGCCCACAATTCAAAGTACACCCGCTCACAGTGGTCTTTCTATAGAGCTTTTTCTTTAATGACCTAGAAGAGAAATTTCATGTGGGGGGACAAAAAAGAGGAAAATATTTAGCAAAAGTTTGAAAGCATTTGATAATGGCTTCAAAGATTCCAAAGATTAGATTAGGAAGTTTGCAGAATGTTTGAAGAATAAAACAATGCATTAATTAAGGAAATTGTATTTGATTTAAGACAGACCTCACTACTAAACATGCCTATGCAATTGCAGTTCCCTAAGTAGCTGTGCTATAAAATGGAATTTTTTGTCTACTTCATAATATCTTTGAATATACTTTGCCTCTTAATGACTCTAATGATCCCTTTTCCTTAGTATTTCCCAAGTAATCTCCTCCCCTTGAGTAATTTGATTCTAATCAATAGACTCTCTTTTGCTGACTTTGATGAAGCAACTGCCATGTTGCAGGGAGTAGAGTGTTCTTGCCCACATTGCAAGGGATAGAGCGTGCCCTCTGTCCAGCAGCCAGCTAGGAACTGAGGCATTCAAGTCTAACAGCACTTGAGAACTGAAAGTGCCCACAACCTTGGAAGTAGGTAGCTCCCCATTTGAACCTTCGGCCGAGACCTTAACACTGGAAAACACTTTGACTGGATCTCTGTGAAAGTCCATGAAGCAAAGGACCTACCAAATGTGTGCCCAGATTCCTGACCTAAATAAATTCTGAGATAATACAAGTATGTTATTGTATGTCATTAAGTGTTAGGGTAATTTTTTATGTAGTAATAGATAACTAACACAAATATATATTTCTCATTTTGAAAATGTCTGTGATACCTATAAATATCTATAGACACATTACTGTATACTTGTGAAATAACTTACCAAAATTCTCCCTAACACACTATTTTTATGTTTTAGTTTTAGATGTGATAAGACCCAGTAGAACTAATAATGATGAGAAGAATCCAGACAAGTTGTGAATGCAAGTGAAAAGTTCTTGAAGAATATTAGAAGTATTACTCCAGGGAACACACAAATGATAAGAGAGAAAAACATCCCTATTGCTGATATGGAGGAAATTTAAGTGATTTGGATACAAGAAAAAAACAGCCACAACATTTCCTTAAGCCAAAGTTTAAACCAGAGGAAGATCCTAACTCTCTTCTGTGAAGGCTGAGAGAGGTGAGGAAGCTGCAGAAGAAAAGTTTGATGCTAGCAGAGGTTGGTTCATGAGGTTTAAGGAAAGAAGCCATCTCCATGACATAAAAGTTTAAGGTGGAGCAGCAAGTGCTGACATAGAAGCTGTGGCAAGTTATCCAGAAAATCTAGCTAAGATAATTAATGAAGGTGGCTACATAAACAATTGATTTGCAATGTAGGAAAATAGCCTTCTAGTGGAAGAAGATGCCATCCAAGATCTTCATAGCTAGAGAGGAGAAGTCAAAGCCTGGCTTCAAAGCATCAAAGGACAGGCTGACCCTCTTGTAAGGGGCTAATGCAGCTGGTGACTTTAAGTTGAAGCCAATGCTCATTTACCATTCCAAAAAATCCTGGGGCCCTTAAGAATTATGCCAAATCTATTCTGCCTATGCTCTGTAAATGGAACACAAGCCCTGGATGACAATATGTCTGTTTACAACATAGTTTTTTGAATATTTTAAGTCCATTGCTGAAATCTACTGCTCAGAAAAAGACTCCTTTCAAAGTATTACTGCTCATACATGATGCATGTTATCACCCAAGAGCTCTTACAGAGATGTATGAGATTCATTTTGTTTCCATGCCTCCTAACACAACATTCATTTTGCAGCCCATGAATCAAGGAGTAATTTCAACTTTCAAGTCTTCTTTTTTTTTAAAGATACCTAATTTATTTTTATTTTATTTTATTTTGTTTATTTATTTATTTATTCATTTATTTATTGGCTGCATTGGGTCTTCATTGCTACACACAGGCTTTCTATAGTTGCGGAGAGCGGGGGCCTCTCTTCACTCCAGTGCATGAGACTCTCAGTGCAGTGGCCTCTCCTGTTGTGTCTTGCTGCTCTAAGCACAGGCTCAGTAGCCACGGTACATGGGCTTAGTTGTTCTGTGGCATCTGCAATCTTCCCAGACCAGGGCTCGAATCCATGTCATGTGCATTGGCAGGCAGACTCCCAACCACTGTGCCACCAGGGAAGCCCAACTTTAAAGTATTATTACTTAAGAAATACCTTTCATAAGGCTAAAGCTGCCATAGATAGTGATTCCTCTAACGGATCTAAGCAAAGTAAATTGAAATGTTCTGGAAAGGATTAACCACTCTAAATGCCATTAATACTATTCATGACTCATGGGAAGTGGTCAAAATATCAATATTAACAGGAGTTTGGAAGAAGTTGTTTCCATCTCCCACAGATGACTTTGATGGGCTCAAGATTTCAGTGGAGTGACACGTAGTTAATATTCAAAATATACCAAAAAAAACCCTACAGCTTGACCTTTAAAAAAAACTTCTTTAAAAATGGGCAGAGGACCTGAATAGACCTTCTTCCAAAGAAGACATACAGATGGCTAACAAACACATGAAAATATCCTCAACATCATTAATCATCAGGGAAATGCAAATCAAAGCCACAATAAGATATCACCTCACATCTGTCAGAATGGCTATTATCAAACAGACAACAAATAACAAGTATTGCCAAGAATGTGGAGAAAAGGAAACCCTTGTGAACCGTTGGTAAGAGTGTAGATTGATATAGCCACTACAGAAAACAGTATGGAGTTTCTTCAAAAAAATTAAACATATTACTACCAAATAATCCAGCAATTTCACTTCTGGGTATTTTTCCAAACAAAAAAACCCCCACTAATTTGAAAAGATATATGTACCCCTGTGTTTATTGCAGCATTATTTATAACAGCCAAGATAGGGAAGAAACCTAAGCATCCATTGATAGATGAATGGGTAAAGATGTGGTATACATATGTATACAATGGAATATTACTCGGCAATGAAAAATAATGAAATCTTGCTGTTTGCAACAACATGGATGAACCTAGAAGCATTATATTAAGTGAAATACATCAGGCAGAGAAAGACAAATACAATATGATTTCACTTATGTGGAATCTAAAAAAAGCAAATGAGCAAAATGTCAAAATAGAAATAGAGTCATAGATACAGAGAATAAACTGTGGTTTCCAGAGGAAATGGGAGGAGGGGGATGAGTGAAATAGGTGAGGGAGGTTAAGAGGTACAAACTTCTAGTTATAAAATAAATAAGTCACAGGGATGTAATGTACTGCATAGGGCATATAGTCAATAATATTGTAATCACTTTGGTGACAGCAGTAACGACTTATTGGTCTAGTTTTGTAAGGTATAAAAATATTGAATCACTATGTTGTACACCTGACACTAATATAATATTGTAAGTCAATTATACTTCACTTGGAAAAAAAAAAGATTTCAGTGGAGGAAGTAACTGCAGATGTGGTGAAAATAGCAAGAGAACTAGAATTAGAAGTGGAGCCTGAAGATGTGACTGAATTGCTGCAATCGCATGAAGACACTTTAACAAATGAGGAATTGCTTCTTATGGATGAGCAAAGAAAGTGGTTTCTTGAGATGGAAACTACTCCTGGTGAAGATGCTGTAATGATTGTTGAAATGATTTAGAATATTACCTAAACTTAGATGATAAAGCAGCAGCAGGGTTTGAGAGGACTGACTCCACTTTTGAAAGAAGTTCTTTGAAAGAAGTGGATAAAATACTATGAAACAGCATTACATGCTACAGAGAAATTGTTCATGAAAGGAAGAGTCAATCCAAGTAGCAAACTTCACATGGTGTCTTATTTCAAGAAATTGCCACAGTCACTCGCATCTTCAGCAACCACCATCCTGATTGGTGAGCAGCCATCAACATCCAGGCAAGACCAACAAAGAGATTATAACTCGCTGATGACTCAGATGGTTAGCATTTTTTTTAGCAATAAAGTATCTTTTAATTAAGGTATGTGCATTTTTTTAGATATAATGTTATTGCACACTTAATAGCCTGCAATATGGTATAAATCTATGTACTGGGAAACCAAAAAAATATGTATGACTTGCTTTATTTGCAATACTCACTTTATTGTGGTGTTCTAGAACCCAACCTGCAATATCTTCAGGATATGCCTGTATCCTCTAGAGCAGGCAGGGGAAGGGTCCCTAATTTTGGCAAATCCTGACTCACCCACTGCGATCCTCCTGCCCCTGGGGAAAAAATATGCATTCCCAAGGTTGTGTGTTGAACATAGAATCACAGCCAAGGGAATTGGATGGTTCCATGACAAATTTCCCTCAAACTAGGAGGGAGTGGGGCTAACCATGTCTGCTTTACTGAGCGGCTTTCTCAGTATGCTGAAAACCATGAGCTCTTCTCTCAGCAGGACAAACACAAACATGCTTCACTTTTATGGGCTTCTCTTTCTAAACTGTATGGAGACTGATTCCTTCTATTATAAAATCATTTCAGGGGACTTCCCAAGTGGAGCAGTGGTTAAAAATCCACCTGCCAAAGCAGGGGACACGAGTTCAATCCCTGGTCCGGGAAGATTCCACACTCCACTGCCGAGACCAGCTCGGCGACTCGAGGTGAGTGACGGGTGCCGCAAGCTTGAAGAAAACACAGACACAGACTGAAGAGAAAAGTGGGACCGGGGGACTCAAGACCTCTCGGATCAAGAGCCTTGCTGACTCATCCCACGTTGCTTTTATTGAGTTCTTCTGCTAACATTCTCAGGTTACACCCATAAACAATCAAAGGCCTCACATGACTCGGGCAATTATCTTTGTTTGCCTCCTGGGTCCAGTTGAGCAGGTGTGGATTTGAGCTGGGCGTGGAGAGCAAAATAGCCCTGGGGGCAGGAGACCTCTTTCAGATATTAGGGGTCTGTGCCCCACCCCTGTTGGCCCCTCTGCAACTGTGCCTGTCTTAGGTTGTTCCTCCCTTGAGGAATCTTACCCGTCTCTGGCTAACCAGTCATCCTCCAGGGCCAAACAGGGTGATATAAGGAAGGCTCTATGCACCACCCCTGTTGGCCCCTCTGCGACTGTGCCTGTCTTAGGTTGTTCCTCCCCTGAGGAATCTTACCCGTCTTTGGCTAACCAGCCATCCTCCAGGGCCAAACAGGGTGATATGAGGTGTGCAGTGAGAAAGGGGCTGCACCCCCAGAGATGGCCAACCCTCTGCCTATGCCCCCATAGTCTCCACGCCCCGCACCCTCAGCTCCTCCACTGCTCAAGCAGGACATTCTGAATTCCATCGCTCGGCCCGCATACTTTAACATTTTCAAGGTTTCAGAAAGGCTCCTGAATGTCTTCCCACACTCCGCGGAGCAACTAAACCCATGCACCACAACTACTGATCCTGTGCTCTAGAGCCTATTAGCTGCAACTATTGAGGCTGTGTGCCACAACTACTGAAGCCCACATGCGTAGAGCCCGTGCTCTGCCACAAGAAAAGCCACCACGCTGAGAAGTCCATGCAATGAAGACCCAACGGAGCCAAAAATAAAAATTAATTAATTAATTTTTAAAAAATTGCTTCAGGGAAATCAAAACGAATGAGAAGCACTTAGTCTTTTATATTAACTGCATTATAATGTCCTCAGTGAGATTTGAGGAATTCAACACCCAATGAACCATAAGGATGCTGTTTTCTATCCTTTCCTTCAAATTCTGGAGTCTCTGGCTCCTGTGGAGTGACTATAGTTTATGAACTCGAAGAAGTCCAAGCGTTTGACCAACACTGTTTTACAGAATAGATGAAAGCACACAAAACATAATAGTTTCTCAATAATTAAATATCTGTTGATTAATGCTTGATCAGTGATGCGGCAAATGCAATTGTCTTTCAGAGAAAACTACCTCCTGATAAAGTCCTTCAATAATTAATTCCCTTTGGCTAGTGCCCAAGGCCCTTCTGACACTGAGCAGAGCGAACAGCTTTTATTGAGATCCCCAAATGCTTACTCTGAGATATCTTTGTCTTTCCATACAATTAACAGCTCTGAGCAGGGGCAGTGGAGTAACTATCTGGGTTCCCCTTGACATCAAGAGAGCTAAAGGAAATTTTTTTCCTTTCCTCTAAATCTACTGTGATCAAAGAAGACTTAAGGATGTCAAGAAGAAAAACAAGCTAACACAATTTGTATTGAATTTTGAAAAATTTTTCCCTGTAGTCATGGGTAACTGGATAAGAAAACACTAAACAAGTCCCCTTGGGGATATTACATGATGGCATTCAATTTTATATCCTGCCTCCTGCATTGGAGATTTCTTTAAGATACAGACAGACTCTGAGAGACAGACATATAAATAGAAGCATTGCTCAGTGATGAGATTACATTTGGTTATAAGGCAAATTTACTTGTAAATAGAAAGAAGAAGGAAGGGAGGGAGGGAGGAAGGAAGGGGGAAGAGAGGAAAGAAAGAGAGGAAGGAAGAAAGAGGAAAGGAAAGGAAAGGAAAGGAAAGGAAAGGAAAGGAAAGGAAAGGAAAGGAAAGGAAAGGAAAGGAAAGGAAAGGAAAGGAAAGGAAAGGAAAGGCAAGGCAAGGCAAGGCAAGGCAAGGCAAGGCAAGGCAAGGAAAGGAAAGGAAAGGGAGGGGGATTGATTTCTTATTTCAGTGGTATAAGACAAAGCAGTAAATATTTCAAAGGTTACCCATAATGCTCCAAAGAGTCACATATAAAATTATTTCAGATATAGGCTGAAATTGTGATGATAAACATTCAATTTACCTTTCTGACAGAGCAACAGAATTCCCTTCTACACTCCCAATGCTCACTCTTTTACTCAGATGTAAGAGCATAAAAGGGAAATTTTGATTTCTTGCTTCAAGAGGTGTGGAAGAGAAACGTTACTTGATTAGATAAAATTTTCCTTCAGTGGAGAGTAAGGCTCCTAAGTAACTATAAAAATGAGAACGCCCTCTGTTAGCACACTGTGTACTTAATTAGGATCTGAACTGTAGATGTTCAATATGCTAATTATATGCTTAAGAACACCCATTATAATTTTTAATCTATCACTCTGCTAGATATGGTACCTTCTGGATATATAATTACATAACCAAGGAATCTTAAAATACTCTCAGGCTGCCTTTTCCCAGTCAAGTCACATCACTCATGTAGTGAACATACTTTTTGGTTGTATAACCACAAAAACATATTGGAACTTCTTCCCCATCTATGCCAGAAATTTTCAGACACATGCCTAGCTCTCCATCTGAAATAGTCATCTCTTTTTTTTTCTTTCATCTAAGGAATCCTTTTCCATCAGGCAGAATAATGTCCCCAGAGACTTCAGAACTGTAAAGAGTTCCTCCTTCGATGAGGGGGGTGGAAGGAAAGAAGACTGGCCGGAGAGACTAGAGTGTCTTATCTCTAGTCTAGACTGTGACTTCTGGAAATTGTAGGATGCCTGCTCTCATAGTCCCTGGGATTTAAAAACAAGTATAAATGTAAAAATGATACTCAACAGGCTCTACATCTCCCCCTGCTCCCGGTAATATATATTTCAGACAAGCCAGGATCCTTGAATTCATATTAACCATTTCCTATCACCCTTCTTGTGGGGACCATCAATACAGCTTTCCACTGACCAATTCCCCAGCTCAGATCCACGGCATCATGTGTCTGGGGAGAGAGCAGTGTGAAAGTGTGAACCGACAGTATCATCATCTTCACCTCTGTCACTCTCGAGCCCCGGATGGACATTCCACAAAAGGAAGGAACATTCTTATAACTCAAAAAGGTACCGAGGGGGCTTCCCT
This sequence comes from Hippopotamus amphibius kiboko, assembly GCF_030028045.1. Lineage (NCBI taxonomy): Eukaryota > Metazoa > Chordata > Mammalia > Artiodactyla > Hippopotamidae > Hippopotamus > Hippopotamus amphibius. The sequence continues at coordinate 90,776,267 of NC_080193.1, read as the reverse complement.
GGTTGGGCAGTGGTTAGGAATCTGCAAGCCAATGCAGGGGACAGGGTTCGATCCCTGGTCCGGGAAGATCCCACATGCCGCAGAGTAACTAAGCCCGTGAGCCACAACTACTACAACCTGTGCTCTAGAGCCCGAGAGCCACAACTAGTGAGCCCATGTGCCACAACTACTGAAGCCTGTGCGCCTAGAGCCTGTGCTCCACAACAAGAGAAAGCACCGCCATGAGAAGCCCGCGCACAACAACAAAGAGTAGCCCCCACTCACCCCAACTAGAGAAAGCCAGCATGCAGCAATGAAGACGCAATGCAGCCAAAAATAAATAAATAAATAAAATGAAAATTTTTTTTAAGAAAAGGCACCAAGGGAGACCAGGCAGGAATCTGGACCGCAGCTGGTGGGGGCAGGGAGAGCAGCACAGCTCACCTCAGGCCTCCCACATCCCTCCTCCCCACAGGCCAACCTCCAGGGTGGCTCAAACTGAAGCTTCAGAGGAAAGGGAGTCAGTCAGTCAGTCAGCAGCTGCCTCGCAGGCCACATAGCAAAAGGGAGCTATCAGCTCCCCCACCCTGGAACTCCCAGAAATTCTTCAAGAAGAGAAGCCTGTATGAACAGGAAAGGGAAGAGAGCCCTTTGGTTGGGGCACTGAGCGGAAGGTGGTTGCATTTTTCCTCAGACTGCTGAAGCCTGGAACGCCTTGGTCCACAAAATGTGGAATTACAAAACAGCATAGGGGCTATACGTGGAATAGAGTGCCCAAACAACCAGGAAATAGAATAAATACATGAGGTGAGAAAAAACAGGGGGGTGGGGACTCAGGGAAGAGGTGAGGAGACTTAAACGAAGACAAGAAGGGTGAGTAAGAGTAGTTTGCGATGCCAAGCAAGGCAAGGGGATTCCAGGAAGAGACAGCAGCTTCTGCAAAGGCCCAGAGGAATGCTACCACAGGTGCATTTGGAGAATGGAAGGTGGGTCAGCGTAGCTGGGGCAGAGATGCCAGGACAGCTGGGGGCGAGGGCCGGGGGGCCGGGGGGCGGTGCACCTTGAGATCCATATCATAAAACCTGGGGTTTTCTGTAAGCCTCAGGGGGCACTACCAGGTTTAAGTAGCAACTCAGCCTCTCGAGATTTGCATTGGGAAAGATTGCACTGGCAGTTCAGTGGAGCAGAGACTGGAGGAGGACGAGGCCTGAGTCAGGGAGTCTGTTCAGCCCTACATGGCAGCCAGGAAGGTGGGCTTTGTCAAGGCAGTGACTACAGCGTTGGGAAGAAGGGCTGTTGAAAACTACCTCCAAGCAAGAGGAACCAGAGCCATATCTCACCTTGTGTAGTCCTCAGTGGTTTCTGCACTCACACCCAACTCATCAATCCTCGCATAAACCCACTCAGGCGAGGATCACCAATAGAGTTTTACTCCTCTGAAGAGAAAGGGAACCCCCCTACACTGTTGGTGATACAGCCACTATGGAGAACAGTATGGAGCTTCCTTAAAAAACTAAAAATAGAGCTACCATGTGACCCAGTAATCCCACTCCTATGCATATACCCAGAGAAAACTATTAATCGAAAAGATATATGCACCCCAATGTTCATTGCAGCACTATTTACAATAGCCAGAACATGGAAGCAACCTAAATGTCCATCAACAGAAGAATGGATAAAGAAGATGTGGTACATATATACAGTAGAATATTATTCAGCCATAAAAAAGAACAAAATAATGCCATTTGCAGCAACATGAATGGACCTAGAGATTGTTATACTGAGTGAAGTAAGACACAGAAAAACAAATATATATCACTTGATATGTGGAATCTTCTAAAAAAAGGTACAAATGAACTGTTTACGGTTCATTTCTGTTCTGTTTACAAAACAGAAGTAGAGTCACAGATGCAAAAAACAAAAACGGTTACCAGGGGAGGGGGAGGGGGATGAATTGGGAGATTGGGATTGACATATACACATTACTATATATAAAATAGATAACTGATAAGAACCAGCTGTAGTGCACAGGCAACTCTGCTCAGTACTCTGTAATTGCCTGTACGGGGAAAGAATCTTAAAAAAAAAAAAAAAAAAGAGTGGATATATGTATATGTATAACTGATTCACTTTGTTGTACACCTGAAACTAACACAATATTGTAAATCAACTATATTCCAATAACATTTTAATTAATTAATTAAAATGAAATAAAGTAAAAAGAAACAGACTCCAGGTTGTGGACTCAGGTCAGCAGTTGCTTCTCAGGGAGACGCCACATGCCCAGGCCAGGCCTCTTTCCTCTGTATCGCAATGCCTGCAGCTTATGTCTTCGAAACTGCTAACTGTGCTCAGAGAAAACACATGTGTTTTGAGAGAAATCCCGCTGGCAAGGGGACCAAGTTAAGGAAGGGAAATTCTCAAGGAAAAAAATAGTTCTTTCTGTTGCTCACAAAACACTACCACTGTGAGAGCCATTTTTAGAAAAGTTAAATAACCAAAGACTTACATGAGAGATGTTTATTTTGAGGATTTTCTTCAATTTTTTAAATATTAATTATTTTTTTTCTGTATTTCCATAGCTAGGGCCTATTTTCACGCAACGATGTGATTTGATTTCACTCAAAGATATGTGTGTATATATATATATATATATATATATATATCTTACTATCCCAAGAACATCTAGTAGATACATAAAAGATGAATTACCCTCTCAAATTCTGAAAGGGGGAATCTCCATAACTATATCTCTTTGGAACAAGCAATATTAAAATAGCTCAATAGGGACTTCCCTAGTAGCACAGTGGTTAAGAATCCACCTGCCAATGCAGGGGCCACGAGTTCAATCCCTGGTCCAGGAAGATCCCGCATACCATGGAGCAACTAAGCCCGTGTGCCACAACTACTGAGGTTGCACACCTAGAGCCCATGTTCCACAACAAGCGAAGCCACCGCAATGAGAAGCCCGCATGCTGCAAAGAAGCGTAGTCCCCACTCTCCACAACTAGAGAATAGCCCTCACACATCAACGAAGACCCAACACAGCCAAAAAAATTAAAATTTTAAAATAAATAAAATAAAATAGCTAAATAGATAAGTGTTATATCTACCTTAAATGTGCATGCACTGTAATGAAACAGTTCTGTGTTTCACCAGTTAACTCAGTGTTTTACTCAGAAAACATCCAGAGACAGCGTGCCAAAGAGGAATAAATAGTAAAGATTTTTATCGCAAACGCATAATCCTTAAGAACAAAATCCCCTACTCCCTTGGCAGTGACCAAAAAGGAAAAGTGCAGGGGTATTTTCTTCAAAGGAGACCTCCAGGTGACTGCTCAAACATGGTTAGCACAGCTCATTTAATCCTAGAGGTTGTCCAGCTAGAGCGTTTCCTTATCTGCAGTTTGAGATCTTCAAACATAAGTTCATTAAAAGAAGAAAAGCATGGGGAGGTACCTAGATAATAGTTGATAAATGGTAGCTGTATGCAGCTGGTTGTTGTCAAAACTAGACTGGATATAAGTCAAATTATTTCCCAAGGAATGGCCACATTCTTTTATCTTGTCCAAACACTATGATATTGACAATCACAATACATAAAACTGAATTCTTAATACCCCAGCCAAATCTGTTCTTCCTCTAGTATTTCCCACCTTCATAAATGTCTCTTTGAGCACCCTGCTGCTCATTTCTGCAAGCATTCCTTCATCTTCACATTCAGTCCTGGTAAGGTCTCCAATCCGTCTCATAATCTCAAACCACTTGAATCACCCTAGTTCACTACAGCAAGTTATCATACCAACTGCAGAGCTGCGAGCGCCTCCCCGCTGGTACCCCCACCTCTACTCTTACCTTCTCTATCTTTCTCCAACATAGCAGCTAGAATGATCTTTAAACGCACATCAGAAATTACAAGTCCCACGGGGTTAGGGGTGAGGGGCAAAGGGGAAGCTGGGACGAAATGAGAGAGTAGCATAGACATATAGACACTACCAATCGTAAAACAGATAGCTAGTGGGAAGTTGCTGTATAACAAAGGGAGATCAACTCAATGATGGGTGATGCCTTAGAGGGCCGGCACGGGGAGGGTGGGAGGGAGTCGAGGGAGGGAGGGGATATGGGGATATATGTATAAATACAGCTGATTCACTTTGGTGTACCTCAAAAAATACAAAAACAAAAAACAAAAAATAAAACAAAAAAAAAGGAATTACAGGCCCCTCTGAGCTTTCCCTTTGCCCCTAAAATGAAACCATGCCACATAACATGTCCTAGGCTAAGTCACGCATGTGATCTGGTCCCAGCCCCTTCTCCAGCTTCACCTCATACCTTTCTTCACTCTCCAGAGACACTATCTTTGATTCCATCAGTATACCAATCAATTTCCCACCTCAAGTTCTTAGCATATACTGTTCCCTTTGCCTGAAATGCTCTGGTATCTGGTCTTCGTCTGGCTAATTCCTACCTCTTATAGCTCTCAACTAAAATATGCAGTCTTTCCTGGCCCATCAACCAAAATTATTTTCAATTATGGTATTCTTTCTCAATGCATGGACTTAATTCTTTGCACTTACAGCAATTCAAATCTACCGTATTCATTGTGTGTTTACCTTTTTATTGTCAATGTCTTCCATTATACTGTAATGTCCATGAGAGCAGGAACCAGGAATGTCTCTCTGGTTCACCTCTGTTTCTCCAGCACAGACCCTAATACACAACAGGTGCTCAAGAGCTATTTGTTCACTGTGTGGATGAATAAATGAGCAGACACCAAGGCTTAGTGATATTTTTGCTATTCAGAGAGTTTTCATTTAAAAGGTACTAGTATTTATTTCCTTTATTTTTTTATTTTGATTTTATTGGAGTATAGTTGATTTACAATGTTGTGTTAGTTTCAGGTGTACAGCAAAGTGATTCAGTTATACGTATATTCATTCTTTTTTAGATTTTTTTTTTAAGATTAGCAGAATATAAAGAAATATACAGTGGAGTTAAACAGGCTTGTGTTCAAGTACTGCTCATACCACTTAATAGCTGTAAAACTGGGGAAGTTTCTTCCTTCTCTGCATCTTGGGTTTTTAAACTATGTAATTGGGATAATATATTCTGTTTCATAGTAGCTTGAAGGTGCTTTCTATGTTTTCTAACAATTTTATTGTACAATTTTTTAAATCAGAAAAGAACAGTATTATTTTTTAAAATGACTATTTTGCAAAGTTGTGAAAATTATCGTTTTCTACTAACTTATGATTCAGGTAGTATGTTAATTATCTAGTGGTGAGTAACAAACTACCCCCCAAAACCTGGTGATGTAAAAGAGCAGCAGTATTGCTGATCTTTGTGTGGCTCTGGCATTCCTGAGGGGCACAGCTGGACGGTTCTGGCGCAGGTCTCTCATGGGGCTGCAGTCAAATACAGCCAGCGCTGCATCATCTGCAGTTGTCCGACTGGGGCTGGAGGATGCGCTTCCAAGGTGGCTCACTCACATGGCTGGCAAGTGGGTGCTGGCTGCTAGTCAGTTCCTCCTTTTCTGGATCTTTCCACGGAACTACTTGACTATACTCCCAGGCTGATGGCTGGCTTCCCCCAGGGCAAGGAATCTAAGAGAACAAAACAGAAGTTGCAGTGCCTTTTATGACCCAGCCTCAGAAGTCACAAGCTGTCACGCCCACCATATTCTATTAGTCTCATGGAGTCAGCCCTGATTCAGTGTGAGAGGAGACCACACTGGGGCCACAATAGTGGGAGGCACGGACCATGTGGGGCACTGAAGAAACTCAGTCTGTAACTTTTCTCCCTGTAAGGTGCCCATGAACTCTCACCACTATGTGTACTGCGTAATATTGGCTGTTGCTAATTGTGATATGCCTGGATTTTTAATGCCAGGCCCTTGTTACACTGCCTCTCGTAAAACAAAATGTGTGTCTTTTGTTTATTTTCAAAGATATGTCTGAATCAATTTCATTTACTTTAGAAAATGATTAATTCTCAGCATGTCACCATCTCTGTCCATATGAGAAGATAATAGAGAAAATTCATCATTTGATGATAACGATAGAAGCAGCTACTCCTCTTAGATTATTACTCCCTTATTATAACCAATCCAGAGAAAGGTAATTTAACAAATGTGTAACTCTCCTATTTTGATGTGGAAGTTGGAAAGAGGAATGCAAATGCATGTAATAGAAAAGCCAACTGCAATTGGAAACCTAATGCCTAGTCCCATTTCCAATGACATGTCTTTGACTGAAATTGATTGAAATATTTGAGCTCTCTCCTTCTTATGTATCCCCCTTACTAAATAAAATTGATAATAACAGTCCTCACCTTGCAAGCTAAACACATATGAAATACCAGGTTGCCTCTGGAGATGGGAAATAGGCATCTGGAGAAAAGGATATTTTTACAGCATACTCTTTTGTACCACCTAAATGTTGAATTATTGAAGGTGCTATCTAGTCCACATCAAAAATAAATAAATTTTTAAAAAATATTGGAAGGAAATCAACTATTTATCAATAGGAAACTGGTTAAATAAACCATGGTCCATTCAGAAAATGGTGTCCTATTCAGTTGGAAAAGGAACAAGGAGTATTTTTATACACTGCTATGAAATGACCTCCAGGATAGTTTGTGAAAGGAAAACAGCAAAGTGTAGAAAAGTGTGCTTAGGTGAAAGTGTCTAAGAAGGGGAATATATATGTGTGTGTGTGTGTGTGTGTGTGTGTGTATAAAATTACATATACTAATATTTAAATATATATTAAGAAGGTGAATATATTTATATATATAAACATATGTAATATATACATAAATATGTATATATATAAACATAGGTAAATATAATATGTATATAAATATATGTAATAATATTTTTAAATAATTGGTTATATCTATGGGAAGACGTAGGGTGAAGGTGATAGGAATAGAAGTCAGATTTATTTGAATGTTTGTGGATTTGACTTTGAAACCATACATATTTTGTATAATTATAAAACAAAATTTAAATTTAAAATGCAATCCCTAAAACTTTAACATGAAATGGGACGAATGAGCCTGTGTGTCCAGTTGGTGGCACAACACACAGCGAGGGGCCCCTTTGAGTGACTTCAAGGCAGAGGCATCCGCCGAGGGTGAGTGGGAGCCCGCCAGCACCGATTCTCACAAGCTGTGCACACCTCACCCCAAATCTGCATTCAGTGGCCTCAAAGCAGCCCCCATGGACATATTTGCACCATGGACATCAGCAAATGCTACGAATCAGGGTTTTGCTTATTTTGGTTTTGTTCTTGTTGTTTCTTTGTTTTCAGAATATGATTATTGAACATTTACCAGAGAGCAACTGAATTTAACTGTACCTACTTAGAGACAAAAATAAAACAGAATCACCACAAATTAGTTTCAGCAATCACGGTGTTTGTAATAGTGTTGCTATTGGTATTCTGAGATTGTCTCGTGTGTAGTACAGGATAAACAAATGAGTAATTATGCTGCTATTGTTAAGAACTGGGATTTTGGAGAGTGGGAGAAAGAAGACAAAAATATAAGAGATTAAGCTAAAAACTCTTAGTACTGAATTTCAGTTGGAAATATAAACATGAATGCATAATTTTATTTGTATCTAATATAATCATAGGAGAGGAATCAGCAAAATCCAACTCTGGAAACTCTAGGGCAAACTACAATTTCTTCCACAAAAATAATCACAACAAAATCACAAGATAAATAAAAAGAAATGGTGTAGGATATCTATTGTTTAAAAGAGATATAAAACATTTAAATAATCTCACTGTATGAACTTTTTTAGATCCTGTTTCATACCAAAAAAAAAATGGAAAGAAAGAAAAGAGAATGTTTTCCTAGGACAATTAAGGAAACAAATACTGACTGAATGTCAGATGTTATTAAGGAATTTCTACTCTGTGATTATTGTGTATTATTTTGTGTGTTGTGATTGCATTTTAATAACAGTCTTTGTCTTTTAGAAATACATTCTAAAATATTTACATATGAAATTATATCACTGATATGCCTAGGATTTGCTTCAAAATCATCAGGGGTAGGAGTAATAAGAGGAGCTATAGAAAAATAAGATTGATCATAAACTGACACTTGTTGAAGTTCAGTGATAGATACATAGGAGATTAACATATTAATTGTCTACTTTTGTATTTGTTAGAAATTTTTCTTTAAATGCTTTTTTAAAGATTAAGATTCCTTCACGCCTAGGTCTCTTAGATTTTGCCTTTCCCAAGTTTCTTTAAAAATATAAGCACAGTCTTATGAGTTCTTTACTAAGTGCCTCATGTGTGGGTCTCAATTTAACAAAATTCACATATCACCAAACATAGACATGAAACAATATTGAATTATTTAGGGAAAACAATTCAACTCAATAGAGTCAATTTATAGACCAAAAGATCTTGGCAGCTTAATTAGGAACCACAAACACTTTCCAAACAATAAGCAATCAGAACTTCTTACAAAGTCGCACGCCTTTAACAGGGTTACTGCTGCTATATGGCATTACACAGGCCCACACAGAAAGATTCTTAAAAACATCTGGGATCCAAGAACATCTGCTACAGGTGAGCAAACAGAGCCTCCATAAAGCCACAGAATAGACAAAACAAGTTGATTGACCTGAGGGGCACTTTTATGAATAGCCCTTTAGGAAGAGGCATAGACGATGCTTCTAACCACTGTGCATTTCTCAAGAAAATGAAACCGCATAGAAGTACAAAGAGGCATTAGCCAAAACCATCCCCATTTGCTTTTGGTGTGAAATATCCTTTCCCAATTCAGACAGACAGCAAATATTTAACAAGGAAAGAAGAGAAGCAGGTGCAGAATCGGGGCCATCAGTGAGGACTCCTCGCACCATTTTGAGTCATCGGTGAGACATTTAGGTCAATGACCTTCAGACACAGATAGTGCTTTTGATGATTATAAAAAGTAGAAGGCGTTTTAAGAGGAGACCCATCCCTGGCCCCAGCCCCAGAGTTCCAACCAAATACAAAATCCACACACCACGGTAAGTCTGTGGTGAGAAACCTCGGCCACTAGCCAAGGTAAGTAACTCAAGTAAACCCTCAAAGTGTCCTAAAGACAGACTTCAGGTGAGAATCCACAAGGTGTTGACTTTTGGAGCTCCTAGTTGGTGTTTTCAAAGTCTCAAGGCACGCAAAGAACACAGTTTTCTGAGTCCAAGCCAATGTCCATGCAGCTATGTCTACTAGGCCACCTGCATCAGAACCACCTAGAGGTGATGCTGAATACGGACTCCCTAAATTAGAATGGTAAGCATGACTAAGGAACCCACACTTTTAATGAGCCCCCTGAGTGACTTCTCATGACCATTAAAATTTGAGGAACATTATATTAGACCAGGCTTGAACAGTGAGTGTTATTACAGATAGCAACATGCCCAACAGCAGAAGCAAAAGCCTATCATTTTTCCTTTATGTAACGTCTGTGTAAAAATCATTTTCAATCACATCTCTTAGATCTATAAAAGTTAGTGGGAAGCTGGGAGTAAGGTTTGAGGGTTAGCCAGGGTCAGAGATTCTCCCTAACTCCCTGTCTTCTAGGTAGACTTCTTGTCCTACTCTCTCAGTCATCCAGGTTAGAGTTCGTGTTCATAGGAGGAACTGACCATCATTTGTACTGACTACCTGTAGTGTAGTATAGTATATATTCAAACAACTATTCAAATATTCAAGGGCACATTCATGTTGCCTACTGTGGAGAGACTCAAATCCTCACTCAGATCAGCGAGGACTAGCAAGAGTCTAGACAGGGCTCAAGTTTCACTGCTCAGCTGCGTGGCTTTAGGTGGGTCACCTAAACTTTCTGAGCATGTTCTTCCTGTTTAAATTTTGAAAAAGGAAAATAACTACCAGGATGTCGTGAGGAGTAAGTAAAGCACCATATGAAAAAAACTTTTGAAATCTGCTGAACACCAGTTGAACATAAATTGTTATAATTATCCATTCATTCAGCAGCATTCAGCCGTGGAACTAATACCAAGCACCTACTGCACGCAGACTCTGTGCTGGTAGGCGCTGGGCTTTGTCATTCAAATAAATCAAATGCAGTATTTACATGACTGTGGCAGGCAGGGAGGGCTTCTCCATCCAAAGGGGTTTTTGAAAAGGACAATAGAAAGAATTGCTGAGCTGAGAGAGGGAAAAATTGAATGCTGTGTTTTCTCTGTGCATCCCATGGGAGGACAGTCAATAGAGGATAATCAGTCTCCCCAAATCACTTAGCCTCAGGACACAGAATCCTACAGAAAATCCTGGGTCAGGACCTCTACTTGTTGAGACTTAGAGGGATCCAGCTTTTTTTTTTTAATGTTTTATTTATTTATTTATTTATTTATTGGCTGCGTTGGGTCTTCGTCGCTGCACCCGGGCTTTCTCTAGTTGCAGCAAGCAGGGGCTGCTCTTCCTTGCAGTGCATGGGCTTCTCATTGTGGTGGCGGCTTCTCTTGTTGAGGAGCACGGGCTCTAGGCTCACAGGCTTCAGTAGTTGTGGCACACGGGCTCAGCAGTTGTGGCACACTAGCTTAGTAGGCTTGCAGGCTTCAGTAGCTGTGGCACACGGGCTCAGTAGTTGTGGCTCACCAGCTTCGTTGCTCCGAGGCATGTGGGATCTTCCCTAACCAGGGATCCAACCTGTGTCCCCTGCATTGGCAGGTGGATTCTGAACCACTGCGCCACCAGGGAAGTCTGGGTTCCAGCTTTTAAATCAGCAAGTGACTAGAAAAAGAGAGTATTTGTCCCTCCTTGGTTTAGGGATTTAAAAGAAGGCACTCTCTCCTCATCAGTTCTCAACTGGCAGATTTTTCTTGACTTTTCAAAAACTGCCTTGTACAGTTGACCCTTAAACAATGCAGGGGTTGGGGTGCTGCTCCTTCGCAGAGTCAAAAATCTGAACTTGTAGCCAGCCCTCGCTGCATGTGGTTTCTCCGTATCACCAGTTCTGCATCAGTGGATTCAAACAACCTGAGGATTGTGTAGTAATGTGGCATATATTTATTGAAAAAATCCATGTATAAATTGGACCCACGCAATTTAAACCCTTGTTCTTCAAAGGTCAACTCTATTTCTATTTATCAGGAACCAATCTGTACTAGTGACGTGATTTTCCTCTGGTTCTCCATTGGAAAGTGGATATAACTGAGCAGGGTGAACTCAGAGAGGCCTGCTTGGTTCGCCGCAGTGCCCAGACCTCCCATTTCCATACCCTTTCCCACCTCTCCTTCTCCCTTTTCTCAAAACCCTATATCCTGAGTCTCTGGTAGCAGAGGGAGAAAACTCATAAATCACCAATATGACTTTGGTTTAGTTTACTCTGTTACTCCTTATAGTGTTGTGTGTGATTTAAAAGAAGAAACCAAAAGAATATACACATTTTCCTTGACTTATGATGGGGTTATGTCCTATAAACCCATCATAAATGGAAAAGATGGTAAGTCGAAAGTGCCTTCAATATACTTAACCTACTGAACATCCTAGCTTAGCCTAGCCTAACTTAAACGTGTTCAGAACACTTACACTAGCTTACAGGTGGACAGAATCATCTAACGCAAAGCCTACTTTATAATAAATTGTTGAATAGCTCGTAATTTATTGAACACTGTACTTAAAGTGAAAAACAGAATAGTTGTACAGGTAGAGAATGGTTGTAAGTTATTGTCTGTTTATCCTGGTGATCACATGGCTGACTGGGAGCCTTGGCAGCTGCCCTGCTCAGCATCACAAGATGGTACCACATATGGCTAACCCTGGAAAAGATCAAAATTCAAAATTTGAAGTATGGTCTCTACTGAACGAGTAGTGCTTTCACACCATCATAAAGTAGAAAAAGTTGTACCATCATAAGTTGTGGACCATTTGGATTCCTCATGATGGAATCTCAGGAGGGAATTTCTGGGAGTGGGGCAAGGGGAGAGATGGCCCCCAATCACATCGGTGAGTCACTGTGTTCACAACCCCAGAACGCAGAGCCGTGCTGTTCCAGGCTCACCCCCTGGCCATGCTTGGCACGTAGTCTCCCTGTGGTGCTACCGAGCCAGGCTTGGCTCAGTCATCGTTGACCCCGGTCACTTCTTGCTTCAGGAAGAGTCAAAACTCACCATCTTCCCTGGAGCCCTCCCACCTCTGCCCGCCAGTTGTTTCCTGATGAAGAACTCTTTTGCCTTCCTAAAATTAATAAGAATGACATAAACACATTGAGCCTGGCACGGGGAAGGGAAGCACGGAGAACATAAGGGACAATGGACTTACCCAGGGACAATGACCACACTTTCTTACCCCCTGGGGATTTCCTTAATTCCCACACCTCTTTCAAGACTCAAGTTACAGAAAAAATCTACTTTCTTATTTTGTCTATAGTTCACATCTTTCTTCTCCCACTGGTTGTAAGCTTCATGAGGGCAGGAATATTTATTTTGTTGATCAATGTATGCCAAGTGTGCCTGACATTTAGTAGGTACTCAATAAATAGTTGCTATTAATACTAATGATAAAATAGATATAATATAATTAAATAATAATATAATTACATAAATAGATTGAATTACATTTGAGCCTTGAATAACACAGGTTTGAACTGCGTGGGTTTACGTATACACAGATTTTTTTCAATCGCAAACACCGTAGCACTACACCATCCGTGGTTGGATGAATCCTTGGGTGTAGAACCTTGGATACAGAGGGGTGACTATAAATTATACACAGATTTTTGACTGCATGGATGCTCGGTACCCAACCACCGCATTGTTCAAGGGTCAACTGTAATGATATAACTTATGTTATTAATAATAATAATAATGATTATATGTTGTTGATGGCTAATAAGTATATTTTTAAAGCACAGTTGTTAACTGCAGAGGTGAAGGGGCAGGGAGGACTGGCCCTGTGCTGGGCATGGCATAGGCATCCATGTTTATTAATATAGAGCTCCCCATCTCCACAGGGTTTCTAGAACTAGGACCTTTACCTGATAAGACCCGACGTTAACAGTCAGTCCTAAAACTTGGCCTGGGTAGCAGCGAACAGGAGCGCTAAAACATATTCAACACGTCCTCCCTAAGACTCCTGGAAATTCCTACAGGGAAAAAGAAATGCTGACCCAGTGGACTCACACCCTATGTGCCTCCCTCCACCACTCCATCCTCAGTTCATTAGGAAAACCTAGGAGGTGTTCAGAAACTCCACGCAGCTCTTGATTGGGAAGCCCCGGGGAGCTGCTGTCTGCTCACCCAGGGCCCTGCAGCAGGCCTGGATGCAGCTCAGGAGTCCATCACCACCTGCCATAAAGCAGATAAATCCAGCAGGTTCGGGGCCATTAAAACTGCATTGAAAACAATACATATGAGCAAATGGAGCCCCTGAGACAAGAGTAGGGTGGCTGGAAAAATCATCGGCTCAGAACAAGAGACTGGGTTTGGCCTCTGCATTTCACTAGGCCTTAGTCAGCCCCAATCACTCAAGTCCTACTTGTCTCCTAAAATCTAAAACAGTAGCCTCTGCACTTAGGATCCTCCCGCCTTCTGAGATGGAAGGCAACCGCTTGTGGGAAAAATTCCAGAAGGGCATATACTCAGTCATTAACAGCAGTCCCCTCTGAGACAAGAGTTCATAGAAGTCGCAGAGGGGCTGCTTTTAAACTCGTGCACTTCTGAATTTTATAAATGTGTCAAAACAAGCATGTATTAGGGTGGAGGTTGTCAGGATGAGGATAAATAGGCCAAGCTTGTATTACTTTTGTCATTAAAAAAAAAAACCAATCATAAGTCTCTTTTTTAGGAGTTCTGTATTGGAGGATGAAAGCAGACATGTGCCATGACCGTATGGAAACTCTCAGTGAGAGGCAGCTCCAGCCTGCTCCGGTGGGAAGCATGGAAAACACATATCTCATCCGCTCGGGGACCCGAGAGCCACGTCATCCCGGGAACCAGAGTCTCACCTCTCAAACTGGCCTCCACACCTGCGATCCTCCTGTGCCTCTTTAGACTCTACGAGCCGTGTCCATGTCCACTCCTCAAACATTTCTACCCCAGAAGGCAGCCTGCTCTGTCCCCTGCAAGTCGGCCTGCCCGGAACCAGGGCTACTCCCAGTCTATCTCAAATGATCCCTTGTTTGCAGGGCACTCACAGTTCTGCTGAACAAACTGGTTTAAACCCTCAAGCCTTGTTCCAATGGGATATAGCAAAGCGATTTATGAGAAGGTGTCTGGAAGCAAGAGGAAAATGTGGGTAATAGAAGCAGCTTCCTCCAGAGGCTGGCTGTGGTGTGGAGCTAGACGTCTGCCCCGAGGCCAGGCGGGGAGCAGGGCTGTGTTACCTGGGCTCCACAGAACCACAGGGGCCCCCATTCACAAAGCCACACCCCACGGCCCGAGGCTCCGTGCTGAGGGCACCTTTTCCAAAATGTGGCAACTCAGACATGTAACCAAAGAGTCTGCCTTTCCTGTGGTCAGTGTCTGGGACTGCGAAGGGGGCGAGACTGGCATTGCACAATGACTTGCAGTTGGACGTGACTATGGGGTGGATTCAATGGGAGATTTCAAACTGGGCTTCGCAGAGCCCCAGGAGTCAGAGCCGGCATCTCAGGGGACAAGGGTGAGGCTGAGGGGCGCTCGGGGCTGCCCGTTTTGGCTTTATCAAGAGTGCTTCCGTATGTACCTATTTTCTATCTAACTTCTTCCCTGTGGATGCCAGGCTGCCTTGTGGTCCAACCTTGGCATGGAGTCACGTTCAGAGAAACAGCTGTCCATCAAAAATATACAATCCAAAGCAATTGGAATCTCTACTCAGCCTCTAAAGAAAAAACCAAAGGGGTAAACTGCATTCTTAATGAGCACCAAGATATCTTTACAATCCATTACTCCCCATGTCTGCCGTTCTCAGTATCCTCTACACAGATGGCAGCTGCTTCCTGAAATCCTACTCTCCTTCCTACTCCCAAAGGCGCACCGAAAACTTTCCATGACATGCAGCCTGCATGGTCCCCCCCACCCCCACCCCACCCCTCCCCTGTCTGGCTTTGTTCTCCATTCTGTATCTCAGCTTAGTCTCTCTGGCTCCAGTGACTGGAGTGTGGGGGTTTTCCCCCCTTGCCCCATACAGGAAAGCCCAGACACTAGTGCAGTGAGTATGAATCCTTCTTCCTTACAAGGCAGGGAAAATGGAGACAGACTATGAATTCTAATACAGTGGGGGTTTTTTTTTTTCTTTGTTGTTTGTAGGTCCCACAGAAAAATTCATTTTTAAAAGGATGCCACTGATCCAGTCCATTCTAAATGGAGCCTCTGAGAAAACTCTAATTGGTAAGCATGCTGCCTCTATACATTCAGCGACCAGGAGTTTATTACTTCACAAAGCAATATGCATAATTTGGGGCCAGTTTTTATTTATGAAAGGTCTTCCTGAGCCAGATTTTTGGCAGGGCTTGAGGTCTGGCCAAAGGTGCTTCTGCTTAAAAATATTTCTCTCCATCAACCAGCAGAAATGTCTCAAGTCTGAAGGTCCCACATTGACTTCCCAAAGACTGGTTAAATATAAACATGTCCCCTAAAATGGGTAAACGCTTCAGTCACTGACACCAACCTCATTCTTTGAACTCAGTCCTCAAATTAGCCAGCCAGGCAAGCAGCCCTACCTTGAGGCGTTCTGTGAGGCATGAAGAAGGAAAAGGTTCCAAAGTGTGAGGTGACCAGGAGGCAAGGCCCACAGAGAACACACAGCCGAGTGCAGGAGGGCCTGGAGCAGTGGGAAAGGACAGATCCAGAAAGACAGTGTGAGGGACCCCGGCCCAAGCCCCAGCCCCCGGAGTAACAGTCCCTGACCCACCGGACAGGACCACCCAGGAAGCCTTCAGCTCTCATTATTAGTCCATACTGTAGATCCAGGTGTACTTTTTGATTTTTCGTTTTTTTAATTTTTTTATACAATTTTTAAAGGTTACTTTCTATTTACAGTTATTACAAAATATCAGCTGTATTCCTCATGTTGTCCAATATATCCTTGAGCCTATTTTACATTCAATAGTTTGCCCCTCCTATTTCTCCATCCCTTTACTGCCCCTCTCCCTCCCCGCCACACTGGTAACCACCGGTTTATTCTCTACATATGTGAGTCTGCTTCTTTTTTGTTATATTCACTAGTTTGTTGTATTTTTTTAGACTCCATATATAAGTGGTATCATACAGTATTTGTCTTCCTCTGTCTGACTTACTTCACTTAGCATAATGCCCTCCACGTCCACCCATGTTGCTACAAATGGCATCATTTCATTCTTTTTTATGGCTTGTGTATATGTTCCACATCTTTTTTATCCATTCATCTGTCGATGGACACTTGGGTTGCTTCCATATCTTGGTAATTGTAAATCAGGCTGTTATGAATATTGGAGTACATGTATCTTTTTTAATTAATGTTTTCGTTTTGTTTTTTAATTAATGTTTTCTTCAGATGTATACCCAAGGGTGAAATTTCTAGGTCATATGGTAGTTCTATTTGTAGTTTTTTGAGAAAGCTCCATCCTGTTTTCCACAGTGGCTATACCAGGTGTGCTTTCAGAGTGAAGAACTTCCTGGGGGCACATCCTCAGCAAATGTTTCAGCTAACTCACCAACTCTTTTCTCCTCGAACAACCCTACTTGCCAGCTGGTCCACCTGGTTCCAAACACCACCTCCATCCTGTTATCCCTGCTCTGTCTTCTGTTCCCACATGCTGCACCTCTCATCTCCTGGTGGGCTCCAGGGCCTCGTCATGACCCAACCCAGAATGTGCCCATGGCCCAGTAAGCTCTGGCTCTCCAGAGACTTTCCCCTCGACAAGCCCTCGTCCTCTCTCACGTGTCTCTAATTGCTCCCCATCACAAGATCTCGTGTCCCCCACCTCCTACGGACTTTAGGTATGGAACAGTTTACCCAGGGTTGCTTTCCCTGCCCAGCACCATGAAACCCCACTGCTGAATCCTTTCATTCCCAGCGTTCTCTAAATGGGTTCAGTGAGTGAGTGAATAAATGAATTATGAGTAAATGAGAAAAAACATGAGAATAAACGTGTGAATGAATGAATGAATGCTTTATAAGATCGGGGGGGGGGGGCGGGATATTGTGAAAACTACCAAACAGAGTTTCCCTTGAGTAACACACGTGTTCAACAGTAACACCACCAACAGAAAACATCTTATGGGGTTAACGTCCTTCATGTAGCTGTGCTTGGAGCCCTGACTCCAGGAACTACAACATTCACTGTTTTTGTCCAGTTGGCATCTATTCCCTTTCTTCTGATTTTCCTCAGGAGTGGAGTCAAGGCTCCGTGACCAAGAGATAAGCTGGTGGTCCAGCGAGGCTGCGCAAGCCTCCCCCCTCCAGGGATTTGCCTCCTGCATTGAGTAACCCAAGAATGGAAATAATTGGAGTAAATTCCTCCAGAAGGCTGTGCCCTTCAGAGACCAGCCAATTGTTTAATAGGTAGGGTGGCACCATGTGCCCTGGATCAAACAGGCATCTACCATTTATGATCCATGTGTCTTTGGATTAGAGTTACTTAACTCCTCACTGCCTCAGTTTCCTTTTCTGTATAAAAACAACATGCAATGCCCATGGTGGTCTTCTTAGGTACAAATAAAGATGCAGACTCACAAAACAGCACTGGTCTGGACATTTAGCAACAGTTTCTTCTTCAGGTCAAGAGCCCTTGCAGTAATCCACATAGTATGTTTCAAGTACAAGGAGCCAAGATCCATACCAAGCAGGAATTGCTCTGGCTTAAAAAACTTATGACCTCCCATCATAAGTAGCTAGTAGTTCCTGTAACAATTCCATAGCATAGCTTGCAAGTCTCCACATAAAGACATGCCAGTTACAAGAGTCAGAGAAACCCTAAACGATAGCTACTTAACAGGTACGTATAGTGCTCCCAGTCTGGGGCCACTTACCAATCACAGGTCATTTTTATCAGAAGCGATGTTGCCTGACATTAGGGTTAACAGAAATCATTATATCTGGTCTCCAGAGTGGCAGTTAGGCAGTCACCCAAAGGTCAGCTTTTCATGCTGCAGGGGAATTGAGTTTTGTGAACCCTTTCACCCACAGGATAATAACGGTACCCACCTCACAGCATTGCTGTGGGGATCAGATGAATTAACACCTGTCTGGGGCTTAGCACAAGGGCTGGAACATAGTAAGCCCTCAACAAATGCTACTGTTATTGTAGATTTCAAGAGCTGCCTGGGTTTCTCTCCTTTCCAAAACAAGATTATTCCCTTTTATTTTCCTTCTCTTAACCACCAGTAATCCTTCCAGTAAGCTAAACTTTTGCTTCTGTTGATCAGAGTACCTTTCTATTGTGACTGATCAACCCTGGTTACCCCAGATAAGCCAGACAAAAAGGAGCCTATATGACCCAGGTGGTCTAATGTGACCTGGCTCTCACACCCTCTCCTATGTGCCAGATTTCTTAAATGACCACATGAGAGCCTGAAACACTGAATGTCCTTCTGGATCAGACTGACGTGGAACCAGAGCCTAAGATGCCTTTGTCGCCAAGGGTGAAAAAGGGAAAAAGCGTATTACGGGGCTTTACTCCCTCTGAGATTTCAGGTCACTGTGTTTCTTAGTGACTCGAGGGCAGAATGTTGTCAGAGAGCACAGGTCTCAGGGGAGAGTTGCTCAGGGAGGGTGAGTTGTTGGAGCAGCTCATTAGGGAGCAGGAAGTGAAAACTCAGGTAAAGGAGACCAGGATGCTGACCCTGGGTGACGGTCTGCCAAGCACAGACCTCAGTCCAGGGAGGAGTCAGTTACCATAAATCTGTCCCTAAAGGAGACGCACCGCAAATGCCATGTTCATTTCTTTCTCCCGCCATTCAGAGGACAGGAATGAAGACATCAGCAGATCTGCACCCCTCCATTTCACTGAGGTAACTGTCTGGTACACAGCAGGATGACTCACTTGAAGGCATTTCTCCTCCTGTCTCCGTTTTATGGTCATGGTGTCTGGGTTTTGATTGATAATTCCCCCACCCTGGTCCCAGCTTCCCCAAGTCCCTTACCTTCAACACCCTGTGTCGGGTCTGGCTTCCATCTTCCTGCTTCTGCCACTCTGATTCAAACAAGCAGAGTGAGAAACCAAGGTGGCTTTCTGTCCTGGGTCTGGTTGGGTGACAGTAACTGTATTTCTTATTAAAGCAAGTTTTCATGCCTGCTCTTTGAGTCTAAGGAATATTGCCTGAGAAGATGACTTATTTAGAAAAGGTGAGAGGATAAAGGATGCAGAAAACTAGCACATGTCTTGACACAGAATGAGTCTCCACTGCCACCTTTCCCTTCAGAAGAAAATCAACCAGGTGCAGCCTACTTGTGCAGCCCACCCATTGGGCTCAAACTTCTTTGTGCTGCTGTCCTTCCTGGTATAGACTGGTGCTTCCCAAGTGCCAATCATTTTCTTCGTACAGTTGTCCTTCAGTATCCATAGGGGATTTGTTCCAGGACCCCTGGGCAGGTACCAAAATCCATGGATGCTCAAGTCACTTCTATAAAACCTCATAGTATTTGCATATAACTTACACACATCCTCCTCTATACTTGAAATCGTCTTTAGATTACTTATAACACCCATACAATATACATGTTATTTAGATAGTTGTAAATACAATGTAAATGCTATGTAAATAGCTGCAAGTGCACAGCAAATTCAAGTTCTGTTCTGGAGAACTTTCTGGAACTTTTTTTCCCAGATATTTTTGATCAGAAGTTGGTTGAATCTGTGGATACAGAACCTCAGGATAGAGATAGCTACCTGTTCTCTTAGTTACCTATTTTATTTCACGATTATTTCTATCCCTTTTTAAACATTAATTCTTACTCTCTCCAAATTCAAAAAGATCCATGCAATACTAAGTGTAATGTGCTATTTGTATTATGTCCTTAACAAACACTTAGAGAATTCTTATAGTAAGTTCATCAGGTCCCACACTAAGTGCTTTACAAATATAAGCCCATTGAATCCTCACAAGAATCCTCTCAGGTAGGGGCTGCTATGATTCCCATTTGACAGAGGGAGGAAATTGAGGTTTAGATTGATGAGGAGGGAATCACACAGTAATTAGTAGAAATGGGATTGGAATCCAGGTAGGAGAGTCTAGAACCTGAGTTTCACCTAAGTTTAACTGAGTTATCCACTGCGCTATTCGGTTATATCTATTTTTAATATAGATTTTTTTTAAACTATTAAAATGTTTTCATTTTGATTCATATACTGCCTAAAATCATCTCATGGACTATCCAGTGTTACCTACCACACTTGGAGAAACATCAGCTGAGTGGAAAAGAACTCTGGACTCAGAGGAAAAGACTTAACTTCAAGTTCTTTTGCACTACTTACCTGCTGTGTGGCCTTGAGTAAATTTTCTGAACCGTCTAAGCCTCAGTGTCTCCACATGGTGACCATAGACAGGAATCGCTACTTCTCTCACCACTGGTTTTAGAAAGAAATCATACCACTGCAAGTGCTTCAGGAACCATTATGGCCATCCTCCCCTCTGATGACGAAACATATTTAAAATTAAGGAAATTGTGCCCCTACTTTTTCACTACAAGCAGCCCTCATTGGTTGGAAAGTCTTTCAAATAGAACGTAGATCCTTATGTTCCTTTGTGCTTTAGAGGTTGTTGCTGCTGCCGCCAATCCAAAATAAATTACTTCATGAAATGAGGTCTGTTTATATTATTCCACTACCTGATGACTTCCTGTGTATAACATTCTAATGTGAGCATCTCAGCCAAAGGCCCATAAAGCCATTTCCCCCACACTTTACACGTTGCCGTGCTAAACATCTGCTTTTCTTGGCCACCTGAGTTGATGAGTTTCACTTTGCACCACGGTGAGGTCCAGGTGTCAGGCGAGGACCCAGACAATTTCTTCTCTCATTGCCTCAAGAGGGGTCTGGTTTATAGCCCCATTTCCCCCACAAGAGATGGTGGGGAGGGAAACACTGCAGCTGGGCATCATTACCCTCAATCAACGGCCATGACATTTGTTTTGAAGGTAGCAGGCAGGGCTGAAGAAGGTTGCATTCTCACATTTTCAGCCAGGTTGGAGCTGTGGCCAACTGGAAAGACGGATATGAGGATAAACCTCAATGAGGGAACTTTTATTTTTCCTTCTTTGGGAGCTCCCACAAGTTAAACATTCCTTGAGTCCTCACCCTGGGAGGAATGTGTTTTCTAGATGGAGCCTGTGAGTGTGCAAAAGGGTCTGATCACTGCTCCTTTCTGCTCCTCTCATTATCCATGCAAAATGAGAATAAGGAAGGCAATGCTCGTGGAGTATTTTGATATTCTGGCAGGAAGAGTTATCTGTGATGAATCAGTGAAATCCTGATATCACAGATGACTTTTTAGGGTCTCCTAGCTGATTCTAACAACGCTTTAGTATCAAAGGATTTCTTCTGAGTCCTGTATCCATTTGCACGGTGAGGAACACATCTCAGTGTAAGAGAGAACTTCACCTGATAACTGATCATTGTGAAAGAGGCAAGATAAACACAGAGGAAACATCTCCTAAATCCCCCCTGGCTTATCCCTGTGCCTCCATCGGCCAAACCAGAGCCTCCTAACATGGAAAGAAAGCAACTCTTTTCCTGAAACAATCCGGATTGTATTTTGAAGACCAGAGCTTGTTAAAGGGGATTCAAAACATGTTGCAGCTGCATCAACACAGATAGCCCAGACGCTGCCAATCACAGCTTTTTCATGTAGTGACAAGGGGGACTTCATGGTTTGATAACACCTCACAGGATAGTGGTACAAATGGAAAATGGGTCAAGAGAACAAGCTTACATTCCCTCCTGAAAGGGATTGCACACAAGGTACCATGTGTCTGATGCAGCTCCCTGCTTACAGTCAGGTCCTGCCTGGAATTGTCTTCAGCCACCTCCATTACCCATCCCACAAGAACAGATCACTTTTTTTAATGGTCCTGGTTGACTGTAAACAACTGTATTCATTTAACTGCTTGAGAATTCCTCTTCAATCGCCCCTTTTATTGCTTGGATATATTAAAAGCATATTTTTAAGATTGGCTTCAAAATGTGACCTGTATATATACAACAGAATACTACTCAGGCATAAAAAAGAACAAAATAATGCCATTTGCAGCAGCATGGATGCAACTAGAGATTATCATACCAAGTGAAGTAAATCAGAAAGAGAAAAAAAAAATACCATATGATAATGCTTGTATGTGGAATCTAAAATATGACACAAACCTATCTACAAAATAGAAACAGACTCACTCACACTCACAGACATAGAGAACAGACTTGTAGTTGCCAAGGGGAGGGGAAGTGGGGGAGGGAAGGACTGGGAGTTTGGATTAGCAGATGCAAACTATTACATAGAGAATGGATAAACAGCAAGGTCCTACTGTGTAGCACAGGGAACTATATCCAATCTCCTGGGATAAACCATAATGGAAAAGAATATTTTAAAAAAAGAATGTATATATGTGTAAAACTGAGTCACTTTGCTGTACAGCAGAAATTAACACAACTGTAAATGTGTTGTAAATGAACTATATGTCCATTTTAAGGAAATCTAAAAGAAAAAAAAAGTATGGCCTTTCCTCCCCACATCTCCCAATATCACTCACTTTATCATCCATCCCACACCCCCTTTATACTACTCTGTTTAATGTTCCCCAGCTATGGGCCCAGACAGTATCCTGTTCCTCAAATCTTCGGCCTTTAGATTCAATCCACCTTTATTTACTAGAGATGTTGCTTCAGGTGCTGTGTCAGACATCTTCCCATGCACTCCCGCATTTGATCCCCAAAGCTTTAAGATAAGCAGAATGCCCCCATTTCATAAGCAGGAAAACCCAGGCAGATAGAGGTAACAGAGCTTGCAGTGGTTGAGCCAGAGCTTACATCCCGGTCTTCTCCAAGTCCCGCGCACTGCCCATTCAGTAAAGAACTCCTTCAGCTCCTCTTCCCTCTGCTCTGAACTACCTTGACTAGCATCACGAGTCACTCTCCTCTCTGCAGGAAGTGTCCTCTCTACTTTCCATCCATGTCTGGAAGCCCAGCATCTCCCGGCTCCTCCAGGACCTGTTTTCCCTGCATCTCGTGTTTTCTCCTTTCCACTGAGTCCCTCTGTCTCCTTTCCTATAGCAGCCGTATTCCTGAAAAGCCAAACACACTCTTCCCACTGCTCAATTCTTATCTGCGGTTCACTCCCTTGAAATTGCCCGCCAAAAAGCTTCATTGCACTGCTGGTCTTTTCCTTAATTTTTGCCATGTTCTGATTCCACCCAGATCTCAGCCAAACAAGCATATGCTGGTTTGTATGCCGAAAGGAGATATATACCCAGATACACATGCTTATCCACAAATTATTTAAAGCAATTTACTAAATATTTTCCCAGGTCTTTTGTTTTCCTTTTAATTGTTAAACAATTCAAGCTACCTAGAAGTAAGAACTATGTCCTCCTATTTCCAGTAGTGGGCCTCAGGACATGCATGCAATCAAATTAGACTCAAATAAGAAATAGAATCCAAACCACTTCTACAAAACAAAATCAACTGCACTTGTTCAAATACCAAAGCTTTCATAACTTCAGAGAACAGAAGTAAGAAGAGCAATGCGATTTAGGAAACAACCATTTTTTTGCAAGTTGGCTTAGTTTACATAGAAGCCCCACTTTCCATAGCTGGAGGAGTTTTGGAAAGAAGAAATCGTTAGCTCTGTTAAAAACTTAAGTTAACTGTGTTAGCAGGAATTTGGGGGAAAAAAACACTCTGATGCATTGCTGGTGTGAGTGTAAATTGGTAAGATATTTTGGAAGGAATATGTATTAATATATATCAAGATAAAAAATGCATATACTCATTGACCCAGCAATTTACTCTTTTAGAACTAATCCCACAGATTTACTCATATCTCTGCACAAAGAAAGGTGTGTTGTAATATTGCAGCATTTAAAAAATGAGGCAGCTTAATATTATATGAAATGGTCCCCAAGATACATAAAAAAGGAATATGCAGAACAACGTGTATAATGTGCTAATGTTTGTGAAGGTAGGACACAAACACACACACATACACACACACACACACACACAGAGTTGCATTTGAAAAGACTATAAACCCATAAACACACACACATACACATTTGGACTTGAAAAGACTATCTCTGGCAGCTTATACCAGAATATTCTCTAAGCGCTTGTCTTTGGGGAGAGGAATTAGGAACTGGAGACCTGGGGTGGGAAGGAAACTTTCTTCCCCTCTCCATTTTTATGTGCTGACTTAAAATTTTTCTTTGTGCAAGCATTAAAAAAAAATTTTTTTTAACTTTTAAACAAAAAAATTTTTTAAAGCTTGTGTTAACTTGAACATCTTTTTTCCCAATTAAATGTTAAGAATAGCTGTAATTTAAACATTTTCAGTTAAGTGTAAAGAGTTGCTGTAAGATTTGAAAGGCATGCATGGGCCAACTCTGAACTGAGGTGTATCAGCCACAGACCTAGGATGAAAGAGAATTTTCTGTTGCCTCCCACTGGTTTTGAGTTTTGCTGTTTTCAGAACTTTTAAATGAAGTGTTGCTATAAAAAGGCACAAATTACTTAATCCAGACACGAGAGCCAGTCTCATTGGTTGATATTCATGTCTCTTTGGTCATACAATGGTCATCGGCTATACTTGGGAGATGTTTCTAGGGACAATCTCATTGCTCTATGAAATATGTTTCCATCTTACAGGTTCCAGGTCTCAGAATGAAAGCAATAACATTCACCAGCCACAGTCCAGTGTGTCTCTACAGCAGGTAGAAGGAGGCATCTGCGGGTCAATAACACTTAAGTCAATATCACTCCATCATTTCAGATATCCCCTCAAGCTCTCTATTCCCACTACTCAATTGCAAGTTTATGGCACCAGGGCAAGTCCAGACCTTCCATTTCTGGCTCAGAATAACTCTGCTATCGTCCCTCAGGAGTCCCCCTAATCTGACATCTTCTCAGCAGTCAACCTCACACCCCAGGAGAGAAGGGGAAATTCTGGGGACCAGGATCCCCTCAGCCATCTAGGATGCACTGGAAGACAGCCATTAGCAGACATCCTGGGACCTCCGGCAATTCTGGTCCTCTTAAGAGCTTTTATCAGAGAGGTGATTTTATAGCAGCCACTGTTGTCAAGTGGAAATAAATTTTTAACAATAGCAGCAGTGGATTGATACTTTGGCTCTTCTGGAACAGCCATCCAGGGATATTCCAGTCTTAAAGTTTTATCGGTTCAAGCCAAAATTGATGTTTCCACCCCACCGGGGAACGCTTCAACCCTTAATCTCTTACAAGCAGCAGTGGACTTGAGAACCAACAGCAGTTGAGGGCCTGGCCATTGCCAGGTAGCCTGTGAGTGAGCGACCACCAAGGGATGGAGAACCTTCTCTGTGTCTCTGTTTTTCTCACTAGCCTTTCTTTACAGCTTTCCTGTAGGTGTGGCAAATCTGAATGCATAGTTCTCAGAAACTATAACTTACACTTTCTCTGGGCACCAGGCAATCTTAGAATGCTAAGACGCTTTTAAAAACCCACTCTTCCTTCTCAACTTGAGCTTCTGGCATCGATCAAGAAAAGGAGACCACCTCATTTGCCCTCCTCAATCTTGTTAGGTGCCATCAAAACGCACCTGTGGGAGGAGAAATACGTGCAAGCACACGGTATGAATTTATATCTTTCCACATCTGATATACTGACTATGCCTGAATCCTCGTGCACTAGGAAAGAGAACATAATGCAAGTAAAACCTGAATTGATTTTAGACTGATTTTTCTAGGAACAGAGATTTATAAATCACTATATGTGTCAAACTCTGCCCTTTTTCCCTCGTTCAGTAATCACTCTCTTAGTAACTTGGGAGATCTAAACTAGACATTTGTAGCTACCATGGGCCCTGACTGGGTTGTTTACTTAATTCAGCTGAGAATTTGGGGGTGTTGGGTTCTATTAATTCACTGACAAACTATTTTAAGTTAATGCTTCAGAGCCAACTTCTTTTTGAGATGTTAGATTCGCTGTAGATAAAATGCAGTAAGAAGTCATTCTCCATTCTGGCTTCACTTTGTTATTGTGCTAACTATTCACATAAGAAAAAAAAAACCCTCAAATGCTCTCAAGTTTCACAGACATATTTTTGTCTGTATGTTTACTCAGAAAGAAGTCCAAGCCTACAGTTACATTTTCACATTTTAAATTAACAGCAAGAGGAAGGGCCCAAGCCAATCCAAAAATCCCAGTTATTCTGAATTAAAGCTAAAATTATGAAAACTAGTTATAACCACAAATTACGTCTGGCTTTTAAACTCTGTCTCATGCACAGATATAATTTAGCCACACTTTGTGTTAAAAGAGTTTTAAAGGGGGTTTTTTGTGTGTTTTTTTTAATTTATTTATTTATATTTATTTTTATTTTTATTTACTGTCTGCACTCGGGCTTTTTATTTTGTTTGCTTGTTTTTATTTGCTGCTGCGCTCGGGCTTTCTCTAGTTGCGGCAAGTGGGGCTACTCTTCATTGTGGTGTGCGGGCTTCTCATTGCAGTGGCTTCTCTTGTGACGGAGCACAGGCTCTAGGCACATGGGCTTCAGTAGTTGTGGAATGTGGGCTCAGTAGTTGTGGCTTGCGGGCTCTAGAGCACAGGCTCAGTAGTTGTGGCACATGGGGCTTAGTTGCTCTGCAGCATGTGGGATCTTCCCAGGACCAGGGATCGAACCTGTGTCCCCTGCATTGGCAGGCAGACTTTCAACCACTGCACCACCAGGGAAGTCCCAAGTTTTAATGGTTTTTAAAGTAAGGTTTGTTTCTTCTTCCTCATTTTTCTTCAGACTCACTTGTTCAAGCTCTATGGTGCTAAGACCTGAAGTTAAGTGAACTACTATTATTCATAATGGATTTTCAAAAATTCAAGTGCAAGGAGAGAATAAAGAACTCTCCACCAATGTTTGCCTATTGAAGGAAGAGAAAAATGAGTAAGCAGACGGAGCTTTATGATTCAGAGCAATGGCTTGTGCTAAACTCCTCATAAACAGGTAAATTCTCAAGGGTCACCTTTCAACCCCAAGACTAGAGGTTGATTTTGTGTGTGTCTACTCATGGAATTCATGATCTCATGACTCAGAAATACCAGCCCACCCTGGGCACATTGCTTCCCCTACCAATATCTATGTCTCCATCTTTAAAAAGCATAAATTTCTTTCCTATTTTTACCACTCAACTTCAACCAGCCTCTTTCGGTCTGAGCTATGAGATCAACAAAAACCAGTCAGAACTGACTTTTCAGATGTTGTTTTTTTTTTCTTCTGTCTTTGTGAGAATGCTATGATGAAAGGAAAGAACACATGGCCTCAGAAA
The DNA here is from genome assembly GCF_030028045.1 of Hippopotamus amphibius kiboko. Classification (NCBI taxonomy): domain Eukaryota; kingdom Metazoa; phylum Chordata; class Mammalia; order Artiodactyla; family Hippopotamidae; genus Hippopotamus; species Hippopotamus amphibius. The sequence continues at coordinate 90,748,855 of NC_080193.1, read as the reverse complement.
ACCACTATGGTACAGGGTTTTCAATGCCCTCTTCTAGGAGTGCTCCTTTCACTTAGAAGGTCCTACTTGCCCCCCTCCACATGTCCAAGTCCTTCCCACCCTCCAAATCACATGAAGGACTGTTCTAATGACACTTCTTTCCCTAGCACATAGCAAAAAGCCAACTCCACATGCGCACTCAAAGAATTGTGGAAGGGTGATGCCATGCTTTTCTGCTCTTGAGGGAGCTCTGAGTCATTACCTTTCAAGGCTTTCATGTATCTGCAGGATGAAGCTCAAGGTAAGGCAGAGGCTAAATAAGATGACACTTAGGTTAATAACACTTGGTCTAAAGCTTAGCTGTAACTCTATTCTGAGGAGGTATGCCCGCGCACACCCTGTGGTTAAACAATGGCCTTCTTCTCACCCTTCCCTGCTCATCCTAAAGGCTACACACAGACGTTTCATCCTGGCTTGTTGGAGTTGTTTGAAGAGGAAGTTACTGATCAGTTCCTTTTCCTGAAAGTACAGTCTGTTTCCTAAAGCAAAATGTCACTATTAGATAATCAAACACATATAGGTGTAGAAAAAAAATCATGAAAGACTTTGAAATGGTTCCAAACACTTACGGGTTGTCTTCAGTGGGAAACTTGGCATTGTGGAAGTGTACACTTCTAGGTTATCTGACCGCATGAAGCCTCTGTGCCTTTCATTGACTTTGAGCTATTTTATAACTGTAAGGTATAGATAACTGACGGTAATGCGAAGGATTCTTGTCCGTAGATATGCAAACAAATTTTCTTCCCTGGAAACACGATTATTCTCTCCTGCTGTGGAATGAGCCGGTTTGGCATCTACTTGTAAATGTATTGCATTATTGCCCAGTCTTTGAACCCTCCTTTGAACCAGTTGTAACATCTTACTGGTGTCCTCATTCATTAATGATTTAAATAATCTTGCTAACCCATGTACATTCTGTATCTGAGGTTCATGATGATATTCTATTTTGAAAAGTATCCTTTAACACAAGAAACCTAGAGGACAGTACAGAACTGCTCTTTACTTTCTTCACTGAGGAATCCACACAGTCCACTTCAGGTGGGCAACAATGAGCGCCTCCTCCTCAGGTCTCTATCCTTGTTCTCTGCCACCCTCCCCCCTAAAGTCTTCTCATTATTTTTAGTCATTTACCCCCACGATGGGCTCCCAGCTAGCCACTTCCATCTGAAGGGAGGAGAGAAGCATGTTCTGATTCTTCGGTTTCCCTCAGCATATAACAGCTACAGAGAACAATAAACTTTTCTACTGCTGGTGTTAATGAGACCCAAACTCCAGTGCATTATACTAATTTCAATTTTCAAAAATCCCCTCCAAGAGAGAGGGCGGGAAAGAAGGGCCTAAAACTAACTTTATTTTCCTGTTAAAAAGTATGCTGCTATAACAACCTATAAGGGAGAAGAATCTGAAAAAGAATATATATTTTTAGCTGAATCACTTTGAAACTAACATCTGAAACTAACATAACATTGTAAATTGGGACTTCCCTGCTGGCGCAGTGATTAAAAATCCACCTGCCAATGCAGAGGACATGGGTTCAATCTCTGGTGCAGGAAGATCCCACATGCCACGGAGCAACTAAGCCCGTGTGCCACAACTACTGAGCCTGCACTCTAGAGTCCGTGAGCCGCAACTACTGAGCCCATGTGCTGCAACTACTGAAGCCTGTGCACCTAGAGTGAGAGCTCTGCAACAAGAGAAGCCACCGCAATGAGAAGCCTGCACACCGCACGGAAGAATAGCCTCCATTCTCTGCAGCTAGAGAAAGCCTGCATGCAGCAATGAAGACCCAATGCAGCCTAAAAATAAATAAATAAAAATTTTTTAAAAAAGATTTAGATATACATTAAAAAAAAACAAGCCATTGTAAATCAACTATACTGCAATAAAAACAGGGACAATAAACGTATGTTGTTAATTTGTCTCTCCACTAATGAAGATGGCTTCTGTGGCTCCACTCTACTCTTTCATCCTGTTTCTTTCATGGCTCTCATTCTATGAAACAGTAACTGAGCGTTTGCTATAAGGCAGACATTGTTCTATTTGCTGGAGATTCACAGATCTCCAAGGGCTCACAGTTTTGAGAGAATCACCTCCACATGAATGAAGAGTCATAGCACAAGCAGCTGTGTGGTATTTAATAAACCTGTATGCTTTCAGGGTGTCTGTCATGAAGAAAATGTCCAGCCTGTTGCAAATTCACCCAACTAAAGTCTCAGCAGAACACTCAAGCCTAAGGTTCCTTTTTTTTTTAATTTTTACTTTAAATTGGAGTATAGTCGATTTACAGCATTGTGTTAGTTTCAGGTGTACAGCAAAGTGATTCAATTATACCTATACACATACCTATCCTTTTTCAGATTCTTTTGAGCCTGAGGTCCTTGACTTCTTTGGCATAAATTTGAATAAACCTAACCATCTCAGACCAGAACCTATCAGAATACAGAATACTAGAGATCAGGCAAGTCAGATGGCTAATTATCAAGTTTCTACTCATGATCCAGAAAATGCCACTGCTTAGTTTGCCTTTCAAGATGACAGTTCACGAAATACAGGGTTAAGAGAGCTCTCTCGCAGGGCACGTGAGCGATCGGGACACTCAGCCTTGAGACAGGTTGGGGATGTCTTTCTAAAATGAGTGGGCAATTGATTCCCCTGACCTCCAAAGAGGCTTCCAGAGTTTGTCATGTTTTATAAGTTATTTTTAAAGTACATTCTAGACCTCCCTCCCTTTCCAACCACTGGGGCTTCACTAGGCTTTTAAACTTTCTATTTCATTACAGTACAAACAACTCTACCAGCTGGCCTCCCGCTTCCCCCCTCAGGCTATGCAGAATTATTCATACTAAGGGTCTAAAGAGGAACATCAGCATGAAGGGAAAACAGACTAAGGAGGGAAAACAAATTAGCAATCCAAACAGCCCTCTCCCTGCCTGCCAGAGAGGGCCTTTGGTGTCTCCTCCCAGAGTCAAGGGCTTTTCTGAGTTGAAGATTAAAGGATACATTTTCAGGGCTCAGAGAAGAGACTCTGTGAACTATATATTCACCGAAGGCAACCAGGACAAATTATGCATCTGCAGAACCAGGGAGTGCCTGCAGCTCTGCAGGAGTCTCCATGCCGGATTAGCCTGGCGTGAAAGTTTGGTTTTCTGCACCCGCCAGCAACAGACCAAAAAGCACAGTTCATATTTTCCTTCATGCCTGGATAGGAAGAAAGGAAAACTTTAAAAAAAAGAAAGATAAGCCATCACGCTCTCTGGATGAGTTGTAAAACCTTATCTTAGAGCAGTAATTCTCAACTGGGGTGATTTTGCCCCCCAGGGAAACATTCGGCAATGTCTCAAGATATTATTGATTGTCAAAACGGGGTGGGAGGTGCTCCTGGCATCTAGAGGGTAGACCACAAAGAGGATGCAGTTAAACACCCTTTAATGCACAGGGCAGCCGCCACAACCAAGAATGATCTGGTCCATGTGTCAATAGTGCTAAGGTTGAGAAACTCTGCCTCAGACTAAGCAGTGAAAATAGGATTTTTAAAAAGCTTCCTCATTCCCTCTCTCTCTCTCACACACACACACACACAAACCTGGCTTCACACATGTGAAGATGCACAGGCCCCCATATTCAGAAGAGTCCCCACCCTTGATAGAATTCTCTGTTGCCATCTTGAAAGTCTTACTAATTTTGAATGAGGCCCCGCATTTTCATTTTACCCTGAGTCCACAAGCTATGCAGCCAGTACTGCGTGCAAGTACATTTGCACCAAGGAGATGCAGACTTGCACTGCAGCAGAACCATATGTTCTCCACGGCACCCCTTTTTCACCCTCAACATTCCACTTTAACATAGCAGTGCATGTTATTGTTCAGTTTTTAAAACCCCTTCTTGGCTTATGGCGGAGTTGAAGCTGGAAATATACCCAGGTCATGGATTTCAGAATGCCTGCAAGTGCCCCTCTTTCCCATCAGACTGTCTAGGAAATCCACACAAGGCACCAAGGGACAGGAAGTGAATTGTGTGACATAAGCAGGCATTTTCTCAAGGAAAAGAAGCTGGAGGGACTAGAGGGGTTGTTCTTTCCTGCAAGGGCAGTAGGGTTCTGCTCCAATAACCCTTGCAGAGAGGATAAAAACAGTCCTGGACAAGTATCTCAATACCTGTAATCAAAATCAGCTTGCACATCTATCCTCTTCTTGTGAGTTATATAACATATCATGTTCTCCATTGTTAACAAACCTGTGAATATGCTTAAAATGCCCTGTTAAAAACCCCAGTGAGATAAGAACCATGGCTTTGCTTCTTATTAATTGCCTTTAGTCTACTCCCATAGGTCCATCAGCAGCCATTTACTGAGCAGCTGTGAGAGGGATGGAAGATCCTGTCCACAAATAATCTTGTTCACTTTTCCAAATGCATCCTTTACAATGTCCCATTTGTGGGATTTATCTGCGATGCTTATGCGAAAGGAGACAACAACAACAATGTCACAAGAGCAACAACGAATTCAGTTTTTGCTACTGCACCAGTCAGGAGCCCTGCCGAAGAGGTCTGCTTCCCTGCATGGGGACCTGCACAATGTGTCTCTGCTGCCACCTTCTGATGACATGTCCAGCACACGCGTCCATTAGCATCTACCCCTCGGGAATCTGCCTGAGCACTTCAGAACTGCACTTGCAGAGTAAATGGGCTTTGAAAAAAAGATTAAAGCACAAACCACAGTCGTTGCCATATTAGGAAACAGTTGAGAATATCAATAATAATTTCCAGGTTTGCAGGCAATCTGACTTAAAACCATACAAACAGAGCAGAATTCAACCCTGTGGCCTGTGAGCAGGCAGCCTGGAGTGGCAGGACTCTGGAGGGACCAGCACAGGGAAGGTGGGAAAAGCCCAGGGAGAGTCAACAGGCTCTGATTGTAACAGCTTGAGGTCTTTAGAGGTTTTTGTTTGTCTGATCCTATGAGAAGAAAAGATCAAAAGTCGTGAGCCCACGTTTCCGGGTAAGGTAGAAATGTGGTCCATCACCTGAAACACGCCTCCCTCTCCTTTCCCCTTTGTACACAGCAACCTAGACCAGATTTGCAATAATAGTAATGATGGTGATGATGTAGATTTCACAAGGGCACAGGCGTGATTGCACTCACTGCTATATTCTCAAGACTAGAACAGTGGTTCATAGAGGGTGCTTAAAAGGTATACGCTTACCAAAGAAATGGTCATAGCTGTCGTTTATTGATGACATAGTTTATGTCAAGTCCTTTACCATTCTTATCCCATGTCATCTTGGTAATGACCTATAAGATATGTATTACTATCCCTGTATTATTGATGCAAAAATTGATATTAAGCAGACTTGGTAATACCAGACCTAGCAGGGGGAAAAGTCATATTATATTACCAGTAGCCCACAGAGAGGTGACTGCATAATAATACTAATAATACTAATAACAATAATAATAATATCAGTTGTGAGTGGTTACTCTGTGCCAGGATGGTGCTCAGCCTTGCCTGATTTACTCATAACAACAGCTCAACAAGACTCTGCTCTTGCTGTTCCTTCTGTCAGGACCAGTTATTCTTCAAATCTTTGCATGACTGGCTGTCACTCATCCTTTAGGTCTCAAAAGTGCTCTCTCAGAGAAGATGTCTTCAATTGCCTTATGTGCGGGGGGGGGGGGGGGGTCTCACCTAAGTTCAACTCTATCTCATCCCTGTTCATTTTTACAGTTCTCATTGTAATTTGTAGTTACCTTGTTTATTTGTCTACTCTTGTCTTCCTCTTAGAGACTAGGTTTAATGTTTTCTTTATAATATATAATTAATTAAATGTTTGTTTTTAATGAAAGAGTGAATGAGAACCCATAGAAATCCCAACATTTTGAGACTGGTTAGAAAGGGATACGGCAAAGGAGACTGAAAAAGAGCTGTGTTCCTGAAAACATCTCCAGAAAGCAAAAAAATTAATGGGAAAAACAGGATTATAGGATCCCAGTGAAGCTGTGAAAAACCTTACAAAGGTCTTTTTATATTGTACTGAACTAAAACAATAACAATAGCATACACAGCAAAGAGATTATCAGTAACATTTTGCAGAACTGAAATTCATAATATTGGGTATGGCATAATTAATTTCCCCACTTATTATTCTAGTTTGAATTCAACTTTTTGGGATTTCCCTCACATAGTTCTAAAGAGATACTTATAAATGTGTTCTGCTTGGTGTGAAGATAACAGGAATTAAAGAAGCACTTTTCTTCCAGGTGTTGTTCTCCATCCAAAGTTTGGATGGTTTTCTAATATTGGCGACCTCAGAGTCATTGAGTCACTTTTCCCAAGTTATGTCTCACAGGGGCTAGCAATGCATGTATATTCTTCCAAAATCCTCACTGTCACAGAAAAAGAATATTGTAGCCATGAGAAAGGTTGTCCATACTTCAATTCAATGAGAGGCAAGGAATGAATGATGGAGGAAAGGAAGTGGTTGGGCAGATGTCCCAGAAGATGCAGATCTACGACTGCCCAAGTCCCTGTTCCTTATCCCTCCTCCGTGCTGAACCACGCGGAACCACACTGTCTCAAGATTCTGACTCAAGAGATCTGCAGGGAGCTTTACAGATCTGTACGTTTGTAACTCCAAAGATATTCTGACATGAAGTCAAGGTTGGAAAACACCATCGTTGTAAGCCAAGCACTGTGAAAAAATCAAGTCACAGAAGTACAAAGGTGGCCAGGATTGGGTGCTATCCTAGAGAATTCTCTTCTGGGAGCAACAGTTTCATAGACAAGTATTTCAATGCAAGATGATAAATATTCTGAACACATTGCTACGAAAGTACAGAGGGAGAGCTGTCTCCGAGTCTGAGTCATATTTGTTCTGAAGAATGAGGAAATTTTGAGGACTCATATGGAACAAGGGCTCTCCAATGTTATTTGTAATTTTCTATGTTTCCAAATAACTTTTAGTGATCTGCCTTTTGAGAGAGACACCCTCTTTACCACCCATCGACAGATCATAGAGAGTTTGAAACTCGTCTTAACGGGCCCATGTACCTTTAGTGCTCAGTTTGCTAAAATTATAATAACAGTGAAAGGAAGCTAAAAGAACCTGGCAACTTTTGTTAAATGACATCCCAGACTATGCACTATGTGAAAGGAAACCGACTTGCCACGGTTGGTGTGTGGGGTTGCCTGGGGTTGCTACAGGAGGAATCAGAGACATTATTAAAAGTAAGGAGTTGATAGGTAGTTTTGAAGATGGAAGATGACCAACTATAGACAATAAGAGTTAGCACAGCTTTCGTTTAAAAATATTTGGGTTCTGTGAATGTAGTGAGATGTCTAGGGAAATTCTTACAGGGGTACTTTCAGGTTGGGAATGCAAGCTGGAGGGGACCTTGTACGGTCCTTGACATTGGCAACCTGCAATTGTGTGCCAATTTATAGCTTCCAAGGGACTGCAAGTATATCCTGGTAGTTTTGAATTTTTTTTATAGAATAAAATGCCTAAAAATATATATACATTTATGATATACACAGCTATCATAAATCTATCTTTAAATTTAACAGTAAGTTGTTCTCGCTCTAGAAGATTTCTGCAAATGTACTTTAAAAGCTTTTGAAAATGTATATGCAGGGCTCGTCTTCAAAAGAGAATTAGCTATTCAGATATGCAAGCAGAAGCCAAGTTGAAGAGTACTGCCACAGAAATACTTTTTGGAAATAGAATTGCATTTGAACTGGACTGTACCATCAATTAGCTGTATCAATGTGGGCAGTTCCCTAGCCTCTCTGATCTTCAATTTCACTATCTATAAAATGGAGAGAGTAAAACCTGCCTAAGAGGAAGATTAAGTAGATAATTATGTAAAGTTTGGTAGTTTTTAAAGTTATGAGATAGTTCATGGTGTTTGCTTTACTAGCCTTTCTACTTTTGTGTTAAAACTTTTTTAAAGTGAAAAGTTTGGGTTTTTTTTTTTTTAAGTTTTGGGTTTTTTAAGTGATGGAGACAAAACAAGTAATGGAGACAAAACTATGGAGGCAGTAAAAAGATCAGTGATGGGACTTCCCAGTGGTCCAGTGGTTAAGACTCTGTGCTTCCAACTGTAAAATAGATAGTCAGTGGGAAGTTGTTGTATAACAAAGGGAGTCCAACTCGAGGATGGAAGATGCCTTAGAGGACTGGGGCGGGGAGGGTGGGGGGGACTCGAGTGGGGGGGAGTCAAGGAAGGGAGGGAATATGGGGATATGTGTATAAAAACAGTTGATTGAACTTGGTGTACCCCCCAAAAAAATAATAAATAAATAAATAAAATTAAAAAAAAAAAGACTCCGTGCTTCCACTGCAGGGGGCACTGGTTCAATCCCTGGTTGGGGAATTAAGATCCTACATTTCTCTCGGCATGGCCAAAAAAAAAAAAAAAAAAGGCCCAGAAAACTTAAGCCTTACATCAGCCTTCAACCCCAACCATCCGTGAAGTCTCTCATTGACGGATGGACCTCAGTAAATTCAGCAAACGAACACACTTAAAAAAAAAAAAAAAAAGATCAGTGGTTGTCAGGCCTTAGGGAGGAGAGAGGGATGAAAAGTACAGAGGATTTTTAGGGCAGTGAAAATACTCTGTGTGGTTCTACAATAGTGGATCCATGTCATTGTAAATTTGTCCAAACACGTAAACTAACCGCACAACCCCAAGAGTGAACCCTCATGTAAACTGTGGACTTTAGGTGATAATGACATGTCACTGTAGGTTCATCAGTGGTAACAAAGGTACCACTCCGGTGGGGGCTGCTGATGACGTGGGAGGTCATGTGTGGTGGGGAGGAAGGAGCATGTGGGCAATCTCTCCACCCTCGGCTCTGTTTTGCTGAATCTAAAACCGCACTAAAAAATAGTCTATAAAAAGGAAAAAAATCCATAATGCCACCAACAACCTGGCCTACTGATTAATAAAGGCAACCACTAGGCATATATCTGATTATAATAGTCAAACAAATGCCGAAGGTGGAAACAGTCTCGTATGTTACAGAACTAGATAAAGAAACAAGTAAGCTTATTCCAATAAAGAGCTTAAGAAGAAAGAAAGAAACAAGTAGGCTTGAGGGGAGCTGGAGTCTTTTCTCTGGCAGATATTGTTAGGTACAAAAGTGATCCTATTTACAAACCCCAAGTGTGAGTTCGTTGACATTCATACCTCTTCATCTTTCCATTTTCTGCCAATTGTCAAATGTTCTTTAGAAAAAGACAACTTCTGGAAATTATTTAAAAAAACAAACAAACAAACACCTCTAAACCAGTCATTAAAAGAGAGGAAACTTAACAGAACATTGCATATTTACTCAGATTTTCTTTTTTTCTTTAGTTGCATCTCCTCGTAGAGACCGGGGAAGTCCTGATGCTAACAGACAGCAGAGTGAGCCAACAGTGGCATCTAGTGTTCAATCAGATTCTTTCTGCAAAGCCTCTGGACAGAGACAGGAGAATCCACGTGTTAAATGAAGATGCAAATCTGTTACTTTTAACTGAACAACTAAGATCATTGAGAGGCACTCACTTGAGCATTTAAACTGCTGTTTCTACAAATGTTCACAGGGAAAGGTCACAGGTTGTCCTAATTCCAGAGACACCCAACATCTCGAAGCCATGGAGCACACCTCGAGCTAAGGAGTTGGTCCTTCCCCTCTGCCTCAGCCTCCTCTCTATCCCTTGTTCAGAGACTGGATGGTAAGTCTGAGAGTCCCAGCGGTGAGAGCCCAGGGTGATGGTTTAATAGCCCTCCCTTGAAGTAAATTGAATAGGTCTTATTAACTTTGGGAAATAGTTTTCTATTAACATTTCCTTGACATCCTGAACTCCTCAATGAATAGCAGATTCTGGGGGAAACTACTTAACCTGTTACATTCTATAAATAAAGGGCTATTTTTTACCTATACATGCCAGTGGTTTTCTTCTTTATTCCAGTTTTGTTGAGATATTATTGACATCCAGCATCGAAATGATTACCATAATAGGTTTAGAAAACACCTATCATCTCATACAGACACAACATTAAAGACACAGAAAAAAAATTTTTTTTTCCTTACAATGAGTCCAGTGATTTTCAACATTATTTTTTTACTAGCAGTGGAACTCTTTAGGGGAAAAAGTGAAATATTGTTTGGAATGACAATTTACAAAGCATAGATAAATTTAGATAAAAAGAGATAAGATATAGCTGCTCTACTTAAAGCAAGGTTAGGTGGAAGAACAGGATCCCCAGTTCTCAGGCTTCCCAAACTCCACCCTTCTCTCTGCCACTCTGCCCACAACCTGTTATTCCAGGCCCACCCCACCCCCAGCTTCTGGGGCTTTTCTGCAGAGCCCTAGATCCTCCCAACACAAGCCCTTTAAACTTGGATCTATTTTCCTTAGGTAACAATTGACAGAAATGTACCTACAGACCTCACAAAAGCGACAAGGTACTTTAATACAGGTGAAAATGGAATTTACTTAACACAGAAAACTATGAAGGAGGCTGGGCAGCATTTTTCCAGCTGAAAAGATAAGCTTCCCTTTCTTTGCATGTCCACGAAGAGGTCCCACCCTCATCCTCACCCTTTTGCTGATGGCACCTCGCCTTTGGGTGAGGATGCCATCAGATCCATCGAGAAACTCTCCCTTGCCAGCCTTCTGGGAGCTTTCACACCCTTCTGTTTCCTGCCCAGGGCTATCTGCATGTCTTCTCATAGGAGCCAGTAACTAGTGACAATGCAAGCAAAATTCCCAAAGTTCACTGGAAGGAGAGCCAAGGGTCGGCATCCCAAGGTCAGTTTTCCAGGGGCAACACGCCTCTAACAGACCCATTGCTCTAGGCCCATCTGCAGCATATTCCTAAAACTTTGTAGCGTTGAGCTTTCTATATAATTATCAATTCATTCACTTCTTCATTCACTAAGAAAGTATACCGGAGCATCTTCCAAACCATCCAAGTCAAAAAATCAGCATTTTTACGGTCGGGAGTCATTCATTTTTCTTGATAATGATATTAAAAACATCTTCTTAACGCAAAACTGACAGCCATATCTTTTACGGCTGAAATGTCATGTGTATGGTTTCATCAGAAAATAAAAGGAGAAAAGTTCCTCTCAGTCCTCTTCACTTGGTCAAAACAAGCATGAGCCCTTGGTAAGCTCTATGTGACAATTGCATTGTCATTTCTACTCAAAGTTTATTAATGAGAGTTGACACTAATTTCTATGAGACATGATTTCTTCTCAATACCTTATCTTAGGATTTCACAACCTCAGCACAATTGCCATAACTGTGCGGGCTGCCCTGTGCATTGTAGATGTTTAGCAGCATCCCTGGCCTCTATCCATGAGGTGTCAAATGCACATTGTCTAATTAGGACAACCAAACAGTGTCTGCAGATGTGGCCAAATGTTCCCTGGGGGACAAAATTGCCCCCCTCCCCACTGAGAACCACCACCTTATATGGATTAATTATACAATTCTTGCAAAAATCCCTATGAATTAGATAGTCTTACTTCTCCTATTTTACAGGTGAGAAAACCAAAATTTGCATAAATTCCCCAGCTTTACACAACTGGACACAGTTTAGAGCCCAGGAATCCAACTCCCGAGTGCATGCTCCCAACCACTCTGTTACATCCTCCTCAAAATTCCTAGCCTGCTTCCTGTCCAGGATCAACAAAACTCCTAGAAGAGTCAGTAATTTCCCTGGTGCTGTTGCAGTCTTGTAAGGACTTGCTGGCCCTTCCAGAGGCCTGTGCAGTGAAAAGAAAGACAAAAGTTAAATTTGATCACCTTCAGGTTTGTTATAACGTGCAAAACTCTACTCCTCAGGCCATGTCAGCTTAGAGGTTACTACAAGGTTACAAGAGTGGTCACAAAACAAGATTTCTCTACCTTCAACTCAACTTACTGTGGAATTCCACCACCACATTTAAATGCCTTCCAGAATCTTCCGGCTCCGCAACCACAGCTGGAGCCACCACAAGTGGGATCTTAGTAGATGCTGTCTGTGTTGATCAGGTTCCCTGCATGAGCTCATTAAAACGGCATAACAAGCATTTTACCAATTTCCTGTAGAGAAAATTGAGAATTAGAGCAGTTCAGTAATGTGTCCAAGGTCATGTACCTTGTTAGTGACAGAACTGAGATCTGAATGTCAAAGCCTGTGCTTTTAACCCTTAAGATGTGGTTGTCCCCTGGGCCACCTACGGTGTCACCAATTTTTGTGGTGAAATTGCAGCTCCCCCCCAACCCCTTCCGCTATGCAGCAGCCACGACCACTGTGCTAAGACTAATGCCACGGCTGTAGAAGGCACCGACCTTGCACAGAAAGCTCATTCTTAAGAGCAGTCAATGCCACTGGGGCCAACACAGCAAGCATTTCCCAGTGTCCCACGGAAGGAACAGAAAGTAGCTTGTTTAGTCTTTTCCTCCTCTTTTTGTGTCTCCTCACTTTAAAATTCAGGTATGAGCCCAGAGTGGGAAAGGAGAAGGAAAATGTCAGTGGCAAACAGAGCGAGGCTCAGAATGCCTCCCCTCTGTCATTGGTCCTTTGTTCTTGAATCAAACTCTGCCTCTTGGGCTTCCTAGGTGGCGCAGTGGCTGAGAATCCGCCTGCCAGTGCAGGGGACACGGGTTCGATCCCTGCTCCAGAAAGATCCCACATGCGTGGAGCAGCTAAGCCCGTGTGCCACAACTATTGAGCCTGTGCTTTAGAGCCCCTGAGCCACAACTATTGAGCCCATGAGCTGCAACTACTGAAGCCCACGTGCCTAGAGCCCGTGCTCTGCAACAAGAGACGCCATGGCAATGAGAAGCCCGCGCACCGCAACTAAAAAGAAAGCCCGCACACAGCAAAAAAAGACCCAACGCAGACAATAAAATAATTAATTAATTAATTAAAAAAAAAACTCTGCCTCTTGACTCTCTCTTCCCTTGAGATTCAGCTTTCCTTTATCCATTCTCTCAACAAATATTTACTTAATATCTTCCATTCGCCAGCCACTCTACTAGGCACAGGGAATAGATCAATGAGTAAAGATAGATGTGGTACCTGCCAGTTTTATGGAGCTAGCAGTTTATGGAGTAGGCAACCATTAATCTAATAATCACATAGCCAAGTTCAAGATTATGGCTGTGTAAAGAACCATGGAAGAGGGACTTCCCTGGTGGTCCAGTGGTTAAGACTTCATCTTCCGATGCAGGGGGCACAGGTTTGATCCCTGGTCGGGGAGCTAAGATCCTACATGCCTCACAGCCAAAAAACCAAAAACATAAAACAGAAGCAATATTGTAACAAATTCAATAAAGACTTTATAATGATCCACATCAAAAAAATCTTTAAAAACAAAAAACAACCCATGGAAGAAAAGTGCATGCTGCTCTAAGATGACGTATTTTACAGTGGGGTCTAAGCTAATCTGCAGGGTTGGGAAAGGCTTCATTGATGAACTTGTATTGAACTGAAACATGAAGATCTGAAGGATGGAATGTAGGAGCAGTAATGAGCTAAGAGGGAGACTGAGTGCAGGAAGCTGGAGAGTGTTCCAAATAAAGAACACCATGTGCACAGGCTGAGAAGTGGGAAAAGGGAGCAAAGTAGTCTACCTAGGAGGGGGCTGTTGCAGCCGGCTTGCAGGGTAAAGCTAAAGATGCAAGCAAGGTCCAAAACTACAGAGCCTTATGGGCATGTTTAGGATTTTGAACTTTTTCCTAAGGATATTGCTTTAAGCAGGAAAGGACATGAAACTATTTGCATTTTTTGAAGACCATTTTACTATGAAAGAATAGAAAGGAAGGATGAAGAAAGAGTATGAACTATTTGCAGAATATAAACACATCATTGGTGGCAGCTCTCCTAAAGCAGATATTGCTGGTTGCACACTTAATAGCTATACTCCGGTTCTTATTAACTCACAGGATTCTACTTTTGTTCAAGGTAACCTGTTAAAATTATCTTTCAGACTCCCTTGTATTCATAGCTGGCCCACTAACCCTGTTCTGGACAACCGTATTTTATAAGCAGAACTTTTTCTTAGAGTGACAGGCACAGCTAACATGCCCTTTCTTCCTTTGCTCTAGTACCTTCTCCTTCCTGGATATAGATGCTAAGTCTGGAGGTAGCAGCTCTCTTGGAGCCATGAGGATTAAGTCACAAGTTAAGGATGAGGAGCAGGAAGTAAGCCACAGACTACGAACTGTGGCTGGATCCACGAACTGCCCCGCCCCAGACTTCTTGCTGCATAAGACAAATAAGACCTTATGTGTAGTGTTCTCTATGACTCACAGCTGGGGCATTAGGTAAAAATAAAGCACATGTGGATAATGCATGGACTTTAGTTGATAGTAATGTATCAGTCTTGGTTCACTAGATGTGATAAATGTACCATAACTCGTGTCAGATGTTAATAAAATGGAAAACTGGGAGTGGGGTATATGGAAACATTCTGTATTATCTTTAAAATTTTTCTGTAAATCTAAAACTATTCCATTTTTTAAATATTTATTTATTTATTTACTATTTAAGATCTGCATGCCCTGGATCTTAGTTGCAGCATGCAGGATCTTTGTTGCTGCATGCGAGATCTTCGTTGCAGCATGAGTGATCTTTTTAGTTGTGGCATGCAGGATCTAGTTCCCTGACCAAGGATCAAACCCTGGCCCCCTGCATTGGGAGCGAGGAGTCTTAACCACTGGATCACCACCATTCTGAAATTAAAAGTCTAGAGACTTCCCTGGTGGCGCAGTCATTAAGAATCTGCCTGCCAATGAAGGGGACACAGGTTCGATCCCTGATCCAGGAAGATCCCACATGTCACAGAGCAACTAAGCCCGTGCTCAACAATTACTGAGCCCACGTGCCACAACTACCGAAGCCCACACACCTAGAGTCCATGCTCCACAAGAGAAGCCACTGCAATGAGAAGACCACTCACCACAACAAAGAGTAGCCCCCACTCGCCAAGTAAAGCAATGAAGAGCCAAAGCAGCCATAAATAAATAAATATATATATAATTAAATTAAAATCTATTAAAATGAATATTCCCAGTCTCCGTGTTAATCCTACATTAATATCATGAGTAGAACTCAGGCACCTTCATACCTAACAAGACCCTCAAGTTTGAAAATTACTAGTTTAGGCCTAAGCTGAGAGCCCTGCTACATTTGAAAGGCAAGACCCTGTAGGCCACCTTCTTGGCTGCCACAAAGAAAGATGCAGACCCCTCAATAGACAGGGATGTTCAGAATATCCAGGAGTAAATGTCCAGCTTCTAGAACAAAGCAGGCAATTCCTTTGCTGTGTATATTTTATTAACATCAAATGCCTTTGGATAGAAATAACCAGTTCAGTGTTTTGCCCCCAAATTGACTCTGAACCTCTGCAATAATGATGCTAATAGAGTTACCTCTAATAAAATACCTGGACTGCACTTTTGTGCTTCTATCATTAATAGAATAAAGCATTTGGTGATTTAATTTTTCTTACTTCTTGTCTCCCACTGCTACCACCATAACCTCTTGGAGTAAAAGAGTAACAAAACCAATATTTATAAAGGTTTTCCATGGCTCTATGAAAATTTTTCATCAGGCTTGAAAGAGCAAAATAATTATTTTCTCTAATGGATTTCTGACATGAATATATAGAAATGCAGTCATTCATTAGTTGAATTCAGATATATCAGGATCAAATTATATTGCAAAATGTAGCAACACATGCAGCAGGGGAGGAAGTCAGCATGGTGAAATGGAAAGAAAATTAAATCAGACATCAGAGGCCCAGGTAGTAGATGGTGGTGCAGTTACTTGCTAGCTGTGTGGCTTTAGAGAAGTAACCTGGACTCAATTTCACATTAGCAAAAAAAAAAAAAAAAAATGAGCAGTTTGGAATGGATGACGTTTAAGACCCCTCTGAGCTCTGGAATTTTTTGAGTCAGAATCTCAAAGCCAGGAGTTAGCCTTACACCTAATAACACAGTATTAGGACTTGTATTCATAAACTCAAAATAATTCATAACTAATAATTCAGAATCCAATCACAAAATAGAGGTGTGAAAACTTCAGCAGTCCTAACGCTTGAGAATTATATCCCATACAATGAATTAAAGAGACACAGCCAGTATCAAAGCCTGTTTAAAGATGCTTTCCAATTTGTTTTGCCACTGTTATGGATGCTGCCACATGAGACAGTGAAAGCCCCCAGAATGAAAGCTGACAACAAGTAGAGAAAAGAAGAGCCCATAAAACAGATGTTTTAAACATGAAGCAGGTGTTGATGTTTATTTATACCTGGTTGCTTTATAGACTGACATTGTTACAATTTCAAAGTAGGAGTTGTCCCCCTAGACAAAGGACAAAGGAAACAAATAGACCAGCCACAAAAGAAATAAAAAGTGGTAAACAAGGACTTCCTAGGTGGCGCAGTGGCTAAGAATCTTCCTGCCAATGCAGGGGACACGGGTTCGATCCCTGCCCAGGAAGATACCACATGCCCTGGAGCAACTAAGCCTGTGTGCCACAACTATTGAGCCTGCACTCTAGAGCCCGTGAGCCACAACTGTTGAGCCCACATGCTACTGAAGCCCACGCTGCAACAAGAGAAGCTACCGCAATGAGAAGGCCATGCACCACAATGAAGAGTAGCCCCCGCTCGCCGCAACTAGAGAAAGCCCATGTGCAGCAACAAAGACCCAAAAAAACAGCCAATAAAATTAATTAATTAATTAATTTTAAAAAAGTGGTAAACAAGCATATGGAATAATGCTCACCCTAACTAATAAACAGACATGCAAATTAAATCAACAAAGAGGTACCATTTTTTTTCTTTGCCAATTTTTTCCTGGTATATACCTGAATGATGACAAAGATATGGTGAAACCGTGTTCTCATACATCATTGCTAGAAAAAGCACAAATTGGTACAAACCTTTTGGAAAATATTTAATGATGTACATCAAGTATGATTTAGATATTCATGTTTTGATTCTGTAATTCCACTAAGAATCCAGGAGAAAGCAACGTGCATGATGTTCATTGCAGAGAAAAATTTGAAACAACTCTTAAATGTCCAAAAATAGGTAAAAGATTGTAAAGTTTGTTATACCTACTCAATTTAACATGCAGCTTTGTAAAAATGATGCTTTCAGAGTGTGCTTAGTAACAGAAAATGTTTACGATCTGTGAAACATGGTAAACTGCTCACAAGTATGTCTTTGACTTACACAATATTTTTAAATTTTAAATTTAGTAACCAACATTTTAAAACGGATAAAATTTACATGAAAATCATGTTTGTTTGGCTCTTGCCAAAAAATCAGAATAACTGGCAGAACTGAGCCCTTTTGCATGCAATATCATTTGGAGCTAAGTAGTAACTGTTCCCTTTGGAGCAAGGAACACATAACCCTCTTTGATCTGCAGTCCCTACCCGTTACCCTTGGAGACATTTGAGCTCATGACCACTGACCTAAATTCAATAATCAGGATATAAAATTGTACATACAAATTTCAAATATAAAAAGTTAACCCTCTCAAAATGTTATGAATGGTTATATTAGATTCTAGTATTATGATTGGTTTTTTACTATTTTAAAATTTTCTGCATTACTTTTATATTTTTAAAAGAGAGTAGAAATTGACCTAAGTCACTGTCACTTTTCAGCAGATGTTCAGTCTTTTAGTGAATATCAGTGATCTCCAGCAATTACAAGAAGAAGGTGAAGGCCATAGGTCTCGTCTTTTGCAACCAAGTGAAAGCAAATCTTAGCCCAAATTATTCTAAATACAGAACACTCATTAACCAGGAATTACACATTTGCTTCCTGCAATCCCAAAGCAGTCCCCCTTTTCCTTTTTTTCTCAGGACCCACAATATTGAAATAAAGGTTTGAAAGAAACTTGAGTGAAAGTTTCATTCTTAGGCAGACACAACAGTATTCTGATAACCAAATCAGACAGCTTGGTGTCAGGTCTTTGAAGCAGGCAGACGAAGGACAAAGGGTGTTCTAGCCCTGCAGCACTGCCCGTTATAACGGATTCTTAACACCTTCATCCTGCAAAGATGATGCAGGCCAGGCAGTCTTTCTAGTTAACCTCTTATTCTGACTACTCCAAACTTCACAAATGGAAAATTATTCCTAACACACTTTATGCAACTTAATGGGATTTGGGGGTGTAAATTTTGATAAAGGTGATTGAAATGATTAAACATCCATCTTGGAAAGTAGCTTCCTGATTAGGATATTTCAAATGCTAAATACATGTCTCTAGCATATACGATAAAGTTTACTTACACATTTCACACTACTAATGTGGAAGAATTTTTAAAGTAAATTGCTACCTAAAAACTACAGCTGTTGGTTTTTGAAAGAGTACTGATCTATAGATCTGTGCTTTATTTAGCTCTTATAAATCTCATAATTTTATTTTTTTCTTATATAATATACAAATATATGTATATGCATATATACAAAAGACTTCTTTCTAAATTTAATCTCATGAAATACTTATAATATAGATGAGTAGCAAAATCAAATAAATCCCATTTAGTTACTAAATGGTCAAAGGATGAGAATGAGGTTAAGACTAGCTTTCCTGATTTAGTTCTCCACAGCCCAGAGATCTAAACCCATTAAAGGAGTTGAAAATTGGAATGCCATATGTCCAATTGTAGCTTGTCAAAGCAAAATATATAATCATACTCTGGAAGCTAATAATAAGACTTTGAAACATTATAAAAGAAAGCTCAAAGTGGCTAACCATATTCACTCTGTACAGAGTAGTGATTTGGAAATTATGAGTGTACTCCTTTCAATGCACCTTAATCAAATTCAGATTTTTTTGTGATATTAATAATACAGTGATCTGAGGGAATGGATAAATGCATTAATCCAATGGAAAAGAAGCCAGGTTTGTGCCACGATCCCTCTTTGATCATTGGAGAGTAATCACATAAACTCGTTTCTACTGCTGTCAATGTGATCCTCTTCCAGAAGTTACTGACTTTAATGTCTTAGCTAAAGAAAAGTAACTTTTATGATAGTCTTTAAAAATGATTTAACCACTTATGTTAAATGAGTTTACAAATAATAACACTTACCTAACATTTTTAAGATAATGCCCTAATACCAAAGACAAATACATTTTTTAGTGACTCATAATGAAATAATATGTATTTCAATAGATAAATGCTCCACCCTAGTTATACTAAAACTAATGTAGAATCACTATGAATGTGTCAGTTACAAATGCAGATTTGGATATTGTATTGTTGACTCAGATAATTTCATGATGGGGTCCCTGGGGAAAAGATTCTGAAATGGAGAGTGGCATGCAAGAAGTTTATTAGCAAATACCTAACGAAGAGAGAGGAAAGGCAGAATTGGGAAAAATTTAACTGAGATGTAGTCAAAACAAAGACCTCAGCCAATCTAATGGGGAGCTCTAGAGCTAGAATAACCCTTCCTACCCCTGCACCAACTAACTAGTCAGTAGAGGCAGGATGCCCCTACCAGGGGAGTGACCTTGGACAAGGCAGTTCTCACTGGCTGATGGCAAATTCCTACAGAGAGACCCGACTGAGATCTCAGACACCAATTCTGCCGGCAGCTAAGGGAGTGAATAAAGTAAAACCTTGGACTGCGAGTAACTTGTTCTGTGAGTGTTCCGCAAGACGAGCAAACATGTCTAATAAGTTTTAACTTGATAAACAAGTGATATCTTGCAATACGAGTAGTACGTGATGCCGAATGTCACATGATCACAACTGAGCCAATGGTTATTTTCTCTCTCTCGCTGCGGGATTTCTCCAGTTCTGCTTGGAGAAAACTGTGGCCTGATTGCGTTCTTGGACGTGCCTTAGAGGGGCTTGCTTATGAGCAGGAGCCACCAGTGGTCGACGCAATTGTACCCTTGGGGAAGACCATGGGACTGGAGGTGAATGAGGATGGCATTCAAGAGCTGGTGGAGGAACATGGCCAGGAGCTGACCACCAACGAACTGATGGATCTGCATCGCCAGCAACAGCAAGAGGTTATGGAGGAGATCGTGTCTGCAGAGGAGGAGGAGAAAAAGGCAGAGGAATCCCTCACTTCAAATGAGATTAGGGAGATGTGTAAAATGCAGGAAACAGTGCAAAATTTTGTGGAAAATCACCACCCAAATAAGGCTGTAGCAGTGCGAAATGTGACATCGCATTAACAACAATGCGATGTCACATTTCTGTGAAATCCTCAAAAGGAGGCAAAAGCAAGTGTCATTGGATAGATTCCTTGTTAAAGTTGCACGAAAAGAAAAAGATTCCATTCCGTTAGTGATAGTGAGAGTCATCTACACAATAACCCTCCTCTCTCTTGTCTCCCTCACACCAATCATGAAGGTTTTAAAAGGTAAGTGCAGGTTAATTTATTTTTCTTTATATTTTGTATTTTCTATATTATTTTTTATTATATGACAGTATTGTAATCATTTTTATATTTTTGGGCTGTGGAACGAATCATCTGAGTTTCCATTGTTTCTTATGGGGAAATTTGCTTTGATATACAAGTGCTTTGGATTACAGGCATATTTCCGGAACGAATTTTGCTTGCAAACTAAGGTTTCACTGTATTTCAGTCCCAAAGCCGGCAGACGCGAGCAGTGCTCCACATCATCCACTACAGTGCATCCCCGTGCTTCTTTTCGTGACACGCCCTGGGAGTCCAGAGTCCTCCGGGAGTCCTTAGGAAAAGAAATGCTACAGCTGGTCTCAAAGCCACACTCTCACTTATCATCTCTCTTTTCTAGATTCCCGAACAGTACTCCTCAAAACTGTCGAGGTCATCAAAAGCAAGGCAAGTCTAAGAAGCTATCACAGCCAAGAGGAGCCTAAGAGAACGTGGTAACTAAAGGCAATACAGTGATCCAGATGGGATCCTGCAACAGAAAAAGACATTACGTGAAGACTAAGGTATCTGAATAAACTATTTCAGTTCATAATAATGCATCAATGTTGGTTCATTAGATGTGACAAATGGACCATTCTAAGGTACGATGTTAATAATAGAAACTTGATATGAGGCATATGGGAGCGCTCTGTATTACCTTTGCAACTTTTCTGTAAATCTAAAACTATCCTAAAACTAATAGTTTCTGTTAAAAATAACAGGAAATGGGACTTCCCTGGTGGCGCAGTGGTTAAAAACCTGCCTGCAATGCAGGGGACATGAGTTTGATCCCTGGTCCAGGAAGATCCCACATGCCACAGAGCAACTAAGCCCATGTGGCACAACTACTGAGCCCATCCCCTACAACTACTGAAGCCCGCACATGCCTAGAGCCCATGCTCCACAACAAGAGAAGCCACCGCAATGAGAACCCCATGCAACGCAACAAACGATAGCCCCCACTTGACGCAACTAGAGAAAGCCCGTGCAGCAAAGAAGACCCAACACAGCCAATTAAAAAAAAAAAAATTAAGGGGAAAAAAGTAGATTGTTGCTAGATTTTGCGCTTATGCCTTCGTGAGTCTGACAAAAACCAAACTCATGATTTGGGTTTTTCAAGTAATGTGTAATTATCCCTTGCAAATGGCATGGCTTCACTCCAGAACCCCAAGAGTCTATGCGTCATTCTCCTAATAAGTTTTCCATAAATTCCATGTGGCAGCTTTTCTTATCACCGACTTTTAATACTAAAG
Source organism: Hippopotamus amphibius kiboko (assembly GCF_030028045.1). Taxonomy (NCBI): domain Eukaryota; kingdom Metazoa; phylum Chordata; class Mammalia; order Artiodactyla; family Hippopotamidae; genus Hippopotamus; species Hippopotamus amphibius. Next base: position 90,727,137 of record NC_080193.1, on the reverse strand, counting down.
GGTCTGTAGGGCCCTGTGATACAAGTGTCAAGCCACTTGGCCATAGCCTGGACCTGCTCTGTAGCCCTTTCCTGCCCTGGACCTCATTCAGAGATGGCAGCTTTACATGTCACCCAGTTCAGTGAGATGGAGCGGTATTTCCAGGTGACAACATAAAAAGCCTATCAAGCACTCTGCTGGCTCCTTAGAGGTGGGAGGTATAAGATGAAATAACTCAACCTTTCTTTTGAGGGGATGTTTCAGCATGCCGCAGACCGCTGACCCCTGAAAACTTCACCAATGTGGCAGGTCCCTGAGACTTTGTAGAATTTCTCCCTCATCCTCTGAAGTGCTTGTCTTTCTTCAAGGCCTCCAATGCATTTGCCACTTTGAACTCCTCAGATCGAATGTTACTGATGTAGCAACCAATGTGATATTCTATAGAGTCCAGATGGTCCAGATCCTTACGGGCTATGACAGAGGCTGGGAGAGTTTAGATGGCGCTGCAGCAATACCATAAATGTATATTGTTGTCCATCTCAAGGGAATGCAAACACTTTCTGACCTACCTTTCTGATGGGTATGGAAAGAACACATTTGCCGGATCAACGGACACACTGTAGCTGAAAGTTGTTAATTTATCCTCAGAAAGATCCCACATCTAGCTCAGCAGCTGCAATTAGGGCTACCACTTGGTTGAATTTTCAATAATTCACTTTCATTCTCCAGTGTCCATCTAGTTTTAGGGCCAGAGTGGTGAATTAAATGGAATTATAATCAGGACTAACACTCCTGCATCCTTTTGGTCTTTAAGGGTACTAATCTCTGTCATCTTTCTGGAATGAAATATTGATTTTGGTTCACTGTCTTGGCCAGGGGATGAAGCAGTTTCAGAGCCTTCCACTCAGCTTTCTCATTACGATGGTTTTAAACTCACAGGCCAAAAAATGAATCTTGGTTCTGCCAAGTCTCAAGTATGTTCAGTTCAATAATTTATTCTGGAAGTGGGGAGATGACCACTGGGTAGATCCATGAACTCAGTGGACCTACTGTGAGTTAGACCTGGGATAGGACTCCATTTATTATTTGAATTCCATGTACCCTACTCTAAGTGGCACACTATAATGGTGCTCTTCTCCCTGGGTATTGGAGTCGATGTGGACCTTGTGTCCCATGTCCTCAGAGTGTTTGTGTGTACTCCTTTCCCCTGTGTACACTTATCCCAATAAATAACCACAGGTTCTTTTGAGGAAGGACTAGGGGAAGCACTGCCATGTATACTTGCAGTGGTGTTTCAAAGTCTTCCTTCTTGGGGATTCAGCCTTTCCTTCAGTCAGTAGTTCCTGGGTCTGGAAAACAGCCAAAGTCTGGAAACTTGACAAGAGATCAGAACTTTTTATTAAGGTGGCTGTGGCCTACCTATCTCGTGATCATCCATCCTTGAGATCTTTTGATGGTATAGCTCGAGCAATAGTCTTATTGGCTACTCATCTATATGCCATGTTCCATCAACCATCTCCAAATCTCTCTTCAGGTACCCCTCAGATCTGGCCACTTGCTATGGTAACTGTGCCCACTTGGCTTCTGACAGTGAAGTACTGCTACTGGGCCCCTATTCTTCCATCCCCATTGCTACCAGTGAGCCCGCCTCTGGAGTAGCCTCTGGCCTACAGGGATACTACTGAGTTTTCAGTGATGCTGGTGACTCCTCACCAAAGCATTCTTTATCACTTTGGTCAGTGTGCCCACTGTGCCTCCCTGGGGCCCCCTTTAAGAGAACATAAATACTCTATTGTTGGTTGCAATAATATCCATGGAATAGGAAGACAGGTGTTCTATCTGCTAAATTACAGGGTTTTCCCCCAGTGTGCATTAAAATAAATAACTCAATATAAAAATTGCCATCTATCTACCACCTGAAACTACCCTGCTTACACATATGAACATTTGGGTCCTGGTCCTGCTGAGCACCTTATGACTTCTGAAGTAGTCACTTCAGTCACCCTCAAGCCTCGCCCACGTACTCCTCAATGGACTTGACCACAGATCTGCCCCTTGACTGGCTTTAGTATCACAAGACTTGGTACTTAAGCCCATATGCCCATTTAATTTAAAGGGATTACGGGAAGAGTATCTGTTTCCTTAATTCTTGGAAATATAACACACATTCAACTGAAGTAAATATAGAAACCTTTTAATTCTTTGCAAGGAAAATTTCCTGGATAATTTCGTGAGTTTTTATAGTCATAGAGACAATTTTATCCTTACTTACTCATTACCAAAAATAAAGACTATGGTTACAATTTATTCTCCATAGATGCAAACAATCTCATCTATTTTGACATCAAAAAAGGCAGAAAGACAAAACACAAATTCCAAGGACAAAGATGAAAACAATATGATTTTCAAAGATTCTTTTGGTTTAATTTATTGTTTGTTTTTGTTGTTTGTCTCACTGTTTGTAATGTTTATCTTGCAAGAGCCTACAGATGTGAGCGGAAATATTTGCAGACTAATTTTAAACAACGTAAGAGAGTTATTAAGTACTAAATAAAACAAAATAAAAATGTATTTTTTATTTTAAAAAATAAAACTCTTAGTTTACTTATTTAACTAGGAAGAATTTTCCAGAAACATGTCAGTTAAATTGCAACGCGCTCATAAACGAAGAACCTGTATCTCCTCTAACAAATATTTTAAACATTACGTTCGCTACCAAGAGAGCTAATCAGGGTAGGGAAATGTTCAAGTCACAAACCCCTGCACAGACTAAATACAAGTTACTTTTTAACCTGAAGTCAGAAAAGTAAAATCTGTAAAAGGAAAAATATTGCTATTGTCCTCAGCACTCTACTGATAAATCTGACAAGCTCTGGAAGTCTTTTCAATAAAATGAACCCTGATTTCATGGCAAGCTCCTTGCCTAAGTGACAGTTAACTTTTGAAGCTGGGCTGCTCACTCTGTGGACAGACACAAACTACACTGACAGAATTGCTCCACTTTGAAAATCATCTCCAGGATGGAAGAAAGTCCAGCAATGACCTTCCTCAATGCAACACAGCCTGCGGAGCTGAAAATCTGCATCAGAGGTCCGTGGGCCGGTGCAACTCTCGGCCAATAAGCTGGTTAAAACAGGCTGAGGACAGTGAAGGTCAAATAGATGCTATCCCCCCAAAAATATCAAGAGTTTGTGGACTAGAGCTGGACAATATGCAAAAATGAGGTAACCAGAGATCAATAATGTTGAGAATATATCAATAAGATGCTTGTACCACACCTGAAGACAGAGGCTTTTAGGCTTAGCTGCAGGAAGTTCTTCTCAGGATCATTCTCTATTTAGGACTCACTTCTGAGCAGCACTCCTAGATATTTCTCTTATTTGGTACATCTAAACTTCTGAATAATCTCAAAATGGTGCCTCAAACACTTCCTAGGTTCCGTAGGTACTTCCAAATCAAAGAAAGGTCACATCATGCCTGGTATTATTCTGGTGTTAGCCTTTATTATATAACAATTATTTAAAAATGGGTAATCCATATTTTGAGCCCAATGATAGTTCTATTAATCTTATTTTATTAACTAGAACATCCTATTCTCCCCACAGGATTAGTGGTTAGAGCTACTGTACAACCAAAACCAAAACAGGGGCAATGGGTTCTTGGAATCTAATCACCCATGATGAAATACCCCACTGACCAACTCTCTGATGCAAGATGATCAGAGTGTTTCAATGCAACCTCAACATATTTCATAGACTCAAGTCCTCATGAGGACCAGATATCCAAACCCTTAGATTTTTGTTGGATTCAGAATCCTTTCTCTCTGAGCCAGCCCTCTTCTTGCTCATTCTCTTTTACATGCATTTGTCCAACTTTGGTTGGCTGTTGAGGTCCAGTGGAAGAATTCCCATTCTGCCTTGAAGCCTTTCCTTTAGGGACTTGGAAAGGGAAGGTAGTGCAGTTCTTTCTGGCCATCTGCCAGGCATGGGACCCCAGGTTTCCTGGGGTAAGTTCGACTGGCAATTTTAAAGAACTCTTCTGCAGCATCAAGTGCAATGAGACGGTCCTGCCAAAAAATTAAAAATAAAAATGTCGTCAAGATGAGAACCAAGCCACGTTCTTGGGAAAACCAACCTAAAAACCACAATATCCACCCTAGAAATAAGGATGAAAATTTATTAAATTTTTCTCAACAACTTTAGAGACACTCCTTAATCCCTTACTTACATTATCCAAGAAACATTCCACTACTCTTAGAGTCCTTTCAAATCATTATTATATACACAACATTTCTCACATCTCTTTGACCTACAGATGGTTCAAAAAACTGACTGCACAGCAAAATTGGCTGAAAAATACAGCTAGGTTCTTGAGCCACAACCCAAGTCTCAGCCGGTCTAAGTGCAATCCAGAAACCTGAATTTTTAAAGCCCTCCAAGTGATGATGATGTGCTGGGCACTGGGTACCAATGCATAAGATGCCAGCATCAGCCACCGCACCTCATGCCGTGGCGGAGCTGGTGGTGTCAGTGTGATGAGTATGTGGACTAACGAGAGAAGCAAACGCTAAAGCAAAATCAGGGCAGATGGACAAAGGCGTCCACTTACCACAACAAAGAGATATCTCTCCGAGAGCTCCCAACTGGTTGGGAAAATACTGGTCTCTTCAGCCAGTCTCAACAATATCTCCCGAGCTTTCCTTGTGTTTTTAGAATCACTGATGGTGCTGAGTTTTGTCACTGACAGCAAAGAGTCTGCTTCCTTTTGAAAACCTAAGGTAAAGAAATTGAACGCTCGTGTAAAGCAGTCACAAGGAAATGATGGTCCTGCAGTACAGTTCCTGCAGGAGATTAAGGGATCCAACAGTGGATTCAAAACAAATACAAGAAAACTGAAGCCCAAGGCACTACTCCCTGTGCTGCTTCCCACCTCAGTGAGGTTGGTGGGGTCTTGAATTACAATTTTTTTGAGGTTTCTTCTTATCAAATTTTCTTTGTTAACTTTTCCCTCTGATCCGCACCCACTGACTGCCAGCTGCCCCCTTTTTTGGTTTGGAAACCCTCCTCCCACTCCCTACTCTTCATCTCCTCCCCAGTCCCCAGAATTCTTACTTGCCCCCCAAGGTGCACAATGGTCACCTTCAGGCCCTACTTCTCCTAACCCAGAGTCCCTTCCCTGGGGCAATATGGTTGACTGGTTAAATTATTTACCCAAAGGTCTAAAAGACTCATAGACTGAACCTTCCTGGGATAATTTACATTGCAAAAAGGAGACTATTAAGTCACCACCATACTGGATGAGTAAGGAGGGCAGAGGTCCACCCCATCCCCTTGTATCCCAACTAAGGCAACAGGGGCTAGCAACTTAGCACCCTGCTTTTGAAAGCTTATGATGCCAAAGCGTCATGTTCGCTTCCAAAGCAGAAGGACTAAGGACTTCAAAGTTGATAAACTCATTTTTTAAAACACGGACACAAGCTTACTTGACAATGTGAGGACCATGTTTCTTGTATCACAACCCTGGCAGATTTAAGAAAAATCAATACCCAATATCTACTCCAATACCACAGGTATTGATTTTGCTGTCTCTCTTACAAATAATATTTCTCCCTATCTGCCGTATCTTATAAGGCTATGACTAATTGGCCAATCACTCCCATCTAATACAATCAATGTACAATGCCCCGAAATTCAATGGTGGTGCCCACGTGATTCCACTGCCCTGTGCTACCTGATACTGAGGACAGATGGAGTAACACATGGCAAAATACGTCCTCAAGACAGGGGCTGGTGATGACAGACACATCAGATGTTTATGCTTGAGGCTACAGGGAGGACAGGACTGGGAAATAATTAGTACACAGTAGCCTTAATCAGCCAGTTACTGACATTCCTTTTATAAAAACCATTCTGGAGAAAGTGAGGAGGAATGATCACAGCTGGTTAATTTTATCATTTCTTAATCACTTTCAGACTCACCTAAATCTTCTAAAATGCGTTTCCATCTATTTCTCACTTCCCTTCGAATCTGTCGCAGGGTGTAGATATCATAGTTGAGTTTTTGCCACTCCTGTAGGAAAATAAAAATTCAGTTTTATTTTTACATTTTGACCTAAATCTCTAGTTCCCAAAGCTAAGCTGTTGAAGCCTGTGGTTCTCCTCTTCACTAATCTTCAAAACATATCCCCAAAGAAGAAAAGGAGATGGGTGAGATGAAGTCAACAGGAATACATCAGCTCCACGTCTGGAGAATCTGCTTTATACCAGGTTATATGACCCACTACCTAAATTATCCTAATTAAATTCTTCACATTACCTATTCTTCCAACTGCAGTGACAGTACCTGTGAAGTGGGGATAACCATGGTGAAGAGTCCATTTAAAATTGTTATAAAGATTGAAGGTATAAAAACTCTTTAAATATAACATACCTGCACACAGTGAGCACCTGATAAAATCCATGCATTACTGAAGCCATTTTATAGACAATGAAACTGAAGCCCCAAAAGGTTAACTGGCTAATCCAGTATCATCCAGCTAACAGGTATCAGAACTGGTATTTGAATTCAGATTTCACTCCAAAGTTCATAAGAAAAATGACACACAAAGAATGTGTGTCTTTCTTTGTTATCAGAATAAAGTAGACCTGGGAATCCCAAGTTTCTTGATTTCCAGCCGTATTTCTTTCACCGTATCTCAGCATTGCTCCCTTTCATTTATGTTCCCATGATAGGATGAAACTTTCAAGCATACAGCAGAACTATTAAAAGATTATCATTCTGAAAACTTCAATCTTATGAGTAGTAAGCCATCATGTTGGTCTCCAAACAGAATCTGAATCTTTCAGAAGCATTAGAATCTTTATTGAGCTAAGCATTTGTTTTAAATGCCATGGAAATTTGTTTTCAAAGAGACTTACCTATATAGAAGAGTCATTTTATAGAGCATACCTTTTCCTCTTAGCAATAACATTAACCACACAACTATCTTAATGCACAGCCTAAAAGAACATCATTCTAAATGCTCCATTTAAGACTCAAGTTATATGATATTTTAACTCCTCTAACTGGAAATGTTTCAATGATGCCATTATTTCCTACCAAGTTCTTTTCAAGGCTTGCCTTGCTCATCCCTAATCAACTTTCATACCTGGTTAAGAAAAATCCATTTAGCTGCCATTCCCAAACATTTATAAATACCACCTTGAGAAAGGAAAGCTAGCAAAATAAAGCGCTTTTTAGGACTGCATTTCAGATCTTGTATCTGACAATACAAAGGCATCTAAGGTCATGGATTTCACAAAACTCTAACCAGAAAGATACATACACTCCTATGTTCATGGCAGGACTATTCACAATAGCCAAGACATGGAAACAACCTAAACGTCTGTCAACAGATGACTGGATAAAGATGATGTGGTGCATATATACAATGGAATACTTCTCAGCCATACACTGATGGACCTAGAGACTATCACACTAAGTGAAGTAAGTCAGAAGGAGAAAGACAAATACCGTACGATATCACTTATATGTGGAATCTAAAATATGACACAAATGAACGTACCTATGAAACAGAAACAAACTCACAGACACAGAGAACAGACTTGTGGTTGCCAAGGGGGTGGAGGGGGGTGGGAGAGAGACGGACTGGGAGTTTGGGGTTAGCAGACACAAACTATGACATACAGAATAGATAAACAACAAGGACCTACTGTAGAGCACAGGGAACTATATTCAAAATCCTGTGATAAACCATAACGGAAAAGAATATGAAAAAGAATGTATATATAATGTAAAACTAAACCATCATGTACACAACAATGTAAATCAACTAAACTTCAATAAAGTAAATATTTTTACAAGGTCATGGATTTCAGCTGTCTTCTAGAAGTCAGGAAGCGGTGAATCTGAGTAATCTTCCCTGGTCCTCCGTTTCTGACCAAAGGCATGTATGCACATGCGTGTGCATGCGTGTGCAGGGACTGGGGTCAGGGATAAAGTCTGTGACACTGGAGGGCAACGTGAACGGTGTCATCTTAGAAATGCGCAATCCTGACCTCATCTTCAGCACCACGTTAAAGCACTCCTATCTAACCCCCCCACAGACTGTGTCCGGTATGGCCATTTTCACTGGATGGGTCATTCAGTATATACAGCATCTTGGAAAAGAGCACAGGTGCTAGAGCCAGACGTCCCAGGCTTGAATCCTCGCTCCGTTATTTATTAACAGCCTAACTTTGGGCGAGTTCGTAACCTCACTGTGTGTCAGTGGCCTCATGGGTAACATGGAGATAATAACACTACCTACCTCACAGGTTTATTGTATGGATCAAATGCTTTAATGCAAGCCCTGAAAATGGAGCTTGGTGCACATTCTCCTCCAAAGCAGTGCAGGCACAAGAAGCAACCTTCCAAGAATCAGGATGATTTCTATTATGAGGATTGAGGACAACATACAGGACATTATGTGGTATGTCATTTGTGAGGATGCTCAGAAAAGGTTTTCTCTGCTCTTGACGTCGGCTGCGATTTTACTTTTCCTAAAAATTGTTTCACCGTTCTGAACATTGTGAATTTTACAACTGATTGGTTTCCACACTTACCTGAAAATGCATAGTCCCTTCATGGAAAATGTACAGGATTTTGAAAGCACTTCTGAATTATCAAAAGTTTTTAAACTGCTTTTTATTATGCCTTTATTCATGTTTTTTCTCTTTTCTCCTCTTCTAGTTTGTGCTCTCTCATTGTATTTTCATGTAAGTTACCTTAAGTCTTTTTTGATTAAAAAAAAAAGAAGACTATAAGTAAATAAAAGATTACACAGAGCAGCGCTGTGCTTACTCTCAATTAAACTGACCCTCCTTGCTGGACTAAATGAAAAGTGATCAGACTCCTACTCACACTTGATTCCAGACCCACACAATCGCATCTCAGATGAGATGCTTCCTGTTTACACAACCTGAAATTATGCAACAAACCACTAGGTGGCTTCATTAACTTGCGATTCAAGGTCTCTGCTGAGTTTTCCTTTAGCTCCTTAGGCGCATGCCTTAGAACTTGTGTCCTGAACAAATGTAGTCAAACCTCTATTCTTCAGAGACCAATCATTCATCATTGGTCATCCTGGCTTCAGCCTTTTTTTAACCTTTCCCTTCTTGCTGTCCATCTATCAGTTATTTTGCTATTCCTAAATACCAACACAGAATGTGAAACAAATTATTTCTGTTTCAGTGTCTGTTCCTCTGATAAACTGATGGAGAAGCAACAAGGTCACATTTTTTTTTTTGGGGGGAGTACACAAGGTTCAATCATCTGTTTTTATACACATACCCCCGTATTCCCTCCCTTCCTTGACTCCCCCCCCTCGAGTCCCCCCAACCCTCCCTGCCCCAGTCCTCTAAGGCATCTTCCAACCTCGAGTTGGACTCCCTTTGTTATACAACAACTTCCCACTGACTATTTTACAGTTGGTAGTATATATATGTCTGTGCTACTCTCTCGCTTCGTCTCAGCTTCCCCTTCACCCCCCGCCCCCTCCCATACCTCGAGTTCTCCAGTCCATTCTCTGTATCTGCATCCTTGTTCTTGTCACTGAGTTCATCAGTACCATTTTTAGATTCCGTATATGTGAGTTAGCATACAATATTTGTCCTTCTCTTTCTGACTTACTTCACTCTGTATGACAGATTGTAGTTCTATCCACCTCATTACATATACCTCCATCTCATCCCTTTTTATAGCTGAGTAGTATTCCATTGTATATATATGCCACATCTTCTGTATCCATTCATTTGTTGATGGGCATTTAGGTTGCTTCCATGTTCTGGCTATTGTAAATAGTGCTGCAATAAACATTATGGTACACGTTTCTTTTGGGATTATGGTTTTCTTTGGGTATATGCCCAGGAGTGGGATTACTGGATCATATGGTAGTTCTATTTGTAGTTTTTTAAGGAACCTCCAAATTGTTTTCCATAGTGGCTGTACCAACTTACAGTCCCACCAACAGTGCAGGAGAGTTCCCTTTTCTCCACACCCTCTCCAACATTTGTGGTTTCCAGACTTTGTGATGATGGCCATTCTGATTGGTGTGAGGTGATACCTCATTGTGGCTTTGGCTTGCATTTCTCTGATGATTAGTGATGTTGAGCATCTTTTCATGTGTTTGTTGGCCATCTGTATGTCTTCTTTGGAGAAATGTCTATTTAGGTCTTCTGCCCATTTGTGGATTGGGTTATTTGCTTTTTTGGTATTAAGCTGCATGAGCTGCTTGTATATTTTGGAGGTTAATCCTTTGTCCGTTGTTTCATAGGCAATTATTTTTTCCCATTCTGAGGGTTGCCTTTTAGTCTTGTTTATGGTTTCTTTTGCTATGCAAAAGCTTTTAAGTTTCATGAGGTCCCATTCGTTTATTCTTGATTTTATTTCCATGATTCTAGGAGGTGGGTCAAAAAGGATGTTGCTTTGATGTATGTCATAGAGTGTTCTGCCTATGTTTTCCTCTAGGAGTTTTATAGTGTCTGGCCTTACATGTAGGTCTTTAATCCATTTGGAGTTTATTTTTGTGTATGGTGTTAGGAAGTGTTCTAATTTCATTCTTTTACATGTTGCTGTCCAGTTTTCCCAGCACCACTTATTGAAGAGGCTGTCTTTTTTCCATTGTATACTCGTGCCTCCTTTGTCAAAGATAAGGTGTCCATATGTGTTTGGGCTTACTTCTGAGTTCTCTATTCTATTCCATTGATCATCCTAAGGTCACATTTTAAAATCTGCTAAGGATGGATCCACACATGATGCCGTCGGCTGCCTTTGCTCGTGACAGGTGCCTGTTAAGACTAACAGAATGAAGCTCTGCACTTCACAAATCCCCATTATTACTGTCTTCTTTGGACAGAATAGTCATGGATAATCATGTATAACAGCATCTGAAAGTTTCGTGCACAATTTAAAGCTCTAAAACCAGAAAAGGCTTGGGCAGAGTTTTAACCTAAGAATCGGCTTTTGAAAAAATAAATGATAAGAGGGGAATCTGACTTCCTCTTTAACATATGAGCCCAAAGAACAGAACCTAAATGTGGCAAATGAGAAACGATGATGAACAAAATCTTACCCGCAGCTAAAGAAACTAACTCCTTTGCTCCCTAGTATTAGAGAAAAACAAGTCTTACGATGCCCTTTGACATTTTTTTAAATTGTACCACTTTTCTTTAGACAAATAATTTGAAAATAACAAGTTAAATATTCTTCACAAGTAACTTAACACTCAAATCTATTAGACGTCAAAAGTTAAAGTCTTATTTTCTAAAATAATCTGTTTACTCATCATTTCTGAAATGATACACTGTGGTCATTGTGATGCAGTGGCCTGAAACTTTAACAATGAGTACATGAGCAAAGGTGTAATAAAAGAAATCACGCATATTTAACTTCATAACTTAGCTGGGAACCAGGTCAAACTGAAAAACATTTGATTGAAAATGAATAACTGAAGATGCTTAGCTGAATTCTTGAGGTTTTTCTCCTCTCTAGTTGTTGGCCAAATCAGATTAGGGCTGCTAGATAAGAAGGCTAAGGCCAAGCAAGAAAGGAGAACAAAGCTCAACCTCCTGCTACCATCAGGAGCTAGCTCTCCTGCAGCTTTCAATCCCATGAGCTGGCCTTGACCTTGAGTTCTGATTTAAACTCCTGGGATGATTTTCTCACACATAAAATTAAAACATTTTATTCATATCTACACTAAATTATTGTGAGGTTGTGGATACCTGGCACGGATAAAAAATACTTCTTATTTCTTGTTAAAAAGGTGATTTATACATTTAAAGAAATGTACTCTAACAATAGGTGACATGTATTTTAAAATCATCTTATACTCTTAGGAACAAGTTCAAAAGAGATTATTTTTAATTTTAAAAATAATAAAATCATGTAGAAATTAAAATTCAAAGAGAACAGAGGGTAAAAAATGAAAACTAAAAGTTTGCTTTCCCATCCTCTTTCTTGTCTTATTCCCTATTTTTCTTCCTCCTTCTCCTCCTCTTCCTTTCTCTTCTTCTTTTCCTCTGGTAGCTACTTTCATAACTCTAAATATTATGTTTACACTTCCAATTTCTTATGTATTAACTTTAAACTTTGTACTCTCTTTTATGGACAGAGAGAGCAATTAGCTCTTCCATCTCTCTCTCTCTCTCTCACTGTAAGAGAGGCAGGACAAGTGGGGACACAGATCACAATCTATCCCCTGGGGCTGGCACATTGCAGCCCCAAACAAAATCTGGGTTCTAGTAGCAAAATAGAAAGATGTAATACAGACACTGGGGCAACTGATCTGTCCGCCACAAGCAAATATTTAACGTTTGCTTCCCCAAGATCTGTTTTCCCCTTCTCTCATCAATCTGTCAAGTTTATCCTGATTTTCCTTTAGAGAACTGTTGCATTCTCAGCTCTAAGAGCAGACACTGATTGGCTTAAGCTAATAAACTCAACTCTGGCTATATATTAGAACCAACAAGGGAATATTTTAAAATGCCAATGCATGTAATCCACTTCTCTGAGCAATGAAATTAGAGTCCTTTGAAGGGGTGCCAGGCTTGAAATCCAATAACTTAAACCAATCAGCATATCCCACTGGGATGGGTGCATAACCCAACTCAAGCCAAGGAGATGCAACGAAATCCATAGGTTTTCTGTGAATAATCAGGAGTGGTGTTCTCTCTTCCCCTGGAGGATGGGGTGTGAGGGTGCAAAACCTAGAAATGCTCCCATCACTTTTACTACCCTGGGAAGAGCCAGCTTAACGAAGAAGTCAATGCTCAAAAGAGGACAAAGATGAAAGAATCACAGAGAGGTAGAGCATAAGGCCATCCTGGGCCTCAGGATCAAACCTCCCCTCCCCTGAAGTCAGTCCTATTTCTGGAACTCTGTTATCTAAGTTAATTCCATTCTGGTTTAGACAACTGGAGTTCTCTTTTATGGTCCCTGCATCTGAAAGATTCATGTTACAAAGCCTACTCATTGAGTACATAGACAAAAAGGTAACTATAATTACTGCACGAAATATTAGTCTCATATTTTCCCACATCTAGGCCCTGGGGAAAAATGTTCAGCATGTAGACCTATTTAGCTGGGAATGGATATGCCTTACAGAGAATGCAATGTTAATGGCTCTACCTCGTCCCAATCTTTCTGTCCCAGGAGTGACTTAGGCAATGACACAGATGTAACAGGAGTCCTTTTCTGCATCCAGGGATTGCTTTACGGTGCCTCCTTTGAATTCTGTCTATCAGAAGAGAGCTTCTGAACTCTCGTAAGACAGTGGTTATAACAGGGGAAAGGAGATGGCTTATATCTCACTGGCTAATTTCTTCTATAAATCCAGAGGAGAAGGGTCTATCACTGGCTTAACCACTCAATTTCCTTCATTGCAAAGACATGTTGAACCCTTTTGGCTGGATCTAATGATCTGTTCAAAGTTAACTTATAACTGTCAGCCCAAATCTATTCACCAGTTGGAACCCAAGCATTAATATGTCTTGTCTTTTGTATTTCTTGGACAGCGAAAAGCCATCTTCATGTAGAGACATGGATGGACCTAGAGACTGTCATACAGAGTGAAGTAAATCAGAAAGAGAAAAACAAATATCATATATTAACACATGTGGAATCTAGAAAAATGGTACAGATTAAACGGTTTGTAAGGCAGAAATAGAGACACAGATGTAGAGAACAAACATATGGACACCAAGGGGGAAAAGGGGAGGGAGGTTAGGGTGTGATGAATTGGGAGACTGGGATTGCCATATAGACATTACTAATAAGAAAAAAAATCAAATTGTACATTTTAAATATATGCAGGTTATTTATTGTATGTCAATTATATCTGAATAAAAATTCTTAAAAAAAAAAAGAAAAAGAAAAGCCATCTTCAGAGGAAGATGCTCAAACCCAGGCTGAAATCTGCTTCATCTCCTTCATTTCATATCCTAAGATCAGATCACCACAAACTCAACTTTCAGAAATGATCCTTATTATATTTGATCTGCATAAAAACCCAGCCAAGAAGGTCTTGCCCAGATTTTACATGAAGTGATGTAACTTTCCCCATGCTCAACTGCCAGCAGCAGTCAAGCCAAAATTCAAATCTAAGTGCAGCTAATTCCAAAGCCCATACACCTTTAAAAAAAAGGAAATAACTACTTATTGTTGCTTCCCTAACCCAGCTTCTTTTTTCTTATGCATTTATTGTTTGTTTATTTGTCAAGTAATACATTCACATGATTCACTATTCAAAAAGCACTAAAGACTGTCCCTCAACCACCAGTGTCCTCTCTACAAGGAATAAATGTTAACCAATTTCTCCTGTACTCTTCCATTTTTTTCTCATAAATGGTAGCAAATTATACCCTGTCCTTTTCACTTAATAGTATATTTTAGCAATCATTCTGTACCAGAATACAAGGTTCCAGATCCTTCTTTAACTTGATTTTTTTGACCATCTGGTATAGACAGAAACAAAATTATAACAAACATATATTTGTTTTAGAGAAAACGGTCTCCTAAAAAATTACAGTATTTCCCTAAATGTGCCTTAAAGGTAGAAAATGCCTTGAGACTTCTTGCTGCCTAGTCACGTTTTCTAACATCACCGTTGGAAAGCACCAAGTACCCACCTGGATCATGCACTATACACATCCCTTTGGGAATTTCTACTTCAACTCAACATTGACAGTAAAAGAAGATGACATACAATTATGGCTATGATAACATTGTGTTACAAAAATTAAATATCTAAATCAGGGAGCTACAAACTGAAGAATAGCCAAATACTTTTACCTTTTTGGTAAAATGAATTCTTTGAACATTGTAACTGTTACCTCTTATCTCTTTCCTTTCAACTTTCACCAATTCATATCATCTTATGCTACTTTCTATTTAAAATGAAGAGAGATTCCCTAAAAGAGAGAAAAATCATACTGACTGCTTCTCCCATTTAGTTTTCTTTCATTTTGTAGGTAGCGGGACATATCAGATCAGTAAGGGAAAGATGTAATACATGTGGGGTGGGGGATGTATCAGGATCTTAACAAGCCTCTAACAGATTCTCTCATGTTTGCTATTCAAAGAGAAAAGTGAAATGGATAATGCAGACTAGGGTAGCTTTGCAGCTACTGAGGAGTACTCAAAACCACTGATGCCGGCCTAGAGGAAAGTTTTTAGTAACGCAAGAGGTTTGGGGGCCTAGTCATCATTCTTAACAGTGTCTTCGTGAGGTCAAAGGTCACAAAAGTAGCAGAGATAACTAACACATGGAAGGTGAGTGTCAAAGTTTGAAACATATAACAAATAAGGCCTGTGACATAAAATCTACAGGTTGAAATTTATCAGCAGCAGTTCATGTGAAAGACATATCCCTGCATCTGGTCCTTAGGCTGTGTTGACTTTTTTCAACCTAAGAATCAGATGTATTTTTATTTGCTCCTAATAACAAGAATAAATTTATTTATCCTTTATTCTGCTAAGACTGTTAATGTTAGTAAAAGCCACAGAATGAAGATCAATGTTAGAAGGAACTTTATATCCAGAATGAAGGTTTTATAAGATGATGAGCTCTCCATCACTGGGACTCTTAAATTATAATCTCTGTACTTTAGTATAAATATACTATATAATTCATTATAATTTCTAGAAATATAATTTCTATAGGTTCTTTCAACATAATATATTCTTTCTGTGTCACCTGGCAAAATCCAAAAAGGATTTGAAGGCATTTACAAAAAAAGAGACAGACAGACAACAGACAGACAGATAGATGATATTTACAGAGCACTTACTACTTCCCAGGTACCACTCTAAGCTCTTTACACGTATTTACTTA
This sequence comes from Hippopotamus amphibius kiboko, assembly GCF_030028045.1. NCBI lineage: Eukaryota > Metazoa > Chordata > Mammalia > Artiodactyla > Hippopotamidae > Hippopotamus > Hippopotamus amphibius. The sequence continues at coordinate 90,711,287 of NC_080193.1, read as the reverse complement.
GTTAATTCTCATCATGATGTGTTACTCTATGAGATGGATGTTATTATAACATCTGAAGAATGAGGAAACTGAGGCTCAGAGACGTGACGTACTAGCCCACGTGTGCACACGTCAGGAACTGGGATTTCGGACCCAGGCAGTCTGGCTGTAGGGCCAACACACTTAGCCACTGTCCACACTGCCTCTACAAACAGGAAGGGAGGGGGGGTGTCAGCAAGGTAGGAAGGGAGGGAAGGATGGAAGAGCAGGTGATTAGAGCAGAGACCAACCTGAAGGAGGAACTGAAAAAACACAATTGAAACGTTGGAAGAAAAAAGAACTTTTCTGGAAGCAAAGTATTCCCAGGCTCTAGCCAAGAATGCAGTCAGATCCAAGAACGTCCTTCTCAACGGTTGAATCCCTGGGACGCTGTGCTCCAGTCCTTCCTCTGGGCCTTCAGTTCTGCCTCCCCTCCTTGGAGCAGGTGGAAGGATCCCCCACGCCCACCCACTTCCCCCTCCTCCCCCGACACGGCCTCCTGTCCCCCCGGCTCCACATCATCTCTGAGGGGTGAGACAAAGGCCAAACCACGCCCTTCATGATGCAGAGGGAGTGGGCAGTGAGGCGGGGTCTGAGATTCTGAGGACAGAGGAGAAAAGGTGACTGTCTGGGACTGGGTTGTGCTTGTCTGCAACAGAGAGAGCTGGCGAACTGCCCATACTTTCCTGACTTCAAGACTGAGAAAAACCCTGGGCTCCTTAGACTCACCTACCTACCTGGTGCTTCCTCTGCTCCTCCCCTCGGTGCCCCACCGCTCATTTCAGAAGGAGGCCGGCCACACGGTCTCCCTTCCCTGGAAAAGTCTCCGGAGAGCTGGCGGCCCTCTCCTTCCAGGCTCGTGAGATGACAGGGTCACAGGACACCTGATTTAGAAACCCAGCCAAGGCCCCTCCAGGCGCACGGGACCAGCTGCAGTTTCCCTGGCCCACGTGACAGGCTTCCTCCTTCCAGAGTTAATCAGCTGGCATCTTTGAACAAACACCCGAAAGCTTGAACCTCAGACGCTCAATGCAAGGAAAAGAGATCGGACCTAGCTCCCTCCTCCTGAGAGGACAGCGGGTTTCACTGTCGCAGCAGCCAGGACGCCCTTGCCTTTCCCCCGCTGCTTCCTCAAACGCCATGCGTTCTCTGCCCTCCCTTCTCGGCCACGTGGCTTCGAAGGGAGCGTCCACAGCGGTTCTCACCTCCTCCTCGTCGCCTTACTCACCAGCCCCAGGCGATCAGTCTTTCAGATCTGCTACCCAAGGCAAGTGCCACAGTACCTTCCCACCTTCTCAGCTCACTAGGGACCCAGCAGGGGTGTCCCTTCCCGAAGCCTTGAATGCTCATGTCTCCCCTTCTCCCCGTGCCTCCCCAGGCTTCTGCAGGAAAGGGGAAAAGGAGTGAGTGTCTACTAAGTACCTCTCAGGACAATCAGTGGGGTGGGGTGGGGTGGGGTGGACATTAGTCCCCCCATACAGCAGAGGAAAGGTCTGGTTCTTGCCTGGAGTCAGCCAGCAGGAGGTCTGAGATTCGGACCCGCTGCCTCTAAAGCGCCTCCTCCAGCTCGTCTCCCTCGCTCTCCTCCTTCCCTGTGCAGGATCCTCTTCTTCCTCGGCCTCTTGGGTCTCCTCATCTCCACCTGCCTGGATAATTTCCCCTGAGGCCCCAGCTTCTGTTGTCACTAATTCCCTGCGGCTGACTCCCAAGTCTCCTTCCGTTGCCCTGACCCCAAGCCTCAGCTCCAGGTCTCCACTGCCCCCTTCCTCTGGGATGCCTCCACGAGGATGGGCGGCGGACCAGGTCACTCGGCAGAGCCCACTGTGACTGCACACCGGCCCCCACCAAACCAGCGCCCACCCTCTGGCACTTCCGACGTGGTCATCTGCTGTTCACTCCCCTTCCATCCCACCTTCCACATCAAAGCAGCCACTCGGTCCTGTTGCTCCTGCCACTGTCACAAGATGCCCCTCTTTTCTGTCTCCACTGCTTCAGCCTTCGTTGGTCTGAACAGCTGCAGTAATGGTCCCTCTGCTCTCAGAAGCTAACTCCTCCAGTCTCCTCCCAACCAGCGATCTTCCTAAAGGTCTGATTGGGTCATTTCTTTCCCAGAGAACTCCGGTGGTTCCCACCTCTTACTGAAAAAAGTTTCAGTCCCAGACAGGTTTTCCACCTTGACCCTGTGTGCCTCTGACCACGTTCACTCCTGCCCTCATTCCACTGCCATCTGAATCCTACTCACTCTTCTAGGCTCAGCTTAAATGCCACTCCCTTGAGAAGCCTCCGCCTTTCTTACCAGTTGAAAGTAACTGCTGCTGCTTTTGAAATTCCTTAGCCCCTTTATGGGAACTGCTGTAGAGTCATTTACTGTTGAGATACTGTCATACGGGCATTTGTGATGTCTCTTTCACTACTAGACTGTGGGCTCCGTGGATAACAGAAGCTGGATTCATCCATGTCATACACAGTCCTCTGCACACCGCAGGTGTCCCCATGGGTTGGCTGAGCTCAAATGAATATGATAATTCACAGAAAGGCCACCTCCTGCTGGTGACTGAGTGCCTGTTTTGAATCTAGAAAGCAGCACTAAATTTTATCAGAAAAAGCCACGTGAGTTCTAACCCACTGTATTCTGAACAAGACAGGTTTTTACAATCAAGATATTTTGATCCCCATATTTTTGGGAAACAATAAATTCAAGAAAGATGACATGAAACAAAATAATCCATTCACCTCTCCTGCTCTGTGCTGATCAAGCATCTGATATTTGACAAGTACTTTTCACATATGTCTCTTCAAATACTCATAGATACTGAGGCTGCACTGCGAGGCAGGCAGCATCCCGGGCAGTCTACGTGGTCCTTCCTTTCGTGAGAAAACCTGATGAGATGGGTTTATGGACGCCTTTCTAGAGACCCTAGGAGGTTACACACCTCAGCTGCGACCTCACAGCTCTTCAGTGGGGAACCTAAAATTTAAACTCAAGTCTGTCTGACTCCATAACCTGTGCTTCTCCCAGTACCCTAAGCTGCACCAATTAGGCCCAAATTTAGCCCGTTCCATTGTCTGCCACCAATGTGGAAACTGGGACACAAAGAAAGAAATGGAACATCACGTGCAGGGACTTTCATTCCAAAAGCAGCCCTGGCACAGCCACTCGGGTCCAGAGGACAGATGGGCCCCGCCCTTCTCTCCAGCTACCCCTGGCTACACACCCCTCACTGCCCAGCAACCAGATCCCAGGGTGAGGGGCTGGTGGGGAAAGGAGGAGAGAGTGATTATGCAGGGGAAGCTCAGAGCGCGTCTGGACAGTGTCAAGGCCACCCACCCAGGAAAGGCAACCTCTGTCAGGACGATAAAAGCCATTCTCTCTGTCCACCACACATGGTGTGTGAGTGGGAAAGCCAGGATTGGATTTCACTGTTCCTGGACAGCCGCTCGACTCATTAGCCGTCTGCTTCCACCTCGGCCCAAAGGGCACAGGTCAGGAGACTGAGAAACTCAGTGTATTAGAGGATAAACCACAGACCAGGTGAACCTTGGAGGAAGGGGTGTAGGGAGTGGAGGCCAAGGAGAAGCCAGCGCCCTGGGGTCTGGCACTGAGTCCTCGGGGGCTCCAGAATTCGGAGGACCCTCCAACAGCTCCCAAGAAGGCTTGGCCTTATTGAGACAGGAGGGAAGGGGGCAGGGCACAACCTTTAAAAGAATGACACAGCTGTTGAGGAAACAACATAAACTGGTTAGAACCTATTAAGCCCCAGACAGCAGAAGATTCAACTTCCACTAGACCTTGAGCCTCATTATATGTTCATTGTAATACATTAGCATATGCTAAATGACACACCCACCAGCATCATGACAGTTCCACGGCTGACCATAAAAGGCCAAAAAGTGGGTGGCAGCCCAATTCCTGGAAATCTCCACCCCTTTTCCAAAATAGTTGGAATAATCCTCCCACTTGTTAGCCTATGAAATTACCCAGCCCATAAAAGCTAACCATCCCCACACCCAGGGGCCTCTCGCCTTCTGAGACGGCCCACACTCTGTCTATGGAGTGTATCTCCCTAAATAAACTGCTTTCCCACTTAGTTCTCCGGGCAGAGCCCCCTTGCCTGCCCTCTTGTATCCTTCACAAGCATCCTATGTTAATAAATCTACTCCTTGTCCATCACTTTGCCTCTCACTGAATTCCTTCTGTGCTGAGACATAAAGAACCTGAGCTTCATGAAGTGCTGTGACCAGGTGTATGGTTTCAGCTGGGAGATTGTGGGTTCGAGTCCCCTCCTAAGCCAGAGATTGTGGGCTCAAGTCCCATCTGAAGTACGGCTGGGTTCGAGTCCCATCCAAAGGAGTGCGGTTAGAAGATTGTGGGTTTCAGTCCCAACTGAGATGCGACTGGGTTCGAGTCCCAATGTGAGGTGTGCGGTTTCACTTTCGATTCAGTCCGGGCATCTCAGCACTCTGGAACAACTCGCTCTACAAAAGGCCTGTCTGTCAGTAACTAGGAAAGGAACCTTTTCAGTTGGGAGGGTTGAACTCTGATGTGGTTCTCCTAGCCTCCTCAGACCCACCAATCCAGTGAGACAAGAACAAGCCTCTGGTTACACGTTTGCCTCTGGGTCTCCTCCCTACTGACCTTCCAGAGCTATGTTCTTGCCTTTTCTCTGAATCCCAGGGAAAGCTGGACCTTAGTGGGGTGAGCCTGCTGCACTGACCACTAGGCTCTGAGACCCCCCCACCCCCAGATGCTCTAATACTCAAAAGATAATAAAGTGAAAAGACTAAGGTCTGGCAGTTTGGGCCGTCTGACACAGCACGCCATGTGAAGCCCCGAACCCCGGATATCCTCCTGCAGTTCCTGCTTGAGGTCCCTTGGGAAGAAAGGCACCTCCTCCCCGGTTGCTAATGCCATCCCCCAGCCCTTTGCGAGCTCCTGTGTTATGACCGAGAACCAGAGCTAGGAGTTTGACCTAGAATAAGTCAAATGCAAACACCAAGTCATGCTTTTCCAACTCTCCCTGCTTATTTTTATTCCACAGCTCTGCTGGAGCTCTGGAAACAGACTGCTTTGCAGCCAGAGGCCCCGACCTAATTCTTTATCTGGTTTTAACCAGATTAAGCCAAGGGATAGCTCACAGCTCTGGCTGTGGAAATGTGCCAGCAAAGCCAAGGGACGGGGCTGTTAAGCAAAGAGATTTCAAATCAGTTGTCAAATTTGCGGGGTTCCAGCCCACGTACAAGCTTTCGCGGTGGGAGAGGGGCCAAACTCAGGATGTGATTTGGCTAACACTGCTGGGGGAAGAACTGTGCCTTGATGATTTCCTGTGATACAGTTATCCCTAATCAATTCGCTGGAACCCATTCCCAGTTCTGCTGCTCAGCCACTGCAGGCAAGAGAGACAATCAGTTCCTGTCACTAAAGGCAAAGCATAAGAAGACTAAATTCCTGTTCGTGGAGAGGAAAGAGGGGCTTGAATTTCTGGCAAGAAAGAAACGGCCAATTACTTTAAGTGTGTACTGTCAAGGAAGGCTGCTTCTTGAAAGTACTGAGGCAAGTTTGGAAGCAATGATGGACTGTCCGAATGCAGCATCCAGAGGACATCTCAGAGGTCTGGCTACCCCTCAACATCCAGCCCTGGGCGGTGCAATAGGGCAGCCGCTGGCCACACATGGCGAGTCAGCACCTGAAGGGTGGCTCGTCCAAACCGAAAAGCGCTATACAGATGTCAACACACTGAAGTGTGGCAACGTTTGCAAAGGGACGCCTCTTTTACCCAAACCCCATGAGAAAACACTCTGGTGTAGGTCCTTAAGAACTACAGGTTCTTTCCAGGTGACAGTGGGGCAGGGAGGAGTCACTACTCCTATTCTTGGTAGTGGGTCTTTCACTGTCTAAAAATGCATTCATACCCATAATCTCATTGAACTGATAGCTACACCTAGATGAATATTACTTTTAAAAGACCTCCAAGACAACAGAAAAATATATAATGTAACTAAATAAAAACCTGAAACTTTTATTCATGAAGAAAAAACAATCATAATAAAAAGGCAAAGCAACATACTGGAAAAAGCGTTTGACACAAATATAACAAGGGGTGAATACAGAAAGAAAAATCATACTAAAAATAGAGGCCATCAGGAGATAAATCACAAAAAGGTCAATTAAGAAATAATACCCACCCTTCAAGAATTCTCAGCGAAACAATGAATTTTGTCCTGTTGTCCACTCAAATTATCTATTAAAAATAAAAGAAAGTGAGATCGTCCAGTGCTGGGAAGGGTATGGTGAAAGGGGCTCTTGCGCGTTAAGATTGAGAGTTATAAAATTGGTGTTACTTTATTTTTTTTCACAGAGAGTGAAACTCTTTGGCAGTACGTAGCAGAATGTATAAAAATGGGTAAAATCTTTAATCCATGAACTCCAGTTCTAAGAATCTATCCTAAGGAAATAATCACAAATGAAAAAAAAGTCAATGCAAATAATGTACTTTAAAGCATTGATTATAAACACAAAAAGGTGATGAAAAAAAGGCAAATGATACATTAGAGATCAGTGTTAAAGCAGACTATATATTATTGTAACATACATATTTCAGAAACAATAGTGTGTATATTCACATTGGTATATATATACATAATATATACACACATACACATAATATATATCATATATAATAGTGTATATACATAATAAATGTATAGTGTACATATGTATATATACACACACACATTTCTGTGTGTATATATATATATTTGTTTCAAAAAAAAGCATTAGAAAAATGCAATAAAATAGTATAATAGTGTTTATCTCAGGGTAAGATTATGTATAGGTGATTCTTTTTCTCCTATACTTTCCAAATTTTCCACAGTGGTAATATACGTCTTTTATAATCAGAACAGAAACTTTTAAATCCCCAAGAAGGATTATTTTCAAGGGCTTCCTTTGTTAACCAGACAAGTATCTAATTACCTCAAAAATAGAAAAGTCTAGCTTTGGGTATTACTGTCATTTGAATTTATTTTAAAAGTATTTACTGTGTTCTGGATGGCAATGCACAGACCTGAGCTCATCTGGTTTCAGTGAATTCCGTTAAACTGAAAAGCTTGTCAATACATCTGCACGTTCCTGTGCATGTCGCAATGTTTAGCTGAAAACACTGTTGCTTCTGTGGGGCATTTACTCTGTATTCAGGATCTCTGCCAGCAGTCAGAGGAGGAGGAGCAGGGGTACAGAGCAAGGACAAGATGATAACCAGGAAGGGGGCATAGTGCAGCGACACTCAGTAGAGCCAGGCAAAGATACAGGAGAGAGGAAGGAAGGAAAGAAAGGAGGAGGTTGTCATTTGCTTTTAAAAACTAACAACCCCCTAAATCTGAATGTTTGCTATTTTTTTAACCAAAATACTTCTGGTTCTAGTGATAACTCTTTTTGTAATTACTCTTCCTCCCTACTTTATCACCAGGGACCCAAATTATAATCATTCTCCCTTTATTTGAAAGCTGTCAAGTTGTTTATTTCTGCCTGACCCTGACCAGTCCTTTTCATCTTCACCTCCCTAGTAGGAAGGAGTTAAGCAGCTGGCCTGTGGTCCATTTACTGGCTCTCTCTCTCTCTCTCTCTGTGTGTGTGTGTGTGTGTGTGTGTGTGTGTGTGTGTGTGTGTGTGTGTGTGTGTGTGTGTGTGTTGGGGGTAGGGATGGATAAGCCCCCCCTCAAAAAAGGAAAGAAGGTAGGTGACCCTATCTAATTTCCTTATCAAATGAACCTCCAGGTAACTGGACTAACGATATTTCCTAGGAAGAAGCCTTGACTATAGAATGCCCTTAGTCTCTCGCCAAAGGACGACATGGACTCAAGACACCCAACATCTTTGGTGTATGGCCCTCTGGAGAATGCCACATGGTCTACAAAATAATGAGGGGGTATACAACAGGGTTCTTTCATGATTTAAATACTTCGCACTGTGTGAGGTAACCCAGTGAACTCCACTGAGACTCATCTAGTATTCTGAGTCAGAGGTGCATGTCTTGTGGGGGAGGAGGCCCTAGAGAGGCATTCTCAATGTCCCAGACCTCTGCTTCTCTCTGCCTCTCCATCATCTGTGTCTTTGAAAGTATTAGTAAAGCTTGATACTGGGTAAAATCAGTGATCCACGTGAATCTAATTTGACAATCTATGTTCCTTTCACCCCACCTCTCCCCCATCACTTGTCCTACTTTCTAATTTTTCCGTGTTTGCATTGTCTACTCCAGACCTATCTATATCCTTTTTAAGACATGTACCTGTAAACTAAACCACTTCCCTAATCACTCCGAGCACATATCCCACATATTATACCCCTATGAACACAACACTAACCCTTTCAAAAGGGGCACAAAATGCTTACTCTCTCTGTCACCTATCAATGATGACAGGGTTCCTGGAACAGTTGGAAGTTATTATTTAGATTCAAGCCTTGTAAAACATTTTTCCTTACGATGACAGCATCTCATTTGCTGTCCATGTTTTACTCCCCTACAGTCTTCAACAGAACCCCCAGATGCTGCCCGGCCCCCACTCAAGTGTCTGGAGGTTACTATGACAAAGCCCCAAGCATGCTGTAATGCCGCCGCCTTAAGGCAAAATAACTGCTTAAGTGGAAGCAGTCCTGTAATTGCATGGAAACTCACTGGTTAACGCATGGTTCATAATTACCCCAGTCTTTACTGGCTATTATAGACACATGGATGACCCTCTGCCAAGCCAATGAGGAAGCTGTCTCATGCATTCAAAATTCGGCGGCCATTTCCAGTTCTCAAGACCTTTGCCTTGTCAGTCATCTGCCTGTTTCCTTATCAACATGGCAGGCTTTAATTAATTCTAACAAAGCCCCTAAAACAATCCCTCTGAATTTTAAATCCCAGAATGTGAAGGGAAAACAGCGGTGTGGCACCAATCCACGGTACAGTTACATGTTTAGAAATTAAAGCGTATTTTTCAAAATTTTGACTAACCTCACATGATATATAATTGTAGAGGCATTTTTCAAAAGAAAAAAATCAACAGCAATTGAAAGATGTTTTGCATCCATTAATGAAAAGGCTAGAAGAGTCTCTCAGTTTCCAAAGAGGATGTCTTCTTTCAACGTGTCATAAAGCAGTGGACGTGGGGTTGGTTGTGTGTCCTTGTTGTATGAAAAATTAAACCCACACAAGCATTTGAGTCAAGTCTCCTGAGCAACAAACCAAAGGCCAAGCTTGGGTGGCCTCAAGCCAGAGAGTAAATATTTTAAGGTTTACAAGACATAAGGTCTCCATCACAACTACTCAACTTTGTCACTGTAGCACCAAAGCATCCAGAAAATACATATAAATAAGTGGGCGTGTCGGTGTCCCAATAAAACTGGATTTGGCCCATGGGCCACAGCTTGTCTAGACTGCAGAGGGAAATGTGGCCTGGAGGAATCAAAGCCACCCGACTTACTCTCAGAAATGCCCCCACCCCCATTCCCATAGTGCATGCATCTCACTCAAAGGGCATGAATGAGGTCTGGATGCTTAAAACACAGACACCCAGGACTACAGCATTTAATGTTTCCTGGGTGAGAAGCCACATTACTGCTCCACAGTTCACAGGCCTTTAAGTATGGAGACTTTTGAGACCATGTCCTCCACATCTCCCCCTGTTAGATGAGGAAACAGGCCCAGAGAAGTTGTGTGGCCTGCTGAAGGTCACACAGCAAATTAGCAGAAGAGTTAGGAGATGATGGAGCTGGACCTGAACCCCTGGAATCCTTTCTGCTGTGCCCCCCTCCTCCTTGGACTCTATGAAATAAGCATCTGCTTTGCTTTTGAACACCCACTGCCAGAGCTCCAGATAGAGTGAAGAAGATGAGCTTTCAAATTTGTTTCTGCAGGAGAGTCCTTTTTCCAAATGATATTTCACACAGAACCCCAACATAAAAGGTATGTGAAGTGGGAGACTGGGATTGGCATATACACACTATTTATACTATGTATAAAACAGGTAACTAATGAGAACCTACTGTATAGCACAGGGAACTCTACTCAGTGCTCTGCGATGACCTAAATGGGAAGGAAATCCAAAAAAAGAGGGGATATATGCATATGTATAACCAATTCACTTTGATGTACAGTAGAAACTAACACAACATTGTAAAGCAACTATACTCCAATAAAAAAAAAAAAGATATGTGAAAGGAACGGTGCCCTTCTCCCTCTGCCAAATCCCACTCAAAACTTGTGAGGCACTTCAAAGGGCTCGTAAGGGTCAAGGAAACCAAGTGGTTCAAATGTGATGTGATTTATCACCTACTATCATCTCAGCACCTCTGGTTTCTAGCACTTTCCCTTACAGCCCTGCCCAAATGCCCAGGGCCCACCACTGCAGCACCCCTCTCTCCCAACCTTCCCCTCCATATCCCGCATCCAAAACTTATTCGTCCTGGATCTCATTCCTTAAAAAAACTAATTTGTGCTAACCTATTAACGACTGGGAAGTTAATTTTTTGCTAAGACATAATTGATCTGTCTGATGAGAATTAATGTATTATTGCTCCCAGATATCAAAATTTGCGTTTTAAAGGGGCCTTTAGTAGTTCAACAGAGTGTTTTTGAAATTATGTTAGGTGGCTTTTCCAAAGATGCCTGGGGAACTTCCTGAGATGGGGAATCTAAGGTCTTGCCTTTACTTAGACCAGGACAGCTTTAATTTGACCAGTCTTCTGGTAGATTTCATTGGGGGTGGGGTCGGGAAGAGTTCCAAAAATAAGAGAAAGAAGTTTAAAAAGCACACACATACACCAAAGCATGATCCATGGTCAAGCTCTCAGGTTTGATGCTATCAAGAAAGCTACCTTAAGGGTGTCAAGAACTGTGAAGCATATGAGTTTGACTAACAAGCTAACAAGCTAATATGGTCTTCCTGCCACAGTTTCATGGGTGCTGGCAAAAGATTTCAGGGTCAGAGACAAAGGACTTGCCCACAGCAGATGAGCACTCCTCACGCCAGATCCTCCGCAGGAATGGGAAGAGGGCCAGATGATGTGTGCACGTGTGGCAGGCTGCGTTCAGGAGAGGAACCCTAAACTCAGGGAAGCTGACCTTCTATAAGGGGACAGCCCCACCTGCCCTTTGCTCCAGAGGGAGAACTAGCTATACATCCCAAGGCTGTTCACTATAAAACACCCTTGAAAAGACAGTCCAAAGGGCAGACAGTGCCTCTGCTCACAACGTGTGCAGAGATCAAGAGACTCCTGGAGATGTGTCTGCCAGCAGGGAGGGGAGGCATGGTGTTGGGCCAGGCCTGCTCAGGACTTGCAGGGAATGTGAGCGCCCAGCTTGGAAGCAACTGAGGCCAAAGAAGAAGAACAGATTTTGCAAACAGAAAAATTAAGCATTTTCTACTTGATTGGTGCGAAAGCACTCCCCACCCCTCTTTGAACAAAATTCAAAACCATCACCATGCCTACCGGGCATCTGTGGCCTGGTCCTCCCCAGTTTGCTCAGTGTCACACAGCACAGCTCCTTTCCTTACTCCCTCTGCTGCAGCCACAGTGGCCTCCTTGCTGTCCCCAGCACATACCACGCTCATTCCTGCCTCAGAGCCTCCACGTGTGCTGTTCCCTCTACTTGGAAGGCCCTTCATAAGGCTCAGTTCCCGCCCCATTCAGGTCTCTTCTCCCCACTCCAAAGGCACTTTCTGTCCCCTCACAGAATCTTATTTTTCTTCAAAGTGCTTATCACAACCGCGAAGTACTTAACAAGACCGAGCTGGTTTGTACCCCAAAATAAATCTCTGCAGCATACAGATTATTTTGAGCTAAAGGCAATCAAAACCCAGCAGGTTCAGGACTTCCTTGGTGGTGCAGTGGTTAAGAATCGGCCTGCCAATGCAGGGGACACGGGTTTAAGCCCTGGGCCGGGAAGATCCCACATACCGCGGAGCAACCAAGCCCATGCGCCACAACTACCGAGCCTGCACTTTAAGGCCTGTGTTCTACAACTATTGAGCCCATGTGCTGCATCTTCTGAAGCCCTCGCACCTAGAGCCCATGCTCCGCAACAAGAGAAGCCACCACACTGAGAAGCCCACGCACTGAAATGAAGAGTGGCCCGCGCTCGCCACAACTAGAGAAAACCCATGTGCAGCAACAAAGAGCCAACACAGCCAAAAAACAAACCAACCAAAAAATCCCCAGCAGGTTCAGGAAAAGCTCTTTACCTCCCCCTCAGCTGCCTAAATTTATATTGAGAAGCGGGCTTGTACCCATAATCATTTTTTATCTAAGAAACTTCTCTGCATAACAGGGAAACTTCTGTTTTTCAAACATCTTCTCTGCCTTCCCATAAATGGCTTTTCTCCTATTCCTGGATACCTACCTCTTCTCTTATGTAACATCCTCTACTCAGGATGTTACATAAGCCTCAATTATGTCTACATATCTTTATGGGAATCCCTTATATACATAACTGTTTTTTTCCCATTAACCTGTCTTATACCAATTTATATTAGACCAGCCAAAGAACCTAGAAGGGAGGAAGGGAAAATTTTTCCACTCCTACACAACCTACATTATATTTATTTGTTGCCAGTCTCCCGTTAGTAGAATGCAAGCTCCCTGAGGGCCGACTCAAACACCACTACACCCACAGGGTGTGACTACCAAACGAACTATTTTTAATCCTATCAATGGCTTGCCAACCATTACAGGTTGAATTGTGTCCCCCCAAAATGTATGTGCTGGTGTCCTAACCCCCAGTGCCTCAGAATGTGACTTTATGGGGAGACAGGGTCTTTTTTTTTTTAAGCTCTTTATTGGAATATAATTGCTTTACACTCTCCTACCAGCTTGGGAGGTACACCAAAGTGAATCAGCTGTATTTATACATATATCCCTATATCCCTGCCGCCCGCGACTCCCTCCCACCCTCCCGGTCCTGGGCCTCTAAAGCATTACCCATCATCGAGTCGATCTCCCTTTGTTATACAGAAACTTCCCACTAGCTATCTATTTTACAGTTGGTAGTGTATATATGTCTATGGTACTCTCTCACTTCGTCCCAGCTTCCCCTTCGCTGCCCCCACAACCCCGTGTCCTCAAGTCCATTCTCTGCATCTGCATCTTTATTCTTGCCCTGTCACTGGGTTCATCAGGACCATTTTTTTAGATTCCATATATATATGAGTTAGCATACGGTATCTGTTTTTCTCTTTCTGGCTTACTTCGTTCTGTATGACAGTCTTTAGGTCCATCCACCTCATTACATACAGTTCAATTTCATTCCTTTTTATGGCTGAGTACTATTCCATTGTATATATATGCCACATCTTCTTTATCCATTCACCTGTTGATGGGCATTTAGGTTGCTTCCATGTCCTGGCTATTGTAAATAGTGCTGCAATGAACATTATGGTACATGTTTCGTTTTGGATTATGGTTTTCTCTGGGTATATGTCCAGTAGTGAGATTACTGGATCATCTGGTAGTTCCATTTTTAGTTTTTTAAAGAACCTCCAAACTGTTTTCCACGGTGGCTGTACCAGTTTACATTCCCACCAACAGTGCAGGAGAGCTCCCTTTTCTCCACACCCTCTCCAACATTTGTTGTTTCTAGATTTTTTGATGATGGCCATTCTGACAGGTGTGAGGTGATACCTCATTGTGGCTTTGACTTGCATTTCTCTAATGATTAGTGATGTGGAGCATCTTTTCATGTGTTTGTTGGCCATCTGTATGTCTTCTTTGGAGAAATGTCTATTTAGGTCTTCCACCCATTTGTGGATTGGGGTATTTGCTTTTTTGCTATTAAGCTGCATGAGCTGCTTGTATATTTTGGAGATTAATCCTCTGTCGGTTGCTTCGTTGGCAAGTATTTTCTCCCATTCTGAGGGCTGCCTTCTTGTCTTGTTTATGGTTTCTTTCGCTGTGCAAAAGCTCTTGTTTCATTAGGTCCCATTTGTTTATTCTTGATTTTATTTCCATTGTTCTAGGAGGTGGGTCAAAAAGGATCTTGCTTTGATGGATGTCATAGAGGGTTCTGCCTGTTTTCCTCTAGGAGTCTGATAGTGTCTGGCCTTACATTTAGGTCTTTAATCCATTTTGAGTTTATTTTTGTGTATGGTGTTAGGAAGTGTTCTAATTTCATTCTTTTACATGTTGCTGTCCAATTTTCCCAGCACCACTCATTGAAGAGGCTGTCTTTTTTCCATTGTATATTCGTGCCTCCCTTGTCAAAGATAAGGTGCCCATATGTGCTTGGGTTTACCTCTGAGTTCTCTATTCTGTTCCATTGATCTTCCTTTCTATTTTTGTGCCAGTACCATACTGTCTTGATCACTGTGGCCTTGCAGTATAGTTTGAAGTCAGGAAGCCTAATTCCACTAACTCCATCTTTCCTTCTCAAGATTGCTTTGGCTATTCAGGGTCTTTTGTGTTTCCATACAAATCATAAGATTTCTTGTTCTAGTTCTGGAGACAGGGTCTTTATAGAAGCAATCAAATTAAAATGAGGTCATTAAGGTGAGCCCAAATTCAGTATAACTGGTGACCTTCTAAGAAGGGGACGTTTGCCAGAAGCACAGTGTCAGTGGCCATGACTGCTTAAAAAAGCAACAGTGCCAACTGTAGTCCACGCAATAGAAAATCATCACTCTGAAACATTTCAGTATGTGCCTTCTAGTTGCTATATGTTCAAAGGTGCTTTCTGTCCCCCAAACATCACTTTAAAGCAGGTAAAAAATAAATGTCATGGATTAAAATATGAAGGTGAGGACTGAGGCATCAAGGAAATGCTATGTTCCTGAACACTCAGCAATCAAAAGCCTAGATACATTTGGACCTGAGCCAGTTCCTCTCAATGACTAAATCTTACCCAGTATCGGCTGAGACGTTGACTTTAAAGACAAGCACAGACAGAGGTGAAAATATGAGCAGGCAAAATGGAGAAAAGGATGGACGAACAAAGCAGGTTCTGCTTGTTTGCCTACCTGGGTGTTTTACAAAGCCCTGCCCTCGGCTGGAAGAGTCAGGAGCAGGAGAAACAAGAGAGGAAGAAAAGACCTTTCCAAACTAGGACAGAGGAACAGGGAGAGTGAGTGGTATGAACGGCAGCCAGTGTTTCAACACCAGCAGCTGATCTGCCACCTGGAAGGGAGACGACTTCTCACATGTCCCGCCTTACCTGCCCTCAGTCAGACGGCTAAGCCATCTGGGCAGCCCCGGTTCGCTGTCCACATTCTTGTGCAACTCAAGGGTGTGCTTGTTGTGCTTGATGCTGACTGCCAGCGCATGCCAAGGTCCACCCCTTTCAACAATTCAGCCCTTGGGCCCCACAAAATCCTTTGGGACAAGCAGCAGTCTGGCTCATGCAGTGCCTTGGCCTCCACCCTCAGGGCCCTCACGCAGGACCCCGTCCCTATCCCAGGAATCTCACGTGGCACATTTCTGGCAGTGTTTCCAAGGTGATGAGGCTGCTCCCACCCCCATTCAGGGAAGACCAAAAACCGCAGTGACAACGGGCATGAACACATCTGGAAGCCCAGCAGGAAACCACGGAGCTCTTCCTCAGATTTCACAAAAGATGATGAGTTTGGGTTCCCAAGTTCCTCCTTCAAGTCATTCATACTCTTCACCGAAATCCTCTGGCTTTGACCTAACACCTGCTTGTTTTTAACTTCCAGTAGAGCTGAGCCTGCACAGAGTAAATGGACATTCAATTGGGAGGAAAGATGGGAAGAAGAATGTTAGTGATGGGATACTTGGGGGGTGGGGAGGTGGCCAGGTTTGATGAGGTAACGTGAGAAGAACCCTGGGGGCCCTCTAGAAGTCAATGGGGGCCCCAGAAAGGCCAGGGGAAGGGTTCTGCACACGAGGCTGCCCATCTTGTGGGTGACAAATACATCTTTGGGTAGCTCGGTCCTACTCCAGACAGTCCACCGCATCCTGACACAACACCCCTTCGCTCCAGACTTCTGCCTAGAGAGGCAAATGGATGGTGGCTTAAGAACATGGCCTACAGTCATTTCCCAGTAGAAAAAATACAGAAACCTTGCTGACTTTAGACAGATGACAGTCTGTGTAGTATAAGACGACAGAGGGCTTTTTTAAACAAATGTATTTTCGCTGATTGTGAAGGCTGGGCTGGAAGAGCAGGCACCCTGACCATCCTTGGTCTAAAGGTCTCTCTCTTCTTACAAGCTGCTGCCATTCCCACTTGTAAGTTTCCTGAGCCCCCCCGCCCCCCATGCTTTAAGTGACTGCTGGCAAAGAGACGGGACCAACAGATAAAAGCCCACATCCCTGAAGCATGTTCTGTGTTAAACAACAAACTCAACCCCCGGGGACGGGGGGGGGGAGCTGGTATCGCCAACACTTGTACCTGTTTTCAAAACTTCCTGGTAAACTCGCCAAGGCTAGCAGAAAAAGTAAGAAAAAAAAGTAAGCGCCAAGAGACTGAAGTGCATTTGGCTGCACCATGAAACAAAAAGTATCTTGGTGGTTCTGCGAGGCCTTCCCCCTGCTCGCCCCTCCCTGACGACTGCCCAGCATCGGGGCCTGGAGAAGTGGCAGGAGCACGTGGATCTTCTGGTTGTTGATCCACAGCCAGGAATGACAACATGGGGCCCCAAAGCACACACTGCCCACCTGCACGTGGCCTCCTACCGCAAACTACATCCATGGGAGAAGGAATGAGGTGAACTGTGACTCAGGTCCATTGTACCTGCTCCAAGTTATTTATTTGTTTAAGCTTTGTCTATGCTTACTTTTTTTTTTTGATATTTTAATTTTATTAGAGTATAGTTTATTTACAATGTTGTGTTAGTTTCAGGTGTACAGCAAAGTGTGCATATACATATATTCAGTTATACATATATTCATTCTTTTCTAGATTTCCTCATATAGGTTATCACAGAATATTGGGTAGAGCGCCCTGTGCTACACAGTAGGTCCCTGTCGGACATCTATCTTACAGCAGCGTGTGTGCTCATCCCAAGTTCCCGATTTACCCCCCGCTGCACGTTTCCCCTTTCGTACCCATAAGTTTGTTTTCGATAACTGTAAGCAGTCTGCTTCTGTTCTGTAAATAAGTTCACTTGTCTTTTTTTAAAATTAGATTCTACATGGGAGTGATATTATACAATATTTGTCTCTGTCTGACTTGCTTCACTTAGTATGACCATCTCTAGGTCCAGGCTCCAAGTTATTTGAGAATAACAACAACAACAGCAACGCGGTAAACAAGCTTGGATGTGACTTTACCTCAACTCATTTCTAATTAAACAGGATGATTATTTCAAGAGGGCAGACCCAGTCGGTATTCATAAGCCACCTGACCTGCATCTTCTTTTGCAATACCATCAAAGGGCACAGCTCCCTCCAGGGCGGTGAACCACATGGTCACGTGTAATGATTATGTGACAACAAGTACCCAGGGACGGGGTACCTACATGAAAGGGCGGTTTCATATCAAGAAAAGTACGGGCTCCCTCCAGAACACTTCTGGGGATTTTAGGGCTGAGAAGCCACAGATCTGGGCCCCCAACATAAGGGGGCAGGTGCTGCCATTCCCCCTCTGCATCCACTCCCAACCAGAAAACTGTTCTTACGCAGGACTCCTCGTACGCCTTCCGAGACCCCCCAGCTGAGCACACCCGTGGAGTCCCAGCGCTCCAGCGTCCGGGGCTCTCGGGGACTCTGTGCAATGAAGAGCCATTTTCGGTTATTCTAAGACGGACAAGACCAATCAAAGGAAGAGGCGGGGCCGGGGCGGTGGAGAGGGTGGGGGTGGGGACGAAGCGGACAAATACGCCTCTGTTAATTACCATGTGAATTCACGGGCGGGCGGTTGGAGGGGAGGCGAGCTGCAGAGAAAGAGCCTGATTTACCAGATGAATCTTATAATGTTAAAAAGATAAATACCAACCGACTGCTTCAGGCACATTCTGCCCTTCCGCCCGTTCTGGCAGGATTCCTCCCAGCGCGCTCCAGCTCCTCCTAAACTCACTCTCATTTTCTCTCTCTTAATCTTTTTCTCTCTCTGTCTTCCTCCCTCCCTCTTCCCACCCCTTCCCCTTTCTCCAACACACCCACACGAAAACAAGACGGATTAGAAAGACCTAGGGAAATAGCCACCACAAAGTGTGCTGTGAAATCATTCTTTTATACGAAGTGTATGTATACAGAAGCAATACACGCATACGGTCTAAAACTGCTTTCAAACAGTACAGAAGACCATAAAATTAAAAGAAGATAAAAAATATCCCTTTTCCACCAACTGCTACTCCCCAGTGGTCACCCAAGGCTAAAAGCAGTTCAGAGGTAACCATCCTATGAAGAAACTGTACTGCTATATATTAGCATACACATGCTTTTATACAAATGGGATATGCTTCTACACAAATGGGATAACACTGCACATACCCACTTGGCAATAGATCATAACTCTCTTTCCAAGCCAGTATCTATAAATCCTATCTCATTATTTTTTAACCAGTACCTTCATCAAATATCTTTACTTCCAGATTTTAACTTTCCAAAACACTACTGCAGAGAACACGTATCTTTGCCTAACTGAGACGATCCACAGGATGGACTGCCGACAGCAGAACTGCCGGGTGCGTTGACGCAACTTAAGATTCAATATTTAGGCTACTCCACCTTAAAAGAATTTCAAACCAGTGAATGGGACCAAGACCACTGATGGGGATGCAAAGGAGCTATTTTGATCACAACAGATACTACCCTGAAGCCACCACTTCCCCTGGCTCTCTTGTGTCTCAGGCAAGAGGAACATCTAGATCTTTACTGAATGCTGCCACAGCCTGGGCAGAGATTCCTCAAAACTCAATAGCCTCACAGGCTTCTATGCCCTCACATGTTAAATAATACATCAAGAAAATGAATGTGCCTTCAATTAGAGCAGCGTAGCTGTCCATGGGCAACAGAGATGATGTCATTATTGGACTGGGAAAATAGTCAAGAGGTTCCATGGGAGAAAGTGGGACAGTAGGACTTGCCAAGCCTTGGCAATGCATATTTCACTCTGACTGCAATGTCTAGAGATCTCTACCTTCCATTGCTATTGTGCTGGCTCTGTTTGGGTATCTGCCTAGCCTCCTCAATTTAAGCTTTTATTCGAAATATCTCCCTTGGTCTCAGTCGCAGATTTGTCCAATATTACACTATTCTGGGTTTCCCTTGACTCCATAGTCTGCTGCCTGCCCTCCCAAATCCCTGCCTGTGTCCCGTTCCCAAAGCTACAGTTCACCTGGGGCTGATGTTCGGAAACCTCTACCTACCACCATCAAGGGGCAGGGTGTCCTAACCAAATCACAGGAATAACTTTATACTGGAGATGAAAGCACCAGGTTATCACATCTGGAGGACAACAGCAGGTAACACTATATATGTAACGTACTTAGAGCAGCACCGGGTACACAGTGTTCCATAGATATGCCATCGATCTCTGATCCCTTTTCCCCAGTCACCTTCTAGTCTGGTCACTAGTTTCCTTTATGTATTTCTTCATAGGGGAGAGGCTGGGTGGACCAGTCAAGTTTATGGCCCATCAAATGGTTACATGCATTTGGGTTTACATGGCAGTCTCTTGTGAATCTGATTAACATTAGTAAAATCCCCTATGATGGTTCATCTTATGTTCCAACTTGGCTGTGCCACGGTGCCCAGATATTTGGTCAGTCATTATGCTGGATGTTTCCATGAAGGTGTTTTGTGGATGAAATTAATATTTAAATTAGTACACTGTGACCAAGGCAGATTACTCTCTATAATGTGGGTGGGCCCTACCTAACCACTTGAAGGCTTTAATAAAACAAAGATTGACCTCCTCCCTGCAGGAAGGAATTCTGCCTTTGAACTTGAACTGCAACTATTTCCTAAGTCTCCAGACTGCTGACCTCCCCCATTGGATTCTGGATGCACCAAGCCTCCACAGTTGTGTGAGCCAATTCCTTTCATAAAATTAGATAGATAGATAGATAGGTAGATAGATGATAGACATGATAGAATGACAGAGATAGATAACATAGCAAAATAGAGAGAGATAGATATAGGTATAAGTACAGAGATACAGAGCTATTGAGATAGAAACACATACACATCCTGTTGGTTCTGTTTCTCTGACTAATATGCTCCCTAAGTTCAAAACAGTTCCATATGCCCTGAGAAAATCAAGTTCAGGTACCTGTAAAGCTGATTACTAGATCTAGGGCAGAAGTGACACACCCATAGTATCACAAGCCTGTGAGCTTTGCCTGAAAAACCAGCCAGGCTCCCTCGCGTACATGCCCATCACGTTGACCTAAGAACAGCTGTGAAACTGAAGGTGGGTCCGTACTTCGATGAAACCAGAAATTCTAACTTAATGGCAACAGAAATCAGTTTGTCCTCATATTGAGTTGAGAGGCAGGGGAGGCAGGAAGAAAGGAAAAGAGTTTTCTACATTGCTGACACTCAATTAACATCAAGACTAAAAAATATTAGACTCTCAGGGATACGAAGCACTGGAAACACTCATTTCAAACCAAGCCTGCTAACTGAACATTAGACACATTGTTTTTACTAAAATTAATTCATAAATAGACACATCAGGCAGAATTTGAACTTTTGCTGAAACAAATCCTGTATATGAAATAGCATAGATACCTTTGAAAAATCAATCACACACTGGTGCTTTCTAAAGAGGGAAATAAGTGGGAAAGTGTCTTACTTTTTTTTTTCTATAAAGTTCTAGGCCTATAAGCTTCTTTGAGCACATGATTATCCCTGCTCACATTTAAAACAGAAGACAAAGAAAATCATCAGCTTCCTGCCCTAAATCCTCAGATCCTCGTAGCTTTCCTTCTTCACCCCAGAGGGACGGGCATCGAACTCTGAGTCAGAAGCCCATTTCTGGACACTATCAAGAAGAGAAAACCTCTTCAGGTCTCTCTCTCACTCTCTTTTTAATAAATAACTCATCTACATCAAAAGACTGCTGTGAAAATCCAGGCAATGCATGGAGGAGGTACCCTGACTCTACAACAGGCAGCATTTCTGATGATCTCACTTTTTCTGAGGAAAAAAACCAAAGCCATCACTAAGGTAGATCACTGGAGGCTTAACCTGGTATTAATTCCTGATGTTTCAAATGTATAACTAGTCAACTGTAACTTTAAAAAAAAAAAATACAACTCTCTTTACTACCCAGCAGGAGGAAAGGAGAATTTCTCCTCCTCAGCAATAACCCAGCCAATGAGAGACCATCACATCTCAGCCAAGGAAAAGCCACCACTTGGAACTCCCAGTTTCCTCCAATGGACTCTATTTATAGCAGCCCCTCGCAACTCCCCCTTCTCTATAAAAGAAGGTCCTCTCTTTCCTTCTGGGGGCTTCCCTGTGGTTTGCTATAGATTGCAGGTCTCCAAGTGCAAAGCTTTGCTGTTCCTGAATAAGCCCATTTTGCTGGTTAAAGAAAACAACAACAAAAAAAAAATCAACTCTTGAGGCAGCTTCATGGTTTCTGTTTCTTCTCAGGCCCTACTGGTTTATGCGAGTTGTAAAAAAATGAATGGAGAAATACAATTCTTATCAGCGAATTATCCAGCAAGTCTTTGACCGAAAAAATTCCACTGAGGCTCTTTCCAAGCTCAATAGAGAGACGGGGGTGGTGTCTCCCATCATGCAGGCTTCCAAGTCATACAGACTGAACTACGATCCCAATTGCCCCACCCCAACACCTTGGACAGATGACTGAAAGTCTCATATGTTATGTGTGAAAACATGTGGTCTGCCTTCTGGAAATTCACCATCACAAACACGGTAACTCAGGAAGCCCAGAGGTGCAGCAACCTGTTACTGAGACAGTGAAGCTCTAGTAATGGAAAGACAGGGCCAGCTCCCTGCCCTTCTCCTACAGACACCGCATCATCCTGGAGCTCCCCAACACACTGTCCATCCTCTGTGTCACTGACCCATCAATACACCCACGGTGTATTATCTGCTGTCTTTCTGGGGCTCCAGGGGAAGGGGGCCAATGAGAACAGAACCTAAAGAACAGTAAAACAAACAGGGCCTGGTCATGACATATGGATGTTTGGAAGAACAGAGTAGAATTCAGGTACAGAAAGCTCTCCCCGGTTTTCTGACCTCTCCATTTCCCTTCCATGGGCAAGCAGCTCAGGAGGAGGTTCTGCCAGACATCAGCCTCTTCTGGGTTCACATCACTGATGCGGATATTCAGTGGTGGTGCCTGGCCAGTTTCAATTGTTTCTACTCTACGTGGAAGGGAAAACTGATTAATTTGAAGTCATCAGCTATTTTACTGATCAGCTTAGAGGTTAAGAAAAGTGATCTTAATAACGTGTTGGTGAGGATATGTATAAATTAGAACTCTTTGGCATTGCTACTGGGAATGTAAAATGGTGCAGACATTGTGGAAAACAGTATGTTGGTTCCTCAAAAAAATAACACAGAATGACCATATGAGCCAGCAATTCCACTTTTGGGTATACACATGAAAGAATTTGAATCAGGGACTCAAACAAATATTTGTACACCCATCTTCATAGCAGCATTACGCACACTGGCTAAAAGTTGGAAGCAACCCATGTGCCTGTTGACAGGAGAATGAATAAGCAAAATGTGGTTTACACATACAATAGAATATTACTCAGCTTTAAAAAGGAAGGAAATTCTAACACATGCCACAGCATGGATGAACCTTGAGGACATTATGCTACGTGAAGTGAGCCAGTCACAAAAAGATAAATATTGTATTATGGTTCCATTAACATGAGGTATCTAAGGTAGTCTAATTCAGAGACAGAAAGGTGGTTTCCAGGGGCTGGGGACAGGGGTAATAGAGAGTTACTGTTTAATGGGCATGGAGTTTTAGTTTGGGAAGATGAAAAGTCCTGGAGATGGATGGTGGTGACAGCTGCCCAACAATGTGAATGTACGTAATGCCACTGAACTGACACTTAAAAATGGCTAAAATGGCAAATTTTATGTTATTTATATTTTACCACAATTAAAAAAAAAAAAAAGGTGATCATGTATCCCAGCTTGTCTAGAGCAGCCCCAATTTATATCTTTGGCCTCGCATACTCAATATTAGCACACCCCCCCCCATTTCTTCTTAATTAAGACCATGTGACTGTGTCCCAAACTAGACAATAAATAGTGTGATCACCCCAAGGTTAAATAACTATTCAGTGTCACCTTAGGACACAGCAGAGGTACAACTCTCATCCCCAACTGTCTAATTCCAAAAAGTATATTTTTCACCACCTCACATCCCACTGAATACCTAATGATTTTCCCCTTGCCTGCATCATTTTCTAGTATTTGCTGTCTCAACTCTGTTGGCTCACACAGAGCTTTGATGTATTACCTACTTGGTAAGAAACATGAATTTCCTTAATGCTAATATCCAAAATGCTTAGATATTTTTTTAAAGTCAGGAGTGGTCAAAGAATAGAAAAGAACATGACAGACACAGTGTCTTCTGGTGGAGTCCAACAGATTTTTGTATCCAGAATGGTGCCCAAGGTGTTAAAAAATTCCCCAAGCAGCAGCACCTGGAGGATGTTACAGGCACTGCCCAACACAGGTTGATACTAAACAAACAGCAAAGTCGTCCACTCTGTGATCCCTTTGGACCAAGTGAGCAATGGTTGACAACTACAGAGACTAGAGAGGCTGCTCAGCAGGAAGTCAACATCCATTGGGTAACTTCGTCTTTGACCAAAAAGATTCCACTGAGACTCTTTCTAAGCTCAGTAGAGAGATGGGGGCAGTGTTTCCCGTCATACAGGCTTCCGGGTCATGCAGACTGAACTACAATCCCTATTCTTCCACTCCAACACCTTGGACAGATGACTGAAAGCCTCTGATCTTTTTTTTTTTTTTTTTCTTTAAGAACTTTTATTGAGGACTTCCTAGGTGGTGCAGTGGGTGAGAATCCACCTGCCAATGCAGGGGACACGGGTTCGATCCCTGTCCCAGGAAGATACCACATGCCGCGGAGCAAACAAGCCCGTGCGCCACAACTACTGAGCCTGCGCTCTAGAGCCTGCAAGCCACAACTATTGAGCCCATGTGCTGCAACTACTGAAGCCCATGCGCCTAGAGCCTGTGCTCTGCAACAAGAGAGGCCACCACAATGAGAAGCCTGTGCACCACAATGAAGAGTAGCCCCCACTCACTGCAACTAGAGAAAGCCCATGTACAGCAACGAAGACCCAACACAGCCAATAAAATAAAATAAATAAATAAATAGATAAATTAAAAAAAAACTTTTACTGAGATACAATAAACTGCATGTATTTAAAGTCTACAATTTGATATTTTTTCTTACTAGTAATGTATATATGGCAATCCCAATCTCCCAGTTCATTCCCCCAACCCCTGCCTTGCAGACCAGTTGATTTGTACCATTTTTCTATATTCCGCATATATATGTTAATATACGATATCTGTTTTCCTCTTTCTGACTCACTTCACTCTGTATGACAGTCTCTAGGTCCATCCATGTCTCTACAAATGTCCCAATTTCATTCCTTTTTACAGGTGAGTAATATTTCATTGTATATATGTACCACATCAAAAGCCTCTGATCTCATGTGTCAAAACCCCTCCTTCACAGGGTTACTGCAAGGGCTGAGTTTTTGTCTAGAGCACATGCATTAAGCAGTGTGCTACTGCTCAGCACCCAGAATAACCCTCCGTAAATATTACTACCTACAACACAGAGGGCAAGATGGCTTGAGCCTCAGATCCTCATGAGCGTTTTTATTCTCTCCTTCTCTAACCCAAACAGTCACTAGCAAAGTCAAGTAAAGAATGGTTGCATTCAACAATCCGGATCATCTGGACCCCAAACAAAAAGGCCTTTTGAGAAGCCCAGAATGATCTAGAGAGTTGCTTCAATTTTCCACTGTTATTTTGCTCCTTCACGCTAGGCGTAAAACTTGCAGTCCTATCGCCAGCCGTAGCCAGTGTTCACCCACTTGCAGAGAAGTCAGATGGCCTGACCAGAGCGAGCCTTGTTCAGCAAGTGGAGACTTGCTAAGAGTCGTGCAGAGCAAAACCGGAATATCCCGCCTCCAAGCGCTTCAAAGTGATGTGGCTGGTACCCAACCAATCCAACCCTCTCTCCCCCTCCTCACATCCTCCAACCACACATTCCAGTTAACTCTGTTTTATCCTTTCTTTTAGTACCGGGGAAATGACAGGTTAAGCGTACAATCCAGATACTTGCAAACAACCCCCTGGGAACATCTATTGCCATTTTAAACATTTTACAGGAACTGTTTGCATGCCTGGCAACACTCCGCCAGCAGGGAGTCCTGACACACAGGAAAAGCAAACAAATTGTAGACCAGGAACATTTTATGGTTTTGCCTCTATTGTTTTAAAAAAAAATAATAACAGGTAGCCATTCCCATTCCCAGGGGTTCAGCAGAGGGAGGTTTTCAGGTTTTCACGGAATGGCTGGAGCCACACAAGCATCTGGTGTTCACATGGTTCCTGCCGGCGCATAAACACTACTTTGCTCAGTGACAGGCACTCATTATCAGGACGACATACATTTCTGAGCATGTAATTGCTTAACAGCTTTAAAATTAAGCCTAGAATTTCTATCACCGATTATGCCAAATAAACATCACCTATTTTGAACCAAAATAGTCCTCAAAAGTGTTTTATGAGAACAATTTGATTTTCAGCATTTACATTCTTAATCAAAAATGCCATTTTTAGCAAAGACAAAATCTTGAAGCCATGCACAAACTCCTAAAAGAACTATTACTGAACTATCGGAAGAGGCACCAAATAACACATCAGAGAACACTAAACAAAGAGAAGAAGGGATGGAAAGAAACATGATGAAATATCTTGAAGTCTTAACTTCAAGGGTTAACTCTTGAGTCAAATCTTAACTCCAACCCAACCCCCTGGGTTGGAGTCTTAACCAGCTGCACTCACCGTGTAAATGCATAATTTGGGAAAGGTGTATTATGACTGGGACCACTTCCTGAACTGCAATCACTATCCCCAAACCAAACATAGTTCTCATCCCACTGATGTGAGAGTCCCTTCCACGTCATTGGTTTTAAAAGGTCACAGAAATAGGCTTTACACAGATTCTGTTCATGCATTTTGAAATCTACATGGAACCACAGACAATATCTAGGCCCCTCTCACGCTTTCAATCACCGTGCTCATTATATATTTTGTTTCTGGATTTACAAAGCCCAGATTCGAATTCTGGCCCCATACTTCAGATGTGTGGCCTTGGACAAGCTGCTTCAAATAGAAATAATAATGGCACCCACAACACAGCTGTTGTGTGGAGGACTTAATTAATATATGTCAAGCTGTTGAACAGTGTTTGGCACTGTTTACATTATTATCTTGGAGGACACGATCATTCAGTATGATTAGAATTATTTATACAAAATAAGTAAATACGGTGCAGTGATATTTCATTAACCATTATTAAGCTCCCTAGAACGGAGTGTTATATGAAGTACAACTAGGTTAATGAACTTAGAAAAATGAACATAAGGATAATGATTTAGTGATATGATTGTGAGGTTGTTTACTATTTCTTAGTTAAACACAAGGTATTTTACATGGGACTTCCCTGGTGGTGCAGGGGTTAAGAATCCGCCTGCCAATGCGGGGGACACAAGTTCGAACCCTGGGCCGGGAAGAGCAACTAAGCCCATGTGCCACAACTACTAAGCCTGCGCTCTAGTGCCTGTGAACCACAACTACTGAAGCCCGTGCACCTAGAGCCCGTGCTCCCCAACAAGAAAAGCCACTGCACTGAGAAGCCCGCGCACCACAACGAAGAATAGCCCCCGTTTGCCACAGAGAAAACTCACGTGCAGCAACGAAGACCCAATGCAGCCAATAAATAAAATAAATTTATTATTTAAAAAAGTATTTTACAAAGACAAGAGCAAAACTTTTCCCCTACTTGGAGGTCTGTAAATGCATCAGTTCTGCTAACAGTCTTCAAGCTTTTGAAGGCTTGTGAAAATGAAAATGGATTATATTAGTATTAAGTAATTTTAGTGCTTTATTTTCTGACATTGCAATTAATTTTAAGTTCACACCTTTGCTTCATTATTTGCTCTCCTATATATACATCTTTTTTTCTGAATTTTTTCCACTTTGGGTCAACACTGCAAATTTAGCCTTAAGTATATTTGTAGCCCTTCCTCCACAAACTTCAGATTCAGTAAGGGATGTAGGTGGTGCACACACTGTTTTGAAACCACTCTTCATTTTTCAGAGAATTCCAGACATGGACATTCCTAGGTCTTTCACGCTATTGCTACTCAAGGGAAAAATACAATGTTCAGTTTTCCTTAATGCCCTGCTTGAGCTTCTAAATTATATCATGCAAAAATATCTAGGGTTCCTTGTTCCTTAGTAGGTGGAATTTGGTTTTCTTTCAAGATTAAAATCCTCTATTTTATTAAAATTTGTACCAATTTTATACTGCATGAAAAAGAAAATAAGCAATATGAATAGATATATTCAAACTTAAAACACCCCCCACCAACTTCCCACTTCTACCTCCTAAATCAATGATGAGTTCATTTTTCAGTCATATTGAACAAAATAATAATATTAAGTAGTCATAGTCCGCATTGTAAATGTTCCTTACACATCAGTAGCCCACAAACATATTTTGTTTAGCTGACACATTTTTTAATGTGAGCTATCATTGAATAATCTGGACATTTTATACATAAATTTGGATTTTTAGTTTCTCTTAAAAATCCAAAGTTCTGGCACTTCCAGATCCACATGGAAAACAGCTCCCGGCAGCCTAGCAGCCGCTGCTTTTAAACACGGTATGAGGTCTTCCTAGGTG
Organism: Hippopotamus amphibius kiboko; assembly: GCF_030028045.1. Lineage (NCBI taxonomy): Eukaryota > Metazoa > Chordata > Mammalia > Artiodactyla > Hippopotamidae > Hippopotamus > Hippopotamus amphibius. The sequence goes on along the minus strand of NC_080193.1, from coordinate 90,683,373 downwards.
GCGCAGTGGTTAAGAATCCGCCTGCCAATGCAGGGGACACGGGTTTGATCCCTGCCCCAGGAGGATACCACATGCCGCAGAGCACTAAGCCCGTGCGCCACAAATACTGAGCCTGCACTCTAGAGCCCATGAGCCACAACTGTTGAGCCCATGTGCCGCAACTACTGAAGCCCACGCGCCTGGAGCCCATGCTCTGCAACAAGAGAGGCCACTGCAGTGAAAAGCCCGTGCACCACAATAAATAGCAGCCCCCACTCACCGCAACTAGAGAAAGCCCGTGTGCAGCAATGAAGACCCAACACAGCCAATTAAATAAATAAATAAATAAATTTATAAACACGGTATGAATTTCCAATGCTAGTCAGTTTTGCACCCTAAGTGTCTTTCCTAGGTTCTTCCAAGAAGGAAGCACTGTGACAATTCCAACATTTTAAGTACACTCATACTCTGTGATCCAGCAATTCTACTCCTGGAAAAATTATGGTGAGTCATACAAGTATATAAGGATACCCACTGGAGCACTGCTTCTGCTCCTAACAGCAAAACACCTGAATCAACCTAAGTATCAATAGGAACTGGCTGAATCAATGATGGTAAATCTATGCAAGAGAATAGAGAGCCCCTCAAAACAATAAGGTAAATCTACACATGCTGAAATGGAAATATGTCCAAAATAAGTGGAAAAAAGCAAAGTGCAGAATGATATGTAATGTACGATCCAATCTATGGGGAACATGAATAGATATATTAACATATACTTTTATATATGCATTTCAAATTTTGGGAAGAAAATATAAGAAACTTTTTTAAACTATGTGCATATATTGTGTATGTATGTATACCTACATATCTTAAAATATATGTTGTATATATACTTTTATGCATATATATATTTTTTTCTTTTACACCTAAAAAAAAAAGGAGGCACCATAAACAGAGACATTTCAAGTCTCTGTTGATGTATAATCATCAACATCACCACATCTTCATGTTATTGACCCGATGGCCTGTCTTGGTTCCAGAGTTCCTCTAGAGTTAGACTTGACTTCATCTCTTAGGCAAGGAGAAGAAAAAGCCTTCTGGAAGGCCCTTCACAGAAGTTCCCAGAGCAGCACAGAAAGGAGAGAGCGGCCGCTTTGGAGGCAGGCTGTGCTTACTCAGAGTGCTTTGCAGCTCACGTTGCCTCCTCTACTGACTTTTCAGAAGTAAAGGCAAAGAGGGCAGAGAGGCAGGAGCTCCTCCAGAGAGAGCTGCCAGGCTCAGTGCAAACACCCGTCAAGCCCCTTTTCCACCTGGCATGAGGCCCTGGGGAGAGAGAGGTGCACTATATATGTATTTCCCACTTGCCGTTACAGCTTTGGGCAGAGTGGGGAAAGAAAAGGAAAACAAGAGAAGAACTAGTTCCATTTTCACCAACAGAAACTGTAACTGGTCAGCCCAATACAGCGGGGTAAGAATTAGCTCTTCCCATTAAAGGGAAAACAAGGTCATGTTTGCATTCCTGTGCATAAGCTCAGGAAGGGCAGCCAGGACGGCTGTTCCTGGCCCGAGCAGCCTCTATGATGCCCTTTAAATGTTACCAGTGGAGGAGGGGATTGCAGGGGGGACATGGGAAACCAGGGGCATCATGGTGCACAGCCACTAGTTAAGCCCTGTGACCAGTATCTAGTAGAAGCTGTCCTCATCAGCACCCCACACCCAAGAAAGGATGGTCATTGAAGCCACTGGGGGACTCTCCAGCCCACCCTTCCCCCAGGCCTCAAGAACCAGAGGAAATTGTGATCACCCCCTCTAAGCCCACCTCTAAACCCCCAAAGGTATCCCAAGTCACACCAGAATAAACGGACCAGGACACACAGCTCTTCTAAAAGTTATCATCCGCTAAAGCATGCTTTTTCAGGGAAAAATAGTTAGTAATTAATTAGCAAAAATAAAGAAACCTAGATAAGGAACAGACAGATGCCCTCGCCATAAACCCCCGCCCCCACTGTCCACCCCCCACACACACACACACACGCTGGTGCTTTTCTTCAGAGCCAGCACCTAAGGTTTTAAATGTCCCATCTTTCTCAATTACCATAAGACACAAAGGAAAACATAAAGTCATATTTAATATAGGTATCTACTCAGAAATAACAGATGAACACAGAAGTTAGAAAACTTAGGTTGTATTATATGGGAAATGACATCCGTAATATTGTATTATATTGTATCATGTACAGTATATAATACTACTTCTGAAATAAAGGAGAAAATAAAACACGATCCCTTTTGCTATTTTCTCTTAATTTATGAGGTCGTCTGTTGTTCAACAGTCTAGTGTTCCCATATCAATAACACTGATTAAAAGTCCATTAAGAGTGGTTTCAAGCCTTATCACACAAATCATCTCAAATATGGCAGATATGCTGTTTGATCAATAAGCACAATTTAAAAAGATACAAACAGAAGAAAAAAAATAATAATTCAAGCCCCATTAATTCAGAATTAGTGATGATGCAAAGTATCCCAAACCATCAATCTGAATCTTTAACAGGGGCTTGCTAAACAACTGGAAAGATTAGAGGCGGACTGGTTAAGCCATTTAAGACCATAAAGTATCTTCAGGCTCTGAACAGCCCTGACTTGCTGTTTCAGCACAGTTGTAATTTGTACCATTAAAGTAACAATTAGAAATCAGTCTTATCCTGCATTAAGCAGGTGTACAAAGACCAGCTATAATTAGCAACTAGATGCTGCTAAAAGACCTGTTCTTCCTTTCACACATCTCATCCTTCATTCTTCTCTCTATTCCAAGCTGGTCTTCTCCATCATTGCTGTTTTTCACTGGACATTATCACCTGCACACAGCAAGATCTCAAAAGGTGCTTACCTCTGAATCTTTGGCCTGCTGATTACGAACGACAATCAAGTTGTAAAGGACCCTGTCGTCATCTGCCTCCGTATGGGACACGTCGTGAGGCATACTCCACAAATTCTTTTCATCATCCCTGGCCAGCGTGGCTCCAAACGAAGAATACGGATTGTTACCACTATGGGATAAAAAAGGGGGCATAAGGGCTTTGTAATATATATTACACAAAATATACACATCATATGTATGCAATAGATACAAGGGTGAGTCAAAAATTATCCGCACTCTGGCTGTAGAATTTACAGAAGTTTTAATTAACTGGAGGGCAGATAATTTTTGATTCACCTTCATAATATAAATTAAAATGTATTATATATTATATAATGTAACAAATAAATATATATTCCTAAGAAAAGAAGCTGAATTGTCTTTAATAATTAAGCATAACACAATGGAACAAGAAAGAAATCACTTTAAAAACAACACAGGACAGATATAACAGGATACCGGGACAGAGATAATTTTACAATGTTAAACATGAAATTTAGCACTGAGAACCCCAGCAGCTAAGACAATAAAAAAAAAAAAGGAAATCCAATGGGGAACAGAATTCTCATGTGATTAAAAGAAGAAAACAACATGAAGAGATGAAATTTTTACTGGCTCTGAATTTAAGGAAATACAATAAATGTAGAGTGCTATGGTATAAAATATCAAATCCTTACAACAAGAAAATTAAATAATAAATACACACATCCAAATACTTTCAATAAACAATGTGGGATGCTGAGTAAGGATTTCAGGAGCCCCATGCTGGACGTTTGTTTCACGATTTACCCGTTATGAGGCAGTGTCCATGCTTGGGCTTATGAGGAGCTGAGTGGCTGAGCATCATCCCTAGGACATGCTTATACACAGACCTGGTTAATTTCTGTGGGACGGGTCAGGTAGGGTCATGCTGGGGTTATCCCTGTCATCTAATAATATGTATGCAAGACTGACTCCATGTTAATCACAGGACTCAATAAAATTGTGAGCAACACAGATGTGGTCCCTGTCCTTGGACCTCCCTAGAGTCTAGGGAAGGAAACAGAGTAATGAATGATCATATGACTATACAATTAAAAACTGTGAAAAGTGCTATAAAGGGGGCTTCAGGGAGCCGTGAGAGCTAGCAGGGGTAGCATCAGGTAGGCATTGTGAAAAAGAGATGCTTGAGCTTTAAGCTGAAAGCAAGAACAGAGTGCCAAACAAAGGAAATGGCATGTTCAAAGGCCCTGGGGTGGGAGGAAGCAGGGTGTATGCATGAGAAGAAGGGGGACATTGGCTAGTGAGTGAAAAAGAGGCTAAGGAGGCTGTTGGGGCCAAGCACCCTTGGCTTTGTAGGCTGTGTTTTCTAACATTTTTAGAAATGTAGTCTTTATTCCTAAGAACAAGGTAAGATGTGGAAGGGTTTTAAGCAGGACTGTGATGTAACATGAACAGTATTATATCTTTTTTTTTTTCTGCCACATTGAGTGGCATGTGGGATCTTAGTTCCCTGACCAGGAATCAAACCTGTGCCCTTTGCAGTGGAAGCTTGGAGTCCTAACCACTGGACCACTAGGGAAGTCCAATCTTACATCTTTAAAGATCTTTCTGGCTAATGTGTGGAAAATGCTACAGAGGGGTGAAGAGTGGACTTGGGGAATTCATTAAGATGCAAATGAGGTAACTCAGGTGAGACAGGATAGGTATGAGGATGAGAATGGCAGTGTGCAGCTGAAGAAAAGTGCATTATCTGGGAGCAGGAGAGGGTAGAAGCTCTCTGGCTTCTCACCTGGATGATGAGTAATGCCCTTGTCTGAGGCAGAGCAAGGATGCCCCATGGCCATGGGGTAGCAAACACACCTGCAGGTGTGACATGAGGGAATGGCAAATGAGGACAGACAGTGGACACCAGACAAACAGACCACACCTGGGAAGGAGGGGTGAGAGTAACTGACAGCTGGGCTGAAGGTAAATGTTAAGGTTTAAACAAACATGAAATACTCAAAAGTTGGCACTAAGAAGATCTCACCACGAAAAGCAGAGTCCTGGGCACCAAACTGAGGTTCAGCACAGGAACCCTCCCAGCAGGGGAAGGGCTCCAGCACTCGTGTGATGGGGTACAGCTCAGGCTTGGGAGAGCCAACAACGGCCCACTTGTGAAAACTGGGGCAAACGGGATGGGATCTTGGAACCAAGGCCGGCAGGAGCCAGCTACTTGAATGGATGCTGAAGAGTGCTCTTTAAATCTCTCCTGCTGCAATTCAGAAGTGTAGGGTCTGGGACTGGACAGAGTGATCAGAAGTATGGAGAAGGAGCAACTTACAGGGAACCAGACAGAGCTCAGCCACAGTGTTCTCAGAACTGCCCTGTTTTTCCTTAGCTGCCTGACACCACAAAGGCTGAAACACAGAGGGACCCACCACCCGCTCCTTTTAAGAATGATGAGCCAGACAGCAGTATCAGCAGTGTTTCGTCTTGTGGAATTGAAAACCACAGCCACAGAAAGATAGAGAAAATGAAAAAGCAGAGGACTTTGTACCAGATGAAGGGACAGGATAAAAACCCCTGAAAAACAACTAAATGAAGAGGAGATAGGCACTCTTCCGGAAAAAGAATTCAGAATAATGATGGTGAAGATGATCCAGGACTTTGAAAAAAGACTGCATGCAAAGATTGAAAAGTTTACGAACGACCTAGAAGAATTAAAGAGCAAACAAACAGAGATATGCAACACAATAACTGAAATGAAAAATACACTAGAAGGAACCAATAGCAGATTAACTGAGGCAGGAGGGCGAATAAGTGACCTGGAAGACAGAATGGTGATAATCACTGATGCAGAAAAGAATCAGGAAAAAAGAATGAAAAGAACTAAAGACAGCCTAAGATATCTCTGGGACAATGTTAAACACACCAACATTCGCATTATAGGGGTCCCAGAAGGAGAAGAGAGAAAGGACCTGAGAAAATACTGGAAGAGATTATAGTTGAAAACTTCCCTCACATGGGAAAGGAAATAGCTCCCCAAGTCCAGGAAGCACAGAGAGTCCCAGGCAGGATAAACCCAAGGAGAAACACGCCAAGACATATAGTAGTCAAACTGACAAAAATTAAAGACAGAGAAAAGTTATTAAAAGCAACAAGGGAAAAATGACAACATACAAGGGAACTCCCATAAGGTTAACAGCTGATTTCTCAAAAGAAACTCTGCAAGCCAGAAGGGAGTGGCATGATATATTTCAAGTGATGACCGAGAAGAACCTTCAACCAAGAATACTCTACCCAGTAAGGATCTCATTCAGATTCGACGGAGAAATCAAAAGCTTTACAGACAAGCAACAGCTAAGAGAATTCAGCACCACCAAACCAGCCCTACAACAAATGCTAAAGGAACTTCTCTAAGCGGGAAACATAAGAGAAGGAAAGGACCTACAGAAACAAAAACAAAACAATTAAGAAAATGGTAATAGGAACATACATATCAATAATAACCTTGAATGGACTAAATGCACCGACCAAAAGACACAGACTGGCTGAATGGATACAAAAACAAGACCCATATATATGTTGTCTCCAAGAGACCCACTTCAGACCTAGGGACCCATACAGACTGAAAGTGAGGGGATGGAAAAAGATATTCTATGCAAATGAAAATCAAAAGAAAGCTGGAGTAGCAATACTCATATCCAATAAAATAGACTTTAAAATAAAAAATGGAGGGGGGGAGTCAAGGAAGGGAGGGAATACGGGGATATGTGTATAAAAACAGATGATTGAACCTGGTGTACCCCCAAAAAAATAAAAAATAAAAAAATATATAAAAATAAAAAAAATAAAAAATGTCACAAGAGACAAGAAAGGACAAAATAGAGACACAGATGTAGAGAACAAACACATGGACACCAAGTGGGGAAAGCGGGGAGGGTTGGGGGGGATGAATTGGGAGACTGGGATACCAAATTGTACACTCTAAATATATGCTGTTTATTGTCTGTTAACTATATCTCAATAAAAGTTCTAAAAAAAAAAAAAAAAAAAAAGAGAGTGTCCAGGAGGCGTAAATTTCCCACTCTACCCTTCATGAGTTCTTGTGGCTGGACTAATAAAAAAAATTGACAAAAAGCTGATGAACAGGACAAAAAGAAGAAGAAAAAAAAAAAAAGAATGATGAGCCAGTGAAAGGGGAGGCAAATGATGCCTTGGTGCCCCTACAGGCTTTAACGAGCATGTCAAACTCATTCATTCATTCATTCATTCATTCAGTTGTTTGTTTATTCAACAACTATATACTGGTGCTGGGCTGGGGTGCTTTGGGACCTCGAAAATAAATAGGACATTGTCCCTGCTGCTACTGCAACTATAATGTAAGGAGGTAAGCGATTTTTTTTTATGTGCAAACAGAAAGTTGTAGGAACAGAGAAGGAGTGGCACATTATGTGTGATGAGAAGGAAATTCAAGAAAGGTTTCACAGAGACGACAACATCTAACCCAGACCTGAGGAGTACACAGCCTTTCTCCAGGAAGAGAAGCAAGGGGAAAGGTGTTCCTGGCAGAGGGAACAGGGCCAGTAGCGCATGGAGGCTTCAAGTGCTTGCAGGGTTGGGGAATTCCAAGCATTCACGCAGGGATAACCACGCTGGCCCACGGGGAGGGAAATGGAGCCACAGGAAGAACAGGTGATTGGGGGTCCGGCTGAGGACCTGCTAGAGTTCAGGCTTTGTTCTGTGGATGGTGAGAAGTTACCAGGTCTGGGTTTTACAGAAACAACTCTGGATAAAGAAGGAACAGAGAGATGGCTTAGGAGGCTGTCACAATCAACTGTCACAAGAGGGTAGGTGTGGCTTTCCCGTCATGTTGAGTTCCTAGTGTCAGGGGGCCTCGGGGCCACTGTGGGGGAAGAGTGGGGCAGGAGATGGGCAGGGCTGCCTGGGCAGGGAGAGAAAGAAAGCCACAAACCAACCACAACCAGCACAGCTGCTCTGTCTACATCTCACTTGTTAAGAGTTACGAGGAAGATCTCTTTGGGGCATAGGAAAGGTGGGGTTCTATTGCTAAATAAGCACGTGTTAATTCTACACATTCCGAAACACTGGCTGGGGTGAGAGTGAATGAGGATGTGGGCTAGAGAAACAGCGGTGGGAATAGTGATGAGGGGCTGGGTTCCAGAAGCATCAGAGACTCTCAGACGCGGCCGCCCCGGTGACTGGTGACGGCAGCACAGAGGCAGGAGGAGAGGAGTCAGTGCTGACCGTGTGAGGGCGATGCCTTTACCTGGGACGGCACAGAGGAAGCCAAGGCTGACCTGCGTGCCTGCAGGACATTCAGAGAGCAGTTGGGATCTGGGCTTAGGCGGAAGGACAGGGCGGGAGATCTTAGACCTGGGAGAAATGCTCGTGCATCTCCATCACCGCAGAAGCCATGGCATCAGAGGAAGCATCTGGGAACAAACGGGAGTGAGGAAAGACCTCAGGGGAACGGCTGACCTAAAGACCAGGGGTGGAAGGGAGACTGGAGAGAGCAGTGAGAGCCCAGAGAGAGAGAACGCTGGACGAAGAGGAATTCCCAAGAGCAGGCAGCACTGCAGAGTTTCAGAGCATGAAGAGTATTAAGTCCAACTTCTTTTTGCCTAAATAGATTTTGTGGCCAGTGATAAACCACACAGTGCTTTACCCAAGGGCTTCCGCGCTCCATCCCTCCTGTTATACAACCATCTGAGGTGAGAAGGGTGGGTGACGCTACCCCACTTTGCTGGCAGGGACAAGACTGCCGAGTTGCTTGACTTCTCCCAGGACAGGCAGTCAGCGGGGAGTTCCCCCAGCACGAGGTCCCCATTGGGGCGTCTCCAAGCAGCCACAGTCATGGGACTGAATCCAAGTGCTGTGACAGGAATGCACCCGCAGACGCAGAGGCTCAGACAACGCCTACATGTGTGAAGTGTCCCCTGTGCAAACCGGCAAATTCCCCTGGGGCCTCTCCTCAAGGCATCCAGACCCCAGGGGCACAGCCTTCACCAGGAGCTGCAGCCCAGGCTGCGGACACTGTAGCACACATCCCTTCTGGGTCCTAAAACACAAGTATGTTCTGAAACCAGTCTTATTTTTCCCTAAGTTTGTTTCATTTGCACGCATCTTGTCTCTTCAACAAGTTGATACATTCCTCTAGGGCAGGGATCATACCCAGTATTTCTTTCACATCCTACATTACCTGCCCGGGGTGAACACAGAGTAGCTGCTTTAAAAGTCCTTAAATGGAGCAAACTGTGCTGTCACCCCAACGTGCTGAAGGAAAGCCCGGACAGAACTCATTAAAACTTCCCTAAAGCAGGAGGTTTAAACATTAGCCAGTATTCATCTGAAAAATCAGTGATAGACAACATTTGACTGTGAATAATCTAGTCACTTTTTGCTTGATAACCCACAACTTCTTTGCATGCTTTGAGAAGACAGCTGCCTCCCTGGCCAGTCGCTCCTACTTTCTCACAATCAATCAATCAATCTCTCTGTCTTCTCTCTTTTTCTCTCTTCTCCCCGTCACCCCATCCCCACCACACACACACACACACACACACGTGTGACTCCAGCCAATGTCAAACAGTAGCCTCTCATCCTTAACCTACAAACACTGTAGGCAGACCAACCCTGGGTCTGTGTGAATGTCTCCAGACAGGCAGTGCCTCCCCAGCTCTCCCTAATTAGGAGCAGTGCTCGCCTGACGTCCCATGAGCCTCAGACGCTGCCTAGTCACTGATCCCCTCCCTGGGGAACGAGACAAAACAGGAAGCGTACTAAGGGCTTCTGCCCCTGGGTGAGCAGTGACTCTCACCCAGGGTGATGCTCTCGAGCTTGGCATCTGGGCTGCTCGCCTCTACCGTGCAGCCCCCTACTCTGCTCCCCGGCCTCCCTCATCTGGACCTCGCTCCCACCACCTTTTTCTTATCCATTAGAGTTACAAGTCAGGTTTCTTTGAAGGCATAGACAAGGTGGGGTTCATTGCTAAGTAAATCATTAAGTTAATAATTTCACCAAAACACCAGTCAAGGTGAAAGTAAATGAAGGCTTGAACTCACTGGGAAGGACCTGTCAGCCCAGCCTGGCTCCTGGGATCCCTGGTTCCCGTTCCTTTCGTCCTGCTCCACCACCCACTCAAGGCAGCATCCATTTTGTTTTAAAACTTTGAATCTTTAGGATGGAGAGAGCAGAGCAAAGAAAAGCATAAAGTAAAGAAGCAGCTTGGGAACGTCTGTGTACCCGAGACTGTGAAGGACCATGGGACCTGTGTAAAGACAGCTCCGTACAAAGGCTCTGAGGGTCTGAGCCAGAAGCACCAGGAGAGGACAGAAGGCAGGGGGAAGAGGGCATTGAAATGGAGCTTCACTTTCCCTCCCTCCCCCAAAAAATAATCTCTGAAAGGTTTTGAGAAAGGGAGAGCGGCCGTTTCAGCCCTGGCCACCATCTGCTGATGATAAATACTTCATCAGCCTCGGGCATTCGAGAGGTTGCTCTGAAGTTACACACAAGCGAAGCAGAGGCTGCTTTTACTCCCAAAAGGTAGGAAGAGCAAAGTCTCAGGTTCCACCCCCAATGCCACCTAGGTCGCAAGACCAAATCGCTGGGGAGTCTCTTCTTTCAATACCATCTAGGGCTAAACGGAGACTGGGCTTAGAAACACTGGACTCCGTGCCCTGGGACTGCGTGCTAAGTGCCACTCGGCATTAAAGCTGCTCACTGACAGCGAGGACCATGTGTGAAACCGTCTGGAGAGCCCCACAAAACAAGACACACGCACACAGGCCAGCTGGTGAGGGCAGCGGTTCCAGTGACTTTACTGCTCTTCCTACAGACAGGCCGGGTGTCAGCCCTCACTGGTCCAAGACTGAAGCTTTGACAATGAAGAGATAACATCTCCAGTAAACAGCAAACGAAAGTCTCAAAAACAAACCCCAAAAGTCTGTTTGGTGTGACCGCCTTGACTACCTAAGGCCTCCTTATCTGATTCCCCACTAGAAACTGGCCTGCCTCTTCACCCCTGGCTTCCAGACCTTTCCCTTCCTCCCTCTGTGGCAACTTCCTGGTGAAGGAGCGGAAGAAGCAAAGATCCTTACCCTCTCCTCCTTTTTCTCCCTTCCTCCTCTATTCTATGTCTCTCTCTCCGTTTCTCCCTCCCTCCTTTCCTCCCTTCCTTCCTCCCTCCCTCCCTTGTTTCTTCCTTCCTTACTTCACTGCTTCTAAGACAGATCTCTGGCTCCTTTCTCTTACTAAGCTAATTCAATGTCTAAACATTACTTAACCCCAAGTCTAAAAATTGTTCCATAGATTCTAGAGCTTTTCTCCTTGTTTAACCACCTAGGCTCATGACTTTCTTCAACACCAAAGATACCAACTTCCTCAATGTGCACGAAGAAAAACTCTGGGTACTTTTCGGGGCCCCTCTCCCTGACACGTTCCCACCCCCTTCATGCCTGCCCATCCCACAGCTGAGACACAGCCTCATGCGATCACGCGTTTCATTCATTGCCTTAAGTGCTTCAATGGCTTGAAGATGGTCCCGACAAGAAGCCTGTGAAGCAGGCAGGGGAAGCGTGAGGTTTATGTCTCCTAGCTGAGGACACGCTGGGGCTCAGGAAGATGAGCCTCAGCCCTTGGTCTCTTCCCTGTTTACACTCTCTCCCAGTCACTTCATCCCAGTATCATGGCTTTAAACACCATTTTCTGGAGAAAGATTCTGAAATCCATACCTGTTTTCCCAGCTCAGACGTCACTCCCAAGTGCCAGACTCTTGCATCTACCTGCCTTCTTCCCATCTTCTCCATGTGGACGGCTGATGGACAGCTCAAGCTCAACAAGGTGGACCAAGCCTTGACCTTCCCTCCAAACCTCCCCACCAGCAGTCTCCCTACCCAGATGATGGGAAACCCATCCTTCCGATTGCTCAGGCCAAAACCCTTCAAGTCATCCTTGGTTCTCTCATCCCTGACATCTAATCCAACAGAAAATCCTATTGACAATGCAGTAAACAAATACCCACCTCTGCCACTACCATCTGGGGACAATGCACCTCTGTCTTGCAATAGAATTCCTGCAATTTTTGTTTTCACTGATCTACCTCTTTCTACCATTGCCTCCCCCAATTCTTTTAACACAACAACCAAAGCAACCCTTTTAATATGTAAATCAGATCCTGTCACCCCTCCCTCAAAACCCTCCAGTGGCTCCCACTGACTTAGAATATAAGCCAAGGTCACACGGTGGTCTATAAGGACCCACATAACAGCCCAGCCTCTCTGGCCTCTCTGCTATTCCCTGAACCCACCAGTCACACTGCCATCTCAGGGACCCTGCACTGGCTGCTTCTTCTACCTGAAATATTTTCCCCCAGATATCCACATGCCTCACTCCCTCCCCTCCTTCAAATCTCTGTTTAAACATCCTCTCCTCAATGAGGCCTACTGTGACCCATCAATTGAAAATTGCAAGCTTGTTCCCCTGCCCCTACTTTACCTCCTTATCCATAGGTTCTGCCTCCGGGGGTTGAGGGAGGTGGGGGTGGGGTTTCTGGAACCCATCCCCTGTGGATACCAAAGGGAAACTGTATTTATTTATCTTCTAATTTCCTTATTATATTTACTGTTTATTTTGCCCCCCACGCACACTACAATAAAAGCCCCCGCCCCGAGGATAGGATCTGTATCTATTTCACTCAGTGATGTATCTGGAGTGCTTAGAACAGGACCTGGCACTCAGCAGATGCCCAATTTGCTGAATGAATGAAATGTAATTTCTCAACCTCACAGGGCTCTGAATGGTAGAAATGAGGCTGGAATCCACTCTCCAGACTCACAGACAAGCTCTTAAGATGTGTGAGCTGTTTAAATTCATCAAGGTGGGGCTCAGAGTCTTCCAGAGGAAGCAGACAATAAGCACATATGTTTATGTCTGGTGGTGATCAGGGCTCTGAAGGAATACATGGTGAATAAGGGACAGAGTGAGGGCGAAGAGTACTGTTTTAAAGAGGGTGGTTAGGGAAGAATTCTCTGATAAAATGACTTTGAGCAGAGACCTGAATCAAGTGAGCGAGTTTCCCAGACAGGTAAGTGGAGAAACAACATTATAGAAAGGAAGGGCCCTGAGACAGTATGTGCTTGGTGTATTTGAGGACACAGGAGAAGGCCAGTGTGGCTGAAGGATGAACAACTTCCCCTTAGGCACTGACTTTAAAATCTAAACCATGCGTAACAGCCCCAAACTGGAAACCACCCAAAAGTCCACCAACAGAAGAATGGGTGAACCAAAGGGAAAATAAAGTTGTGAGAACCACCAACTTGGACGGAGCTCACAAAGTCGAGAACACGCACAGTTTGCTCCTACGTATGTAAAGTTTAAAAGCAGGCAAAACTAAAGAACATTTTTAAGGTGCATACATAGGGGGTGAAGCTATAAAGATATGCAAGGAAGTGACTATCACAAAAGTCTAGATACCATCAGGCCTGGGGGATGTGGGGCCCCGATAGCTATCTCTTGCCTTGAGTGGTGGTTACAGGAGTATCCACTTTAAGTTGTTCTTTATACCGTACACGTTTGTATGTTTTTAGTCTTTGATATACAAACCAAAAATTTTTAAAGTTAAGAAAAAAAATCAGTGAGAGGCAATTCCGTAAACATTCTTTTCCAGGTAGTACAGGGGTTCTTTAAATACATACTGTCCCACCAAAATTATTTCCTAAAAAAAGACACCAAAGAATAGAGTGCATAGCATATGACTGGCACAAAACAAATACATATTAACCAGACTGAAAAGGATTTCCACTGCCAACAGAATAAGCTATTTTACCCAACATTTCAGCAGGATTTGCTTTTTAAACAAAGGTGTAGCGGTAAGATCACTTCAAGATATCTAGAGAATGAAAAGTTCCAGGAAACCTAGATCACATGATACGTACAAGAAAAAAAAAATCTCAGGAACTGCCAATGTCACCAAGACTGACTAACACAACTCACAAAAAAGGGAAGAGGGATGCTGGGGGTTGCCGGGGAAGCAAATCTTTAAAAGTCATCCTCATGTGAATTTTGAGCAGCTGATTTCTTGGTAAAGCATTTACCTCCTACTTATCGGACCTAAGGCCCTGTTTCTGGGAACAGCATGTGGGACCCTCCCCTTTCTCTCCTCTGTCTTTCAAGAAAGTGAAAGTACAATGCTTGGAATGGATTCTCCGAGCCAGGAGCACCTTCCTGCAGTAGGAATCCTTGGTGCCTCTGCAGTCACTTCCTGTGAGTCACTGCCTGGTCCAGGGCTACGGGCTTTGTAACTACAGGGAGTGCAGAAAGACATGGGTGAGTTAGTTGTGTCAGCTTAGGGAACCCAGCAGCAGATCACAGGAAAAGAGCCAGACCATCTGGGCCCCGGTCTGAGAGATCCTACTGACACTAGCATATCAGCCAACATTTTTTAAAGCCTTCCAAAGGCAGAAGACAATTTGATCAGCTCAGAGGTCATGTGAGTCCACACGGTGAAAGACTCTAGATGTGTGAAAGATTGCTGTCCTTCTAAAGCTGGTGATGATGCCTCTTAAATGTCTTAAAGCCACCACCCTTCTTTCCCACTGGCTCCTGACTTCACAGCCTTAATACAGAAAAATAAGCCCCAGACTATAACAATTCAGGGCAAGTCTCTGACTTCAAACACTATGTCCAAAATATACCGCATAAGCAGCTAGATCCACACCTCCCTGCACCCTAGGAGGGCTCTACTCTTTCTACGGAACTGAAATAGAATAGGACTTAAACTCCACCTCGGCCGTGCGTGCCTCTGAGCAAACTACTTAAGCTCTTGGGCCTCACTTGCTTCAACGGTCAACAGGGAATACAGATGAATTACAGTCCAGCCTCACTATTCCCAGACTTCGTATCTGCAAACTGGCCCACTTGCTAAAATTTATCTGTGATCCCCAAATCAATATTCGTGGTGCTTCTGCAGTATCCAAGGCACAGGTTCTCACGTTTCCACTCTTGTACTGGGGAACACGTGTCCTTTTTGTGGTCTATTAGTGCCGCGTTATTTGCATTTTTGTGCTTTTTGTTGGTGATTTCGCTGTTTAGCCCCCAAGCATAGTGCTGAAGCGCTAAAAAGACGTGTTAGATAAGCTTCGTTCTGGCACAAGTTGTACTATTGGCTGTCAGTTCAATATTAATGAATCAACAATATATATTTGATAAGGTGTCTTTAAGCAGAAACACACACATAAAACAAGGTTATGTATTGATTAGTTGATGAATGGGCTCTCAGGGACCTAACCTTGGATTTTCCCCTTGGAGTCATGATTCAGTATTTGCGGTGACCACAGAACGTAACTACTATGACTGACAAGAACTGACCATGCCTCATAGGGTTATGGTGAGGATTTAGTTAATAGATATAAAGCACTCATGACAGTGCCTGGTATGGCGTAAGTGCTACAGACAGCCTCCAAAGGATCCGCAGAGCTCAGCGGGGAAGGCACATGTCACAACTTCTGCAACTCACACTAAGCCATTTCTTTTTGGCCACTCGGCTGCATGGCGGCATACAGAATCTTAGTTCCCCGACCAGGGTTTGAACCTGTGTCCCCTGCAGTGGAAGCTTGGAGTCTTAACCACTGGACCACCAGGGAAGTCCTGGCTGAACCATTTCTTTATCGTCAGGGAAATTCAGTTCTGTTGCCAGCACTCACAGGCCCCAATCAGTTCCTCCTCGGAACAGCCCCTCTTCATGGGCATAAAACAACCATCAAGAGCAAACTGAGGTTTTATTTTCTTTTCCCCTAATGGGAATTCCAGGCACCATAGAAAAATAAAACACTGACATCTGTTCTCCGTTCGCTGCCCATAGATGTGTTTGTAAATTCTGTCATCAGGAATGGAAGCTGCAGGTGGACACTGAGAAGAGCAGGAAGCAAAACAGATTAAGATTGTTGGGTTCACTCAGACAGCTGAAGAGACAGCCACAAATAAAAACTCAACCGTGGTTGCTCCTTCTCTCCCTTTCTTCTTCTGCTTTTGAACAACTGGACATGGGATGCTTATTAGTTATTAATAGCCAATAAATCAGAGAGTAAGAATTATGCTTCCCTGAAAAGTTCCAAGTAAGCCTAGTAGAAGATGCTTTAGTGAGTGACATTAACACTGCACTTCTTTCCATTTTAGCTTTCTCCAGGCCTCTGATGTCTGTGTTGGATGGCATCTGGTGACAGACTCTCTAGTGGACAGAGGACCTGGGTGTCTCTCTGAGGAAAGGCGACTGCAGCTGCACCTCCAGAATCACATAAATTCAAGGGCCACCACTCATGCTTAGGTGTGGATTTGTATAAGGCAAGAGCACACTTTCATCACTGATGGAAGAAAGCTCTGCTGTAAAAGTGAAAAAAAATGTTTGAGCTCAAACATTTTCCCAAAAGTACCCTGCAGTGGTTGAACAGTGTCCCCTCAAAAGATATCTTTCAGTCCTAATCCCCAGTTCCTGTGAATGTGACCTTATTTGGAAATAGCGACTTTATGAGATCATCCTGGGTTTAGAGTGGACCCTAAATCCAACAGCTGGTATCCTTACAAGAGAAGAGGAAAGGAGATTTGAGACACATGGAAGACGATGGAGACAAGGATTGGAGTTGTGCGGCCACAAGCCAAGGAAACCAGGAGCCACCCAAAGCTGGAATCAGTAAGGAAGGATTCTCCCAAGAGTCTTTAGAGGGAGCATGGCCCTGCCAAGCCCTTGATTTCAGATTTCTTGCTTCCAGAACTGAAAGAATACACTTCTGTTGTTTTTAAGCTACAAAATTTGTGGTAATTTTTGGCAGCAGCCCTAGAACCTAATAACATATACCCCAATGTTCCTTTGAATTAGCAACATGAAATCTTGAGCCAAAAGGTCATTCACTATTTTACAGGCAAATACATAGTAATCCAGCCATTCCAAGACAATCTACATGCACTGTCGCCCTGTCCTCAGTGCATACTGATTTTTTTTTTTCATTTTGAGCACTATTTACCCTACTTTAGAAATACAGTCAGTGCAGAGAAGAATGGCGTTCAGAACCTCAAACCTTACATAGATGACGGACAAGATGAACATTAGATGGCTCAGGCCTAAAACTGGGGTGATGGTGAGAAAACAGTGAGATAGAATGAAACCTTTGGCTTTCTTTGGGGCCGAAGCCTGGTGTCAAGCCCAGGTCAGGCTGTGGGTCATTTCTCCAGGCCCAGACTTGTTCTAAGCTTCCTGGAGTTAGAAATAACTATTCACCTACTTGCTGGTGAAGCAAACCTTGGCAGCTAAAGAGTTTGACAAATGGTCACGATTCACACGTCCTGGGCCTTCAGCCTCCTTCCCAGGACTACCGACAGCCTCACTGCCCTGGTATTCCATGTCAAACAGAATTTCAGCTGACACCAGCCCACAGAGAGAGGACAGTCTGCATCAAGCCTGGGATGGCCCTTCAAGATTGTGCCTTAAATTCGGATCTCTCCACTGGACAGGATAAGAAACTAAGGTTCAAGGAAGTTAAGAGACTGCCCCAAAATCCTACAGCAGTTAATAGGTGGGACAAGGACTCAGGCCTCAGGTCTTCTAACTCCCCCTGGGCTGGGCTGCCAGGGCCACGCTGCTCCTACAGCCAGGTAGAAGAATTATACTAACGAAGCACATAGAAGAAGGGTGGGAGACACAGGCCACAATGGGCACGAGCTAAGGCTAGTGCTATCCACCAGTGTCTAGTATAGAAATATTACAGCTTAATTTTGGAAACTGTTGGGTAGTTTCCTGAATTTTCTGCAATGCAAGGCATGGACTCTGAAGTCAGACAGACATGGATTCAGATTCTGGCTCACTGACTTATCAGCTATGAGTCTGAATTAATTATTTGAACACTCGAAGCCCTGAGTTCTTTATAAAATGGGGATAACACCTATCTCATTTGGACACAGTGACAATTAAATGACAGAATGTATGTAAAAGAAAAAAACTTACGCACTCGCCTACATACAGTACGCACCTTTTCTATAAAGTTAAGAATGCTAAACACAGATTCAATTCAGAGGTCACCTGTGCGGGGGGAGGAGGCTGCAGCCATGGAGGGATGCGTGGGGGGGCTTCCACTCTGCTGTCCATGTTTTCTTAAGGTGGCTGCTGGGTATGTGGGCCTTTGTTCTGTTATTCTTCACAACATTTTGCTTTAAATACACTTCTTAAAGTTTACACATGGGAAGACGTTAATACACAGCTATTATGGTTTTTATTGATCAAAAAGTATTTATTCGGTTTTTACTCCATATGGAGGACTGTGCAACACAACAGGGGACGCTAAGAGGAGTGAGAGTCATTCCTCCCCCTTCTAGTCTGGCAGGGGTTGCAGCACCCACCTTACAAGTGTAATAATACCAGGCAGAATGCAGTACGTGACCTGAGGGGTAAAAAGAAAGAAAAAAGACACCATAACTCCTTGGGGAGACTTCATCATACAGGAGGCAACTGAAATGGGCTTTAAAAACCAAGCAGAATCTTCAGCAGTAGAGAAAACAAAAAGATGTCTAGCTAACAATTACGCCGTTGACAGAGGCACCAGCAGGGAAACCCGCATGATTAGACAGATCACGGGCACAGAGACTAGAGACCGTGAAATCAAAGGCCAGGGAAAGAGCAAACGGGGAATCAGGCACGGATGGTCAGCACAGGGGTACTCCGTGCACACCGAGAAAAGAACAGCAGACTTCATCCTCTTGCAACTGTCAAGAGAACAGTTTTCATGTACTCATGCAGGGGAAGGATCCAGATCTCATGATGAGGGGGAGGTGAAGAAGCAGGTGGGCGTGCAGCTGACTATGCTCTAAAGACATGTGCAACCTGCTGCAAAGGATGGCAGCTAAAGAAAATGGCAATATCAGGTTGAAACCTTTAGTCAGGGGAGGCCCCAGCGTATTCCTAGAGAAAAGGCAAAGAAAGAACTAGTGGCACAGAGATGCGAACCAGACAAGGGATCGCTACCCTCTTGCAGGTACAAGGTTCCAGAAAAAGCAAAAGGAACAAGGTCAAAAACACAAGTGGAATGTCCGATTGGCAAAGGAGCCAAAAATAAAAACTGGTTTTCCTGAACTAACGAGGGTCCCTGGCCCATTGTAGAAAAGGACTACAGGTGGTCAGGCACACAAATGTCAAATGTCTTCCCTCTGACACACCCCTTCCAGGCACTACTGCCTCGGAGCATGAGATAAAACTTGAAAACCACTGTTTTACCCTAGAATAAAGGATTTAGCTGGGAGGAGGAAGCGTCTGTACAAAACCTTTTTTTATAAATGAAAAAAATGACATAAAGAATGAAGTTTTTAATAAAATAAAAATTAAGACCATCTGCCCATATGATTTCACCAAAGCAAGATTTCAAACCAGCCACTATGGAAAACAGCCTGGCAGTGTCTCAAGAAGTTAAATGTAGAATTTACTACATGACCCAGCAATTCCATTTCTAGGTATATACCCAAGAGAACTGAAAACATACGTCCACACAAAAACTTGTACACCAGTGTTCACAGCAGCATTATTTATAAAAGCCAAAAAGTAGAAACCAATCAAATGTCCGTCAGTTGATAAATAAAATGTAATATAGTCATACAATGGAATATTACCCAACGATAAAAAAAAAAGAATGAAATGCTGATACACCCTACAACATGGATGAAACTTGAAAACATGATGCTAAGTGAAAGAAGTGAGAGGCAAAAGGCCACATATTGAATGATTCCATTTGTACAAAATGTGCGGAATAGGCAAATCTGTAAAAATAGAAAGTAGATTAGCGGTTGACTGTGGGGGTTGGGGGATGGGGGGAGAGGAGGGGAGGGCAAGTGACTGCCAATGGACATAGTGTTTCTCTTTGGAGTGAGGAAAATGTTCTGAGGTAGATAGTGGTTATGACCGGACAGCTCTGTGAATGTATTAAAAAGCACTGAACTTCACACTTAAAAAAATATTTCAAACTAGACCTTCCAATGACTTGGGCAGGAAAGAACATGCAGGTATACACACAGACACACACACACACATGCACATATCACTGCTCTACATATCCATTAATAGGCTGTTCTTCCCAAATATTATATTGAAATGATGCCAGAATGACATTAAACCACAAAAGACCAGTCCACTCATATGCACATGCTCAGAGGAATAGCAATGATACTAATTAATAATTAAAATTTATTGACTGCTTACTATGTGTCCGGCACTATACTGAGCACTTTACATGGCTTCGCTCATTCTGTTTCCCACTGCATCCCTTTGAGGTACATACTATTATCATTCCCATTTTACAGACGAGGAAATTAAGGCACAAAAAAGTTTCATAACTTGTGCCAGATCACCCACTTGGAATTTAACCCCAGGCAATCTGACTCATGAGCACTATGCTATTGTGCCCCAATTGACTCTGTCTTTTTAAAATCACTTGCACAATTCACCGACTCACAGTGTAAACCAAGGCAAGAGAAGGTTGAGATTTTAAAACAAAAAAACCCCATTATCTTAAATAGCAATTCTGGAAAGAATATTGGAAAGACCCAAGGCTCTGAGAATGAAACCAAGCTGAGGGCTGTATTTCATATTATTATGAATATTGATAAGTTGAGTGTAAAACTCAAGCATGAAATTCCAGACTGTTATCCACTACTTTTAAGACTAGGGGTAGAATACTGGGTTTCTCCCTCCCCACGACAATCTAATAATCTAAGTGGGAACACCACTGCAAGAGCAAACAAAAACATTGGGTATTGTGTGTATGACTCTGCACAGAAAACAAACAGGACATATATGTTTACATATGTGTGCTCACTAAAGAGTGAGGGACAGGGACTTTCCTGGTGGCACAGTGGTTAAGAATCCACTTGCCAACACAGGGGACATGGGTTCGAGCCCTAGGCCGGGAAGATCCCACATGCCTTGGAACAACTAAGCCTGTGTGCCTAGAGCCCATGCTCTGCAATAAGAGAAGCCACCGCAATGAGAAGCCTGTGCACCACAACCAACAGTACCCCTGCTCGCCGCAACTAGAGAAAGCCAGTGTGAAGCAATGAAGACCCAATGCAGCCAATAAATATTAATTAATTTAATTTAAATTAATTAATTTTTTAAAAAGGGTGAGGAGCAGATGGCAAGTTCTAAATCCTACCTCACAGGAGATGAATAAGGGCAAAAAAATCAAAGAATACTGCTTGAGGGGACCTTGAGAACTAGCATTTAGGAAGGGGCAGAAAGAATAAAGGTCACTACTTGAAGCAAGCTTGGAGGTAAAAAGGAGGTTGGATTGTTCCTAGAGCAGTAAGGATGTCTGTCTGATTAAATCAAGGAGTGTACAGTGTGTAATGTACCAGAAAATAAAAGTGGACAGGAGGGAAGGGGTTATGTAAGATCTCAAAAGTCAAGAGAAGTGCTTGGACTTGATAGAGTAAGAAAAGGTAAATCATGTTTTTAAAAAAGTTGTGAAAGCTTTATCATGTTAGTTACATACTTCATAACAAACACTGGCTTCCACATTTGCTTACCCAATCCTGGAATTCTGCCTCATCTACTATTTCCTAATTTCATGTTTAATATTTTGTTTCTATCATATCTACCCCAAGTCATGCCCTAGTGAAACCTTAATTTCAGCAGAGTCAAGATATAAAATAACTGCTTACAATCACAGCCCTGAACAAAGCTGTGCTGTATGGTCCCTTCACAAAGCCACTGGGCACATTGCTAATGTGCATTCAGTTTCCTCACACTTCACAGCTTAGTCTGTAAGGAATCAACATCCCACTGAACAGGCTGTCCCTTGAGAAACATATGTACTTTTTTAACGTGAAAAAGATTTCCTTGTGCTCAGTCACTGCGATTGTCTTCTTTTAGTAGTAACACTGAATGCAACGTATCCAACTTTTTTCCTGGGTGAAACAGAAATTCACAGTTGCCCATTTCACTAAAATATGCCTATGAAATACAGTCACAGCTGTATTTAATCCGACCCCCATGCAAACTTCTCTCCCGTATACTTCCCTGCCCGGGCACGGCAGCCGAATTCTTGGCGTTTTCCGCAGGCATCCACTTGAGTCTCAGGTGCCTCCGAGGATCTGTGCTCTCAGGCAGAGATTTTACCCGAGGAACAAACCCAAGAAGCAGGATCTCCTGGAAGGAACCCAGGGGCTGAGTCTGCGCCTCCGTGTGACCTCAAAGCAGGCGCCCCTCACGGCTCAGCCGAGCACACGGGCATCCCCACTCCGCGGCGACCGGCGGCGGCCAGGGAGCCCCAGATCGCGGCCGGGGCGCGCACCCACCTGACCAGGGGCTCCTTCTCGGGCACGGCGGGCTCCTCCAGGCACTTGCACGGGCAGCAGCAGCACGCGGTCCTCAGCCAGTCCCTCAGCCCCATGGAGAGCGAGGTGCCCCGCCGGCGCCGGGCGACTCCGAGGCAGTCGGCTGGGGCGCGGCCACCGGACCGGCGTCCAGGTGCGGGGACAGCGGCGGCCAGGGCGTCGCGGGCCGGTCCGTGCGCATCACGCCGCGGCCGGGGACGCGGGCCAGGCGGGAGGCGCCTTCGCGGCCCCGGGGCTGCAGGGCCGCGCGCTTCCTTCCACTTGGGTTTTGTTTGGGGCGCGGGTTTTGTCGGGGCTTTTCTTCTCTCTAATTCCCCGGGCGCAAGTTGGGACGCATGCGTCCCCGAGACGCTCCGCTGCTGCCCTCTGAGGAGGAAGCGGGGACTCCAGCCGCCAGGCGGCGAGATCCGAGGGCGCCGCCGGCGACGGGGTGGGCGGAGGGAGGGGCTGGCCCTCGAGCCACGGAGCACGAGGTTGGGCGGGCTCTGTCCGTACGTTTTCCTAGCTTCGCTCCCCGGGAAACAGAAAGTCCTCCTCCCCACCCCCGCCCCCGCCTTCAAAGCGGAGCTTCAGGCGTATTTTTAGCATGTCGGCCCCAGACAGAGTAAAAAGTTAGCAAAAGAATAAGCATTGACGCATTATAGACCTGAGTTTTTTAAAGTACTGTATTCGCAACGCATTTTTTTAAATCGTTTTCAAGCCTCTCAGTCCTTGAATAATTCCCTCAAAAAAGGCAACTTCTATCATGAGTATTTTGAGATTTTCCAGAGCTGTTTATGTATATATATATATATATATATATATATTTACTTACGCTTGTGCAGATTTGTGAGTATAGGCTCCATAGTCCTCTCCCTTTTTACCCAAACAGTGGCATACTCCACACATTTCTGTCCCTAGGTTGTTTCACTCAGTTTACCATGGAGGCTGTTCCACCCAGTACATGTATAACTTCCTCTATCATTTTTAACAGTTGCATTTATGTAGTTGATGTCCTTATGTTATTTTAACCATGTCCCTATGGATGGACATTGAAGTTCATTCCAGCCTTTTGTTAAAATCATGCTGCAGTGAATATCCTTGAACTATGTGTTTGGGCATGTATATCTTTATTTATTTATCTATCTATCTATCTATCTATCTATCTATCTATCTATCTATCTATCTATTTAGGCTGCATTAGGTCTTCCGTTGCTGCCGCGCAGGCTTTCTCTAGTTGGGGGGGCGGGATTACTACTCTTCCTTGTGGTGTGTGCACTTCTCAGTGCATCGGCTTTTCTTGTTGCAGCGCACAGGCCCTAGATGCACAGGCTTCAACAGTTGTGGCTTGCCAGCTCTAGAGCGCAGGCTCCGTAGTTGTGGCACATGGGCTTAGTTGCTCTGCAGCATGTGGGAATCTTCCCAGACCAGGGATGGAATCCATGTCCCCTGCATTAGCAGGCAGATTCTTAACCACCGTGCCACCAGTGAAGTCCCTGGATAAGTATATCTCTTGAATAAATATTTGGCAGTTGAATTTCTGGGTCATAGGTAAGATGTCTTTTTAAATTTTGATGGATTTTGCCAAATTGCCCTCCAAAGAGGTAGTTCCAGTTTAAACTCTGATTGGCATCAAATGAAAGTACCTTTCCTTAGACCCCCCCCCCACTAATACTATAGGATTTAGACCTTTGTCAATCTTATTTATTCAACAAATACTTACTGAACATCTGTAACATGCCAGGCATGTTCTAGGCTCTAGGTATACAGCAGTGAACAAAAGGAACAAAAATCCCTACTTTCTTGGAGCAAACATTCTAGTAGGGGAGTTAGATGAACGAAATAATACATTATTGAGTGTGTTAGAAGGTGATGTGTACTGTGAAGGTGATATATACTGTGGAGGAAAAGGGGATAGGAAGTGCCAGGAAGCTGTGTGTGTCTGTGCATGTGTGTGGGCGAGTGTACTGAGAGGAGGGGTGGTGGCTGCAGTCTTAAATGGGGGGGTCAGGGAAGGCCTCCCTATATGGTGACATTTAAGTAAAGACTTAAAGATGATGGGCAAGGTAGCCCTAATTTCAAGGGGAAGAGTATTTCGGGGAGAGTGAAGGCTGTGTGCAAAACCCAAGAGGAGCGAGGATAAACAGTAGGGTACCTGAGAAAGAGCCAGGGTTCCAGGAACCCTAGAGAGCAATGGGCCAGGAGGAAGAGTACTAGGATGTGGGACCTTTTAGGGTGTGGCAAGGACTCTGGATTTTGTTTCATGTGAGCTGAGCAAATTTTTTGGAGGGTTTTGATTATAGGGAGAGAAGTGGTCGACCTAGATGGCCATAGGATCCATTGGTTGCTGTCTTGAGAAGAAAGTGGGTGTCAAGGGCTGTTTTAGGGAGAGGCAAATAGAGGCCATTCTAATGACCCAGGTGACAGATAACCATGACGTGGACCAGGGAGGAAGCAGTTAGAGGTGGGAAGAAATGGTTGCACTCTGAATGGAATTTGAAGGCAGAGCCAACAAGACGTAACAGATTGGAAGTAAAGCATAAAAGAAGGTGAGTCCAAGGTTTAATGTTTACAAGCTGTGAAAGTCACACTGTCATTGATTGTGATAAAGAAGGGTGTGGGATGGGTGGGTTTGGAGGGGTGAGGGGGAAGAGTGAGAGTTTATTTTCAGAAGTGTCAATTCTCATGGGCAGGGTGTTCATTTAAAAGTGTGTTATGACACCTAAGTTTATCCTGTTCTGGCTACATTATGAGGCTGAAGGAACTTATCAAGTGCACACTCATGGAGAGGCTCGCTACTGAGAGTTAAGGAAGGATAAGAGAAAGTTCCTGAGGGCTCTGACTTAGCTGGGGAGACAGGATATGGACCCATCATGAGAAGTTAAGGGACGTGACAGTACCAGCTATCACCAGGCAGCACAGGGCTGTGGTATCAAGACCAGCACCATGTCATTTATCACTTGCAACTGTGCCAAGATGGAGGCTGAGTATTGTTTTTTTCTTTTTTCTAAGCGTTTTTTTTTAAATTAATTTATATTATTTATTTATTGGCTGCATTGGGTCTTCATTGCTGCGTTTAGGCTTTCTCTAGTTGTGGTGAGCGGGGGCTACTCTTCGTTGTGCTGCACAGGCTTCTCAGTGCAGCGGCTTCTCTTGTTGTGGAGCACAGGCTCTAGGCACGCAGGCTTCAGTAGTTGCAGCACGTGGGCTCAGTAGTTGTGGCACATGGGCTTAGTTGCTCCAAGGCATGTGGGATCTTCCCGGACCAGGGCTCAAACCTGTGTCCCCTGTATTGGCAGGCAGATTCTTAACCACTGTGCCACCAGGGAAGTCCCTGAGTATTGCTCTTGACAGCAAACTTCCTCCCAGCCGGACAGTCCCTTTGGTGGATGTACTATGTTCTGAAAATGGATTTTGGATTTGAGACCACCTACCTAGGTTGAAGTAGAAAGTGGGCCATGGGGACTGCCAGCGAGAAGTTGAAAGCTAGGGTCTGACAGCTTCTATTAACTACTGAAGCTGGATTTGTTGAGAATGGAGAAATTAGAGAAGGCATTCAGCTCCTGGAAAATACAGGTACTCTGCCCCTTTACTAACCTTGATCTTAGGCAGGTCACTTAATTTTTCTGAACCTCAATTTTCTAATTTGTGAAATGGAATGATGAGTCGAACCCTACCGACTAGACACAGTTGTGAGACTCAAATGAGATCATTTGAAAGCCTTAAGGTACTATAGAAATAGCAGAACTCAATACAGTTGACTAAATCCAAATAGTGTAGGCCTGTTGAGCAAATGTCAGTTCCAGTACCACTTGGCTTACATATGACAATATTTCTTTTCACATTTGTACCTGTGCAGTGTGTGGGCATCTTTCATGTGGTCGGTTTCAGACAGGATATTTCTGGAAAGCCATAGAACCATGCCTATTTAACAAACTTGATCAGGAGGTTAATGCTGTGCCTTACTAAGGATCACATGTAGTGTTTGCCTGCTCTAACAACTATTAATATTTTCTTTTAAAATTAATGTTGTGTTAAAACTTCTAAATGAAACGTTCCTCTAAAAAATCAAAATATTACAGTTAAAGATCCCCCTGATCACAATCCACAGTCCTGTCTCCTTTCCAGCCTCCTCAGGGTAACCGTTATTATCAGTATGCTATAAATCTTTTTCTGGACACATACACATATGTGCCCCGTGATGATAGCATCATTGTGTGTGTTGTCATTTATTTTTTTTGGCCGTGTCACATGGCATGCAGGATCTTAGTTCCCCGACCAAGGATCAAACCCTTGACTCCCCCCCCACCCACCCCCCCCAACAATGGAAGCGCAGAGTCTTAACCACTGGACGGCCAGGGGAGTCCCTATGTTTTAATTTTTGGTAGTGAGTTTGGTTTTACTACATAAGTTATGCATTCATCTACCTGCAAGCTTTTCCCACTTAATAATATATCTTGGAGATCTAGCCTTATTAGTACACATAATACTACCTCATTGTTTTTAACTGATGTGAGTATTCTATTTATTCGTTTTCTAAGGATTATTATATCTGTGTTTTCAAAGTATTCGCCTTCCCAGAAGTTAAATACCTTCATGATTGTCCTGTTTTTTGGAAACTTGAGAATGACAATGCTACCAAACCCTGCAGCTTCAGCTTGGAGATAGCTGGGACCACATTTTGGCACCCCCACTTCCTGTTTCAGATTTCATTAGCAGGAGAGCAACAAGCTTTCCCTTTTTTAGAGTGATGCTAGATTGTTCCTACTGTCTGAGTTGACGCCAACACCACCCACCACTGGCAGCAACATCTGACATTTACCAAGAGCCCTTGGGCACCTGATGTCGGGGGAGTGGGCAGTCCCTTGGGGCAACTGGTGACTCACAGATCCATCAGCTGCTTGTTTACACCGCAGAACTGCCGGCCTATAGTTTCAGATTTCTCCATGGCAGGGGAAACTCTATAGTTTGTTTTGAAAACAAGTAGTATAGTTTGAAGTCCTCTTTCTTTAAGAACATACTGATGACTTCTGAGAGCTGGAGGAAAACGCATACACAGGGCGGGTAAAACTAGAAAATCAAAATTCTTAAGTTCCAACACCACATCATTAATGCATTCCACAGAAAAGCTATGCTTGCAGCAACATAGCACAAGCTGGTGTCATTCACTTATTCATTCAACAAATATTTATAGAGCCCGGTACTAGAATACAATGATGAACTAGAATGTAGTTTCCACTCATGAAGACGGGGACTTTGTTTGTTCTTTGTAATATTCCAGCATCTAAAATAGTATAGACTATCACAGAGACTTAATAAATAGAAAGATACGCTATATCACAACTTTTAGAACAGTGCAGGCACATGGTAGACAATTAATGTGTTGAATAAATGTGTGTATGAAAACAGAAGAAAAGCTAGTGAACACAGAGTTTGCATTATTACCATTTCTGGATAGTCTATTAATGAGCTGACCAAATCCAGCAGAGAGTTAAAAAGTATTGTTTTCCGTAGAGAAAAAAGACATCTTCTGAAGCAAGCCAGCACCCCAAGCCAAGGCCAGCATTATCACTCTCCCCAAGGGGCCCAAGATGGACAGCTCACATGCCTCCTATGGGACTCTGGAAAGGTCCCATCAGACCATAGACTGGATGTCACCAAGGTAGAAGCCAGGCAAGGGTTCCCGTTGGGTCTCTTGTTTCTGCCTCTGCAGTACACTTCACCCCTCCTTTTGGTAACAGCTCTTTGTTTTCCTTTGAGGAACACCCCCCCTTCAGTTACATGAGTTGAGCAGACAATGAAGGTACCATGAGTTGAGCAGACAATGAAGGTACTCCCCCTGACCCCCAACAAGGGATGGGCATGTGACCACGATGGACCAATCAGACACTGATCCTGAAATTTGCAACTTAAGGGCAAGGACCCAAAGATGGAAAATGGCTTGCGTTGAGATATGAATTATTTTGGGGACAGCATCTTGAAGAGGAGGTCCAACAGCAATGGCCATGTTTATACCTGGAGCTTTCCTGTTCCTGTATTTTTACTCCATAACTTGTTGATCAATACATTTTTCTTTCTTTCTCTCTCTCTCTCTTTCTTTCTTTGTTTTTGCTTAAGTAAATGAGAATCAGCTTCTGTTGCTTTCAGAACTAAACCCATACAGTCCCACTGCAGGGGTTTACAAGGGACAAAAAGGGTAATTGTGATGACAGAGAGAGAGAGAGAGAATTATGAAAGAAGAGTTCTCTTTCAACCAGTTTGCAAGGCAGAAATAGAGACACAGACGTAGAGAACAAACATATGGGCACCAAGTGGGGAAAGTGGGGCAGGGCAGGGAGGGATGGGATGAACTGGGAGATTGGGATTGCCATATACATTATTAATAAGAAAAAAATATCAAATTGTACACTTTAAATACATGCAGTTTATTGTATGTCAATTATATCTCAAAAAAAAAAAAAAAAGAAGAGTTCTCTTTCAAGCCAAGCAAGACAATCTAGTTTGATTCACTCAGGTGAGATTTTTATTTGTTTCTCTGCTTGGCTTCTCTCTGAAGAGAGACAGAGACTGTCGGCCATCTGAGAATCCTTCAGTTATATCTCTCTGTGGTTTCCCATAATGCAAAATACTTTCTAAATTTTCAAACTATTTTTATTTGGTATAGTTTGCTCGTCAATTTCACTTCCTTCCCTCCTGGCAAGTGTATACTCTGAGAAAACCTTAAAAATCAGTCTTTGTTCCTTCTTTAGTTCCAAGCAACAAACATCTTGACTCTCCTCAAAATTTAGTAGAATATCTTTTCTAAATAACTTCATATTTAGGAATAAGTCTAACCTTTTAAAAGGATGCCCTTGTAGAGAATAAAAGCACATAAAGTAAGCTAGAAGAGGTATAAAACATATGGAGAAGTTCTTTAAGAAAACTGGATTCTTATAGTCCCAATATGAAGGGAATCTAACCCTGCTGTGTATCAACTCTATATAATACTCTTTTTGTCTAGATTTTTGTGACCTCTGTGATAATTCTCTGGGTATTAATCAGCAACTAATTGTGAGTGACAAAAACATCACTCAGACTAGTTTAAGTGTAAAGGGAAATTTCCTGGCTCAAATATCTGGAAAATTCAGGAAGTGATGCTAGGTTTAGACATAAATGGATCCAGGCACTCAAAAGAAAAAATAAGGGTTGGTTTCTGCTAGAGATGGAATGTTTGTGTCTCTTCCAGATTCATTTATTGAAACCTAATCCCCAATGTGATGGAATTTGAAGGTAAGGTCTTCAGGAGGTGATTTAGGTCATGAGGATAGAGCCCATAAGAATATGGTTAGTGCCCTTATAAAAAGAGAACCTGAACAACTCCCTCATCCCTTCTGCCATGTGAGGACACAGTGAGAAGATAGCTGCATATGAATCAGGAAGCAGGCCCTCACCAGACACTGAATCTATTGGTGCCTTAATCTTGGCCTTCCCAGACTCTAGAACTGTGAGAAATAAATGTCTGTTGTTTATAAGCCACCCAGTCTATAGAATGTCTGTTATAGTAGCCCAAACAGACTAAGACACTCTCTTTTTTTCTCTGGGCTCTGAGTTGGTAACACTCTCAAGGTCCCGGCAGCCCTGGATTTCACCATCTTTTCTGCTGAAAATCTCAGCAGAAAGAGAACAGCTCCTTCCCAGTTGATCAGCAGGCCTGGGCCCAACTTTAATTGGCCTGAAATGGAACCAGTTGCTCTTTCAGAGGAGGAATACACCTACTGAGTCTCATGTATACCCCTACAGTGCTCAAGTGAAGAGGAATGGGGGAGACAGAAAAAGTAAGCCAATTGAACTAAGAGTGGGAGAGTTTCCTAAGGAAAATCAGATGGAGCCACCAAAAAAGGGAAAGGATTCTGGCAAGGAAAAACAACATATGCCAACTACTCTCAGCAGTGGCAGCTGCTGATGCACTGGTCCAAGCATGGTTGTGTGTGCCGCATGGGATGGACAGAAAGGACTCCACAAAGAAGAACCAACTGATGGTTCTATCCAATCCAATGCCTAGGAACTCAGAGCACAGGAGCTGTATACCAGAGGGACTTCAGTATCCCACTGCAGCCCCTAAAAATGCAGGTAGGTAAGTGATAAGTTCAGCAACATCTACTCCCAAAACCAAAGAGAAAAACAGAAATTATTTCACTGGCTGTAAACAAACTCTTACATGAGGCTGCTGGTACAGGCAGAGTTTCTCAAAGGTGATCTTAAACTCCTGCATTAGGGACTTCCCTGGTGGCGCAGTGGTTAAGACTCGGCCTGCTAATGCAGGCGACACGGGTTCAAGCCCTGGTTCGGGAAGATCACATGGAGATCTTCCCAAACTAAGCCTGTGCACCAGAACTACTGAGCCTGCGCTCTAGAACCTGTGAGCCACAACTACTGAGCCCACATGCTATAGCTCCTTAAGCCCGCGAGCCTAGAGCCCATGCTCCGTAACAAGAGAAGCCACCGCAATGAGAAGCCCGCGCACTGCAACAAAGAATAGCCCCCACTCTCCACAACTAGAGGAAGCCTGCACGCAACGAAGACCCAATGCAACCAATAATTAATTAATTAATTTTTAAAAAGAGAAAGAAAAAACAAAACTCCTGCCTTAGAATCCTTGAGGTGCTTACTGAAACTCCAGATTCCAAGACCCTTCTTGAGATGTCTGAATTGTAAGCTCTAGGGTTGGGGCCCCAGAATCTGCCATTTTATCAGGCTGCCAAGCAGGGCTGGGACTAGAGTGAGGCTAACGAGGTGCTTGGGGTGCAGCAGTCAAGGGGGCGCTCACTCTGGGGGCAGACCCTGCATCTGTGCAACCCTAAGAGTGAGCAGGTCCTTAAGTGTTACACCCTAGCACCTCACTTCCCTCACCTTAGTCCTGGCCCTGCTCCCAAGGCTTGTGAATTCTGAAACACACTGTTATAAACTGAATTGTATCTGCTCCAAAATTCCTATGTTGAAGTTCTACCCTCGAGTACCTCAGAATGTGTCTGTACTTGAAGATAGGGCCTATCAAGAGTAATTAAGATTAAATGAGGGGACTTCCTAGGTGGTGCAGTGGTTAAGAATCTGCCTGCCAATGCAGGGAACAGGGGTTCAATCCCTGCTCCAGGAAGATTCCACATGCCACAGAGCAACTAAGCCCATGTGCCACAACTATTGAGCCCATGTGCTGCAACTATTGAAGCCCACACACCTAGAGCCCATGCTCTACAACAAGAGAAGCCATGGCAATGAGTAGCCTGTGCACCACAACGAAGAGTAGCCCCCGCTCACCACAACTAGACAAAGCCCATGTGCAGCAATGAAGACCCAACACAGCCAATAAATTAATTTTTAAAAATTTTTAAAAAATTTTTTAAAAGATTAAATGAGGGCTTTTATTCAACATGACTAGTCTCCTAATAAGAAAAGGAAGTTAGGACACAGACACAGACACAGACTGAAGACCATATGAAGACAAAGGGAGAAGACGTCCATCTAAGAGCTTAGAATAGAGGCCTCAGAATAAAATCAACCCTGCTGACACCTTGATCTTGGACTTCCAGCTCCCAGAACTATAAGAAAATACATTTCTGTTGCTTAAGCCACCAATGTGTTATCTGTTATGGCAGCCCCAACAAACCAGCCATGTTTGAGACCTCGTGGAGAGGCTGTTGAGAGTAGGGGCTCTGGTATCACAGTGCCCCTCTGTGGCTGCAGTCAGGATTAGGTAAGATAATACACAGAAAGCACTTCATACAGTTTCATGAAAAATAGGAAACACCCTGTAAATGCTAGATATAATCACTGTTGTTGATAAAACATATGTACTTTAGTCTGCTCCTAACCCACCACCTTACACAACCAATTGTGACCACCTAAAATTATTAATTTCACAAGTACTTATTGGGTGTCAACTGTATAAACATGACACTCTGCTCAACCTCTTATGAAATCAAAGATGAAAAATAAGCAGTACTTGTCTTCAGGGCACTACCTAGAGCAAAAAACTGGAAAATTATGAAACCGAAATGTTCATCTGTGCCCCAATGCACCCATCATTTTGATTCCTGCAGCATGCCCTTCCTTACCTCACTCCCGGCTTTCCCATGTTTAACCATACTGCTATGCTTAACTATGCTCTCATAGCTAACTATCCTGCCATGCCTAACTAGACTCCTACAGCTAACTATACTGCTCCCTCTAACAATACTCCCACTCTAACTATATTCCCACATCTAACTATATGTTTACCTGACTCTACTGTCAGAGCTAACTATCCTGCTACAACAAACACTTTTCAGATGCCCAGAACAGCCTCAATTCTCACATCTTCAGGTATGATCTGGACTTGGATCTTTTCCCACCTCTGGAAGACCACGCCCCCTATAATCCCAAGAATTCTATATATCTCCAAAGTTTCTCTATATTCTACCTAACTAAAATTAAACATAAACCTGGACCTATCAATCATGCCACATTTATTTCTAATCCAATTAAATAATAATCCTCACCTTAATAAACATTTATTAAGCATCAGGTATACACAAGGTGACACAACTTATAAAATAGAAGACACGCATCAAAAACTATAATAATGGAGAAAACATGACCACCATTCACATGTGCTATGAAAGCCCCTCAAAGGTTTGCCCCAACCTAAGCCCAGATCCTACCAATACAAGTGTTAATAGACAACCAAATTTATGCCAGTGGGTTTTTATTTTCCCATTCATTTATATTACTTCTTTCTCCATAACACTCACAGGGATACATAAACAGGCCAGAACCCTGGAAATTTTCCACGTAGGCTCTACAAATGTAAAAGTTGTGTATAAACCCCCCTGTAATTCTCCATGCTGCCACCTCGTGGGCTTCTTTTGTAAGTGAACTGCAGTTTCTTTGGAGATGGGGCTAAGGATCTGACATAAGTTAGAAAGCTTTCTTTCACTCAACAGAGGGAAAGTTGCCACAGCTACAATGCCTATGCAGACTTAGATCTTGAAGGGCCACTGCAATACTCAAACTGGAGGTTTAAACTGGCTCGAGGTTAAACTCTAAACCTATCAGTTGAGGTTATTGTTGCTAAATTGAGCAGTAAGTCCTCTCTTCTCTTGACTAGCATGGGCCAAACAGCACTGATTACTGTCTTACTTTTTCATTTGATCTTATTAAGCATTGCTACTTGATTTATTAGCTTGAAAACCATGAAAAAGAGCAGAGGCTATTACATATATTTCTTGACTTATCTAAAAGGAGTAATTTAAATATAAATGATTAAAATGGAAGTGTTTTGGGTTTTACATTTTATTATTATTATTTTGCTTTTTATCAACTTAAATAAATCCATCTTGGAAACAGCTGGATGACATAAGTTCAAAGGTGGGTGTGCAATTTCCCAGGGAAAGAACTGTCTTCATTTGGTGAAAGGTGTTGATAGGCCATTTGGATTGTGTAAAGATTCCGTCTGCTAAATGGGGTAAAAGAGGGGGGAAAAGAGAACTCCATTGTTCTGCAGAATGTGAGTGTGAGGAGCAGGGAATGGGGACAAGCTGGAACAGAGAAGATGGAGCAGGAAGGAGAGAGGCATCAGCAGTGAGCTGTATCTGAAGGAAGGTGGTCCTCCACGAATCCATCACGAGACAGTGCATGCCAGTACTTAGACAGGGAAAGAGTCAAACTCTCAACAAAGTGATAGACG
This sequence comes from Hippopotamus amphibius kiboko, assembly GCF_030028045.1. Classification (NCBI taxonomy): domain Eukaryota; kingdom Metazoa; phylum Chordata; class Mammalia; order Artiodactyla; family Hippopotamidae; genus Hippopotamus; species Hippopotamus amphibius. The sequence goes on along the minus strand of NC_080193.1, from coordinate 90,649,441 downwards.
CTTAATGCTCTACATGGCCAAAGTTGAGGCTCTTTTAAGTATATGCCATGAGGGTCCTTTCCTATGACTGTAAGGTGTGCTACTGAAGTCTGTAAACTCCACACTCCCTTCCCTTGCTAAAGCCCTCATTAGCTCTGCCTGAGCTGTTTGCAATCTAGAAAGGCCTTTGTCACTTCGGGGAGGGATTTTACACGGAACCACCCTCTTTAGCTCTTACATCTTTCCTGCACACCCCATAAGAAGATGAGGTGTTCTGTTTTTTTGTCCATAGGTACTTTGATCAACACTGATGATTTCCTACCTCTAGAAAATGTATTATAAACATGAAGAACTGGTATAACAATTTAACCCAAAATTTGAGTATATCCCCTTCGTGATTCCTGGCACCATTGATGTCCTTGACAAGATGAAAGAACACTTGAACATGCACATCTTGGCCAGATGGGAGAATGACTTACAAATAAAAGCAATTTCTCCCGACCCCTGATACCCAGAAGAGAGGTTGTTTTAAAGACCTTGAGAGGAAAAAATTTTTTAACTTGGAGAGGAGACCTCTGGTACGATAGCAAGTTTCCAGTAAGAAAAAAGCAAAGCTTCTCAGGATAAAGGAGGTGCAGGCCTTCATTCCTCCACTGCAACACCTCATGTAACCATACAAGAAATCTGGAATCATGCATTGGATTTCCAGGGAAGCAGACTCTGAGATGGAATGATCTCACAGAAGGTTAGCAGAAATCACTCGTGGCTTACAGGAGGCCTAGTGAAGAGCACATGGTTTATAGGAGGTCTAGTGGGGAGCACTCATGGGTATAAGAGATCTAAAGGGGAGCACTCAGGGCTTACAGGAGGTCTTGCAGGAGGCCTAGCGGGGAGCCCTCATGGAACTAACACCTGTGTAAGGGAAGGGAAGAAAGGGGCACAGGGCTGGGCCTCAGCCCGCCCTATGGGGGGACTTCATGGTTGAGCTGTTTGGAGCTGGTACGAGAGGGCTGAGCATTTCTACCTCCATGATAATGAACCTCTGGATGAGGACCACCTGGGAAGGGAACATGGCCTTGGCTAGGGCAACTTTCTCCAGCCTAGGTTCTCCAGCAGGAGGCTGACAACTGAGGGCTGGCTGCTGGCAGCACTTCTACTAGGCGGCCCAGTAGCTCCTTTCTTGCTGAGGGAGGATCTACGTGGCACATCACAGCATCCACTGCTTGGCAGCCCCTGTAGTTGTTCCACGAGCTCAGAATTTCCTTCCTCTGGAAATGCCGAGAGTTCTTGCATCAGATTACTTCAAAGTAAGAGAGGCAGAGCTTTATTTTTTTCCTTCCTTGATTTTATTGTGGTAAAATATATTAAGTCCTCCAGGCATTATCACAAAAGCCTTTTGCTCTTAGGAGGGTGTATTCTAGAAATAAGGTTCAGAGAATTCTGCACAACAGTGAAGGCAGTCTCACCTACGTAAATTGATTAAAAATACGTTACAATTTGGATGAACCTCAAAAACATTATGGTACATGAAAAAAGCCAGACGTAAAAGGTCACGAATTGTATGATTCCATTTAGATTACATATCCAGAGTAGCTAAATCCATAGGGATAGAAACCCGCCTGGTTGTTGCCAGGGCTGGGCGTGGGGGATGGAAAACAACTGCTTAATAAATATGGAGTTTCCCTTTGGGGATATTTTGGAACTGGATAGAGGTGGTGGTTGCAGAATACTGTGAACATACTAGATGCCACTGAATTGTTCATTTAAAAATGGTTAATTTTATGTTATGTCAATTTCACCTCAATTTTTTCAAATGAGTTTAAAAAAAATCCTCTTCTTTGGAGGCAGTCTGTAATGTTAAAAGTAACCCTCTACTGGGAATTCCCTGGCAGTCCAGTGGTTAGGATTCCATGCTTTCACTGCTTAGGGCCCAGGTTCAGTCCTGGCTTGGGGAACGCAGAGGCAAAAAAAAAAAAAAAGAAAGAAAGAAAGAAAGAAAAGAAAAAAAAATTAACCCTTTCCTGTAGGAGCCTTTGCTTTTGAGTAACTGGATATTATCAAAATGTTGTTACTTCGTCCTTAGAGTAAATTTAGATTACATAAGGCAAGTCAGGTAAAACTGCTTGTATTTAAAATCAAACATCCTAGTCAAGTAGACACTGAATAGAAACAAAATTATGTATAACTATAAGCAACTCATTTAAACATGGCAAGTTATTTCTGTTTGCAACTAAACAGAACAACTAAAGCATATTTTCCTTCAAAAGGAGTTTGGAGTACTGTGATTAACACAGCCTTAAAAATTTGTTGAAATAGTTTTCAGAGATTTCAGAATCTCGAAAATGATTTGGAAAGGCACAATCCAAACAAACAATTTTTAAAAATACTTGATGAAAATCATTCATCTTTCATTGGTAAAACATGAAGAACTGCATCCAGATACTTTGCTTTAATGTGTTTGGTGTTTGGTGACAAGAAAGACAGAATAACAGTGTAAATATATTTGTTTGAAGCTGAACATTGTGTGAATTAAGCTATATTTAAGCAAATAACACCCTTTACCCCCACCCTCACTCCACCACTATTACCCAGCATAGTCTGAAATTCCATAAGAGAAATTTAACTCAGAAGTAAAAAGAATAGTCCAAAAGCCACAAAACAGTTAAGATACCAGGACCTTCGAGTGTCGATTTAAAATATGCCTAATAGCCAAGTCCATGTTCTAGACAAGTGAGGGTCAAATCAACTGTCCCCTCCCTCACCCTCTCCAATAAAAGAAGCATTTATAAATTTCATTGTTTTTCTAAAGCATTCCAAATTTGAAGATTTTGTATAAAATGCTTTCTAAATTTCAAAACACATTTAAAACCTATTATATAATGAAATTTAAAATTTGAATGTTTACCTAAATTTTCAAGAATGCAATATTCTTTTTCTCTCTTCAGCACAGTTACTTCAGACTGAAAATTTTAAATTTGAGGCATGGCATTTTGAACTCCATTCAAGAATCTGTATTCCTGCACTAAAACTAACTAGCTAAAGTTTCATGTAAATATGATATAAAACATTTGCTTTAAATTGAAATAAACTACATTTTAAGTATGTTATGTTTGTAAACCAAAGATGTCTTTTATAAATTGACTCCAAAAAACTCAGACATCCAAAAATATATACAAATCAACAGCAAAGTTTCCACTTGATCTTTCTACGCAGGATTTAAATGTGCCACATCTTTATGTTTTCCCAGTTATTGTGTATTAATTTAATTCTACTTGATCTTGATATATTCTGGATATTTTCTCAAACATACTTGAATTTTGAAAATTTGAATTTGTATAGCATATTTGAATTTATCCTCCATTATTTGAGAAATTGGAGTTCTGCCTTAGGGTTGCCTATAAATAAAATAAGGATCATAACCTAGAAATGGGTAAAATGGCAAAGTACATACATATATTTTTTATAATGTATACAAATATATATTTTTATAATGTATATAAATATATATATACAACCACATTTTAAAAAGAGGAAAAAATAAGGATCTATTTATCTGAGAAAGAAAAAGGTATTTCTGATTATTTTCCCCATCAGAATATAGAACTATGTAGACCACTCAACATTTACAAATAGCAATTCCAATAAAAATAGTAGTAAAATCAGAAGGACATGTTGTATTCTTAATAATTTACTTTTAAAATAAAGGCAGGTAGTTTCATGGAAGGTGATATAAAGAAGGATTGAGGCTGCTAAGTTAGGGCAGTCAAGGCAAATGATTAAAACCAGGCAGGAAGTGTAATAAACACGTCCCACTGCCCAGAGGCTGGCGCTCCAGGTCTAGTAACTCAAACCTCTCCAATTTGAACTCATAAGCCAATTACAAGACCCACTCCTACACACACACACACACACACACACACACACACACACACACACACTTTGCTTGCTCATCAAAATGTACTTTTCTGTATACCACTGAGATCACCATAGTTTCCTTTCTCCAAGTAAAATAGTAAGAACTAACTAGAACGAATCGGATAAAGGCAGCCACCCTCCCAGGTCCCCTAATCTCCATCCCAACAAGAGAGGTGCAGTTTGCACTATCTCTTCTCCCTCCCCTCCACAGTCAATCCCACCAACCCCAAATCCAGACTCAGTGCCTCACAGGTGATTCTTCCTCCAGGAAGAAATAGACTATTCCTCTTGGTTCATCTGAAAACAAGCTGAAGAAATCTAACAAAACAAGCTTTGATATACAGCTCTTACTTCAGAATGTTAAAATTATAGGGTAAAGAATACTGATTAACATCTACTCTGAATCATTCATAGAAACGACTTTTTTAAAATCTTTGCTATTTAAGGCCATGATAATTATTAGCATTTGAAAGGTGTTTCTGTTGGGTCACAGTTAGAACTACAAACTCTAAATAAATTTGTGCTTCAGTCAAGACAGATGAAAAAAGAAACTGAGTGATCCAAAATATGCAAAAGAAACCAGGAATATCGTTTTTACTTTGCTGATTTGTTTGAGTTTTTCCACATTTACCCATTGGATATCATTTCCCCATTCAAATATATGAACTCAGGTGCTACCAGAATAATTGGACTAGAGCCCATCTCTTGCAACCCTCCATGTTTACTCAATTGGCTTGTGCTGGAGCTAACTGGCAATATTCACTAAGCCAGTGTGGGAGGCTGGCCAGGAGCACATGGGTTATGTCCAGGGTCTGCAGGACAGAATTCAGTTTAAGAAGCCATGGCTTTGGAGTTAGCTTTGGCTTCATAAAGGAAAGCTCAACTCAAAAAAAAAAAAAAAAAAAAAAAGAAGCAATGGCTTTATGCCACTAAATACATATTCCGCTTTGAACCTGGTCTTCCACGCCCTCTGCCACACCTGTGTACTCCCATACACCACTGGCTGTCCAGTGCAAATCCCGTTTCTCCCAAATAAACTTTATTTATAATCAACTAACTCTTGCCCATATTATCCTCTATCCAAGTAATTAATGAGACCATTTTTATTTTACAATTTTTTATTTGGGAAATTTCTAAACTTATCCCAAAGTAGAGAGAATAGTAGGATTAGCCATATTACATATAACGTAGCTTTCACCTTGCTTAAACAATTATTACTATGCTTCCAACAGTATTTCACCTACTTCCCCGCCCCGCCCCCCACCACCATGTTTTTCTAAAATGGAGTATTTTAAGGCAAATCCCAATATCAACATTTCTTCCCTAATGGGTGAAGGCATTTTTAAAAAATGTAACTGCCATTCCATTATCACATCTAATAAAATGACCAGTAATTCTTTGACATTACCTACTAATACCCAATCCATACTCAAATCCCTCAATAATCTCGAAGCTGTCACAACAGCAAGTAAGTGGTAGAAGCTGGGATTTGAATCCAGGCAGTTGGGACTCCAGCAGACTCTAAAATCCATAACTCATGGAAAGAGAGAGTTCACTAAGAGCTCTGCGGGAATGGACAGTAAAGGACAAAATAAGCCAGGGGAGAGGATGCAAGGAGGCAGTAAGCAGAAAGCTTGTTAGTAACCTCAGCAAAGTGTCCTCAATCAGAAGAGGTTTTCAAGGTGTTTCCTTTGAGAGAACTGACAACCTCCAGGAGGGCAAGTTTGGAGGCTGCAGATGGAACCAGGTGGGAGGGCAGAGGAGGAGTCAGGAGACTCCCAGAAATGCAGTGCTGACACTGACAGCATCAGGACCCACAATCTGACTCCCACTGGGGCAGAATGCAGATGTGCCTCCCACTCAATGGGCACGGCTGGGCAAAAGCTGACACTAAGCAACAAGAGGACTGTGGTCGCCATACAGATCATAGATAGCATTGTCCACAAGACAAGATTCAAAATTTCCCTTTAGATAACTGCAGGTTTAGGTATCCCTTTAGATAACAGTCTCAAAACAAGGGCTAGAGAATAACTAGCTTTTGATTTAATAGGCCTTTTTTGAATATGGTTTCAAATATTCCTGCTGGTTGGTCTTATTTCAGTCAACAGCTACTTGGTGAAGTGAAACCCTTGTAAACTAGGAGTGCAGAAGAAATCCTAAGACAGGAAACTACAGCTCAAGTTGAAGCTTTGCAGCCAGGTCTCGAAAACCCAAGAAGGCACTGCTTAGACTGGCTGGTGTTCCACAATTAACCACAAGGTGACACTTTTGAGCCAAGTGCTTGGTAGTGTTCAAACCAAATGGGGCCAATGGTAACTTTTACATTTTTAGAGTCTAGTCCCGCGCAGCCGTGAAAATGCATTGTTTAACATTTGTGGCTCTCACCTATCCTACAGAATAAATCACACCCTTGGGAAAATTCTAGCAGATGCCGCTGTTCCCTTTCCTGTCTTTGACTTCGCCTACCTGCAAAGGTTAGGACTCCTTGACAATGTCAGTTCATCCTCTGTTGAACAAATGTTTTCTTTTTTATTTATTTTATCTCAGTACCTGCCTGTTTGCCTTATGCTGCCCAAATCAATTGTAGATGTTATTCTTTCCCAAAAATATAAATCTTGAGCCTTAGCATAGCGTATGTGGTCTATTTTAACTGCCGCTTAGCCCCTTACTCTCAACCTTCCAGTGGCCGCCAAATCTTAGTAGTTACAGCAATATGCCACAATATTTCTTGTCTTGAGCCAGCTTTCTTCTCTCTCTGGAATGTCCTTTTTTTTAAATTACTGGGTGGTGTTTCATTGTATGAACTACCACAACTTATTTACCAGTTGATGGACATTAAAGTTGTTTTCAGTTTGGGGCTATCATGGATAAAAATGTTAAAATAAAACTGCTATAAACATCTGCATTAAAAAAAAAGAAGAAGAACATGCATTGCTGAGACCTCCTGCCATGGGGAACAGAGTTGACTGACAGCCCCAGCTGCGGCCCCGCTGGATCCACCACTGCATTTGCCCTTGGGCTGCTCCCACTCAGACTGAGCACAGCTAAAACGTTAACTCATGCTCATTCCTGAGGGACCAATGGGTGACTTTGGCTCAAAAACCTGGGAAGCTAATGGGTCAGCCCAGCAGACCCTTCCTTGGACTGTGCGGCAGTCTCAGATTCTTCCTACCCAGCCCTCCTTCCTTCCCTCTCTCCTTCACTGCTGTCAGAACTTCATTATAGCTGCATTTAGGGGTGGCCTGTAAGACAGCAGAGAGGGAAAATCTTTCTCATAGGCAGTCTGCAGGCGGTGCAACTGGTATCCACACTGCAAAGAAAGGATGCTCGAGGTGAGAATATACACATTCCTCCACAGTGGCTCAAGGTCTCGTTCTTTGGTCAAGAACCTGGAAGGAAAAGGACTGAAAGACTGGAAACCAGGGGTAGAGACATACGGATAAACACAGGGGAGTGGGCACAAAGTGTTCATGTCTGTCTCACACAGTAATGCCCCCCAGAAAGCATCCATCATGGAAGAGGCACAGAACAACCAAGCAGGCAACTCAGCCAGTCAGTGTTGCCTGGATTTCCCCATCAGTCACCCCAGCACTGGCATCATGGGCTCAGGGATGGAGGAAAGCAGTAACCCAGCTCAACAGCATGGACCCCACTTAACCAAGGCCTGTATAGTTAGTGCTGCCTCTGAATGTCCATTCTGTCCACACAGAGACCAACACTGAGCCCCAAGATGCCACGATCCTCACTGAGAACAACAGCTGCTGGACGGCAAGTCGATACTTGGGCCGGTTATGGATGTATTATCGCTTCTTAGCTCTGTAAAAATGGATCTGGGCCCTTTAAATAGCTTCTCCTTTGCCAGCTAGCACCCAAGCTTTGTCAGTAGAGGGCGATGGAGAGATGCTCCAGGAAAGGGTTTTGCTTCCAGACTCCTGTACTGCCCGCCACCCTGCAGCCTCCAGGTGGCTGTGCACCTCCGTCAGCAACAGCAGCAGCTGCCCTCAGCACCCTAGAGAGCAGATTTCAGGCTAGTTCCAGGGAAAGATTTCTGTCAAGTTCCACCAGCAGAGCACCACAGATGACTAGTGACTTCTCTGCCATCCAGTGAACCACAGCCATGCCCTCCCAACAGGGTCCGGTTGTCAGCCCTTGGGTGGAGGGGTGGGTGGGTGGAGCTCTTCTCTTCCTGTCAGTCCTTGTAGACAGAGCTATTCCTTCTGTCTACTATTCCTGTATTCTTTAAAGTTCTCTTTACTTCCTACTAGCCAATCCCTGGTTATAGTTAATAATTCTTTTTTTTTAACTTTTTATTTGTTCATTTTTTACAATAAACTGCATATATTTAGAGTGTACAATTTGGTATCTCAGTCTCCCAATTCGTTCCCCCCCCCAACCCTCCCCGCTTTCCCCTTTGGTGTCCATATGTTTGTTCTCTATATCTGTGTCTCTATTTCTGCCTTGCAAAACCTCTATTTCTGATTTGTACCATTTTTCTATAGTCCACATATATGTGTTAATATACAATATTTGTTTTTCTCTTTCTGACTCACTTCACTCTGTATGACAGTCTCTAGGTCCATCCATGTCTCTACAAATGTCCCAGTTTCATTGCTTTTTACAGTTGAGTAATATTCCATTGTATGTATGTACCACATCTTCTTTATCCATTCATCTGTTGATGGACATTTAGGTTGCTTCCATGTCCTGGCTATTGTAAATAGTGCTGCGATGAACATTGGAGTGCATGTGTCCTTTTGAATTATGGTGTTCTCTGTGTATATGCCCAGCAGTGGGATTGCTGGGTCATATGGTAGTTCTATTTTTAGTTTTGCAAGGAACCTCCATACTGTTCTCCATAGTGGCTGTATCAATTTACATTCCCACCAGCAATGCAAGAGCGTTCCTTTTTCTCCACACCCTCTCCAGCATTTACTGTGTGTAGATTTTTTGATGATGCCCATTCTAACCGGTGTGAGGTGATACCTCTTGTAGTTTTGATTTGCATTTCTCTAAGAATTAGTGATGTTGAGCAGCTTTTCATGTGCTTCTTGGCCATCCGTATGTCTTCTTTGGAAAATGCCTATTTAGGTCTTCTGCCCATTTTTTGATTGGGTTGTTTGTTTTTTTGATATTGAGCTGGATGAACTGTTTATGTATTTTGGAGATTAATCCTTTGTCTGTTGATTCATTTGCAAATATTTTTTCCCATTCTGAGGGTTGTCTTTTCACCTTGCTTATAGTTTCCTTTGCTGTACAGAAGCTTTGGTTTCATTAGGTCCCACTTATTTATTTTTGTTTTTATTTCAATTATTCTAGGGCGTGGGTTAAAAAAGATCTTGCTGTTATTTATGTCGAAGAGTGTTCTTCCTATGTTTTCCTCCAGGAGTTTTATAGTGTCTGGCCTTACATTTAGGTCTTTTATCCATTTGGAGTTTATTTTTGTGTATGGTGTTAGGAAGTGTTCTAATTTCATTCTTTTACATGTAGCTGTCTAGTTTTCCCAGCACCACTTATTGAAGAGGCCGCCTTTTCTCCACTGTATATCCTTGGCTCCTTTGTCATAGATTAGTTGACCATAGTTTATCTCTGGGCTTTCTATCCTGTTCCATTGATCTGTATTTCTGTTTTTGTGCCAGTACCATACTGTCTTGATCACTGTAGCCTTATAGTATAGCCTAAAGTCAGGAAGCCTGATTCCACCAACTCCGTCTTTCCTTCTCAAGATTGCTTTGGCTATTCGGGGTCTTTTGTGTTTCCATACAAATCATAAAATTTCTTGTTCTAGTTCTGGGAAAAATGCCATTGGTAATTTGATCGGGATTGCATTGAATCTGTAAATTGCTTTCAGTAGTATAGTCATTTTCACAATGTTGATTCTTCCAATCCAAGAACATGGTATGTCCCTCCATCTGTTTGTGTCGTCTTTGATTTCTTTCATTAGTGTCTTGTAGTTTTCGGAGTACAGGTCTTTTACCTCCTTAGTTAGGTTTATTCCTAGGTATTTTATTCTTTTTGTTGCAATCGTGAATGGGATTGTTTCCTTAATTTCTCGTTCTGATCTTTCATTGTTGGTGTATAGAAATGCAAGAGATTTCTGTGTGTTAATTTTGTATCCTGCAACTTTAACAAATTCATTGATTAGCTCGAGTAGTTTTCTGGTGGCATCTTTAGGATTTTCTAGGTATAGTATCATGTCATCTGCAAACAGTGACAGTTTTACTTCTTCTTTTCCAATTTGGATTTCTTTTCTTTCTTTTTCTTCTCTGATGGCTGTGGCAAGGACTTCCAAAACTATCTTGAATAGTAGTGGCGAGAGTGGACATCCTTGTCTTGTTCCTGATCTTAGAGGGAATGCTTCCAGTTTTTCACCATTGAGAATGATGTTTACTGCAGGTTTGTCATATATGGTCTTTATTATGTTGAGGTAGGTTGCCTCTATGCCCACCTTCTGGAGAGCTTTTATCATAAATGGGTGTTGAATTTTGTCAAAAGCTTTCTCTGCATCTATTGAGATAATCATGTGATTTTTATCCTTCAGTTTGTTAATGTGGTGTATCACATTGATTGATTTGCATATATTGAAGAATCCTTGCATTCCAGGGATAAACCCCACTTGATCATGGTGGATGATCCTTTTAACACGTTGTTGGATTCTGTTGGCTAGTATTTTGTTGAGGATTTTTGCATCTAAATTCATTAGTGATATTGGTCTGTAGTTTTCTTTTTTTGTAGTATCTTTGTCTGCTTTCGGTATCAGGGTGATGGTGGCTTCATAAAATGAGTTTGGGAGTGTTCCTTCCTCTGCAATTTTTTGGAAGAGTTTGAGAAGGATGGGTGTTAGCTCTTCTCTAAATGTTTGATAAAATTCACCTGTGAATCCATCTGGTCCTGGACTTTTGTTTGTTGGGAGATTTTTAATCACAGTTTCAATTTCATTACTCATGATTGCTCTGTTCATATTTTCTATTTCTTCCTGATTCAGTCTTGGAAGGTTATACTTTTCTAAGAATCTGTCCATTTCATCCAGGTTGTCCATTTGATTGGCATATAGTTGCTTGTATTAATCTCTTAGGGTGCTTGTTATTTTTGTGGTGTCCATTGTAACTTCTCCTGTTTCCTTTCTAATTTTATTGATTTGAGTCCTCTCCCTCTTTTTCTTGATGAGTCTTGCTAGAGGTTTATCGATTTTATTTATCTTCTCAAAGAACCAGCTTTTTAGTTTTATTGATTTTTGCTATTGTTTTCTTTGTCTCTATTTCATTTATTTCTGCTCTGATCTTTATGATTTCTCTCTGTCTACTAACTTGGGGTTTTGTTTGCTCCTCTTTCTCTAGTTCCTTTAGGTGTAAGGTTAGATTGTTTATTTGGGATGTTTCTTGTTTCTTGAGGTAGGATTCTATTGCTATAAACTTCCCTCTTAGAACTGCCTTTGCTGCATCCCATAGGTTTTGGATCGTTGTGTTTTCATTGTCATTTGTCTCTAGGTATTTTTTGATTTCCTCTTTGATTTCTTCAGTGATCTGTTGCTTATTTAGTAGCGTATTGTTTAGCCTCCATGTGTTTGTGTTTCTTACAGTTTTTTTCTTGTAATTGATTTCTAATCTCATAGCATTGTGGTCAGAAAAGATGCTTGATACAATTTCAATTTTCTTGAATTTACCAAGACTTGATTTATGACCCAAAATGTGATCTATCCTGGAGAATGTCCCATGTGCACTTGAGAAGAATGTGTAATCTGCTGTTTTTGGATGTAATGTCCTATAGATATCTATTAAATCCAGCTGATTTATTGTGTCATTTAAAGCTTGTGTTTCCTTATTAATTTTCTGTGTGGATGATCGGTCCATTGGTGTAAGTGGGGTGTTAAAGTCCCCCACTATGATTGTGATACTGTCAATTTCCTCTTTCATAGTTGTTAGCATTTGCCTTAGGTACTGAGGTGCTCCTATATTGGGTGCATATATATTTATAATTGTTATCTCCTCTTCTTGGATTGATCCCTCAATCTTTATGTAGTGTCCTTTCTTCTCTCTTGTAACATTTTTTATTTTAAAGTCTATTTTATTGGATATGACTATCGCTACTCTAGCTTTCTTTTGATTTCCATTTGCATGGAATATCTTTTTCCATCCCCTCACTTTCAGTCTGTATGGGTCCCTAGGTCTGAAGTGGGTCTCTTGGAGACAGCATATATATAGGTCTTGTTTGTGTATCCATTCCACCAGTCTGTGTCTTTTGGTCGGTGCATTTAGTCCATTTACATTGAAGGTCATTATCGATATGTATGTTCCTATTACCATTTTCTTAAGTGTTTTGGGTTTGTTTTTGTAAGTCCTTTTCTTCTCTTATGTTTCCCGCTTAGAGAAGTTCCTTTAGCATTTGTTGTAGGGCTGGTTTGGTGGTGCTGAATTCTCTTAGCTGTTGCTTGTCTGTAAAGCTTTTGATTTCTCCGTTGAATCTGAATGAGATCCTTGCTGGGTAGAGTATTCTTGGTTGGAGGTTCTTCTCGGTCATCACTTGAAATATATCATGCCACTCCCTTCTGGCTTGCAGAGTTTCTGCTGAGAAATCAGCTGTTACCCTTATGGGAGTTCCCTTGTATGTTATTTGTCATTTCTCCCTTGTTGCTTTTAATAACTTTTCTCTGTCTTTAATTTTTGTCAATTTGACTACTATATGTCTTGGCATGTTTCTCCTTGGGTTTATACTGCCTGGGACTCTCTGTGCTTCCTGGACTTGGGGAGCTATTTCCTTTCCCATGTGAGGGAAGTTTTCAACTATAATCCCTTCCAGTATTTTCTCAGGTCCTTTCTCTCTCTCTTCTCCTTCTGGGACCCCTTTAATGCTAATGTTGGTGCGTTTAACATTGTCCCAGAGGTCTCTTAGGCTGTCTTCAGTTCTTTTCATTCTTTTTTCTTTATTCTTTTCCGCATCAGTGATTATCACCATTCTGTCTTCCAGGTCACTTATTCGTCCTCCTGCCTCAGTTAATCTGCTATTGGTTCCTTCCAGTGTATTTTTCATTTCAGTTATTTTGTTGCATGTCTCTGTTTGCTTGTTCTTTAATTCTTCTAGGTCTTTGGTAAACTTTTCTTGCAACTTTTCAATCTTTGCATGCAGTCTTTTTTCAAAGTCCTGAATCATCTTCACCATCATTATTCTGAATTCTTTTTCCGGAAGAGTGCCTATCTCCTCTTCATTTAGTTGTTTTCGTGGGGTTGTATCCTGTCCCTTCATCTGGTACAAAGTCTTTTGCCTTTTCATTTTCTCTGTCTTTCTGTGGCTGTGATTTTCAGTTCCACAAGATGAAATAGTGCTGATACTGCTTGATCCTGCTGTCTGCCCTCTTGTGGAGGAAGCTGTCTAGGAGGCTCGTGGGTGCTTCCTGATGGGAGGGACTGATGGTGGGTTGGGCTGGGTGGGTGGAGCTCAGTAAAACTTTAATCCAACTTGGTGGGTGGAGCTCAGTGACACTTTAATCTGCTTGTCTGCCTATGGGTGGGGCTGTGTTCCCACCCTGGTGGCCATTTGGCCTGTGGCGGCCCAGCCCTGGAGCTTACAGGCTCTTTGGTGGAGATAGCTAATGGTGGACTCTGGAAGGGCTCACGCCAATGAGCACTTCTCAGAACCCCTGCTGCCAGTGCCCCTGTCTCCGCAGTGAGCCACAGCTGCCCCCCACCTCTGCAGGCAACCCTCCAACACCAGCAGGTAGGTCTGGTTCAGTCTCCTATGGGGTCACTACTCCTTCCCCCTCGGTCCTGGTGAGCACCCTTTTTTGTGTGCCCTCCAAGAGTGGAGTCTCCATTTCCCCCAGTCCTGTGGAGGTCCTGCAATCAAATCCCGCTGGCTTTCAAAGTATGATTCTCTGGGGATTCCTCCTCCCATTGCTGGACTGCCAGGTTAGGAAGCCTGATGTGGGGCTCAGAACCCTCAGGACTTCTGCAGTATAACTGTTCTCCAGCTTGTGAGTCACCCACCCAGCATTTATGGGATTTGGTTTTAATGCGATTGTGCCCCTCTTACCACCTCGTTGCGGCTTCTCCTTTGTCTCTGGATGTGGGGTGGGTTTTTTTGGTGAGTTCCAGTGTCTTTCTGTCGATGGTTGTTCAGCAGTTAGTTGTAATTCCAGTGCTCTTGCAAGAGGGAGTGAGCGCACGTCCTCCTACTCCGCCATCTTGATTCTTCCCTAGTTAATAATTCTTTACGTTAAACGTTCCCTGTTCAAATGATTGTGTAGCATCTGTGTTGTGCCTTATAGTGATAGATACTCCAGGTAAGAGTTTGTCTTTCCTGTTCACAGGGACTCAGACATCACTGCTATCCAGGGGCTAATACAAGGCAGGATCCACAGGTGTGGAATCCCATGCACCAGCATCCAGCCAGGTGATCACAGTGGGTCTCCAATCATGCAACCATTGATTGTGTCACACCTCACACTTCCAGAAGCAGCCAGCCTCACAGGGGACTACAAAAACCAAGGCATGGACTTCCTAGGTGTTACAATGGTTAAGAATCTGGCTGCCAATGTAGGGCACACAGGTTCAAGCCCTGCTCTGGGAAGATTCCACATGCCTTGGAGCAACTAAGCCCGTGCACCACAACTATTGAGCCTGTGCCCTAAAGCCTGTGAGCCACAACCATTGAGCCCCTATGCTGCAACTATTGGAGCCCACGTGCCTAGAGCCCATGTTCCACAACAAGAGAAGCCCCTACAATGACCCTTGCACCACAGTGAAGAGTAGCCCCTGCTCACAGCAACTAGAGAAAGCGCCTGTGCAGCAATGAAGACCCAACACAGCCAATAAATAAATAAAATAAATAAATTTATATTAAAAAAAAAACAAACCAAGGCACAGCTGAAGTGCCACTGACCCTCTGAAACGATGGAGTACCATCTTTCAGGATGTGTGACCCCATTGGCTTTGGGAACAGGCTGGGAACCAAGGAGTGGAAGAGGGAGTGGCCCTACTTGTCATCACTCTCTAAAATCTACCATGGGACTTTGTACTCCCTATCCCTGCAATTCTGGGCTCTGTGGCATTGGAGGTCCTGGTCCCAAGGGGGTAACTCTTGCCAAAGGACACAGCAAGGTTCCATTGCACTAAACCATGTCTGATTCCAGGGCACTCTGGACTCCCTGTGACCAGGTACCAGTTGGTGAGAAAAGGAGTTGCCATGACCAGCAGGAGTCAGAGATACTCCTATACAGTGGGGACAGGGAGGAGGAACACATGTGGAACCAGGTGACCCACTGAGTGCCTCCTGATAAAATTTGCCCCTCTGTGACTGTGACTGCACATGTGTGGCAACCCTGACTGCAGTCCGAGCTGCTTCCTGCCCACTTTTCTCTTCTTCCCTCTTTTACATGTATCAGACTCCATCACGGTCTGAAGGCTATGGATGCCTTCTTGGGCTCCGTGCCCTTTATCCTCCACGGGCACATTCCCCAGAAGTCTCATGAAGTCTTACTCTGTCTTGGCATCTCCTTCTCTGAGGACCTGAACTAACACAAGCCATGAACCAAAAGAGTAGTGTGTGTGGGATGGGATAACATCCACAAAGATCATCTTACCAACAACCTCTTTTGACATGTATAATTATAGAATTGTTTTTGGTTTTCTCTAGATGTCTTTTTTTTCCTGTTATATGTCTTTAGCACCACGATCTGTAGCACTTAAAATAATGGAGAATTTTATGCTGGAGAGGGTGTGGAGAAAAGGGAACCTTCTTATCCTGATAGCGGAAATGTAAATTGGTGCAGTCACTATGGGAAATAGTATGGAGGTTACTTAAAAAACTGGAGTTGCCATATGATCCAGCAATCCCAGTCCTGGGTATATATCTGGAAGAGATGAAAGCTCTAACTCGGAAAGGTACATGCAGCCCAATGTTCATAGCAGCAGTATTTACAATAGCTAAGTCATGGAAGCAACCTAAACGTCCATCGACAAATGAATGGATAAAGAAGATGCAGTGTGTGTGTGTGTGTGTGTGTGTGTGTGTGTTTGTATGTATATCTCTGTGTGTATACACACACACACATATATATACAATGGAATATTACTCAGCCATAAAAAAGAATGAAATAATGCCATTTGCAGCAACATGGATGACCTAGAGATTATCATAAGTGAAATAAGTCAGACAAAGACAAATATCATATGATATTACTTATATGTGGAATTACCATATGTAGAAAATGATACAAATGAACTTATCTACAAAAGAGAAATAGACACAGACACAGAAAACAAACTTACAGTTACCAAAGGGGAAAGGGCGAGGAGAGATAAATTAGGAGTTTGGGATCAACAGATACATACTACTATATATAAAGTAGAGAAACAACAAGGATCTACTGTATAGCACAGGGAACTATATTCAATATCTTGTAATAACCTATAATGGAAAAGAATCTGAAAAATAATATATATAAATATATGTGTATATATATCTATATCTATCTATAAAACTAAATCACTTTTCACCTGAAAATCACCTGAAACTAATGCAACATGGTAAATCAACTATACTTCAATAAAAATAAATAAATAAAAGAGAATATTGGGGAATTTTAAATTTCTGTGCATATTTTTTTTCATTACTGAATGCCCAGCTCCTACTGTAATGCTGAGCATATAGCAGGGGCTCCAAATCACTAGCTGAAGGGATGAGTAAGCCTATTCAGGAACATCTAGTCCACAGCAAAATTTACCAAGTGTGTAGCAGAAGAACATTATTGACAAGACACTATTACAACACATACAGAAATCCTGGAGAGCAGAGTTAGGATTCTAGAGCACAGTGACAGCTGAACAAGAAGATCTAGTAAGGAGTTGGAGCTAAGTTTAGTGCTACGCAGGGAGAGCTCCGTGTCTTAAGCAGAAATAAGCAAATAACCTACAGAGATACAACGAGTTGTCAGCACTCAACGACACGAGGTACTTTGAAAAGCAAGCCCTGCTTCTTCCATCTTCTGCACCAGCCTGTGCTGGGGCCACCCTGCCCTCTAACATGGCTTGCAGTTCTTAGGAGCTGTGATATGTTATTATCTCCAAAAGCCTACTGTTAAAACATAGGCTAGGAGGAAAAGAAGATTTCTGATTTTTCCACATTCACAGCAGGAACACACTGTTTACGTGAGCATGGGCTCCCTCTCAGGTGACCCTGTACTTGTTCACACCCCAGAGGGAGAACCTCCTTACATGCTGCACCCAAGGCATCTCATTAGCCTATCCTAGTCCCGGACCTGCTTGGGATGCTGATAAAATTGCAGATTCTGGGCTCCCCACCCCAGAGCTTGGTAGATCATATACTTTGAACCAAGTGTTACTGATAAAGAAAGAAACTACTTCACTTGAAGAGGGAATAAGTCAATTTAAAGAGGTTTAATTAAGAGAAAAAAAAACATACATAATTTGTAGATGGCACTTCAGAAATCAGGATAACTGCCAGAAAGGATCAACTGAAGGCAGAATACTGAACCCTAATATATTTACATAAATTTTAATTAAAAAAAGTTTTGCATACAAAAGGAGAAACATGGAGAAAGGGGAATACTTTGGCTAAGAAATCAAGACACATACAAAGCACTGCAAAAAATACTACTTATTACTTTATTTTTCTTTTTAATTAAGAAGGTTTACACAAATTTGACTTCATGAACAAATGACACATCAATAATTACATAAAGCTTTATTGATCCAAAAGTATTTGCCACCAAAAATAAGGAGATCAACTCGATGATGGGTGATGCCTTAGAGGGCCAGGACAGGGAGGGTGGGAGGGAGTCGCGGGAGGGAGGGGATATGGGGATATACATATAAATGTAGCTGATTCACTTTGGTGTACCTCAAAAACTGGCACAAGAGTGTAAAGCAATCATATCCCAATGAAGAGCTTAAAAAAAAAAAGTCATTGTACACTTCTGTTGTAAAAATCGTAACGATGCCACAATTTAGATTTAACTGCCCACCTTTACAATTAAATATTAAAACCTTTTAGGAGAGCATGATACTTCTATCATTAATTTGAAATTATTTCACTTTTCAAATACCTTTCTTAGAAATAAAAAGTATAATCATAAAGTATGCTAATCTCTATTCTTAAAAAATTTTTTTGATTACAAGCTAAAGGGCATTGGTCTGGACTTTAAAATGCATTTATTTCAGGAACAGCTTTTGCATAGATGTAATTGGTAAAATTAAAAAACCAGGATATGAGTTTTCCATACAGATTATAAGTTCCTGTAAAGTACAGAAATTCATTGCAGAGATGTTAAGGCATTTGGGGATAAAGGACACGTCCATGTTTCCTTAGCTTAGAGCTTGGTTCTAAGCTTAGAAGCCTCTTTCATCGATTTGACAACAGAAAGGTCCCCTACTCCCTCAGGCCAGTTGTCATGATCTGTTAAGTAAGTGGAAAACCTCAGGTCAGACACAAATCTATTAACCTCATTAGTTCTCTTAGTTTCCACCAAACCCTCTTGTCATTTTCGCTGGTTCACCCCTTTTCTCAGAAAGAAAATAGAAATTACTGGAACAAATGGCAAAGGTTTGGAGAAAAACCTCAATTTGAATCCCACCTCTATCACTCAGTAGCTTTTGTAGAAGTTACTCTTGGAGAAGAGTCCTCTTCCTGAGCCTCAGTTTCCTCATCTATTAAAGGGGATAACAACATCTATCTGCTAAAGTTGAGAGCGTTCATGTGATTCTTATGTATAGCACTGGACATAACGTAGACATTCAATCAGTCTTACCTCCTTAATAATAATACTTTCTAAAATATGCTTACTTTGTACCAGACATTTGGAGCTGCCCTCCACTCCCAGCATCCAGTCTTCCATCTCCTCTCTCCAACAGCCTCAGTTTCCATTTAGAAAACCATGAAGTTCTGGGGAAGTGACCCTACTCAGATCACCGACTGATCTAAGTCATAAGTACACATTCCCCTGGCTGGGGTTACTGGTCGAGTGTGGTTACTTGCATAAGCTGGTCCCAAGCAGAAGGAATCTTAGAATTTGGCTAGAAATACTGAGTTGAAGTCATTCCCTCCCCTCTGTCTCTGTTCAGGTGAATGTGAACAAAGAAGCATGTAGCTTCAGGAGTGGCAGGCAGCTGTCCTGCAACCAGGAGAGCCTACCTTAAGTTATGCCCAACATCACAGCAGCAAAAACAGAGAGAAAAGAAAAAAAAATGCCATTGACAAGATCACTGAGCTGCAGAGTCAAGTCTCACCTGCTTTTCATTTGAGACAACACATTCCCTCATTGCTTAAGCCAGTTTGAGTTGTAGCTAAAAGCATCCTATCTGACACAGGACTTTAACTGTGTATTAACTAATCTAATCCTCCCAACAGCTGATGAAATAAATACTATAAGGGACCTCACTTTATAGAAAAGAAAATGAAGGCTTACAAAAGCAAATTTTCCCAAGAACATCAGCTAAAAAGGGTATAAGCCAAGCTTCCATCCCAGGCATTCTCACTGCAGCGCTGGCGATCTTAAAGAAAACTTCAGAAGCAGAGGCTGAATATTCCCGCTCATTATTTGGGGGCAGTGTATTCTTAAAAGATGGATGTGGCTGCTTTCTTTGAACACTTAAAAATGTTTTTTGTATTGATAAAAAACAGTATTAGAATTACAAAAGAAAACCACTTCACTGGAGGCCTGGAGAAACAGTCACCTTGAGTTTTTTTTTCCCCTTTAAAAAGGAAAAATGATATACCTCACTGTAACAAATACTGACTCAACTCCACTGGAGAGGGAAGTGAAAACAGTCTCCCCCCACCCTGGCTACTTTAAATACTATCAGAAAAGAATACTGTGTAACCATGTAGGCATTTCTGTATTTCCCAACGAGATCCTTAAAGGCACAGTGTCATGCACATCACCACAATGGTGCTATCAGTAAAGGAATACACTGGAGGGGGAAATAAGAAGTAATATTACAGATCCAAACTAATCAGTGATTAAGGCAAAGTAGGGCTGAACCTTTGATAAGACTATTAGCACACGAAAGGGTAGGCTGAAAAGAGTAGGTCCCTGATAGGAAATTCAAATACACGTATGTTAGAGCAGCCACATTTTAATTCGCTAGTAGCCATTTAATCAACTATCTTTAGCAAGTTCAAACACATTTGAATTTCATAATCTTTTCTACATTTTGGGAGTGATTAGTTTGGACATGCCTTGGATCCATGGATGTGTTTCGTCATTTGTGAAATTAGGGTACTAGACTGATTTTTTAGGACGCTTCCAATTCCAAAGTTCTATGGTTTAGCTATAAGATACACACACACACACACACACACACACACACAGAAACATCTGTGTGTAATGTCTATATTTGACTGAGCCTTATAAAAGTGCTGTTTTGTACACTAAAAATGAATGAATGCAGCAAATTCATATGGTTTCACTCAATCTACAACCCAAAGATAGTGTTAAATAGCACCATATCATCCATCCCCACCTAACAAGCCTGATTCTTCTGCTCAGATACACAAGCCACTTACTGGAGAAACAAAGAGAAGTTAAATCTCAAAAGTACGGCACCTTCTTGCCTCTGCTCTCTCTCTTCCTTGTACATACACACTCATATTGAGAACATTTTTCAAGGTTAAAATTCTACCAGCCTATGTATACGCAAACAACATTTTTAATATGTAAAGCTGTGTGCTCTAATAAAGATATTTAGATATTTTCTGGCCTAAGAACATTGCCTTTAGAAATCATATGATGACTATATATATTTTGTACATTTTTGATGTTCTACAAGGAAAAAAACCCATAGCTCCGAAGTACCTAAAGAAGTTCTGAAAACCTGAACAGGAGAAGGTGTAAAGGGAGGGACTACTCATTTCTTGACTGCTCACCCGGTACCTCAAATCCGTGCCTGTACAGAGACTGGCCCCCATCCACACCAACCAACTGTCCGGTGATAAAGGAAGCTGCAGGAGATAGCAGGAAGCATACCAAGGAAGAGATCTGGAAACAGAAGCACACACGTGCATATGAAAAATCAGATACTCATTTTTGACTGCTTCCCATTCCCAAGTAAACACATCTGAAAATACAGGACTGTAACGTGAATCCTACAGCCTAGAATGCCAGTCTTTGTGCACAATCATCGAAGGTACATAGATAGATGCCTTTTTCTATTTGAGCATCATTAAAATCAGGTACATGACTAGGGTGAAGGCAAGATAAAAAGAGCCTTGGACAGTGTCGAACGAAAGACACAACGTGAGGTGAACACAGTGCTCAGTGTCTGCTCTCTCCCATTTCAAATAATTCAGTTCCTTCCATGATCCTCACTGTTTTCATCACCACTGCATGACTTTTATAGTTTTCTCCCTGCAACAGTCATCATGTCTGTATAACAATAAACTGGCATTCTAGTTTGTTTAGTCCATGGTCTTTTCAGGCCAAGAGCCCAGAAACTCAGAGCACAGGAGCTTTCTACCAGAGGGACTTCAGAATCCCAGCAGCCCTGAAAAATACAAATAGGTAACTGATGAGTTCAGGAACACCTATTCCTCAAACCAAAGAGTTTCTCAAAGGGTGATCTTAAACTCCTGCATTAGAAACCATGGGGTGCTTACTGAAACTCCAGACTCCCAGACCCCACTTGAGATTGTCTGAACTGTAAGCTCTGGGGCTGAGGCCCCAGAATCTGCCATTTTATCAGGCTGCCAAGCAGGGCTGGGACTAGGGTGAGGCTAACAAGGTGCTTGGGGTTAAGGGTGCAGAGGTCAAGGGGACGCTCACTATGGGGACAGATCCTTCCCCTGTGCAACCCTGAGAGCAAGTGAGTCCTTAAATACTGTGTTCGTGCCTTGCTTGCTTCACCCCAGTCCTGGTCCTGCACAGAGCATGATAGCGTGTCTGTTTACATGGCTCTGCCTCTTTGAGGCTCTGAGACCCTGGAGGGAGGCAGAGGCTTCTCTCCATCCTTGTGTCCCCAGCAGCTAGTATAGGACTGCAAGGTCTGAAATGGAGGCCACTAGCCATATGACACAACCAAAACATTTCCATACAGCTAGCCTGAACTGAGATGTGCTGTAAGTGTAAAACCACATACCAGATTTTAAAGACTTGGTATGGAAAGAAGAAGGTAAAATAATCTCATTAATAATTTTTATAATGATTATATGTTAAAATGCTAATGTTTTAGATATATTGGGTTAAACAAAATATATTTCCAACTAATTTCACCTCTTTTTAAAAAATTTTTTAATGTGGCTATTATGAAGTTTAACATTACATATGTGACTATTATTACCTTTCTATTGGACAAAGTGGTATAGAATCAATAATTAAAAGTTCCCACATTCCTGGGAAACGGTTGATGGGGCTGGTAACAGGTAACCATCAGAACTAGTTTTACCCTGTGTAATCAATCAATGATAACTTGCCCTGTGAACACATTTTGTTAGTCAATTCCAATCAACGAGAGCTCCTTGACCCTGGAAGTTAGCCAATTAGGAAGACTCAAACCAATGAGCTCCTTTCTGAGTGTCAGCCAAACAACAACCCTCTCACCCAAGTAACCACGACTTCTGACTTCTGGAAGTCTGCAAATCTCTAAAACCATACTTCCCCCCAGAAAAAAAAAAAAAAAAAAGGTCAACAGTCTACTCCAAGAGACTATGCCTGACACACTCTCTTGTGTGGTTTTGTGCTGAGTTTTGTTTCAAATATTGAGCGGTGGCCCCATCCTTTGACAGTGTTTAGCATAAAATAACTACTTAATAAATTTTGGCATAGCGAAGGAGTCTTTTCGCATCTCTTCCCCTTAAATAAAGGGATTTTTTCATTGCCTAATTCCCAATACAGTGTTTTGCCAACAGACTAAGTACCATTAAATAATACTGAATTGAACTGAAACTACCTGCGAGGATTGATAAAAGACATAAATATCCGCACACACACAAAAAAAGACATAAATATTCACGATGCCCGATTTACTTTTGGAGCTCAACATGGAGGTAAAATGAACTAATAAAATTTTTATAATTACCAAATTAGGCACTATTATAATACCTTCAGATAGATTCTTCATAACTTTCATTTTAATGGAATCCAGTTGACAGACGAACTTGAAGTACTAAGTCAGGCATTTTATCAATAAACACTACTGGAGTCTAGCAACTTGTATCCACGTCATCTATGTGGGTAACATCTCTTTTAACTCAGTTTATCTGTTTACTTTCAGCTTTGTTTATTAAAGACCATAGGGATTTTAAATAAGAAGACTTGGGTTTGAATCCTAGTACCATGACCTAGGTATGGCCTTAGGCAAATTATTGAACCTCGCTGGCTCTTGGTTTCTTAATTTGTAAAATGAGTATATAGTATAAGTACAAGCCATTTGAAGGGTCTGCCAAGGGTTGCATTCCCTTTCTAAGAGATGCTGAACCACAGAAGCTCTGGCGGTTCCTTTTAAAACTGCAGTTTCATTGACAGCTACATTGACCCTTCTGACTCAATCCCAGGAACTGTCATTTAAAAGAACCTCAAGAGGGAGGGGATATGGAGATACACGCATACATACAGCGGATTCACTTTGTTGTACAGCAGTAACTGGCACAACAGTGTAAAGCAATTATATTCCAATAAAGAGCTTAAAAAAAAAAGAAGAAGGCAAGTCATTGATAAGTAGTTCCAAGCAGTTCACCAATAGCTATCTGTTGTGAAAGTTCTGCCCCAAAAGGGACGTTAGTGATTAGCTGGGGCAATCAGAGCATCTTGGAAACATGACCTAGGGATGCTAGGACCCTGTTAGGCAGAGGCTGAAACTTTCTCCTTATCCTTCAACTCATCACAATTCATCATCTCTCCTTCCCTTTACAAGCAAACTTTTTGAAGGCCTTACCCACATTAGTCACAGCACGGGGAGGCAGGGGATTTGCGAGGTCAAAACTATTTTCATAACAATAGTGAGTTCTTATCTGTGTTTTTCACTGTGTTGACATTTGTACTAATGGTATCAAAGCAATGATAGGAGAACAGCTGGAGCCTCAGCACAAATCACTGCCAGGAACACAGATGTGAAGAGGTGATCATTATAGTGCACGAGCAATCATCACATTTTTCAGCAGCAAGTACTCCTGGTCGGGGGGGGAGGGTGTCTATTTCACTTTTGAATGTCCTTGATAAGCACTAAAATTTATTAATCATATTAATCTCGACTATTGGGTACACATCTTTTTAATATCCTGTGTGATGAGGTGAGAATTACACCTTCAGTTCTTGTGCTGCACATGGAAGTATAAAGGTTGTCTCAAGGAAAAGAACGTGTGCTTGAGCTGCAAACCGAACTAGTCACTTTTTTTATGAAACATCATTTTTTACTTGAAAGAATGACTAACAAACTACAATTAATCACACGGGTATTTGGCAGACATTTTTTTCAAAAATGAAAGCAGTGAGACTGCCACTTCAAGCAGCTGAAAACAACTGACAGTATTTGTTGTCAATGACAGGAATTAAGCTTTCAAGTGAAAACTAGAATTTTGGAACAGTTTGTACATGTCACCATGAGCTTAAGTTTTCTAATACTTAAAGATTTGTTGGAAGAGATCAGTGATGATATTAACACTTGTGATCTCTTGATATTTTATCATGAATTGTGTTAACCTTTAGAAGGTGTCTGTAATTCAGTGAATCAATATTTTCCAAAAGACCAACGTCTGATGTTACAAAATCATCTATGGGTGAAAGACCCAGTAAAAGTGCAAGGAATACCAAGGAATTTTAATGTAACTGGAGTACAGAAAGTTCACTTGACATGGTTTCAGATTCCACACTGCAATTAATCTTTAAGAAACTGCCACTTGTTGAGTATCAAAGAAGAATATCCACAATTACCTGAAAAGGCTATTAAAATACTCCTCCCTTTTCCAACTGGCGTGAAGCCAGATTTTTTCACATGCTTTAACCAAAACAACACATCACAACAGATTGAATGCAGAAGCAGATGTGAGAGTCCAACTGTTTTCTATTAAGCCATACATTAGATTTGTGTAAAATGTAAAACATGCAAAAAATTGCTTGCTTTTGTGTTTTCAAATGTAGCTATTTTTCATTAAAAGTATTATTCATAGCATGTAATGCCTTTATTAAGATGATTTTAAATGAATTCATAAATATTTCTTAAATTTCTCAATTTCAACTTTTAATACAGTAAACATAGACTATAATTCATAAAACAGAAGGCGTGTTCTCTCCAAAATAAAAATTTAATCAGATCATTCCCTTCATTAACATTCTTTAAAAATCACTCTCAGTTTTCAGGATAAAAATGCAAGCACCTTGCTCAAAATAGCTCCTCAAATGTTGGATTTAACAGTATTGTCTAAAATTTAATATGCTAGTAGATTTTAGTTCAGCTCCCTCACCCAAGAGTGCATGACTACATTAAAGGATGTTCACTGCAGAATTACTGCAATACAAAAAATACAAATGGAATCTCAACGTGCAACACCAGGGTCTAATTAAATATACCATGCTACGTCCACAGCAAGTTGCAGAAAAGAATATAGAGTAGAATCCCATTTTTGTAAAAATGTCAGTAAATGGAAATATTTTTGAGCATGCACAGTAAATTTCTGGGAAGATATATATCAAACTGATAATGAAAGCTAGCTCTAGGAATTAGAACACATTTTTCCTCTAAGAGTTTTATGGCTTTACTTTTATACTTAGCACTTTAATATATCTGAAAATTATTTTGTATGTGATATGAGATGGGGGGTCTAATTCATTTCTAAATGAACAGCCAACTGCTGCAAGACTTTTGCTGAACAGTCTATCCTTTCCTCACGGATTTGAAATGCTACTTTTATCCTATAAACTCTCCGTATATATATGGTACTGATACGAGAGTCTATTCCGTTCCACTAATTTTAATCTCTTCTAGGACCAACCCCAGATGTGGTAAATGAGTATAGCTTTATAGTATGTTTTGATAGCTGGAGGGTCAAATCCCCTTATTCTTTTTCAAAACATTTTTGGCTTTTTTGGCATAAATATTTTTCTAGACAAACTTCAGAATCAGTATATTAATTCCAAAAACATAGTAAATGTATATGTTGATTTAGGGAAACTTGATTTTAGTAAAATTGAGTTTCTTCATTGAAGAATACAACATGTCTCTATTCTGGTCTTTTTTTTCTGTTCTTCAGTAATTAACTTTTTTTCATTTAGTGTTAAGTTTACTCCGAGTATTTTAGTTTTTATTATTATTGTGGAAAAGATCTCCTCTTTTTAAAAGAAAAATTACATTTTAAGACTGAGCTAGCAGGCATTTAAGAAAGCTATTGATTTTTACATACTTAAAACTGGCCACCTTATAGATATCGTGTATGGAACTTCATTTTGTCACAATCATCTGACTTGCTGAGGTTTCTGTGTACCGTAAATGCCGTGTGATAAAACAAAGCAGCTGAAAAGTACAATGAAACAATAAAAACATGCTGCTCTTAATCCACACTGTGTTCACTCCTCAATAAATACTGCTGTGAGTATTCAAAGCACCGTCAGGATGGTATTCCTGGGAGCCAGAAAGTACAGGGGAGATGGTTTGAAGGCATGGTAGCAACTTTCTCTATTAGCCAACCAGATGAAAAAGGACACCAAAATATTACCAGTCTCCAAAGTATAAGACAAAGTAACTCAAATCAATGGTAGAAATATACATTACCTCCTCTGGAACTCCAAGTCTTTTAGCTGGGATTTCCTGAATGATCCCTTCAACTACGTCTTTTGTCAAATGACTATAGTTGTCAAAAGCTGTCTTGGAATAAATGAATCCCTATGTTTAATATAAAACAGGAAAAAATAAAACACATAAAATTAAATTTTAATTGTAAAGACAACAGGGCAGTCTGTCATCCAATACCAACAATTAAGTGGTTTAAGTTTAATAGAAAAGTTAACATTTCTAATATTAATTTTTCTCAATATGGTCAAAGAAGTACAGTCAACCACTACTAAAAACTGATTACCTGAATGCTCATTTTGTGACCTCCCTTCCCACAATAACCAGCCAAGTTCGGGATTTTTTCATAAAAGACTTGGTTTCTGAAAGCATAATCTTATGAGTAGATCAGAGAAGCACTTCACTGGGAACAAAGGGAAAGGGGAGTCTATTTTATCTTCCACTAAGGCTTCTATGTTTTACAACGGAAAACTGGCCTATGGTTACGTAGGACTTAGAAAATGAAATATTTTCATGGCTTCTTACCTAAAGAGAAATTGCAAATAAAAAATTTAAATCCAATATAAATAAATTTTAATTTTAACCATTTAAGAATCCTTTTATTCAGTTTTTAGTAGCTTTCAATCATTTATAAAGCCAAAAAAATTACTAAAAACTGTTTAACACAGGATAAAGCTATTTGTTATTGGCTCATAACTATATACAGCAGAGGTTATTCGAAGGAGGGGAGGAAACAGGAGGGATGAGAGTAAGATGAGGAAATTTGGCAGTATTAATTACTCCAAACAATACTGGGGTGATATACTGGTTTCCAATTAAACAATTTATAAACTTTTATTTAAAGAGAACAGAATCTTCCAGACATTATATCTTCTAGACATTAAACCTAAAAAAGTCTCTGGAGGACAAACATGACTTCAGTATTGTGCTTATAACACCAACACATCACTAAAGGTTGTCAAGAAATACATATTCGGAGGCTAGTATTCCAAAGTATCAACTTTCAGAATGGAACTATAACTAATTTATCCTATAAATATTTGAGAGTAAGGAAGATAAGGTAATGTCAGCCCCAAAGGAATGAAGTGATGTGAAGATTCTGGCTAGGAACCTGCATTTCTTAGAGATGAGATTTCTCTAACATCCACAAGTCAGTTCACACTTAGTTCCCACTGAGTAGCATAAATAATATCTATAGATACTCTATAGATAGATCTATAGGTAATACCCCCAGATATTATAGAGTTTCAGATTGAGGGATGATCACTATCTTAGCAATGACCAGGAATCAACACAGAAAAGTAAATTTGAGCTGAGTTTTGCAGGATGCATGAGATGTTTCATTTATTATCTCTCTCAGAGTACACAGCCAATAATGCCCAAGGAAGCTTAAGCTATGTCTTACTTCACATAATATGACAGTTTTTGAAGTTGAACACATTGTGATTTTTTTCTCTATCATTTACATTATGTTTCAGAGAAATTTCCCCTTGACTTATAGTTGATCTTCAACTGGAAATTCCTTCCTAGAACTTTAAGTTTCTCTCTCTCCTAATAAAGGATTAATGATATACCAAGAAATAACAAGATAATCTAGAAAAATTCATTCTTTAAAGCAGTGATTCTCAACCTTCACTGTGAACTTGAATTTCCTTCACTGTGCAACTGAATCAGCTTTAAAAAATACCACTACCTGGATTCCATAGTTTGGAGTCAAGCTTATACATCACTACTTTGTAAATTTTTCACTGATAATTCTAATATACAGCCAGGATTAAGAATCACTGGTTTAATTTAAAGTTCTTGACAATCTGGTTATAATTCAATGAATACTTCTTTCTGATTTTATCTATTTTTTAACACCAATGTTTTCTAGTATACATGCATATTAACAAATACCTCTATTAACAACACAAATGGAATCAGAAGAGCATAATTTGTCAATGACTTTCATATTGAATGTTTACCTACAGGGGCAACACAATTGATCCTTATTCCACTGTTGGCCCATTCCACAGCTAAGGATTTGGTGAGGTTGTAAACACCTGCTCTGGCAGCTCCACTATGCCTTTAAAAGACAAAATACGAATGTTATAATCAGCCTCTGTTGAGTATGTCTCACGTTAACTCAACTAATAGGTGTACCAATGACCTATCAGAGTCCCACAAGAATATTCTTGTTATGAGTCCCTGTCTGAACTATAAGAAAGAACTAGGTCCTTCAATATTAAAGCAAAACCATGGCTATGTGATAGTCAAACAAACCTCATATAAGTCAAGGCCCACATAAGATCCCCCAAGTCACCATGTGCATAAGAGGAATATTTTGAAGAACTTTTGATTATGCAAGAAAACAAACAAATTGGTAACTTTGAGGGTTACAAGTGTGGTTATTTTTTAAATCAATTTTAGATAATAAGGGATATGAAATTTATACATCAGGCTAGAAATAGTATCAACAGATTTCTACACATACCAAAATTTAAATAAATTTTAATATATTTCCAGAGAAAAAGTTCAAAATATTTAGGTCTGCATCCATATACGGCAAAAGGTATAGACATACTATGGCTTAGAATTTCTAATTACAAGGTCCTCAGAACCAAGGATGCGAGATCTGGAGGGGTATCCACTCCTCACTAGAGAGCACCTACAGAGCCCCATTCTCCTGAAGAAAGCCCCCCACAGCTGCCGTGTCAGCTGCAAAAGCCCTGGCAGGACTCCAGGCAGAAGCCAACCACTCCATCTGCCAGAATTACCTGAGCAACCTCATCACCATCAAACGTGGCCACCACTCATGTCACACTGCATCCAACAGTCCCGGGTGGGGCTTCGCTGGTGGCGGAGGGCTTAAGAATCTGCCTGCCAATGCAGAGGACACAGGTTTGATCCCTGGTCTGGGAAGATCCCACATGCCACGGAACAGCTAAGCCCCTGCACCACAATTACTGAGCCTGTGCTCTACAGTCCATGAGCCACAACTACTGAGCCCGAGCACCTAGAGCTGGTGCTCTGCAACAAGAGAAGTCACCGCACTGAGAAGCCCACGCACTGCAGAGAAGAGTAGCCCCTGCTTGCCGCAACTAGAGAAAGCCCCTGTGCAGCAACAAAGACCCAATGCAGCCCCAAAACAAAACAAAACAAAACAAAAACAGTCCTGGGTGGATTTATAGGACAGGTTTCCTCACTTGCCACCAATGCAGGAGAGGCCCTTCTGGAGTAACGCCCAGCTGGACAGGATGACAGGGTAAATGTGCAGCTTCACACCACCAGGAGCAAGAAGCGGTGGGGCGGGAGTGGGGCGAGCGGAACAGATGAGCTTATGTGGGAAGCACAGTAGAGTCTGGACCCTTTTCTACGAGGAGGACCTAGAGGTGTCTGTCCCCTTGCACTCATTCCCTGACCAGCAGGGCCACCACATGAGGTCTTGCCTCTTATCACAGGAAGAGGCTCAGTAGTGAAGTGACATGGAGCCCCTGAAGAAGAAAGTGGCAGGTGTTCAGAAATGAATAGCCACCCAAAAAAGAAAACCACTAGAACTGAGGGGGTGGGGGAGAGAAAGAGAGAGAGGTATAAAATCAGAGACAAAAATTACTCTCTGAATTTCACCACGTGGACCAGTTTGTAGAATGTGAGCAAGAGGCAGTTGAAGGGTAGCGGAATATGCCACCCAAAATACGCTGCTGCACTGGTATATTACTTATTCTTAGCTGTGGGCACTTGAAAAACAGCAAATGCACAGAGAGGCTTTCTCTGAAACCCCCTCATCAGCCAAAAGGGATTCAATGTCATAAATCCCCTCCCTGGGAGTCTCATCAACCAGGGAAGGAGAGATAGATCAAGATGGCGGAGTAGGAGGAGGTGCGCTCACTCCCTCTTGCAAGAGCACTGGAATTACAACTAACTGCTGAACAACCATCGACAGAAAGACACTGGGACTCACCAAAAAAACCCACCCCACATCCAGAGACAAAGGAGAAGCCGCAACGAGATGGTAGGAGGGGCGCAATCACATTAAAATCAAATCCCATAAATGCTGGGTGGGTGACTCACAAGCTGGAGAACAGTTATACTGCAGAAGTCCTGAGGGTTCTGAGCCCCACATCAGGCTTCCTAACCTGGCAGTCCAGCAATGGGAGGAGGAATCCCCAGAGAATCATACTTTGAAAGCCAGCGGGATTTGATTGCAGGACCTCCACAGGACTGCGGGAAACGGAGACTCCACTCTTGGAGGGCACACAAAAAAGGGTGCTCACCAGGACCCAGGGGGAAGGAGTAGTGACCCCATAGGAGACTGAACCAGACCTACCTGCTGGTGTTGGAGGGTTGCCTGCAGAGGTGGGGGGCAGCTGTGGCTCACTGAGGAGACAGGGGCACTGGCAGCAGGGGTTCTGAGAAGTGCTCACTGGCATGAGCCCTTCCAGAGTCCACCATTAGCTCCACCAAAAAGCCTGTAAGCTCCAGTGCTGGGTCACCTCAGGCCAAAGGGCCACCAGGCTGGGAACATAGCCCCACCCATAGGCAGACAGGCAGATTAAAGTGTCACTGAGCTCCACCCACCAAATCAGATTAAAGTTTTACTGAGCTCCACCCATCCAGCCCTACCCACCATCAGTCCCTCCCATCAGGAAGCACCCGCGAGCCTCCTAGACAGCTTCCTCCACAAGAGGGCAGACAGCAGAATCAAGCAGTATCAGCACTATTTCATCTTGTGGAACTGAAAATCACAGCCACAGAAAAACAGAGAAAATGAAAACGCAAAAGACTTTGTACCAGATGAAGGGACAAGATAAAACACCAGAAAAACAACTAAATGAAGAGGAGATAGGCACTCTTCTGGAAAAAGAATTCAGAATAATGATGGTGAAGATGATTCAGGACTTTGAAAAAAGACTGCATGCAAAGATTGAAAAGTTGCAAGAAAAGTTTACCAAAGACCTAGAAGAATTAAAGAACAAACAAACAGAGACATGCAACACAATAACTGAAATGAAAAATACACTGGAAGGAACCAATAGCAGATTAACTGAGGCAGAAGGGTGAATAAGTGACCTGGAAGACAGAATGGTGATAATCACTGATGCGGAAAAGAATAAAGAAAAAAGAATGAAAAGAACTGAAGACAGCCTAAGAGACCTCTGGGACAATGTTAAACGCACCAACATTCGCATTTAAGGGGTCCCAGAAGGAGAAGAGAGAGAGAAAGGACCTGAGAAAATACTGGAAGGGATTATAGTTGAAAACTTCCCTCACATGGGAGAGGAAATAGCTCCCCAAGTCCAGGAAGCACAGAGAGTCCCAGGCAGGATAAACCCAAGGAGAAACATGCCAAGACATATAGTAGTCAAATTGACAAAAATTAAAGACAGAGAAATGTTATTAAAAGCAACAAGGGAAAAATGACAAATAACATACAAGGGAACTCCCATAAGGGTAACAGCTGATTTCTCAGAAGAAACTCTACAAGCCAGAAGGGAGTGGCATGATATATTTCAAGTGATGACCGAGAAGAACCTCCAACCAAGAATACTCTACCCAGCAAGGATCTCATTCAGATTCGACGGAGAAATCAAAAGCTTTACAGACAAGCAACAGCTAAGAGAATTCAGCACCACCAAACCAGCCCTACAACAAATGCTAAAGGAACTTCTCTAAGCGGGAAACATAAGAGAAGAAAAGGACTTACAAAAACAAACCCAAAACACTTAAGAAAATGGTAATAGGAACATACATATCGATAATGACCTTCAATGTAAATGGACTAAATGCACCAACCAAAGACACAGACTGGCTGAATGGACACAAAAACAAGACCTATATATATGCTGTCTCCAAGAGACCCACTTCAGACCTAGGGACCCATACAGACTGAAAGTGAGGGGATGGAAAAAGATATTCCATGCAAATGGAAATCAAAAGAAAGCTGGAGTAGCGATACTCATATCAGAAAAAAACCAGAGAAGGTTGACTGTTGTCACAGGAGGGGACACTAGATGTCAACATCACATCTAGACAAACTTTGTCACCAAATATCATACCTCTCATCCATTGTTCAAAGGCCCACTCATCTTTCCTAAAAATCATATACTCCCCACTCCAACAGGCCTAGATCCCCTCTCCCTTTTCCCTATTAAGGTAGTATTTAATCCTGAATTCAAACCCATGACAGGCAGTTACTCATTTTTCCCTGGATACCGCCCATGTATACATGAGGTATACATGTGAACAAACTTCTATTTATTTTTTTCTTGTTCATCTGTCTTTAATTACAGGGGTCTCAGCTAAGAGCTCAGAAGATTTTTTCCTCCCCTACACAGTTCTCCCAAGGTTAGCTGATGAAGAGCAGGACACTTAATACAAACTCAATGCAAACACAATAGCATTTTCAGGCTAATCTCCACACTCAAATATCTACTAAAGAAGTTGGCAGAGAAGAGTGTGATGTCAGAAGGGAAACTGCTGCTGGATGCCGAGATCACCCATGACAGATGTGAAAGCCTGAAGTCCCCAGCTCTCTGTTCGTTCCATAAGAAAGGAAGGATACATCTCTCATCTGCAGTATTTGGCAATGCAGAAAATTACACAGAAATTGAAGGCTACTGTGGATCCTGAAACAGCACATTCTAATCTGTTTGTCTTTGGGGATAAAAAATAATAATAATAATAATAAAAATCAGTGACGTGTGAAGAAAACGCAGAGAGTTTATCCAGAGAGATTTAGGCTTAACCAGTAGTCCTGGGTTCTGAAGGATTTGATTCCAGCTGGCATTACTGGGAGGTCCAGGTGGATAAGAAGCCTGAACGGACCAAGAAATTCATAAAAACTCCCTTTCCAGGAAAGTGACTACCATCAAAACAGAACAGATGGTAGACAACTGGGCTGCAGGATGGTCACAAGAGGCACTGTTCTAGCCACTCTTCTAAAGCCAAAGCTCAGAGAGAAGGAAGGGCATTTATCTGGACTAAGAGTTCTGTGAAGTTTCATTTTACCATCTGAATAACAAGTCTCAGAGCCATTCTTTCACTGAGAAAATTTTCTGAAATATTAAGCTCTTATTAGTGTATCAGATGCAATTTGAAATGTCTTACAATCTGTGCAAGAAGAGATTATGAGTGATAAACCACCTTAAAGGCTGTCACACTGCTTCATTTTCTTCCTGTAATTTATGAATAGGAGGCAGAATAATATCCAACTCTCAGTGAATCTAGCACTAAGTTTTTTCAATGCTTCTAGGACTTAAACATATAAATGAAATCATACATACATGCTCTTTTCCATCTGGCTTCCTTCACTCAGCAATTATTTTCAGATTTATCCACATTGCTGTATGAATCAATAGTTCATTCCTTTTCTTTTCTAAGTAGCACATTACACAGATATACCACGATTTGTTTATTCATTCACTAACTGATAGGCATTTAGGCCATGAATTCTCTCTGCATGGGAGATATGAGCTCCTTTTTGGCCCATCTCTTGCCCTTGTATTTATTGACAATGACCCAAAAGATCCGCAGGTCAGTCTAAGCTCCTTTGCACAGATTGTAATGGAAATTGGACTATTCTTAGACGACACTGAAAATGTCAGAAAATAATCAGAACCCCAGAGAAACACGTGTGAAGACAGCAATACAGTTCAAACACACACACACACACACAAGAAATACTAGGTAGCCTTTCAACAAATGAAAAGATGCTCCACTGAGATACCATTTCTTGCCCGTCAAGAGTTGTCCAGAAGTTGACAGGACACATTTTTGGTGAGGTTGTGGGGAACAGGAAGTCTCATTCATTACTGATACGAGTCAAAATGCAAAGAAACTTGCAAATGCCTAACAGGACACATTTACCCTTCACCCAGCAATCCAACTTCCAGGATAATACCCTGAAGATATACTTCCACAGATATGAAACAAATATTTACAGTGTTATTCATCACAGAATTATTTGTAATAGCGAAAAATAGAAACAAGAAAAATTTCTATTAAATTTGAGACAATGTGTGCATTTGGAACAATGAATTTGAAAAGAAATCTGTGATTCCATAGTGGTATACTAAAAAAGTTTAATAATAATAATAATAAAAAACATACATAGGAAGAAGTGATGATTATGGTACAAATAAAAGTCTTTTTATGGAAGAGTGTCAGCTAAAAAACACAGAAGTGGAACTTCCCTGGTGGTCCAGTGGTTAAGACTCAGCACTGGGGTCCAGTGGTCAAGACTCGGTGCTCCAAATGCAGGGGGCCCAGGTTCAATCCCTGGTCAGGGAACTAAGATTCCACATACCACAACTAAGCAACTACTGATTCGTGAGCTCTAGAGCCCGTGTGCCTCAATAAAGACCCAGCACAGCCAAAAAAACAAACAAACAAACAAAAAAACTAAAAAAAAAGCAACATAAAAGCAATTGTGAAATCAGAAAAATCAACATTTTCATACCCTCAATGTAATGAATGATTCAGGTAAAGGTCAACAATGGTTGCTAAAATCATGATGGGCAAACAGAATATTAATACAGTACCAAAATACCACCCTATAAGTTACTTACTAATTATAAAAGAATTAAGATCACCATCTTAATTAACAGGTGATCTCTGGGGTGAAAGAGTATAGAGGACTTGATTTTCTACCTTATACAGTTGTTTGTTTGTTTGTTTGTTTAAACTAGCATGCATTATTTTTATAACACTAAGATAGGTCCACTTCATAAAAATAAAAATTCTGTTGGATATTTTCTTTAATTTTAATTTAAAAAAAAAGAAATAATCAAACTTATAAAAGATACAAAAGAAATCAGCATAACTCATTTAAAAAAAATCAGACTCTAACTACTAAACTTGCGGTTCTCAAGTAGCTTCCTGGTATATTATTATTAAACTTTTCTTTTTGAATAGCCCTTTAAACTATTTTGAGACACTCTACTGAGCCAGTAGGTTAAATGAGCTGACTTTCTTTAAAAGGAAAAAAAAAAATTAGTTTCCAACATAAAAATTTATCAAAATCAGACTAAGAGTCAAATATGTCAAATTCCATTTAGGAGTAACAATTTATTAGCAATTCTGTTTAAAACTGAATAGGTATATCCACAGTATTGAAATATAAATTAGCATAGATTAGTTTCATTTCCACCCTTCAACAAAAAAGATGTCTCCAGACACGTTTAGTTACATCTGGATTAGGGTTGCCAGATAAAATACAAGATACTCAGTTAAATGTGAATTTCTGGACAAATTTCAACAAATAACTTTTAGCATAAGCAGGCCCCATGTGGGAATTCCTTGGCAGTCCAATGGTTAGGACTCCACCCTTTCACTGTGGGGGGTATGGGAACTAGGATCCCCAAGCCACACTGTGTGGCAAAAAAAGAAGAAAAAATCTACAAAAAACAAACAAACAACAAGCATGCCCCATTAAATCTTTGGGACATACTTATAATAAAAAATTATTTAACTGGGCATACTGTTTGTTTTTATTTTCTTGAAAAACCTGGTAACCCTAATATAAATGGTAATGTTTTAGAAGTACATTTTAAAGTTCAATACAGAGAATTCTAAGTATTGAAGTCACAACTCATTAAAGGGATTAATGATCTTGATTTAAGAAATTTTCCCTACCCTACTCCCCCCTATTCAGAGGACAAACTCAAAGATATAGGAAGAAAAATATAAGTGCTTACGTAGCTCTTGGAAATCCAGTTTTAGTAAGGACAATGATATTGACAATAGATCCTCCGTGGTCTTTCATCCAGGAGTTGTAAACTGCAGGATACAGACAAAAGACAATCCTATTAAATAATGTCCTGACCCTTCCCTGATCCCCTATTCCAGCATGCTGCTTATTTGATATTTTTTAACTTCTAATTTGTATTTTCTTTTATAAAAATACTGATTGAGGACTAGAAAGATGGTGGAGGAGAATAAGGACGTGGAGTTCATCTCTCTCCATGGATGCATCAGGAATATGTCAATAGATGCAACAATCCTCAAAGAAAACCAGCTGAACACTAGCAGAAGACCTTGGATATCAGAAAGGACTATAAAGATCCCTGCATAACTGGGTAGGATGAGAAAAGAAAAGAGAAAGAGGAGGAGAAAAAAAGGGACAGGACCTGCACCCCAGGGCAAGGGAGCTAAAGCAGAAGAGATTCCTAAATTCAGGGAAACACCCCCTTATGTGATGGGGAAACCTCCTCTTCAATGAGGAATTCAATTGGGACAGAAGAGAGGCATTTGGGGCTGTCCAAAGAGGGTGAAGCGGCCAATCTGTGGCAGACGGGAAAGGGAGAAACACACAGAGGGTCCGTACTGTGGCCCTGCATACCCCAGACTGAGATGTGGGTCACAGTAGTGCAGGGGGCCTCGGAGCTGGAGCGTGGTGACTGGAGAACAGGGTGAGAACTGCTGTTGGCTGCAGGGAGATGGACTGAGGGAACGGGAGGGAAGAAATCTGCAGCAGGGAATGCCTACCAGGGAAGAATGGGCTGCCATGGAAGCAGGGCACTATTGCTAAGTCACACACAGGGGGAGGAGCCACACTGTGGCCTTTCTCCCCACCTGCAGATGAACGATAAAGGAAGCCTTCCCTGAGGCAGACGCAAGAGTTCCAAGGCAGCCTCAGGACCAGACTCCCGAGGTTGGACCACATGTGGAGGTAGGGACAAAACCAAAGCTGAACGCTAGGGACAGGGGGTACTAAGGAAGAGTAGTGAAAATCTCTCCATCAGCTGTACAAGCTGCAGATTAAATCCCCACAATCAGCTAGGTAGACCCTGTGTCTTTGGAATGTTTGAGTAGACAATGAATGTTCCCACAAATGAAAACGGTCTAGCTCTGGCAGCTGTGGAATTTGGGAGC
The DNA here is from genome assembly GCF_030028045.1 of Hippopotamus amphibius kiboko. Classification (NCBI taxonomy): domain Eukaryota; kingdom Metazoa; phylum Chordata; class Mammalia; order Artiodactyla; family Hippopotamidae; genus Hippopotamus; species Hippopotamus amphibius. Next base: position 90,611,969 of record NC_080193.1, on the reverse strand, counting down.
AAACACACACAGGAACTGGGCCAAATCAGAGCCTAAGTGGACCCCACAGGGCTCACAGCAGGTCCAGAGTCCAACCCAGAGGCAGAGGAGGGCCTCTTGGGAAGGCAAGGGTGGCCTGTAACTCAAGGAGTGTACAAGGACACTTATAGCTGAGACCTCAAGGAAACAGAATTATTATTATTAATTCCATTGTTTTGATTCAATCTGCTGTTGGTTCTGGCTTTTTTTTTTAAATTACTATTTTAGTCTTATGAGATCTTTGTGTTTTATAACATATTTTTTATTCTATTTTTTACTTTTATCTTTATTTTTATTCTTTTTATATATTTCTGTGCCTAGTTGGTGTTTCTGTTGTGCTGAGTTCTTTTCCCCTATCTTTTTTCTTCTTTCTCTTTACTACATTTTTTTTTCTTTTTCTTTTTATATTTCCATTTATACATTGCTTTTCTGTTGTTCAGTGTTTTATCCCTTTTTATTCTATCTTATTTTATTTTATCTTATTTTTAATCATTATTATTGGTCTGTTCTGTTTCCTTGCTTTATTCTTTAGTTGACACACTGCTTTGGTTTTTGTTTTTAGGTTTCGTCTTTATCTTAGTTCTAATTCTAATTGTTTGATTTCATTTGGGGGATCTTCAGTCTATCTTGCTCTTTGTTATATTTGGTCCTTGTTTCTATTTGGTCCTTGCTATATTTGGTCCTTGTTTTCACCATTTCTCTGGGGTTTTGTTGTCTTTTTTCTTTCTTTCTTTCTTTTTTCTTTTCTCCTCCTTTTTAAATTTTTTTTAATATATTTCCATTTATATGTTGATCTTCTGTTATTGTCTTCTTTCCCTTTTCTCTCCCTCTTTTTTTTTAAGTCATTCTTGTCAGTTTGTTTTGTTTCTTTGCATCAGTCTTTAGTTGGCACTCTGCTTTGGTTTCATTTTTTTGGTTTTGAGTTTTTGTTGGTTTTCTTTTTAATTGTCTGATTTCATTCCAGGGTTCTTTTGTCTGATTGTTCTAGTGCTTTATGTTTTATTGGGTTCTGTTTTTGTTTCTCTTGTGTGTGTACATGTTTCCTTGTTTCAGTATTTGTTTGATTTAACTTTTTACCATTAGTCTGGGGCTTAGTTAGTCTTTTTAAATCTTCTTTACTGCTAGGATGAGCAACCTGTGGGGCCTTGATTCCTCAACCAGAAGTTGGGCCTGAGGCTCTGGGGTGGGAGCATTGAGTCCAGGATGCTGGACAACTAGAGAATCCCCAGCCACAGAGAATATTAACTAAAGAGCGCTCTCATGGAGGCCTCTATCAGAGTCTAAGATTCGGCTCCGCCTGATGCCTGCAACTACCAGTGCTGGATGCCTCACACCAAATTACATCAAACTACAAACAAGACAGGAACACAAACCCACCCATCAGCACAGACTACCTAAAGTCATATTAAGCTCACAGATACCCCAAAACACATCACCTGACATGGCCCTGCTCATCAGAGGGAAAAGACTCAGATCCACCCACCAGAACGCAGGCACCAGTGCCTCCCATCAGGGAGCCTACTCAAGACACTGGACCAACCCCAACACAGGGGCAGAGAACAGAAGCAAGAGGAATTACGACTAGGCAGCCTAGGGAAAGGAGACCTCAAACACTGTAAATTAGACAAAATGAGAAAACAGAGAAACATCTTGCAGGCAAAGCAGCAAGAAAAAAACCCACAAGACCAAATAAATGAAGAGGAAATAGGCAAATTGCCTGAAAAAGAATTCAGAGTAATGATAGTAAAGATGATCAAAAATCTCAAAAACAAAATAGAGAAAATAAAAGAAACATTTAGCAAGGACCTAGAAGAACTAAAGAGCAAACAAACAGTAATGAACACCACAATAACTACAATTAAAAATACTCTAGATGGAATCAACAGCAGAATAACTGAGGCAGAAGAATGAGTAAGTGAGCTGAAAGATAGAATGGTGGAAATAACTGCAGAATAAAGAAAAGAAGAATAGAAAGAATGGAAGACAGTCTCAGAGACCTTGGGGACAACATTAAACACACCAACATTTGAATCATAGGCGTCCCAGAAGAAGAAGAAAAAAAGAAAGTGTCTGAGAAAATATTTGAAGAGATTATAGTTGAAAACTTCCCCAACATGGGAAAAGAAATAGTTAATCAAGTCCGAGAAGTGCAGAGAGTCCCATACAGAATAAACCCAGAAAGAAACGTACTGAGACACATATTAGTCAAACTAACAAAAATTAAACACAAAGAAAAAAATATTAAAAGCAGCAAGAGAAAAGCAACAAACAACATATAAGGGAAAACCCATAAGGATAACAGTTGATCTTTCACAGAAACTCTGAAGACCAGAAGGAAGTGGCAGGATATATTTAAAGTGTTGAAAGGGAAAAACCTACAGCCAAGAATATTCTACCCACAAGAATCTCATTCAGATTCGACAGAGAAATCAAAAGCTTTACAGACAAGGCAAAGTTAAGGGAATGCAGCACCACCAAACCAGCTTTACAACAATTGCTAAAGGAACTTCTCTAGGCAGGAAACACAAGAGAAGGAAAAGACCTACAAAAACAAACCCCAAACAATTAAAAAAATGGTAATAGAAACATAATTACCTTAAATGTAAATGGATTAAATGCTCCAACCAAAAGACACAGACTGGCTGAATGGGTACAAAAACAAGACCCTTAGACATGCTGTCTACAAGAGACCCACTTCAGACCTAGGGATGCATACAGACTGAAAGTGAGAGGATGAAAAAAGATATTCCTTGCAAATGTAAGTCAAAAGAGAGCTGGAGTAGCAATACTCATATCAGACAAATTAGACTTTAAAATAAAGATTATTACAAGAGACAAGGAAGGACACTACATAATGATCAAGGGATCCATCCAAGAAGATATAACAACTGTAAATATCTAGGCACCCAACTTAGGAGCACCTCAATACAGAAAGCAAATGCTCACAACCATAAAAGGGGACATCAACAGTAACACAATAATAGTAGGAGACTTTAACACCCCACTTACACCAATGGACAGATCATCCAAACAGAAAATAAATAAGGAAACACAAGTTTTAAATGACACATTAGACCAGATAGACTTAATTGATATTTATAGGACATTCCATCCAAAAACTACAGAATATACTTTCTTCTCAAGTGCACAGGGAACATTCTCCAGGATAGATCACACTTGGGTCAAAAATTAAGCCTTGGTAAATTTAAGAAAATTGAAATCATATCAAGCATCTTCTCTGACCACAATGCCATGAGACTAGATATCAATTACAGGAAAAAAACTGTAAAAAATACAAACACATGGAAGCTAAACAATACGCTATTAAACATCCTTTCTACTCACACAAATAAAAACAATGCTAGAGATGAATGTCAGGACTCACTTCAGCAGAAGTCCAATTTTTAGAATGTAAAGTCCAGAGAACAACTCAATGCCCATCCCTATTAAAAGCTTAAGCAAAAATAAGAATGCCTACCCATTATTATTTAATGCTTTCCAGTGAATTCTTACCAAATCATAATATATGTCAGAAAAAAAAGGAGGTAAAACCACAGGAAAACATACAATATTTTTTTAACCTAAGACATTTTTTCACACTATTTTCACACTGCTGAAATTAGCATATGTCTTACAGTTGGTGACATCTTACAATTACAATTACATGGTTTTTACTTTCTTCCTATATAAAGTGATGGTGCATTTCACAGTTGACTATATCTTTGACTCCAAGAAATAGCACAGTAGTTATTTTTAGACAGCCTGATTATATACCTAGAAAGCCCAACAGACTAATTTGACAAACCATCATATCAATATAAAGCTGCATATCATTAGAAAAAGCCACAAAATAAATTTAAAAAAACAACTCTATAAACCAACAACAATCCAGTTGAAAATAAGTGGAAAAAGAGCCCGTTCAAAATAGCAATAGCCATCAAAAACATGTAGATATAACCTTAATAAAAATATGCATATGCGATCTATACAATTAGAACCACAAACCTTTGCCAAAAGATATAAGAGCTCATTAATGAAAAGACATGTTATGACAGGGAGACAATACTTAAACATGTTAATTATCTCCAAATTACTAATAAGTTTAATATAATTCTAATCAAATTCCCAACAGGATTTTTGAAGAAGTGTGAATACAAAATTCATCTGAAAAAAGTAAATGGTCATGAATAGCCAAGAACAGTTTGGAAATGAAAATAAAGCAGGGACTTCCCTGGTGGCACAGTGGAATCTGCTGACAATGCAGGGGACATGGGTTCGAGCCCTGGCCCAGGAAGATCCCACATGCCGCGGAGCAACTAAGTCCCGTCCACCACATCTACGGAGCCTGCACTCTAGAGCCCGTGAGTCACAACTACTGAGCTCACATGCTGCAACTACTGAAGCCCATGCACCTAGAGCCCGTATTCTGCAACAAGAGAAGCCACCACACTGAGAAGCCTGCACAGCACAACAAAAAGTAGCTCCCGCTCACTGCAACTAAAGAAAGCCCGCATGCAGCAAGGAAGACCCAACACAGCCAAAAATAAATAAATAAATAATAAGAAATTTTAAAAAAAGAAAGCCATATGCCATATCAAATACATATTTTTAATTGCAAAACCATCTGATACTAGTACAAGAAAAGAAAATAAATGTATTTAAATTACCCTATATAGACTTTCTGCTTCTGGTTAAATACTACCATATACTTCACAACTCTGAATCATCATTGTGTTTTTCTCCTGACACTTTCCTGGAACTATTATGGGGATATTTCTTCAAGATATTTAAGATGGTCATCAGAGAAACTATACAACCACCAAGAGCAAATGCAGAAGAAAGACAAACGTGCAAAAACAAAGTTTCCTAAAACAACATGGAAGGTTTATGGGCAACCACCAACCTGAGAAGAACCATAGCGATTGCAAAACCAAACGATTTGGAGAAAGGAGGTTAAGTTTTCTAGTGTCCAAATTAAAGAACAAACCCTATGGTCAAAAGAGATCAAGGGTCCTTTATTTCTTGCAATATTTTTTATTGTGGTAAAATACACATAACCTAACATTTACTATCCTTAACATTTTAAAGTGTTCAGTTCAGCGCTATCAGGTACATTCATATTGTTGTGCAACCATCACCACCGTCCATCTCTAATATTCTTTTCAACTTTAAGAACTGAGACTATACTCATTAAGCAATAATTCCTCATTCCCCACTCCCTGCAACCCCTGGCAACCAGCATTCTATTTTCTGGATCAATGGTTCTTTTACAAAGTTTGAAATTACTGGTGTTTAATGGGCTTTGAGGCAGCATGATATGATGGAGAGTAGATGTGATTTAGAAGACTTGAGTCTGAGGCCTGCCTCTAGGTGATCTTGGGCTGGTTGGCCTAAATCTGAGCTCAGATATGATACCTTTTGTCCTACCTACTACATCAAGGAAGCATTCTGAGTATTAAACGAGATAATGGATGCAAATACCCGATGCATAAACAAAGTTTTTAAGAAAAAGAAAATGCTTTAAGAGTAAACAATTTGACAGCATGCCATAGGAAACTGATCGTGTAAAAAACAGACTCAGCATTTTTAAAAAAGGCCACAAAATAATTTTTACATGCTTACTCTCAAGATTTTTTAAAAATCCTGTTTTCACTGTGGAAAAGGGATATACAAATATGGAAGGGGAAAAGGTGAGGAAGAACCCAGCGGTGCTGGATTTGAACTGAAATTATCAGTATCAACTCATTACTTTTTTCAATGCACTGTTCAAATACATACAAAAATAAAGTCGTATAACGAATCCCAGATTTTTATCATCCTGATTCAACATTATCAGGTTATAGCCTCTTTAGTTTGAACTATATCCTCACTCATTTCCCTTCCTCTTGGATAATTTTGGAAGCAAATTTTAGACATCTTACCATTTCATATAAAAATAGTCTTATATTTATCTCTTTAAAAAGAGGAACTTTTTTAAAGAATACAATTCCAATACCATTAACACACTTAAAAATGAACAATAACTCCTAATATCATCAAATATCCCGTCAACGTTCATATTTCCCTGATTATATAACAAACATTTACAGTACGTTTGTTCGAATCAAGCTCCAAATAAGGCCGACACAGGGCAGGACGCTCATGTGTCTCTTAGTCTCTTTTAATCTATAGTTTCTCTCTCTATTCTTTGTTTTCTTCCTCACAGTTTGTTAAAGAAGCCGGGGCACTTGTCTTGTAGTTTCCCAGACAGGTTGAACCCAGAAGACTGGTGATGCTCAAAACTTCACCTTGATGCCAACCAATCCAAGAGTTGTGCACAAGCTGATCACGACCCTGCAGTCCCCTCCCTCACACTGCCTTTAAAAACCCTTCCCTGGGCTTCCTAGGTGGCGCAGTGGTTGGGAATCTGCCTGCCAATGCAGGGGACATAAGTTCAATCCCTGCTCCAGGAAGATCTCACATGCCGCGGAGCAACTAAGCCCGTGCGCCAGAAAAAAAAAAAAAACCCTTCCCTGAACACTACGGGGGAGCTTGGGTCTTTTGAGCATGAGCTGCTCGTTCTCCTTGCTTGATGTCCTGCGGTAAGCATTGTACTTTCCTTCACTGCAACCCAGTGTTCAGTTGATTGGCTTTACTGCATGCAGGCGAGCAGATCCAAGTTTTGTGCAATCACATAACCATATAGCTTTCTAGATTTCTGTTAGGACAAAATATTCTATGCTTATCTTGCACATTTCCTTCCCCAGACCTGGAATAAGCTATTTCTCTAAGGAGTCCCAATTCCTTTTAATTGGAAATAAAACTCAGAGACCATAATATGGGTGCTAGGAGCATGCACTATTACTGAATGAATGACTGCTTCTTTTCAGTGCACAAAGTCAGAATATACATATTTTATTTTAACAAAAAAATATATCTTGAGTCCATACTAATGCCTCTAATTAAATTCAGGACTATAGGAGCTTTTACTTAACCTCAACTGTCTACATTCATTTCTCCTTTTGCCCATGCCAAAAGTCCTGGTTCTCAGTTGTACTAAAATAACTTATTTACCCACTTTAGCCCACATTACACACCACAACAGACTCAGGATAATACTGCCAATGCTACTAGACTTTTAGGGAAATTCCAATGTGATTATGTAATCATTGACTTTACTGAGTTACTGTATATTTCCTTTGGTGTGATAACGGTATTGTAGCTATAGAGAAAACATGTCTTTATCCTTAAAAAATGTATAGACAAAGTGTGATGATGTCTGTAATTTACTTCCAAACTGTTCATGAAAAGGGTGTTGGGGAGGGGTTGAGGGGGATATAGGGAGGGAGGGAGGAAGAGAGGGGGAAAGACACACAGAGAGAGAATGTAAATGCAGCAAAATGTCAGCACTTGGTGAATCTAAATGAAAAGTACGCAGACAGGGCTCAGAGATACAGTAGGTTCGGTTCCAGACCACCACAATAAAGCAATATTGCAATAAAGTGAATCACACAAATTTGTTTCCCAGTACATATAAAAGTTACATTTATATTATACTATAGTCTATTAAATGTGCAATAGCATAATGTCTAATAAAACAGTGTACAACCTTAATTTTAAAATATTTTGTTGCTAAAAAGTACTAACCATCATATGAGCCTTCAGCAAGTTGTAATCTTTTTGCAATAGGAACATCAAAGATTACTGGTCACAAATCATCATAACAAATATAATAATAATGAAAAAGTTTGAAATATTGTGATAATTACCAAAATATGACACTGAGACACAATGTAAGCAAATGCTGTTAGGAAAACAGTGCTGAAAGTCTTGCTTGATGTGCAATAAAGCAGAACATAATAAAATGAGGTATGCCTAATAGGAGTTCATTGTATTATCTCTTTAACTTTTTCATATATTCAAGATTATTCCAAAAATAAATTGGGAGAAAAAAATTCCTATATTAGTAAAATGAATAATTAAAGGCTACAAGAAAGTCTAAATCACCAGTAATTTATATGTGGATATTCTCACAATTCTTTAACAACAGCATATCATGTCAAAGAGTACAAGTTGAAAAAGTTGGAACTTCATGGCAGTCATAACTTAAATCATTTTAATTACATAAAAAAACCCCATCATTTTAGAAAAACTAGAAAAAGCAGATACACAAAGAGAAAAAGATAAAAATAATATGTAATTTTACCTCCCAAAGATGATATGTCAATATTTTGGTATAAACTCTTTCAGAATTATGTCTATTCATATACAGCCATATATAAACATATACTGTTTTTTGCAGAAATGTGATCACACTGGATAGAATGTTTTATAACCTGCTTTTCACTCAACGATGTCTGGGAATATCTTTTCATATTGAGAAGCATATTTTTATACCTATATTTTTAGTGGCTGCATAGTACTCTATCCTATAGATATAAAAACTTCACTCAACTAATATTTTACTCTAGAATATTTAAATGGTTTTCAGTTTTTCACTATTATTATTATAGAAAAAATGTATGTTTCATATCCCTTGTTGTCAAAAACAAAGGCTAAGTCCCATTGTTTAAAGTAAAAACAAAACAAAACAAAACAAAAACTATGGGCCCTGTATTCTTCAATTCTGACTAATAAAAATCATAACTGAATTCAGACTCTGCAGACTTCCAGTTAATGGCTGTTGGCAAGGAACCTCAGGTTGGTAAGAGACTGTTGACTTGAGTGCTGGAAGGTGTCAAAGTGCTGAGCTATGAAGGGTAGGTTAGAGACTACAAGCTATCTCCTAATTGTCGCTCTCCTTTTCTTACAGAGAAACTGAATTTGTACTTAGGCACATAGCTACCCACCTAAAGAGTCTATTTCCCAGTATCCCTTATAGGTAGTTATGATCATTTAACTTAGTTCTAGCTGATGATGAATATCAGTAAATGTAATGGAGCTACTTCCAGATGGTGCTGTTAAAAAGAATGAGTATTACATTTTTCCTCATTCCTGCTGTCTGGAATGCAGTTACATTGGCAGGAACTAGAGCAGCCATTTTGGACCATGGGATGGAAACCACATGTCAAAAATAGTAAAGCAAGAAAAAGAACCCTTATTCCCTAATGATTATGGAACTACCATACTATCCCTGGACTATATACCTTGAGTTTTTTGGGTTTTTTAATTTATTTTTTGGCTGTGTTGGGTCTTCATTGCTGCATGCAGGCTTTTTCTAGTTGTGGACAGCGGGGGCTACTCTTCATTGCAACACGCAGGCTTCTCATTGCAGTGGCTTCTCTTGTTGCGGAGCATGGGCTCTAGGTTCATGGGCTTCAGTAGTTGCGGTGCATGGGCTTAGTAGTTGTGGCTTGCGGGTTCTAGAGTGCAGGCTCAGTAGTTGTGGCACACGGGCTTAGCTGCTCCACAGCATGCGGGATCTTTCCAGACCAGGGATCAAACCCGTGTCCCCTGCATTGGCAGGCAGATTCTTAACCACCGCGCCACCAAGGAAGTCCCATACCTTGAGTTTTTATGTGAGGGGGAAATCAACTATCTTATTAAAGCTCCTATTTTTTCTGGATCTCTACTCTTCAGCAGCTAATCCTATATATCACAATTAATAGAGAAATTTATATTACCAGTTAGATAAAGATGAGGCCTGGAAATGTTTGCAAGACCTTTGATTTAGAGATACTAAGAATATAAAGCCTAACCCATGTTGGGGTGAAGACTTTGTGGTTCAGAATTACACTCGTTCCACATTTTTCAGCATAAAAATGTCTTGGACATTTTGTAAGGAAACTCTTCAGTTACCCAACTTCAGGGTTGAATGTTACCATCTATGAAACATAACCTTTAATCCAAAGACTATGCATGTGTGCTAATTACTTATTAGTCAGAAAAAATGTGAACTCTGGTATTCTCTCTGAAGATTTCACTGAGTTAATTAATAGGTCCTTGTAACAGATTTAACAGATCCATTTCTTGTTTTTAATCTTTTATTTGTTTATTATTTATTTATTTAATTTTTGGCTGCATCAGGTCTTAGCTGTGGCATGCGGGATCTTCGTGGAGGCCTGTGGGATCTTTCGTTGCAGTGTGCAGGCTCTTTGGCACACAGGCTCTTTGTTGCAGTGTGTGGGCTTCTCTCTAGTTGTGGTGTGCACGTTTTTTCTTCTCTAGTTGTGGCATGTGGGTTTTCTCTTCTCTAGTTATGGCGCACAGGCTCCAGGGCGTGTGGGCTCTGTAGTTTGCCGCATGCGGGCTCTCTAGTTGGGACGCGTGAGCTCAGTACTTGTTGTGAGTGGGCTTAGTTGCCCCATGGCACATAGGATCTTAGTTCCCTGACCAGGGATCAAACCCGCATCCCTTGCATTGGAAGGTGAATTCTTTACCACTGGACCACCAGGGAAGTCCCCAGATTCATTTCTCAAAAACAAAATAAGTGTGGAGTTTTCCTTAATTTTATGAAGCACTTTGTAGCTATATCTTTGTACAAATTCTTAATAATTTTTACATGATAACTTCCTAGAAAAAAAATTAACAGATCAAACAACATTCATATTTTATAAATGATACCAAATTACTATACAGAAATGTAGCAATTTACATTGCCATATTGTATATAAGTTAAATCAGGGCAGTACATGTTGATGACATGGAGCTTCTGAGCCCATGACAATTTCCCTTTCAGGATTCTCTATGATCTTTACATAAAAGACACTTGGACTTTTTGGATATTGATAACACTTGCCTGCTTTGCACATGTAGAAGGTGCCCGTCAGGTTGGTTTCAATGACAGCATTCCAGCCCTTCGAACTGATGCTTGCAGTAGGAGCGAAGAACTGGCCTCCTCCATTGTTTACCAAGAAATTAATCTTACCATAAGTATCTAAGGTGGCTTTGACCAAATTATTCACCTAAAGAAAAACATTAAAAGTGAACTGGTTACAGACAAATACTGTATGATAGCACTTATGTGTGGAATCCAAAAAAACACAATGAACTAGTGAATATAACAGAGAAGAAGCAGATTCACAGACATAGAGCACAAATTAGTGGTTACCAGTGTGGAGAGTGAAGCAGGGAGGGGCAATGTAGGGGAAGAGGATTAAGAGGTACAAACTATTAGGTATCAAATAAGCTACAAGAATGTATTACACAATGAGGGGAATATGGCAAATATTTTATAACTATAAGTAGAGTATAACCTTTAAAAATTGTAAATCACTATATTATATACCTGTATCATATAATATTATACATCAACTACACTTCAATAAATAAATAAACAAAATTTCAAAAGTGAACTGGTTAATAACTTAACTTGCCACTTGGACTTTATCACCTGCTTTAGGAGAGTAGCAGAGCTTGCAGTGTCTCACAGTGAATAGTAACTCTGAGAACCGCAATAAACGGAGATGTAGTTACTACGAATAAACCTGAAAATCCTATATCAGCAAATAATTTACCAGTATCCAATACCCATTGATCATAAAGCTAAATTTGGAATTTTGATGACAAGATTTATCCAAGGATCTGTCTCATCCCTCCATTGTTTTCATTTGTAAGCTACCAACTCTGAATAACGGATAATGATGAAATAGACATTACGAAATGAGTTAAAGGGCAAAAGGCACAAAAGGTAGTCTCTAGGTGAAACTGCCCTTGCTTAGCTTCCCTACATTTCTTCCTTTCCTCTCTTTCTCCTGAGGCCATCCACTCAACACATCTTTAGCTCATCAATCTCCTCCACAGGCTCTGCTTCTAGTGAACCTCATCTAAGACAGCATCTATTGGAAAACCTAAAGGACAGTCAGGTTTAGGGACAACTACTATAAATTAAAACAAATGAATAAATTATAAGATAGATTAGCATTCCTAAAAAACTAAAAATACAGTTGCTATATGATCCAGCAATCCCACTCTTGGGCATATACCTAGACAAAACTATAATTTGAAAAGATACATGCACCCCAATGTTCTTAGCAGCACTATTTACAATAGCCAAGCCATGGAAAGAATCTAAATGTCCATAAACTGAAGAATGGATAAAGATGTGAGATATATATATATATATATATATACACACACATATGTTTATAAAATAGAATATATATATATATATAATGGAATATTATTCAGCCATTACAAAGAATGAAATAATGCCATTTGCAGCAACATTGATGGACCTAGAGATTATCATTCTAAGTGAACTAAGTCAGAAAAAGAAAGACAAATATCATATGATATCATTTATATGTGGAATCTAAAATATGACACAAATCAACATATCTATGAAACAAAAACAGACTCACAGATATAGAGAACAGAACAGTTGCCAAGGGGGAAGGGAGGATTGGGAGTTTGGGATTAGCAGATGCAAACTATTATATATAGGATGGATAAACAACAAGGTCCTACTCTATAGCAAAGGGAACTATATTCAATATCCTGTGATAAACCATAATGGAAAAGAATATGAAAAAGAATACATCTATGTATAACTGTCACTTTACTGTACAGCAGAAATTAAACACTACATTGTAAATCAACTATACTTCAATTAAAAACAAACAAAAAAACAAAAACAAAAATAGATTTGCTTTACCTCCTCTTCATTACGGATGTTGCATTTTATGGGAGTGACTTGAGCCTGACTGGTAGGAGGCAGACTGGCCTTCAGTTCACCTGCAGCAGATTTTAATCTATCAAATTTACGGGACGCAATGACCACATTACACCCTGAGGAGACAGCAACCAAAGAATAAGTAAATATGTTTTCATATTTGGTTGTCCAAATTCCTCAAGTAACAATGTTTAGAAAATATTTCATGTGTTCCTATAAAAAAAAAAGATGAATTAGGACTTCTGCTTATGGTCAAGATGGAATAATAGGAACTGAATTTACCTACCCTCCAGCCCAAAACAACTAAAAAACTAAACAAAATACATGCAACAATGATTTCCAGGCACTGGATATCAGGTAGCACAGGATAGTGACCCCAGAGAGTGTAAATAAACAGCGTGAGCCCTACCAGCCCCAAAACAACTAAAAAACTAAACAAAATACATGCAACGATGATTTCCAGGCACTGGATATCAGGTAGCACAGGATAGTGACCCCAGAGAGTGTAAATAAACAGCGTGAGCCCTATCAGCCCAAAACAACTAAAAAACTAAACAAAATACATGCAACAATGATTTCCAGGCACTGGATATCAGGTAGCACAGGATAGTGACCCCAGAGAGTGTAAATAAACAGCCTGAGCCCTAATATTATCCCAGACTACTGCCTAGAGGGAGTGTCTTCAGGCTGCAGCACAGGGAGGAGGAACCCACTCAGAGCCCAGCAGTCTCTTGGGTAGAAGAGATGAAGTTGGGAGTCCAAGACAGCTAGATTATACAGGGGACAGAGAGAAGGGAGGTACACAGGGAAAGAACTCCAGAGATCTGTAGAGCTCCCTCAAATCTTCAGCTGAGCACTGATCAGCACATATGAGTAAGGAAACAATCTGAGGCTGGGGAAAGAATCACCCAAAATAACCAGAGGGAACAAACCTGGACACTCACACAGCACTGGCAATAGTTAGTGTTCTCAGCAGGAAAAAAATTGTATAAGGTTTTGGGTAAAGTACTCAGAAGGGTATGGCCTCAGTAGTGAAGCAAAATTAACCCTAGACTGAGGGGCTGTTTAGGTCAATACTTAACAGAAAGAAAGCTTCTTTAAAGTATCAAACTGTTTCCAAGTAACTTAATTGCACCACAGAACAAAGCTCAGCAATATTTATAATACAAAAATAACCAGCCTCCAACCAGGTAAAATTCAAATGTCTGGCATCCAAGGAAAAGCAGCAAAGCATACAAAGGAGCAGGGAAATACAACCCAGAATGAGGAGAGAAGTTAATTAACAAAAAGCAGGCCCAGGAATGGCACTGATGACATAACTAAATAAACCAGTGATAAAGAGAAAAATACTAAAAGCAGCCAGAGAAAACACAAAAAAGACAAGGAAGACTTCTTTTCAGAAACAATGCAAGCAGAAGACAGTGGAATATCTTAAAAGTACTGGGGATGGGGGTGGGGGCGGGAGTTTTGGAACCTAGAACTCTTACCCCTTGAAAATATCTTCCAAAAATAATGGCAAAATAAAGACTTGTTCACACATATAATATCCAGAAGAATTCATTAAAGCAGACCTTTAAAAAGATTAAAGGAAAGCCTTCAAGCAGAAGGACAATGATACCAGATGAAAATGTAAATCTATAGAAAAGAAGAAAGAGAACTGGCAATGGTAATTATATGAGTAAATAAAGTAAATGTAAGGACTTTTCTTATTTCTATTCAAATCTCTCTAAAAGATGGTGATTGTTTAAAGTAAAAATGATATCAATGTATTGTAGACTTTATAACATGTAAAAAATAAACGTATGAGAACAGGGGCTTCCCTGGTGCTGCAGTGGTTAGAATCCACACGCCAATGCAGGGGACATGGGTTCAATCCCTGGGCCGGTTAGATCCCACCTGCCACAGAGAAACTAAGCTCGTGTGCCACAACTACTGAGCCTGTGCTGTAGAGCCCTCGAGCCACAACTACTGAAGCCCGCACTTAGAGCCCTTGCTCTGCAACAAGAGAAGCCACCGCAATGAGCAGCCCATACACCGCAATGAAGAGTAGCCCCCACTCACTGCAACTAGAGAAAGTTCATGCACAGCAACAAAGACCCAACGCAGCCATAAATAAATAAATAAATAAATAAATAATGTTTTTAAAATGTATGAGAATAGCATTTAATTGTTACACAATGTCCAGGAAGGGTGAAATAGAAGTATCAGCAGTCCTTGTTCTGCTCAGCTCTAATACACACTAATTTCAGTTACCTTAGCTTAAATAACACCAGACCCCCAACAACACAGCTCAAATTTCAGTTACCATGGCAGATTAACTGTGAGAAATTCCATACAATGCAAACTTTACCACTAGCACAAATCCACAAATCAGCATGCGAATAACAGATGCACGTCATGGTCAGTGACCAATCATGTCACTTCTTTCAATGTCTGTAAGTGATGGGCCACCATGCATCTGTTCTTCAATTTGTGCACAGACACAAAGAAGGCAGTTGTAAAAAAAAAAAAAAAAGAATGCAGTTGTATTGCCTCATCTCCCAATGATAAACCCACGTGACGTTTTACAAAAACTGATGACTGAAGGAGGGACTGGCCAACAAAGATGAAAGTGCAACAAAGAAATAAAAATTGATAACACTGGAAGTGAAATTAGAATTGAATGTAAATGGAGCCACAAAAGGAAGAGCCACCCATGGGAATGCTGACACTCCACCAGTGCTTTCCTTAAGTAAAAATACGAAACTATGAGAGGCTGGACTATTCGTTTATCTTACTAAGTAATCCTAAACCCTATTGCTCATTGTTGCCTTACATTTTAGCTTATCCTAAAGAGAATGCTTGCTTCTTTTCATGTACAAATATAAAAAGCAGATATACGTGCCAAGGCAGCCTTGAAGCAGAAAGAAGGAAAAGCCTCACCACTTCTGGGAAGCCCAGATGTATATGGTAGATTTAAAGGGAACTATACTGATAAATCACAGCTATATTGATTATACATCCTTCCTCTCCCTCACTGAGCCCAGGTTGGCAGCTCCTCCCACAAGCTCCCATGTCCCTGACCTCACCCTAATACAGCATTTAAGCTCATATTGTATGACAATTAAGTCTCCCTTCACTTACTGTCATCTCCTGGAGAATTGGGACCCTGTTATTGCTGTAACTGTTACACTGACAAACAGTCCACATTCAATATTTATGTATGGAATCAATGACACTCAGAAAGGTAAAGAATAAAATGGCTCTCCGTTTGACCAGAACTATTCTAGTTATACATGATGAGGTAGCTTCCGCATATTAAAATAAGGTACTTTAAAAAACTATTTTTCAAGCTTAGGTTATAATTTAGTGAGCTCCAAATGCAGACAACTTTAGGAAATTCTGATAGGCAATCTGAGAGCTTTATAAAGCAAATATTAAAAAGATTCACCATGAGTTCCTTGTAAGACAAGACTAACTTTAAAATAGAATTCAATTTATCAAAATTGGTGTATAATTTCAACAAAGCATATATTATACTATTAGAAGAACCATTATTCCTTTCTCCTTTTGTTTCCAGGAGGAATCTTCTACTCTCAGGAGGGGAAAGAAGTGAAATATACATTTCTCACCCAGGTCCAAGCCTCAGCCAGGTTTCCCTGAGTTAGGAGGAATAGCTAATCTGATCAGCAAGTGGAAAGGAGAAACAAGCTCCCCTGGATCAGCCACTGCCTCTGCCACAACCCCTTCCCTCTTTGATCTTTCTGCCTTCAAGATGGGTATTAACTTTTTTACTTCCCAGAGTAGAGCACAGGCTGAACAAAGCAGGGAAATCTGACATCTACAGCTCTTCCTAAATTCACATTTAAGGAAGTTAAGCCTCATTAAATATATATATATATATATATCCTCAAGAATACTAAGGTGATTAATGCCTAACTTTGTCCAAGGCCTCAAGAGATATAGTGAAAACATAAATAGGATTATTGACAGGAATTATCGCATTAGAAGCTTACTAAATTACCACTAATTATTATCTGAACCCTGAAGGCTTCAGGAAAGTTATCTAATATTAGCAGAGATGTACTGGGACACAATTTTAAAAGGTTATTTATTTTAATTAATTAATTTATTTACTTATTTATTTTATTGGCTGTGTTGGGTCTTTTTTTGCTGTGCGCGGGCTTTCTTTTAGTTGCGGTGAGTGGGGGCTACTCTTCGTTGTGGTGTGCGGGCTCCTCATTGCCGTGGCTTCTCTTGTTGTGGAGTACGGGCTCTAGGAGCGTGGGCTTCAGTAGTTGTAGCACATGGGCTCAATAGTTGTGGCTCACAGGCTCTAAAGCACAGGCTCACTGGTTGTGGCACATGGGCTTAGTTGCTTGGCGGCATGTGGGATCTTCCCGGAGCAGGGATCGAACCCACGTCCCCTGCATTGGCAGGCAGATTCTTAACCACTAGGAAGCCCAAAAGGTTATTTATTTTAACTACCTTGTAAACTTGAACCAGGAGGCAAAGGTATTACAAGGCAGAATGCTGCAATGCTGGGTAAAACTAGAAACCTAAATTTCCATTAAAGGAATGGTTAAATAAATTATTCCACATCCATGTAATAGAATACTATATAACCTTGAAGAGAGTGAAATAATACTATATGTACTAGCATGGAAAGAAAAAATTACAGAGCAGTAAGTATACTACAGTCCCAATTTTGTAAATAACAAAATACACACACCTGTATATGTGTGCATGTGGGTGACTCGAAGAAAATTGCCAGGAAGGGGGTTTAGGAGATGGGCAGAATAGGAAAGCTCATTTTTTTGTTTTATATACTTCTACACTACCTAAATTTATTGCAGTGCTCTCATTTTATAATAAACTAGAAAATTATTAGATAATATCCTTCTCCTCGCCTTTATGCCTAATGATTTAGATGCACTTTTTTTTTAATACCTGTCAAATAATGTTTATTCTATCCTCACCCACCATCTTCTACATATTGTGCTATCTAGTCTCCATTTATCTTTTTAATTAATTTATTAATTTATTAATTTATTTATTTATTTATTGGCTGTGTTGGATCTTTGCTGCTGCACACAGGCTTTCTCTAGTTACAATGAGCGGGGGCTACTCTTCATTGTGGTGCGCAGGCTCCTCATTGCCATGGCTTCTCTTGTTGCAGAGCACGGGCTCCAGGTGTGTCAGCTTCAGTAGTTGCGGCACATGGGCTCAATAGTTGTAGTGCAGGGGCTTAGTTGCTCCGCGGCATGTGGAATCTTCTGGGAGCAGGGCTCGAACCCAGGTCCCTGCATTGGCAGGTGAATTCTTAACCACTGTGCCACCTAGGAAGTCGTGGATGGACTTTTTTTGTTGTTTATATGAGTTGCTAGAGAAATTCAGAAAGCTTGATAAACTTACTTAGAACAAGGTACAGAAGTGACTAGCAAATAATGAGTTATTTCCATATCAGAGGCATTTGCAGCCAAATATATTGCTTTTCTGCTTGAGCTGATACTGATTCCTATCAATCTTCAACTCAGAGTGCTACATTTAAGCACCTTCTAGGTCCCTGGTGTTGATAAGAGCCTGGTCACCACAGCAAAAAAAAGTGCTGTCTTGCCTCACAATTTCCACTTGCAATTCCTACTTTCATTTCATCCACTGTCACAGGAAGAGAATGACTAACCTGAGGACAGAGACAATGATCTGCTTGAATTCAACGTGAATGGTCTTAGGTTCAATATTCCTTGATGGAATCAGGACTCCCTTTGTCAAAGAGCATCTGTCAAATAGGTGCAGTGGGTTCCAGTTCTGTTTGATATATCCTACTCTTGTGAGCTAGGGCTTTTAGCATCTTCTCAGAAAAGGAACAGTCACAATCATTTGGATGTGAAAGACAACACAATAATCACCACTTTAAAAAGCATGCCCCCAAATCCACCTTGTAATATTTGCCAAAAAATACTAGCCTTCTCACTGAAAACTGAATTGGCTAATATTTTATTTTATTTGCCTAATATGGGTTTCTATAACAATTTTCAGGAAATAGCCATTAATTCTGGCATTAAAAAAAAAAAGCTGAACAAATGAGAGTAAAAATTATTTGTATAGTCTTTCACTGAAGGAAATGCATTTCCAATACATTACTTTTTAAAAAAAAAAAGTACATTGGAAGATTGAACCAGGATCTGACCAATCTCCTGTGAAGCCTGGTATCTGAACTTCAGAGAAAATGATAACCCATTTCCACTTTTCTTACAAATTTTCATGAACAGGGATAGAGTTTGGTGTTGGGAGTAAAGTGGGTAGTAATGGTGATGAAGTACACCAGGAACGGATTAAGAAATTCTAATTCCCCTTTTCTTTCTAATTAAGATGTATTTTTTCATTTTTTTCAACACACTTTTTTTTAACTTTACACTCTGTGCCGGGCATTACAAACACAATGGTAAGCAAAGAAAATTTACATGTTCATTAAACAAATTTGAGAAATGAGTACAAGTCAGGGCTTCCCTGGTGGCGCAGTGGTTAAGAATCCGCCTGCCGGGCTTCCTAGGTGGTGCAGTGGTTAAGAATCCGCCTGCCGATAGGATCAAGATGGTGGAGTAGGAGGTGGTGAGCTCACTCCCTCTTGCAAGAGCACTGGAATTACAACTAACTGCTGAACAATCATCAACAGAAAGACACTGGAACTCACCAAAAATGACACCCCACACCCACAGACAAAGGAGAAGCCACAATGAGACGGCAGGAGGGGTGCAATCGCGTTAGAATCAAATCCCATAAATGCTGGGTGGGTGACACACTGCTGGAGAACAGTTATATTGCAGAAGTCCACCCACTAAAGTGAGGGTTCTGAACCCCACGTCAGGCTTCCCAACCTGGGAGTCCAGCAATGGGAGGAGGAATCCCCAGAGAATCAGACTTTGAAAGCCAGCGGGATTTGATTGCAGGACCTCCACAGGACTGGGGGAAACAGAGACTCCACTCTTGGAGGGCACACAAAAAAGGGTGCTCACCAGGACCCAGGGGGAAGGAGCAGTGACCCCATAGGAGACTGAACCAGATCTACCTGCTGGTGTTGGAGGGTTGCCTGCAGAGGTGGGGGACAGCTGTGGCTCACCGAGGAGACGGGGACACTGGCAGCAGGGGTTTGGGAAGTGCTCACGGGCGTGAGCCCTCCCAGAGTCTGCCATTAGCCCCACCAAAGAGCCTGTAGGCTCCAGTGCTAGGTAGCCTCAGGCCAAACAACCAACAGGGTGGTAACACAGCCCCACCCATTGGCAGACAAGCAGATTAAAGTTTTACTAAGCTCCGCCCACCAAATCCATTAAAGTCTTACTGAGCTCCGCCCACCCAGCCCAACCCAGCATCAGTCCCTCCCATCAGGAAGCATGCACAAGAGTCCTAGATAGCTTCTTCCCCAAGAGAGGAGACAGCAGTATCAAGCAGTATTAGCAGTATTTCATCTTGTGGAACTGAAAACCACAGCCACAGAAAGATAGAGAAAATGAAAAAGCAGAGGACTTTGTACCAGATGAAGGGACAGGATAAAGCCCCAGAAAAACAACTAAATGAAGAGGAGATAGGCACCCTTCCAGAAAAAGAATTCAGAATAATGATGGTAAAGATGATCCAGGACTTTGAAAAAAGGCTGGATGCAAAGACTGAAAAGTTTACCAAAGACCTAGAAGAATTAAAGAGCAAACAAACAGAGATATGCAACACAATAACTGAAATGAAAAATACACTAGAAGGAACCAATAGCAGATTAACTGAGGCAGAAAGACGAATAAGTGACCTGGAAGACAGAATGGTGATAATCACTGATGTGGAAAAGAAAAAAGAAAAAAGAAAAAAGAATGAAAAGAACTGAAGACAGCCTAAGAGGCTTCTGGGACAATGTTAAATGCAGCAACATTCACATTATAGGGGTCCCAGAAGGAGAAGAGAGAGAGAAAGGACCTGAGAAAATATTGGAAGAGATTATAGTTGAAAACTTCCATAACATGGGAAAGGAAACAGCTACCCAAGTCCAGGAAGTGCAGAGAGTCCCAGGCAGGATAAACCCAAGGAGAAACACACCAAGACATATAGTAGTCAAAATGACAAAAATTAAAGACAGAGAAAAGTTATTAAAAGCAACAAGGGAAAAATGACAACATACAAGGGAACTCCCATAAGGGTAACAGCTGATTTCTCAGCAGAAACTCTACAAGCCAGAAGGGAGTGGCATGATATATTTCAAGTGATGAAAGGGAAGAACCTACAACCAAGAATACTCTACCCAGCAAGGATCTCATTCAGATTTGACGGAGAAATCAAAAGCTTTACAGACAAGCAACAGCTAAGAGAATTCAGCACCACCAAACCAGCCCTACAACAAATGCTAAAGGAACTTCTCTAAGCGGGAAACATAAGAGAAGAAAAGGACTTACAAAAACAAACCCAAAACACTTAAGAAAATGGTCATAGGAAGATACATATCAATAATGACCTTCAGTGTAAATGAGCTTAAATGCACCAACCAAAAGACACAGACTGGCTGAATGGATACAAAAACAAGACCCATATATAATGCTGTCTCCAAGAGACCCACTGCAGACCTAGGGACACATACAGACTGAAAGGGAGGGGATGGAAAAAGATATTCCATGCAAATGAAAATCAAAAGAAAGCTGGAGTAGCGATACTCATATCAGATAAAATAGACTTTAAAATAAAAACTGTTACCAGAGACAAGAAAGGACACTACATAAAGATCAAGGGATCAATCCAAGAAGAGGAGACAACAATTATAAATATATATGCACCCCATATAGGAGCACCTCAATACATAAGGCAAATGCTAACAATTACGAAAGAGGAAATGCAAGGCAGAAATAGAGACACAGGTGTAGAGAACAAACATATGGACACCAAGTGGGGAAAGCAGGGAGGGTTGGGGAGGAATGAATTGGGAGATTGGGATACCAAATTGTACACTCTAAATATATGCTGTTTATTGTCTGTTAGCTGTATCTCAATAAAAGTTCTTAAAAAACAAAAAAAAGAATCCGCCTGCCAATGCAGGGGACACGGGTTTGATCCCTGCTCCAGGAAGATCCCACATGCAGCAGAGCAACTAAGCCCATGCACCACAACTATTGAGCCTGCGCTTTAGAGCCGATGAGCTACAACTCTTGAGCCCATGTGCTGCAATTGCTGAAGCCCATGTGTCTAGAGGCCATGCTCCGCAGGAAGAGAAGCCGCAATGAGGAGCCCACGCACCACAACGAAGAGTAGCCCCCACTCGCCACAACTAAAAGAAAGCCCGCGCACAGCAAAAAACACCCAACACAGCCAATAAAATTAATTAATTAATTAATTAATTAAAAATATTCTTTAAAAAAAAAAAAGAATCCACCTGCCAACACTGGGAACAAGGATTCGAGCCCTGGTCCGGGAGGATCCTACATGCCACAGAGCAACTAAGCCCGTGCGTTACAATTACTGAGCCTGCATTCTAGAGCCCAAGACCCGCAACTACTGAGCCCACAAGCCACTACTACTGAGGCCCGAGCTCCTAGAGCCCATGCTCTGCAGCAAGAGAAGCCACCGCAAAAAGAAGTCTGCGCATTGCAATGAAGAGTAGCCCCCGCTCTCTACAACTACAGAAAGCCCGTGCACAGCGATTAAGACCCAACACGGCCAATACATTAAATAAATAAATAAATAAATAAAATTAAAAAAAAATTTTTTTTTAAATGAGTACAAGTTAACCACTAATTATTCAAATCCTTTCCAGAAAAAGTAGTTGCTAATAACAATGCTATAAACTTCTTTCCAGTCTTTTCTGCAGTTATTTTCATTAACAATTAAATTGGAATGCTTTATTTTATTTAGAAACCTGTTTTTTTTCAATTATATGGTATGCATTTGACAACACTCTTCAATGGCAAGATGTTTAAATAGCAGCACAGCTCATTGACACCCATTTAGTCATTTCCCTTATAATGTTTCACTATTCAACACTACATTCTTGTACAAAAATCTGTGCCTGTCCCTATTTCCAAAGAGTAAATTCCTGAGAGGCAAATTACCAGGTGATACAGCACAAATACTGTTAACACTTTTGGATCTTTTTTCCCAAAGTGACTTCTAGAAAGCTTGTAATAATCTACTTTCTTGCCTGCCTTCTCACTTCTCTCATCCACACTTTCCCTTTCCCCCATGTTTTAAAATTTTGTTAAAAAAACAATGGCACCTTTTTATTGCTATATTTTGCATTTCATTGCCCAAAAAAGTTGACTATTTTTTTGTATCCTTACTGCCTTTTTTCAGTTCTTTATTTAAAATGCTTGGCCCATAGCATAAGCTTATTTTTCCATCAGTGTATTAGATCTTTTCCTTATTTATTTATGAGATCTCTTTATATAATAAATTTGTTGTATATTGTAAATGCTTTTCTTCACGTACTTTCAAATTTATTCTTTTCTATTTTTTAATTCAATGAGGATTTACATCTTCATATTTATCTATTTTCCCCTTTGTGGTTTCTTTCCATTATGTGCTTACAAAGTCCTCCCTTCACCCAAGTTAAGGTAAATATGACAAGAAATTCGACAAGAGCATATAACGGGAGCCTCTCTACATGTGGCAACCTTTTCCAGTTAAATTAAGTCTTCCCATGTTTCCTAATCATTCATTAGACAATAAATAGAAACAGTGAATTTTTTTTTGGGGGGGGGGGCCCTGCGGCGTGCCTTGTGGGATCTTAGTTCCCCGCCCGGGGATCAAGTCCAGGCCTACCGCAGTGAAAGCCCCAAGTCCTAACCACTAGACCGCCGGGGAATTCCCTGGAAAGAATTAATTTTAAAAACACAACCATAATTAATTCCAGAGCATGATTCCACACGTCTCCTTAATCCCCACCTCAGACGCAGTATCTCTGGGTCTAAACTTTCCCTTTAGTATATGAAGAGTGCTTAATCATCCACCGCTTCTCCACAACTTTTCTTAGAAAGAACTCTCCTCTCCACTCTCCTTCACGGTTTTAATTTCACCCACAGCTGCATTTCCTTTGCTTGGCAACTTCGCGCTCTCCTAAGCCCGCCTCTGGCCCCCTGGCTCCCGACCCCAGGTTACGCCGGCCTCTAAGGACTCCTGGCTCTGGGGACCCTGACCCAGGGGCCTGCTCACGCACCTAGCTGCAGGAGCTCGGCTGCGATGGCCTTTCCGATCCCCGTGCCCCCGCCGGTGACGATGGCCACTTGGTGCTGCAACAAGTCTGCTGCCAGACAGCTCTTGCCCTTGACCCAGGAACTCATGGCCACCGGACGTCCGAGAGACGGAGCGTAAAGCATGCTAAATCACTGGGTCAACGCTGCCTTGTAAATACACCGGACAGAGGACTCACGCCCGCTAGACCGCCCGGGCCCGGCCCCGCCCCGCCCCGCCCCGGCCCCGCCCCTCCCCGCCCACCACGTCGCCCCGCGTCGCCCCGCCCCTCTCCATCGCCCCGCGCGCCCGCCGCAGCCGCTCGCCGTGCTCCGGGTGCTGAACCGGTCCTCTGCGGCGGTGGCGTCCTTACTGTCCGCATTTTCCGCATGCCTCTGTCCCCGGCACGTGTGGGTGAGACTCCCTGTTCCGTGTGTGTGTGTGTTTTATTTCGATGTTGTTGGGGAAGGGATGAAGACAAAAAGCGGGACTGTGCTCTCTTTTGAAAAATTCAATCCTCAGCGCTATAGCTCTCATGGTTAATTAAAATTACATCTCCAGTGTACCTGGGAAAAGAGAAGCTGCAGCTCGGGAGCTTTGCTGCGCCCTCCCGCATTGGGCGTGGATCAATGCTGTGACTCCAGCTGCTGTGTACAGCTGGCTGGGAAGGAAAGGGGCAACCTTAGCTGAGGGGGAAGAAATCCGGCTTCATCCTTCAGAAGGGATGGAAATGAGAGGGGGAGGGGAAAAATTGTAGTTATCCAGGGAACCAAGATAATAAATGATTTTTAGAAGAAACTTGAGCCCACCTCCACCTCATCCCCCTCTCCTCACCCAGGAATGAAGGGAAGAAGGAATCTTTACCAGATTTGAGATTTGATCCATTTCAGCTGGGTTGCATCAATTGAGGAGTCCAAAACAGGATTTTTCCTTGAAGGGTGTATGCTTCCTGTAAGAACATGTCTGTAGGTGTGTGTTTGAGATCCTACCCTCTAGTTCATTCCTTATGCAGGGGAGCCAGCCTCCTGAGGATGGGGGAAATTTCTCATCTGTGTTTTGGTGCCCCTTAAGAGTGATTTATTATTCAAATTCTCCATCTTACTTCCTGCTCTCAACCCACCAGAGTGAAATTACACCTGAAATAGCCTGGGGAAACTTTACCTAAGAACTTGACAAATCTAGGGAGTGTGTCAGATGCTGTAGTCTTAACAATCCAGGCAGGATGCTATTTCTAAGTCTGTTGTCAGAGTGTTGCAGGAAGGAGGCACCTTTCCAGGACCCAAGAGTGGGCTCTTGTCTAACACTCGGAAAAGAATTGTCGGAGGAGACACACATGCTGACAAAGCAAGAGATTTTATTGGGAAGGGGCACTCAGGTGGAGAGCAGAAGGGTAAGGTAACCCAGGAGAACTGCTCTGCCAAGTGGTTCGCAGTCTCAGGGTTTTATGGTGATGGGGTTAGTTTCCAGGTTGTCTCTGGCCAATCATTCTGACTCAGGGTCCTTCCTGGTGGCTCGCGCATCACTCAGCCAAGATGGATTCCAGCGAGAAGGAATCTGGGAGGTTGGTAGGACATATTGACTGGCATCTCCTCTCTCCTTTTGACCTTTCCCGAATTCTTCTGGTTGGTGGTAATTTGTTAGTTCCGTGTTCCTTACCAGGACCTCCTGTTGTAAGATAACTCATGCAAGTGGTTACTATTGTGGCTGGCCAGGGTGGGTAGTTTTGGTCAGTGGTTCTGCTAACAAGAGTACTCTATTTTCCCCTGCAAGGTATTAAAATAATATAAAAACAAACAAGTGCCATCATCCTTTTGTTGGGTCCACCACCGAGTTAGAGCGAATTGGAAATGAGTCTGGTTGAGAGTGGAATCAGACATCACTTCCTCACTGTTCCTCCCTCCCCCTGCCCTCCTCTGACCTCCTTTGAGAAACACTTACCCCTCTATCTTTGTTGCTGACAGATTCCAATCTACACTTTTTAAAGAGGGGAGGATATCTCTTCCACTTCTCATTTCCTAGATAGTTTATCAAGGAATCAAGTCTACTAACTCAGTTCTGAGGGATTTCTTATTCCAGAAAATTCCAGGCTTTCTTTCTTGAGAGGAAGGAACACTTTTAATTTCTTTCAGAGATACTTTTATTGAAGATCTGATTAAATGTGGTTTGTGACCCAGTCTGGACTTGGGGATTCACAAAGCTCTGCCGGGGCAGGTCAGCATGGGCCTGGCTGTACTGCAGCCTCTGTGTGGTGGCTGAGTGGGCTCAGAGAGCGATTCTGCGGTCCTCCAGTGAGAAGGCGAATGGACTGGCTTCAAGCCAGTTTTGCTTGCTGAGGATGACAAGGAGCCATTTCTCAGCCTCGAGGAAGTTGCACTATGAGCAGTCAGAAAGCTCTTCTTCACAGTTCAGAGAGAGCCTGTGATTAAGGGAGATGTGGAGTCTCTTCGAGAGATCTTTTGTTAAAAATAAAAAGGCATGTCCTCTCTGCTCCTGCCTCTGACCTCAGTCCGGGTTTGAATGTCTGCTAACCCCAAAAGGCCTGGAGGCACAGCAATAGTTCTGCCTCTTGGAGGCTCTTTGTTTCCAGATTTTAACTCTGACTCCTGGTTGAGCCCTCTCTTTTCAGAGCATCCCCGCCCTGCTGCAAGGACTGCTCCTTTGGCCGAATCAAATGCTACCCCGCGCTCTGCGTCACTGCCCCCTTTGTCCTGGGGAAAAGGGCACTGCCATGGTCGTGATTCTTCCACACTCCCACTCAGTCATAGCCCAGTAGCACTCCCTCCGTTCATCTTCTGCGATTTCCTTGCTGCTCACCCATCTTCCCACCCCTCCCCCGCCCCATCTGCCTAGTAACTTCATTTTCTCCCCTCCACAAAGCAGCTGCTGACTCAGATTGACAGGAGCCTGTGGGATTCTCAACACTGAGACAGAATCTTGGTGCTGAAGGAATATCAGTGAGGCATATCTAGCTCCGCCCTGCCTTGATGTAAAAGCAGTCCTGAGCCAATTTATGTAAGATTCTTAACCAGTTCACAATATTCAGCCAGTATTTATTGAGCACCTGTCATGTGCCAGCTACTGTTCTAGGCGTGGGGGATACAGTACAGTGGACAAGACGGTTAGGTGTCCCTGCCTTGGTAGAGTTTATGTTCTAGCATGCACATATGTTGGGGGTGGGGTGAGGGGGTATGTGTGCCACGAGAGATAGGACAATAAGCAAACAAAAGATAGGACAGTAAAGATCAGCTCTTACAGCTCTTACAGTAAAGCTGCTTGAGCTCCTTATAACCAACTGCCTTCACTACTGGGAACTATTTCCTCTGTAGACGGTCAGATGCTTCTGCCAGATGATGAACCAGCCTTAGTGTGAGAGCCTTTCAGGACCAGGAGACAAGAGAAATGCTGCTTGCAGGACCACAAAGGAAAAGGCTGCAGCCTGACTGTGCTCACAGCCAATCACAGCAACTGACCGGAAGCTGCAAGTTCTAAGTTGCTGTTGCATCATCATCCCAATCACTTGATACTAGTCTAAACCAAATTTCCTTCCATCTTTACATTGGTGAGACTGTCTCTCTGAGAGGAGCTACTAGTCATTTGCAGTGGTAAATTGGCATTTTATTTCCTGATTGGCCTAGTACATCTAATGGTGGTAAACCCAAGATGCTAACAGGAGAGTTTGGCCACCCCAGACAGTGCTGTGTAGCCCTCTGAGTGACAGATACACAAGTCAGGAAAAAACTGGAAGAACAACAGGGCTGGAGCAAGGCACAGCTCATGAATGAACTTGAAAATGATGATACTTTACCCACTTAGCCCCAGTTCAGTTTCCTAGGAAGAGGAAGATGTGTTAGTATCTGTGGAGGTACAAAAAGTCAATTCCTGATTGTGCTTCATTAAACTAGTGGAGCAGGATACCCTAATTTGGAAGCATTATAAGCCCAAAATGGCAAAATGGCAGCCTATTTGTGATTTGTTTTGGTTGTTTGTCCACATGGTAATTTATTTAAATTTGAACTAATTGCAATAATTAAAATCAGAAACTTTCACATGAAATTTCAGACAACCCATACCAAATGGCCCTGAGTGTCTCTGTGAAAGCAGTTGGCTGAACAGTGGGCTTGATGGGAAGAAGAGAGGAGAGCAGTAACTTCCTATTTCAGACGAGACCTGAGTCAGCTCTTAGATTTACCACAGCCCCCCATCCCGCCCCCAACTCCTTGTGTCCAGATGCTAAGGCTTGGTGTCTTTGCCAGTTATTAGCTTTTTCCAGGTACACTTCATCCATATGTGTTACTTGCTTCCCTGCAATTAATCTAAGAGCAGAGGCTTGAACGCTTCTCCACCCACCAAGTCCACAAGTTCTGCTGAGTATCTGGATGGGTTTGGAGAAGGCCCTGAATCAGATCTGCTTCAGTGACTACCTAGGAGCAGAGAATTGTAAACAGACTCCAGGGAAATCATGCCTGATGGTGAGAGGTCCAGGAAGCAGCTGTGAACCACCACTGTGGAGGTGGGGGTGGGAGTTAGTGACCCAGTGACTGCATGGGAGTAATGACCAGGCTTCCTGCTGATGACTCAGCCCTACAAAGGCATTATACCTGGGTAGGTAAGTTCATTTTGTGGTGTTGTAAGTCTTTGGGTGTTTACTGACTGCTTAAGAGCTATTGGTTTTCTTTTAATAAAGCCGTAGAGGAGTACATAGGCAGTTAATGTGATTGAAGCGTATGTGAGAGAGATGGTATAGCCTAAGATGGCAGGACAGGAAGGGGCCAGATCACACAGGTCCTTAGGCCACATGAAAAGTTTGGATTTCATTTTATACCAGTGGGAAGTCACTGGAGGATTTTAAGCAGAAAATGGCCGAGTTTATGTATGTTTTCAAAAGATTTTTCTAACTGCTCAGTGGAGAATTGATTGGAAGATGGCAAAAATAGAAGCCAGATGATAAGGAACATTTTTAGAACCATAGTAAGAGATGATGGCCTCTTAGACCAGAGTGGTAGCAATGAAGATGGGAAAAAGTGGTGGATGCACTTAAGAATTATCTGGAGAATTTCCTTCAAGGGCGGCTTAAAACCAGTTATTTTATGCATAAGTTCCAGAGTCTGTACTTTAAAACCTCTTTTCCCCCCCAGAATGACTGAGGATTCAGAGCTAATGGTGGGTTGAGGTTAACAGTCTGCAGTATCACATTCATTAATAATCTTTGGACTGGGGTGGAGATGGAGGATGGGGCGAAGCCTACCTTTCAAGAAAAAGAGCAAAGTCCTGTCTCTTCCTTTAGCTCCAATGATTAAAACCTTGGAAACTGGAGACATCTTTTTCTACCCTCTCACGATATCTAAAAGAAAGGAGAAATGTTCAAAACCTGCTTCTCAGATCAAATACTAACAACATAATAAAGTGTAGAAAAATGAGGAAAATAATTAAGCCTTCTTAACACTTATTCACATCATATTTCCAAATAGGCATTTTCCCTTCCCCTTTGTCTTACGAGGTCAACAAGAACCTACTGAGTATCTGCTACATGTCCAGCCCTGGGATCTTCCTATTAGAGGTAAAGACGTGTAAGACAGTTCCTGATTTCTAAAATTTTATAATCTTCAGTGAGGAGATGAATGAAAAATCATGAAGCCACTCATAATCAATTCAAGATGGCATGAAATGCTGCATCATTAAGCACTAAGAGAGTATGGTACAGATGACAAATGCTACCGGAATACAGAGTAGGAAAAGGCAGAAGAAAGGGATTGGAAACTAACATCCATGAAGTATCAACCCATACTAGGCACTGGACACTCGAACAGTCATGTCATTCTCACCTCACTCCTGCAGCAATAGGATTGGGGTGAGGGAGAGACATGTGTAGGCTGGGGTAGTCACAGAAGGGAACATGAGTGAGTGAGTCTCTTGAGCCAGGCTTGCAAGAGATGGAGAAGAGTGAAAAAGGTGAAGGAATCAACATAAGTAAATGTGTCTGATTGTCATGTTATGGGGAGTGGGAAAAACTGCTACAGAACCCTAGGATGGGGCATGAATACGGGGAGCCTCAAACACCAGGCAGACCCTTGAGATATAGTTTAGTCAGAAGTGGCAAGATAGTGATGATTACTGGACAAAATAAAAATATTTTGAGTCATTAATCACCATTTAAAACGGTAGAAGAAGAATTCTGAAATGGAAGGCAGAGAAACCAGCTTGGAGGAAGTAGTGTGGGGACTGTATTCCAGCATTTGGTGGTAGTAGAAATTAACAAAGAGATTCCATAGGAATGAGTGGCAGCACTTAGAGACTGATTAGTAATAGGGACATAGGACTATATCCCTAATATAGGAGATGGATTCATCAAAGACAGCTCTAGAGGTTTAAGAATAAACTCTGGGGTAAATATTGGCAAGCAGCATGGCACGGTGAATAAAACATGGGCTCTGAAATTAGCAGACCTGAGTGTGAGTCCCAGCACCACTGCTAGGTAAACTTGGGCAAATTACTC
Organism: Hippopotamus amphibius kiboko; assembly: GCF_030028045.1. NCBI lineage: Eukaryota > Metazoa > Chordata > Mammalia > Artiodactyla > Hippopotamidae > Hippopotamus > Hippopotamus amphibius. The sequence continues at coordinate 90,581,691 of NC_080193.1, read as the reverse complement.
CTCTACATGGGGATAATAATAGTACCTCCTTCATTGGTTTGCTGTGAGGATTAAGCAGTAAGGATTAGTTTTTTAAATCTTTATTGGAGTATAATTGCTTTATAGTATTGTGTTAGTTTCTGCTGTGCAACAAGGAGAATCAGCTATATGTATACATGTATCCCCGTATCCCCTCTCTCCTGAGCTCTCCCTCCCACCCTCCCTATCCCACCCCTTTAGGTCTTTACAAAGCATCAAGCTGATCTCCCTGTGCTCTGTAGCAGCTTCCCACTAGCTATCTAATTTCCATTTGGTAGTGTGTATACGTCAATGCTACTCTCTCACTACATCCCAGTTTCCCCTCCGCCCCCCCCACTCCCCACCCCCACAGTGTCCTCAAGTCTCTTCTCTACGTCTGCATTTCTATTCCTGCCCTGCCACTAGGTTCTTCAGTACCATTTTCCTAGATCCCATATATATGCGTTAGCATATGGTGTTTGTTTTTCTCTTTCTGATTTACTTCACTCTGTATGACAGACTCTAGGTCCATCCACCTCACTACAAACAGCTCAATTTCATTCCTTTTTATGGCTGAGTAATATTTCATTGTATATATGTGCCAAATCTTTATCCATTCATCTGTCGATGGACATTTAGGTGGCTTCCATGTCCTAGCTATTGTAAATAGTGCTGCAGTGAACGTTGAGGTACATGTATCTTTTTGAATTATGGTTTTCTCAGGGTACATGCCCAGTAGTGGGATTGCTGAGTCATATGGTAGCTCTATTTTTGAAAAGCACTTAGAACAGCACCTGGCACACAGTCAACATCCAATAAGTTTTAGTTATTACTATTAGTAAGTCCAGATGTCCTCATTGCACAATAGTACTTGTTTTGTAAGATTGGAATTGTGCAAGTTAGGCTTAATTCCAGTTCTCTCGCTCCTTTATGTAACATGGATGAGCTCGGTAATGTCAAGTAAGGATATTATAACCTACTTTATCACAAAAAGCTCCTGTACTCTGACTTCCCATTCTTAGAACATCATCTGCTCTTAGACACGTCACCAAATGAATTTCATAGTCCAACAAGCTCCATGCGTAAGAATATGAAGGTAATGGTGCTTATTCTGTTCAAACAGGCAAAGTCAGGCTGTGAAGACTTAGTGAAACCTTAATTCCACCTGTGGGCATTTTCAGTTCTGTCACTGAGTGCCTCATTTGTTTCAGTCACTGGGTAATGTGCCCAAGATACAAAGGTGATAAGACCCAGTGTCCATCTGTCATCCAGTGGGGAGACAGATAAGAAAATGAACAATTAAAGGACAAAGGTATCACAAAGGTGATACTAGGACAATGGAGGAGAGCCACCTGCTGAGAAGGTTGCTCAGACTTTGGGGAGTTTTGCATTTGAAGAAATATGATAAAGTCAGTCTTGGTACCTGGTAATATAAATGATGCGTAATATTAAGACATGGGATTTGCTTTAAATTGAGTGGCATTTAGAGCCTAGTTACATTTATGTCTGTTTCATAATCCTCCCCATTCCCTACCCTGCCCTGACTGGGCCAGTCCACTAAACATTTGGGCCATTTAATACAAATGAGAGGAAAAGAAGCTTCATTGTTTGGAATAAAGGGACACCAAAGAGTGTGCATGTGGCATTGAGAGAAAGGAAGTACTCAGCACTGAAGCAAAATGAAAATTTGAGAATTGGGAACAAACATTACAAAAAGCTGGCACCCTGGAGTTACTGAGCGTCTCCAGGAGTCTGGGGCAACAGAATTGTAGAATCTACTCACAATCCACTACAATTCTCAATTATAAATACAGTTATTTGGAAATTAGGACGTGTGTTTGGTAAATAATTCAGAAACTTTTCATATCAATAGAAGCTGCCACTGTTGTCATTAAAGAAGGGTATTTAACATTATAATTGCCAATCATATTATACAATAATGGCGCCACTTGCCTCCTCCACTAAGTTTAAAAGTGGGTTTGCTGAAAGCACATGAGAGTATTCTGGCTAATAAATAAAGAAGAAATGAGAGAAATAGAATATCATCATTTCTGTAACACCTAATGAATGAATGGGTCCAGCCAGCAGTCATCAATGGCTACTAATTTCACAAAGAGTCAAGCAGATATTAGCTACCTTCTGATGGAAATACAGAACCCCATTTATAATGTCTTGCCAAAACAACCAACCAACCCAAAAAAATTCCAACCGGAATCTGATCAAGCCTCTTTATGTAACTACCAATTTATAGGAAATTTATAGTTCAGAGGAACACACTATGGGGTTTCAATCCTCAAAATCTAGGCCATGAGAATCTGAAAGATAAATGACCTTTCCCTAACAAATAAATAGAAACAAAAACATGGTTGGGGAACACATGGACCGGTTCTGTCCAATATAATAGCAAGTAGCCACATCAGGTTATTTAAATTTAAATTGGTTAGAATTCAATAAAATTTAAGATGAATTTCCTGGAGAATTCCCTGGTGGTCCAGTGGTTAGGATTCCGCGCTTTCACTGCCGCAGGCCCAGGTTCAATCCCTGTTCAGGGAACTAAGATCCCACAAGCCACTCGGCATGGCCAAAAAAATAATAATAATAAAAATAAAATGTGTTTCCTCGGTTGCACTAGACTCATTTCAGGTGCAATGGCAGAAAGTTCTATTGGACAGTGCTGCTGTAGGCAAAGAAGTGTAGGACCTGTTTACGTTGCATTGATCTCATTTGAATCCTAATTCAAGAAAATAGACTTTAAGATGTTAAACAGGGAAATCTGAACTGACCAGATATTTGATGGTATTAAAGAATCATTTAAATAATTAGGTGTGATAATGGTATGGTGATAATCTTTTTTAAAAGAGAGAATACTTATATGTAAGAGGTACATGCTGAAGAAGTTACAGATGAAATGAAATGATATCTGACATTTGCTTTTAAATAATACTAAGAGATGAGACAAAATTGGCTACTAATATTTTGATTACTGTTGAAATTGGGTGGAAGGTACAATGTGGGTTCATTCAAATTATTCTCTTTGCTTTTATAAAAGTTTTCCACTTTCCCTAATAAAAAGATGCTCCTTTCACATGTTTGAAACGTTCCATAATATAATAACATTTTTTTAAAAAAGAAGCATACAAGTAGCAACCAGTTTAAATGTGACAGGCTGGAGATTTGGCACCATTTAGCAACATTCCATTGCCCTTAACGGCCCCAGGTACCAGGAACACAGGATGATCAGGTTCTTCTTTAAAAGATGTTGTACAGACTCTCTTCTCTCCAACCTGTTTTTACATGGTGAACAAAAGAGGAGAAAAAGTGTTAAGGATGAAAAATATTCATTCTTTCCACTGTCTCCCAGATCCCAGCAATTCTGGGGTCTTAAGCCAACAAGAAGCCAGGGGACAAGTGTCCTGTAGAGAATACCAGGGAAGGCATGGTTGGTGAAGTTGTGCCATTGTTGGATGGCTTGTTCAAAGTTGCATTTAACCATTTGAGTATAGTAGTAGAGTCTGACCCAATAGCCAGAATCCTGGAGTGCTGGTCCCAGCCATAGGAGGGACCCATCTGTGGTGGGAGGAACAATGGTCCTTAACCTGTCTGTAAGGCTTTCCCACCAACTTCCATATACTTGGCATCCCCAAGCTGGATGGATGGGTTTTGCATAATATAATGCAACACAAAAATGGCAACACAAATAAAATTTTATTCACAATGATTCATTCTTGTAAAAGTACTCCCATAGCACTCCTGAAATAAAGGTTTATGAGAAATAAAGGGAGAGGAAGGCTTCTGTCAAGCTGAGGACCACTTCCTAAACCCCTCTCCATCTCACCCTGTTCATTCCCTATTGATGACTTTGCTTCCCTATCTTTCAAGTGCAACTCATCGTTGGATCATCTTCGCATAGCCCCACCCTGGAAGAAGCTCTGTGATGTGTGGATCGTGAGTTTGCTCAAGCAAATTGGACTCTTTACAAGGAATAGCTGGATTTGAGGACTAGGATGGAAGAGCCAGCACCAGTGGAAGGCCAGGGCCAGCTCCCAAGCCCCCACCAGGGCTCTCTGAGGAAGGCTGTGGCAGCTGCCCTGGCCCTCGATGGGGAATCCACACTGGGTCGTAGGAAAAAGAAGAAAGAGTCCCGCCCAGAATCCATCATCATCTACCGGTCAGAGAGTGAGAAACGGGATGAGGAGCCTGGGGAATTAGAAGGTGGAGATCAGCCTAAAGAGGAGGAAGGAGATGATTTCCTAGACTATCCTGTGGATGATGGTAAGTCTCTCTGGGGCCATCTGCTTAAAGCCACAGGAAGGAAACCAAATGAGGATCCTGCAGAAGACAGATAGGCATTTGCTCACTGACCTACTTCTTACTGATACATTTCTTCTCACAGTGTTGCAGTCTTCATTCAACAAATTGACAGTATTTGTTGCGTACTTATTATGTTCTCTTCTAGGTCATACAAAGAGATCTCCACCCTTTTGGAACTCCTAGTGTAATGGAAGAGACAGATTTATACACAAAAAATAGTGATACTAGGCAACCATGCTAACTATTTAATACACATAAGATAAAGAAACAATAATAGTTGACTTTCATAATAATCAGGAAAAAGTGAATCATAACAACAAGTTATAGTAATCCTTCACATATAGGATGGCCAAAGATTGGGCAAAACATGATAACATCAATGTGAGGAAATGGATATACTCTCATATACCTCATGTGGAAGAGGAATCTTCTTCAGGGAAATTTGTCAATATCTATTAAATTTAAAATTCAATATATACATAGCCTATGTCCTATAAATTCTCAGTATCTGCCTCGTGCCCACGTACGTAAGGAAGCATGTATAAGAATGTTTGCTGCCAATAAGGAAACTGTGGCATGTCCACATTAAGTGTCACTGCACAGCAATGGGTGGATGAGGTAGATCTCTGTGTAGATGGGTCATTCCCTAAAACATACTCCCACGGTGAATGAGATGAGCAATGCCCCTGCTCTCATGCAGTTTGCCTTCCAGTCAGGGGAAGACAGACAGCAAATAAGTCAGCAGACGAGACAATTGCAGGTAGTGGTACAGGTTCCAAAGACAGTAAAACCTTGGTGGTAGGAAGATGAGCAAGTGAGGGAGGCTGGTGGGAGGCAAGAATGCACGGCTGCGGGTGCCTCTCAGAGGAAGGGACATTTGCTCTTGAGGTGGCCCCATTCTGTCCCTCTACCAGCCAGGGGTCTAGGAGTCCACAGGGCCTGGGGGACATGCCAACCGAAAGCCTGTACCATCCCCCGTGTCCTCCACCTCTAGACTACACTTCACATACTAAGGACTGTGGATTTTGCTGTTTCATCACCTGCAATCTCACCTCTGGGATGGCCAAAGAGTGGCTGTTTGGTGGGGGTGGGAGTAGGGGTGGTGCTGCGGTGCTGGCGCGGGTGTATTTGTGTTGGGGAATATGTGTGTGTTGCGCGTGTGTGTGTACCGAATTTGGACATGAAGGCTGGGACGTCCACCGGCATGTGAGGAGGCCGCTCTCAGAGAAGCATGGAGATAGGAATGAGGAGAGAAGAGGGGTGGGCTGCCCGTCAGTATGACACACACACAGCACCACCTTCACACACAGCAGCTGATCATCAGGAACAGTATTTTCACAGCACTTATAAACTAGAAATAAGATCACTCTGAAGTCGTGTCTGTGGTAGGGTTCCTCACTCCCTTCCGTGTCGCAGACGTGATAGAGGCCCAGAAAAGTGGAGAAAGCATATGAGAAACAACTTTCACCTGCTTCATCATCTCATCAGGGCCCTGATGTGAGAGGTCACCGTGGGAGCACGAATCCCACCCCTGAGGGAGACACATTCAGTCCGTCGGGGAGTCACTGACTTCTTACCTTGTCAGGGGCTATAATAATGGACATTCTTGTACTCAGATCCAGTCTCAGGGATGACGCTCTGATGAAATGTCCACTCTTCTTACCTTGACTTTCACCTCTTTATGCCCCGCAGTTGTGTGGAACATGCCTGTGGACAGCCGCTATGTCACATTAACTGGGACCATCACCCGAGGGAAGAAAAAGGGGCAGATGGTGGACATCCATGTCACGTTGACAGAGAAGGAGCTGCAGGAACTCACCAAGCCTAAAGTGTCATCAAGGGAAACAACACCTGGAGGCAGAAAGGCTTGCCAGCTGGGAGCAGACCGCGGGCCCCACGTGGTCCTCTGGACCCTGGTCTGCCTGCCTGTGGTTTTCATCCTCTCCTTTGTGGTCTCTTTCTATTATGGCACCATCACCTGGTACAACATCTTTCTCGTGTACAATGAGGAGAGGACCTTCTGGCACAAGATCTCATGTTGCCCCTGCCTCATTCTCTTCTATCCAGTGCTCATCATGGCCATGGCCTCTTCCCTAGGCCTCTACGCTGCCGTGGTCCAGCTCTCGTGGTCCTGGGGAGCATGGTGGCAAGCTGCCCGGGACATGGAGAAAGGCTTCTGTGGCTGGCTGTGCAGCAAGCTGGGTCTGGAAGACTGTTCTCCCTACAGCATTGTGGAGCTGCTTGAATCTGACAATATCTCAGGCAATCTGTCCAACAAGGATGCCACCCAGGAGGTAGAAATGTCCACCGTCTAAACTCCCAACAACTTACTTCAGTCTCTGGTCTCAGTAGCCTGTATATCATCTTCCAATTCCAGCATATTCCTTCTTTAAATTTTTCCTCCCCAACGTCCCCCATACACAGTTCTTCTGGAAAATTTTAGCCTACACTGATATGTCCTGCCATCTTGTTGGTTTCCAGGAGGGCAGGAAACAGGAAAGCAATTTATGCCCCAATAGTCCATCCAATGGATCAACTCTTCTTCATTCCTTGCCCTAAGATGACCATTTACCTGAGACGAGGGAGCTCATGTGTGCATCAGTTCAGGAGCTTGAAGGTGTTCCTGGTGCCTAGAACCCAGGGGGGTATGTGACTAAATGTGACAGGGAGAGTAAGGAGGCTCAGGGGAGACCAAGTCCACCAATAAGATAATAGATAGGGATGGAGTGAAACATTTAAGAAGGCAGGGCTGCTGCAGTGTAGCAAAATGTAAAGATTTGTGTGTATCACTTACATTTTGATTTATATATTAAATATACTTAAAACCCAAATATCAGCAGTTTAAACAAGATGGAAATCTGTTTCTTTCCTGTATAGAAGTCTGGAGGCAGATCATCAGGGAAACTGATACAGTCATCGGAGTCTCAGGCTTTTTTTATTCCCTGACCCTCACTGCCTTTATCCTCACCACCCAGTGGTGACTACATCTCCAGTTATCACACCCGTGTTTTGGATAGAACAGAGGAAAGGGCAGAGGAGCACATACACCCTCCTAGGCTAAGGAGGCATCTCAGAAGACCCCACAACACTTTTTGTATCTCACTGGCCAGATCACAGTCACATGACCTCACAAGCAAGAGAGGTTGGGAAATGTAGTCTTTTGGCTGGGCAGCTATAAATATTTGGATACTGCTAATTTAAGAGACAAAGAAAGAATGGCTATTTTGGTAGGCAAGTAAGAATCTGTGGCTCACAGTATACATGCAAATACCAAACTGCGAATATAGTTTTAATGTATTTATTTATTTATCTATTTAAGCCTAAATCTTACACAGAGAATTTATACATAGATACTAGGTACATATTACTATGCATAAACCACACATAGATATTAGCAGCTCATATATGTTGCAAATAAATGTCTTTAATGCCATGTGGTTTCCGGTTTTTTAGAGAGGAAGAGTGAATAGTTGAGTACAATTATATCACAGTAGCATAGCTTTTTTCCTGGTAGTGAAGGTGGGACTGGGTGGTGATGTTTAATTTAATGTACAGTTAAAAGACTGTGAAGGGGGCATTGCATCTGTCAGACTTCCCCCAGCAGGGTCAGTATACCTAAGCACAAGAAGACAGCTAGCTTTGTGTGGTTTGTCAGAGCCTCACGCACTCAGAATTTCCTTCTTATAGCAAACACAATCTCTGCTGTGCTGAGAAGCGTGGGTCTTTGTGGACACTGAGGGTGTAAACCAGATAAATCCAGATTAATAGATTCTGAACTTTAAAAAGAAAAATTGCTGAGGGTCTGTTTCTAATTAAAAAAAAAAAAAAACCCAAATCTTAAGAGATCAAGCAGATTTTGGAGGTTTAGGTCCTTAGCAAGAATAGCTGGTGCCCTACTTATGGTTCATGTCTCAGAAAGAAACTATTGAAAGAACTGCTATGAATCAAACTGGATGGGTCAGGCAATGCTGTCCCACAGAAGGCCAGGGACATTTGCCTAATGCATGGTGCTGAACTCCACCTTCCGAGGAAACTCCTCCCTTTCAAAAATAACTTATTAGTTTGAAAAAACAACTCTGTCCAACATTTTTGAAGATAATGTTGGTGTTGTCTGGTGCTTTCGCAGAGATATAAACAATTGAAATTAAGACAAAATAAAAATAAAATCTGATTAACATTTGCTCACTTTGTCTTTGAGTTTTCTCCAAAACAGATTTGGATGCTACGGTTTTCAGAAATAGGGTGAGCATGGTGACTGTTCTATGGAAATACATGTGTATAATAATCTTAACAAGGATCCTTATGTCTTGACTCTTCCCATGGACCACCAATGTGTGAGGATTCCGTTCGAGTGGACTGTTCCCACAGGTCACAGATTTACCTAAGCCTACATTAGGAAGTTGCAGCAACATGTGTCTCGTTTTTTCAGGGGGTAAAGTCATGGTCCAAGTGATGGTTGGAAAAGAATTTCCAGACACAAGGCAGCAGGTAAGGAAGATAGAGTTTATTAAAGAGAAGGGTCATTGTAAGAACAGCATGCCGGCTTTCTGGTAGCCAGGGAAAGTCGGCAGTGAGCATGGGTCCCTTGTCTGTTTTTTAGCCAGGGAACAAAGGGACTTACGAGTCACCTGCTGATTGGGTAGGGTCTGCATGTTTCCAATGTGCAGAGCAGGAGAAGAATGGGATGACTGCCTTTCCTTACAGGGGATGGGAAAGGAGCAAGGCATGCTGCTTGGGAAAGATGTTGCAATGGTTGCTGCATGACAGAGTGATCAAGGTCCAATAACTCTGGTCCAGTGATGGAGCACACCACATTTCCCCCTCTCTTTATAGGGCCATTTCTTTGGTCCTATTGGATACCCTGCTCATGTCTATCTATCTGCTTAGCTCCCTCTCAGGTGTTCGGGGACCGTTTTTGTAAGGAAAAAGGGTGATGATCTCTCTGGATGCATCCTGTTGGGTGGGGGCATTGTAGGACCCTGGGTTCCTGTTGCCTGCTCTCTGTCAGGGTATCCCTAGGGAGGGGTGGGGCTCCATGGAAAGTGATGGCGGCTTGTTCAAGTGTTGTCCAGGTGTTGGCTGGCCGATATTGTTGTTGCATTACCATTTGGGGGTTTATTTGTTGTATTCTAGAAGAGACAAACTTAAGAGGTTAAATATACATTGCCCAAAGATCAGTAGAAGTAGGAAGGCTGCTATAGAACCTGGGAAAGGGGCTAGCTAGGACCAGATATTAGTCTTGAAATCCCACCAATCAAATCCCCCTGAGGCTCCCTTTGTATAAAACCTGTTAGCTGTTTCAATAATATCCCAAACGTTGGTTTGAATTTTGCCTGATTGATTGACCAAAAAAATCAGCAATCCTCCTTTAACACTGCACAGGTCCCACATTGGTTAGCCGTTAGTAAGTCTAAAGCTCTCCTATTCTGTAAAATCACTCCTGCTAGAGAATTTATTTGTTCTTGTAGAGTGTTAATTTGTGTTGCTAGGTTGGCCATCTGTTGTGTGAGTTTAAGAGAGAGATCAGACATGGGGAAGGGGACATGATGTTGCAATGGATGCTGTGTGACAGAGTGATAAGAGTCCGGTAACTCTCTCTTCCAGCAACGTTGGCCCTTTGAGTTTATCTTGTTCTTTGTCCTTGGAGCACACCACAGTTAAGGAAACAAACGGCGGTGAGCCAAAACAGTCATGATTAGGACAAGGGTAAAATGTCCCTGGCAGTATAGAGGAGGGTGTGGTCAGGGTGAGGAGCATGGGATACCTAGGCGAAATTGATATAGCCCTCAACCTAGTTGGGCTCGCCTCCTAATGGAAGAAATAGGCTCATAAAATCATTTCAAAAGGGCTCTGAGAGAGTTATGGAAAAGCCTAAACTAGAGGAAGGAAAACTTAACCAAGCAGACCTATAGCAATCTCATCTTTGCTGTCAGCAAATACCTAGAGAAGTTTAGAGGAGAAATTAGAGAGTTAAATGCCATACTTGAACATTCTGTTAGCCTCATAGTTACCTAATCTTCATGATGAATATCAGGAAGCAGGACTATGCTTCCAATTACTCTGCAGCCATAATATGCTGATCTGGGTAACCGTGTCTGATCCAGTACGATGACACCAATGTTCCTAAGCCATCTTGTCCATCGACATTAGGTAGCACCCTTCATTTCAGTTCAAGTCCAAGGGAAATAAAACCCCTGTTACCCATGATTTCCAATAAAACAAGATTTATAAACTTGTTTTAATTAAAAGAACTATGAGGGTGAGTCAAAAATTATCTGCACTCTGGTTGTAGAATTTATAGAAGTTTTAATATAACTGGAGTGCGGATAATTTTTGACTCACCCTCATAATTTTAGATGACTTGAAAATTTCATTGTGTCATTGAGGGCCACCCAGGGCTTAAGTTTTACAATGTTGCAAAGGATTAGTGGCCAACATCAGAAATTTTCTCCTCCTTAATTAATTTAATTACTAATACACACCCGTTGAAATACTTTCTAGGCTCAAGATGGTGCCACGTCAGCAAACCAAAACTTAGATCACTTTTGTGTCCCTATAAATGCTCTGCTTGACCAGAAGTGCAGTACAATCGTCCCTGGCATCAGTGAGGGATTTATTCTAGGACTCCTGTGGATACCAAAATCCCTTACATAAAATGGTAGTACAGTCAGCCCTTTATATCTGCATTCTGTATCCTCAAGTTCAGTGAACGAGGGGTTGAATTTGATCTGCAGTTGGTTGAACCTGTGGTTGCCCAACCCATGGATACAGTGGGCTGACTATATATCCAGTCAGCCAACCACCAAACAGCAAGCCAACTCCAGGCTCTATACTTATTTCCTTGTTCCTTCTTGTTCCAAACAAGGATGATTATGTGGCTGCAGCCAATCAGATATTTTCTATTTTTCTCTTCCTTGTTCATCATTATCTATTCTTTCAAAGTTTCCTGCCTTTGTCCCATTTTGCAGTTCTTTGAATGGAAACTGTCTGCTTCATAAAGTGTTAAATAAAATTTGTTTGTATAATCAAAATTGTCTTCTTTAATTGTTTTTAACATGCATTTTTTACATTTTTTAATGGTATTTTAAAATCACATAAAACAAAGTACATCACTACTCACATCTTTCCAGGATATAAAGTTTTATTTCATATCTGTACCCTGTTAAGATTTTAAGCTATTTTCTGAATTGCACATATAATCATTGTTACACCTCTATCAGAGACAAAGCCTGCAGATTTTTATTTTGTATAATGCTCAGGATTTCATCACTTATGAGTTCACTCTCAGAGTGATGTCAAACTCAAACACATACCAGCAACTTAAATTGTAATTTCAAAATAAATAAAATTCTTTACTTGCCATTGTCAGTTACTCTGAAGGGATGCACAATCTACCCTAGAGCAAGAGTTTAAAATACCCCTGTTGTTTCAGTTATCTCTTGTTGCATAACACGTAAAACTTACTGGATTAATATAACAGTCATTTGACTTATTTGCTTGTAATGCTGCAGTTTGGGCATTGATGGAGATGACTGGTCGCTCTTCAATGTCTCTCTAATGCTGGGACAGCTCCCTTGGGGAAGCAGATTCTACTCCCAAGATGGCCTCATTTGCATTTCTGCCAAAGTGGTGCTGGCTGTCATCTAGGTGGGGTGCTGAGGCTGTTGGTGCTCAGTTCTTGTATCAGTTTGCTAAAGCTGCCATAACAAATATCATAGGCTGGGTGGTTTAAATAACAGAAATTAATTTTCCTATAGTTCTGGAGGTTGGAAGTCTAAGATCAGGGTGCCAGCAAGTTGAGTTGAGCATGATGAGAGCTCTTCCCTTGGTTTGCAGATGGCTGCCTTCTATGTATTCATATGACCTCTTCTTTGTGCAAATGGCTGGTGGGGGGGTGGAGTGTGAGTGCAAGCACACAAACTCTCTTTATAATGGCACTAATCCCATCATAAAGGCCCCACCCTCACTAGCTCTACTAACTCTAATTGCCTCCCAGAAGCCCCATCTCCAAATACCATCACACTGGGGGTTAGGGCTTTCATATATCAATTTGGAAGGAACACAAACACATAACCCCTAATATGTGCTCCTCCGTGTGGCTTCCCACGTGGCTAGGTTGGGCTTTCATGGCATGCAGTCTCTTGGTAGTAAGTCTTTATATATGGTATCTGGCTCTCACTAGAGTACAAAAACCAAATCTGTCAGGTGCTCTGAAAGCTTTGGTCCAAAACTGGCCCAGTGTCACTTCCACATTTTACTGGTAAAAGCAGGTCCCAAAGCCTGCCCAGACTCAAGGGGAAGGGAATATATAAGGATGTGGATGCTGGGAGGCATGGCTATTAGGGGCCATCAAAATAATGATGTCATTTTCCTTTTCTTATTTCATCTATTTCCCTCATATGCCACAATGGCTCCCATGCACTTCTCTTTCTGTCCAAAATGCCCCTTCTCCCCTACTAGCCATAGCCCATCACCTCTTATCTTTACCCTTTCCACTTAATTCTGTATCACACAAATCCAAACTGATCCTGAACTGACAGGTTGAAATGGAACCAACAAAGCCAGAATCCTTTTGTTGTGGAGGAAGAAGGGAGTCACCATCTATACTGTCACATTAGTAATGTTTGCCCCTCACCCTTGATGAGCGGAGGCCCTTTGCCAGGAGCAATGCTTAAAGTCCATATCCATTCTCAGCATCATGGCTGCCTAGCTGCCTAGAAGTGGATGATCCTAAAGACTTCCATAGGGATGATGCAAACAAGCACAGGTATTAGAATTTTAAAAATTTCTCCTAGGAAACAAATCTGTGCTGGAGGGTGCATAGTGTGAGAAAGAGGGAGGGGGAGGAGACAGAGAAAGTAGGAGAGGAAAAGAAAAAGAGAGAAGGAAATAGAGACTACACACAAGATACAATCAAGGTCATAAAGCACAGAAATTTCCTTCACCATGGTGAGTCTCCAGTAATTCTATTTACCTGTCATATAAAAAGTACTTTAAAAACAGTATTTCAGTCTTAAAAGAAGTCCTTGAATCAAAAGCCAAATGAACCTTCTGGGTTCTAAAAGCACAGTCTGAAAGTGTCTACTTTCCTGGCTTCAGTGTGTTTATAACTTGGGCTCCCTCAAGACCTCTCCCTCCTTATGGCCTCTCCACATCTTTCCAGCCTCAGTCCTGCTTTTCCCAGGTCTGATTTTCAAGAGGGAGAGAAGCTGATTGGACTTAATGTTCTAAGTTGGCAGACACTTTACAGGTCGCCAGACCCTTTTTCCAGTCAGCTCTCAGCTTGTGGGCCATTTGATACAGAAAACAACCTTTTCTGTGTAAGGTTCAACTTGGACCTGCATCCCTTAAAGGTGAAAGGGCTGCAGGCTGGACAGTTCTTTGAAAGGGGCTGGAGAGATTGTCAGGCACTGTAATTGATAGCTGCCACTTCTAGAGCATCTCACTAGATTGTCTTGTGGAATTAAACCTAACTTCCTCCTTTCTAAGCTAGCGATGCTTCAAACTATTGGTAGATCCTGAGAAATTAAATATTTCCTGCCATGTCAATAAACAAAGGATGTCACAGTCATCTATGACTATAGCCCTCCAACGTGAGCGGAGGTAACTCAAAGCTGGAAAGAACGCCTGTCATTTAGCAGCCATCAGACGGCACATCGTTCCCTGTGGTAAGCCCTGAGGAAACAGGATGTGTCAGGATACTGGCCCAGCCAGCTGAGGTGCATATCAAAGGAATGATTTCAGGAGCCCAGACTTTTGCATCTTCGCATGCATAGAATAGTGCTAAATTCCTTGAGATTTCTCGTTTTCTTTAACAATAATCTTTTGACAGGTAGTTTGGACTACCTGTCCTTTGTTACCAAAATCCTATATATCCTGGCTCCTCCCCTCGCCTCCCTGGAGCAGTTTCTCAGCGCTATCTGAAATGCTGACTTCGGGGCTACAGTCCTCATTTTGCCCCAAATAAGACTTAACTCGCATCCTTCATGTTGTGGATATATTTTTAAGTTGATAAACCTTAGCAGATGCTGTTTCATGCCTCCAGGCCTTTATACATCCCACCTCCTTTTCAAGGAAGAATGCTCTTGCCACTTTGGAGTGCCTGTTAAACCCCTTTCCTTCAGGAGTTGGTTCTAAGGTCATCGCCTCTTTTGTCTTTGAGTATCTTTCTTTTTTAGGAGAAACAGAATTTAAGGGAAGTTAAGTGCCTTTCTGGATTCATGCGCATATTCAAGGAACTCTAACTCCAGATCTCTGTCATAAAACGCTCCGTTATTCTGAGTGTGAGAAAAGGGGAGTGAACCTCTCCGCGAAGCGTTTCCTGTTGACCTCCTTCTAGAGATTCCGGTTGCTAGAAGACCGCAAAGCTCCTCAAGCGGGGCAGCAACGCAGGTGATCTACGCATGCTCAGAGCGTCGACGCACAATTTCCCCGCCCCTCCCAGGCGCCCCGGGAAGCGGCTCTTCGAGTGCAGACTCCCGCTCCGAATCTGGCGGCGGAAGTGAGCTTGGGCCGCACAGGTTCCCTCTCGGAAGAGGCGACCGAGGCGCTGGCGGAGCCGCAACATGGCGCGGCCGGGGAATAAGGTAGACAGATCTGTAGGCTTGGGCCTTGCCTGTGCCGGGTGTCCGGAAAAGGTGGTTTGGAAGCAGGAATCAAGGGATCACGGCGGTGCCAAGGAGTGAGGAGGGGAGATCCCGGTGGTGGGCTGGATCAGTAGGGCCGGGGTCGGGGGATGCGCGGTGAGAAAAGCTGGTGATTTGGAGTGTGAAGACAGGAATTTGAGCCTCGCCCACTTCCCACCTCCGCCGCCTACCGAGCCCTTTTCCATCCTCTCACTTCCTTTCTACCGGTCCTCATCCTGCTTCCCTTCCCACTGCGACCTCCCCTCCGTACCTCTCCCAGCCCACCTGCAGCTCCTCCATTACTTGCGAATCTGGGTTTTAAAAATCTGTGAGAATGAAAGTTAGCCACGATGCGCACCAATCCCACAGACTTGTAAAACTTCAGAGAAGGATTGCGAGTAAAATAACCTGAAATGATTTCGCATTTGTTGAACGTGTACTCTGGTGAGACACTGATCTAAACGCTTTATTCCTGTCTCATTTAATCTTCACAACAAGCCCATGAATTGAAACTTTTATCACCAGTGTACAGGTGAGAAAAGCGAGGCATAAAGAAAGCCAAGGGATTAGCCCAGGGTCACTCAGTCCGCAAGTGTAGCATCCGAATTTGAACACATGCTTTCTGCTTTCAGAGTCTTGGAGAATGTCTCTCTTGCTGGGAATCTGTGACCCTCAGTGACCCAGGTTAATAACCTTATGATGAATTTTTAAAATGGTATTTTCAGAATAGGCAAAGAGTGGTAGTTGTCTCTGAAGGTCCTGGAGGTGTGTTCCAAGGAGTTGTTCATTCATTCATGCATCCATTCAAAAGCAAGGCCCTTTATTAGGCATCTGGTATACAGGTAAACAAGATAGGAGTTGGAGCAGCTGATCCCTAGTCTCCTCAACTCTCCGTGGGGAAGTGCTGATTAAGGTGATTATGAACATCTGCCACTCACCTCCTTTCAGCTGCTGAGAACTTTCAGCTCTAATGAAATAGCTGTTTATGGCAGGTGGACTTGCAGCAAAATTCTAATAGCCCTTATTGCTTCAGTGTTTAAATGAAGGGTTGCTATGCTGCTCAGTTTCTTTTTCCTGGTTTTCTTACTGCTGCCAGAAAGGAACTTGAGATATTACATAGACCATTCTTCTGCGTTCAGATAAGAAGTTCCATACCGTGAAACCCTTTGATGCCATTTTTTGGATACCGGATTCCTGGCAAAAAACCTTTAGTCGTCTGATTTAGTTTTCTGGTTTAAAAGTAGCTTTTATGAATGTATTAAGTAAATGCAGCAGCATTTTTGGGGACCCTTTTTAAAGATTCTTATGCTCAGAGCATTGAAACTATGGGTTGTAAACTTTTTTGCTCTCAAAGGAATTTTGCAGTTTATTACCACCCTTTCTCTAAACATGCTATTTATAATCTAGAACTCTCTTAATGTTAGTGCATTATGTTTAATTGTTTGTAAACTAGGGAAAAACTTAGTCTTTCCACATTTCGCCTTGCCTGAGATGTAACCAAAGTAGAAATCATCTATAATATCCCTGATAGGAGCTCATCCACATTTTTTAAACAATCTAGGGTCAGGAAATCATTGTTTCAGAGAACAGTAGTTCTTTCGTTGATCACTTCTTAATATTATTTTTTCTCCCTTATATGGAGTCAAATAAACCTCCCTGTAATGTCCATCTGTTGACCTTATTATCTCTCTTGCATAGCTAATTTTTTAAAAATTTATTATTTATTTGGCTGCGCTGGGTCTTAGTTGCGGCACGCGGACTACGTTCCCTGATCAGGGATTGAACCCGGGCCCTCTGCATTGGGAGCACAGAGTCTTACCCACTGGACCACCAGGGAAGTCCCTCGAGCTAAATTTTTATAACACAGCTGTCAACTATTTGAGGATAACAGGTTCCCCTAAATCTGGTTCAAATAGCCATTTTTTGCCACCTGTTCCTTACATCACATATTCTTCAGATCCTTATCTAATCTGCTCATTTCACGTTTAGTTGGAATTAGTCTTTCTCATGAGATGTGATGATCAGAACTCCTCAGTTGGTCAAATGTGATCTGATCAGTACAAAGCACAGGTGAGACGTTGTCAGCCAGTGTCGAAGAATGTTAACTCTAAAAGACCTTAGATCTCATCTAGTCCAACAACTGCTGCTGCCTCCACGAATTAACAGTGAAGTTAAGCGACATGCCCAAGAATTGAGCTGCTTGGTAATAAAGATGGGACTGGATCCCAGGTCTCCAGATTACTGACTTAGTCTTTTTTTTTTTTTTTTAAACCATAAAACCTGTCTTTTCCTTCCTTAAATTTTCCACACCATTGATAGGACTGAAAATATTTTGGAGGATGAAATGGGGTAGGTGTGGAGAATATACTACCGTAGCCATGTCCTGCTGGTGACATTATATGATGTTATTTTATAATCCACCCTGAATATGTGAGTTGCTATTTGTTCATGTCTCCTTCAACTCAGTTCAGTTAACCTTTGGATGCCGAATACCGAACTTTATGTGTATCCATTTTACTTTTAGTTTATGTTTGCCCTGTTTCCTTAGTCCCCTACATACATGATTGCTAGCCAATGACTAGGTGTCTTTATTTATTTGGTCCCCTCTGCCTAAAACTCCCCTGGTTCACATGACTGACTCCTACCCATTCTTTAAGGTTAACCCAAGGATCATATCCAGGAAGTCTTTTCTGCCTCCTTACCCATTCTCTATCCCTCCCACTAGTCTTGGGTAGATGTCCCTCCTGTGTGCTCTCTTAGTGCCCGCTGCATACCTCGGTCATGGAATATTGTACTGCTATCATTTATGTGTCTGTGTCCCCACTAGAGTAGATTTGGTGTCTTAATCTTCATTTTAGATTCCTAGTTTACAAACTGATTCAAATTATTGGAGTGTATCATTTTAGCATATATAGATTGTGACAGTCACCCGTTACCACAAAAATGCTTTATAACAAACTACACCCCAAATTGGTGGTTTACAACAAAAGCATCTGTCCTCCTGCTGTGAGTCTGCAAATCTGTTGCGTTTGGTTTGGTGTATTTTGGGCTCAGCTGGGCTGAACTTAGCTCTAGCCTGCAGGTTGTTTTCAGATCTGCTCCCCATGGATTTATGCTCAGGCTCAGGCCACAGAAGCAGCAGCTACTTGGAGTGTGCTCCTGTCCTGGCAGTTACTTTCTAGCTTTCAGGAAATATCAGGACTATTTAAAGTTTCTCCATAGTGGAAATTTATATGCCATACATACATTCTCTAAGTAGAACACCTCCCATGCCTTTATCATGCATACCCTGAATATCTATGGGTGAAACAAGCAAAGGACATCTCTTTTGTTTCTTCTTTTTTTTTTAAATTTATTTATTTATTAGCTGTGTTGGGTCTTCATTGCTGCACACGGGCTTCCTCTAGTTGTGGCGAGCGGGGGTCACTCTTCGTATTGGTGCACGGGCTCCTCATTGCTGTGGCTTCTCCTGTTGTAGAGCACGGGCTCTAGGCACGTGGCCTTCAGTAGCTGCGGCACATGGCTCAATAGTTGTAGCTCACGTGCTCTAAAGCGCAGGCTCAATAGTTGTGGCGCACGGGCTTAGTTGCTCCGCGGCATGTGGGATCTTCCTGGAGCAGGGATCGAACCCATGGTCCCCTGCATTGGCAGGCTATCTCCTAACCACTGCGCCACCTAGGAAGCCTTCTTTTTTTTTTTTAATGACCATTAATAACATTTTCTCACACACCCTTTGGGACTTTGTTTCTAGGCAGCTGTGGTGCTGTGTATGGATGTGGGCTTTGCCATGAGTAACTCCTTTGCTGGTGAAGAATCCCCATTTGAACTAGCAAAGAAGGTGATGACCATGTTTGTACAGCGACAGGTAAGATTCAGATTGGTCTTGAGCTTGTAACTCATGGTTTAACTGCTTGTTGCTTCCACTTAGTGATTTGCAAGATACCAGCCTCTTTATGTTGTCCACCCTCAGTGTTTTGGGGAATCTGAGGAGTTATTCTTGCATACACTCATGTGCAAGTACAGCTACTGCTGGAACCTGGTATTTTTTCTTTTCTCTTTTTGGCTCCTCCACTGGATACTACAGTTTTTATCAGCAACAAGAGGCAATGTAATGTTTAAATGTGTAATCTCTAGAGCCAGATGGCCTGGGTCTGCCATGTCACTTACAAATCTTACAATCTTGAATAAGTCTTTCAACTACTTTGTGCCTATTCCAGGTATCTTTTACTGGTTACAAACTACTTTCCCAAAACTTAATATCTTAAATGACATTAAAAAACAAATCACCCTCTCGTGGTTCTGTGAGGTGACTGGGTGTCTGAGTTGGGTGATTCTCTCTGAGGCCTCTTGTGCAGGTGCACTCACGTGGTGGCTGGGGCTGAGTCATCTGTAGGCTGTGTGGGGCCCTGCATACGTCCTAGATGGCTCCCTCCTGTGGCTAGTCCATATGCCTGCTGGTGGCTGTGAGCTCATTTGGGCTGTCCCCTGAAACCCTTATGTGTGGCCTCTCCATGTAGCCTGGGATGTTCACAGTATAGCAGTTGGTTCTAAGAAGAAATGTCCCAAGAGTGGATATTCTGAGACATGCTTATGGGGTTTTTTATGACTAGCTCTAGAAATCTCAGAAAGTCATTTCCACTGTCTTCTATTTGTCCGTCAGGTCACTAAGCCAGCTCACCTTCAGTGGGGGGAGGAGGGGGCGGGAATTAGACTCCCCTGTTGTTTTAAGGAGTAGTCTCCAAATACAGGGAGAGAAGGAATGGATGGAGGCCGTCTTGAAGACTCTCTACCACGGTGCCTCAGTGTCCCAAGTGTCAAATAGGGGAAAATAACAGTACCTCTAAGATAAAGTGCTTAGAACAGTACTTGATGTGTTGTAAACACTATATGTGTTTTTATTATTATCATTATTACTACTAGTACTATTATTACTAATTTCTGCCCTTTCTACCTGGTCTGACTGCTGCTTTTGCTTCATTCACGGCTCATCTGGACACCTCTGCTGTTTGTTCTGTTTGCCTTTTCCACTGGGCACTATTACCTCCCACCTGTCATCCTAGATTTTTACAAATTCTGATAACCTGGAGTCCTTACTGTCTCAAAGAAGACGAGAGTGCTTCTAACCCCATTCTTGGTTATAGTAATTTGTGTTGGTTGTATTTAGGTAGCGCTGCTGTACCCCAGTGTAGTACAGATTTTTTTTTTTTTTTTTTAAAGAGAAACAGTGCTTTCGGTTTTCATTTTTATCTATGCCCCTTGCATGGCAGTCAGAGTGAATCTGGAAGGCTGGGAGACAAAATCTGGTGCTGCTCCCATGCTGCATTCAGATTTCCTCCCCTCTCCTGACTGAGGTTTTGTTGTTGAGCAAGATTACCTTGCCTCAAGATGAATTCTTGTGCAGGAGGCAGATAGAATTCTAGCTGGCCTACCCCACTGGTGTGCTGCAAATATTTGAACCTCAACAGCTGGGACCTTCCCTCCGTGTACAACTGGCAGTTGTAATGGAGTTGTTAACAGACTGAAGATGGAGAGTGACAGAATTCCATCCTCTACCCATGCAGCGTTCTTCTTACTGATGTAAAAGGCTTATGTTAATAAGTAGGTGGGAACAGGACTGCCTTTTGTGTCATGCTCTTTCTTGTTTTTATACTTCATTATGAAATGCTTCATAAAAGAAGCAGATACAGAGAAAAGTATAATGTTTTCCTGTTGTCTAGAGCTGTACAGCCCTAAAGTTTTACTATATTTGTTTGATTTCTTTTTCTCTTCTTAAAAAATAAACTGTTAACTTAAAGCCCCTTGCTTTTCCCCTCCCAGCCTTTTTCTTTCCTCTTCTTCCCCTCTTTTCCTCGGAATTTTCATAGTTATTACTATGCATATTTTATACTTTGGATCTCAGTGTATTTGTAAATAATATTTAGTTATTATTTGGTTATAATATTTAGTTAAATATTATTTAGTTATAATATTTACTTATTGTATGAAGCTCTCAAAAGTGTATGTAGTAGTATTATGCAGTACATATAATTTCACAACTTACTTTTTCTCAACCTTATGTTTTTGAGATTTATTCATATTGGTAAACTTTGAACAAATTTATTCATTTTTTTTTACTAGGGTGTAATATCCCATTGTATAAATATTTTACAGTATGCTTTTGCATTCTTCAGTTGATGGATAGTTAGTTTTCAGTTGTGCCCTGTTGTAAACAGTGCTGAAGTGAACTTAAACTTTCCTGTCCCTTGTCTCCTTGTGTACATGTGCAAGAACTTCTCAACAGTATAAATACCTGTAAGTCAAATTGCTGGGATATAGGATATGAATCAGCAATTTTTTTTAATCTCTGGGAAATTTAAACCTTGGATAGTCATTTCAGAAAGACTAAAATCTTTTCAAATTATCCATAATTAGTTTTCCCTGAGAATTAGAGTCTGATTTGGGTGGAAGCAAATCAAAGAAACTCATCAATTGCAGTCACTGCCAGCATTGACCTAGACATACCACCAAATGTGAAATGGATGGCTGGTGGGAAGCTGCTGCATAGCATGGGGAGATCAGCTTGGTGCTTTGTGACGACCCAGAGGGGTAGGATAGGGAGAGTAGGAGGGAGATTTAAGAGGAAGGGAATATGGGGATATATGTATACACACAGCTGATTCACTTTGTTGTACAGCAGAAACTCAACATTGTAAAGCAGCTATACTCCAACAAAGATATATTAAAAAAAAAAAAAAAAAAGCAGTTTCTGCCCTCCCATTCCTCCACCACAGATTGTGCTGAAAGGATGGGACCTATAGTTAATGAAAAAGTCTGCTTAGAACCTAGGAGTTGTCATTGCCCATCCGTCCCATGGGCCAGTTAGCCCAATATTATATTATTGACAGTGGCCCCGGGGACCTGCCATAGGGAGGTATGGTTGTCTTGCTCTTTTAAGGTTAGATATCTAATGGTTTCCAGATGGTATTGTATGATTTTCAACCTTCTAACTTACTTCTCTAGGTGTTTGCTGAGAGCAAGGATGAAATTGCATTAGTCCTTTTTGGTACAGACGGCACTGAGAATGCCCTTGCTGGCAAGGATCAGTATCAGAACATCACAGTGCACAGACGCCTGATGCTACCAGATTTTGACTTGCTGGAGGACATTGAAAATAGAATCCAGCCAGGTTCTCAACAAGCTGACTGTATCCTTTTTCAGCCAGAGAAGACTCTTAAGAAATTTCCTTGAATCTGGGGAATTGTAATCCAGTTTGGTGAGGTTCTCTGAGAGTCCTAGCTCTAAGTATATGGACATTTTTGGCTCTGAGGACATGGAGATGATGTGTGTTAGGATTTAATGGGAAATTAATTAGGTTGGGGCTGGGTGCATGGACTCCAAGCCCTCCAGTCACCTGTTCCTTCTCTGCACTAGTGACATTGAGAGGTTGGGAGGTATCAGAAGTGGGTGTGTGTGTTGACTGTGTGCAGAGGGTTTGGTGGTGGCAGTGGTTAGAAATGTTAGGATGTAGAGAAAATGTTTTTTAGAAGAGTATAACATTAGCATTCTCCTAGCCTTCTTGGATGGAGAATATTTGTATGCCAAAAATCAGACTGATACCCAAACTGTGAGACTAACAATTTCTTCCACAGGTGCCCTGGTTTTAAGGGGTTCCTCTTATTTTTCTAAACAGCAGTGCCATCCCTGGTCACTGGGAGGTGCTGCTGTGCTGGGAGTGACTTACAGATGCTGCATCATGGCTCACTTCATGTGTAAGAATGGACTGTAACGAGAGAAAATGGGTTCTAGATACTGTAGAATGGCATCATAATTTTTCATTAAATGAGTGGAATATGTTAGATTACCTTTTGGTTTATTTCCTTTTTCCTGGTTATATGTTTCAGGAAGTGTGCTTTGATTTATAACATATATATGAATATAAGAGAAATAGACTTGGAAGAAGGGCATTTGGGCGAGTACTTTTAAATCATCACCCCAGCCCAGTCAGCCCAGTGTCCACAATTTCCAGCCCTGTGGATTTCACTGGAAAAAAGTTGCACATTTTTGGGATAAAGGGACTGTTTGGTGTTATCGTCTGCCCTTAACGAACTGAGTCCTGGATGCCCTCATCGTGTGCATGGATTTGATTCAACAAGAAACCGTGTAAGTATCTCAACTAAAGAGAGTTGGAAATGAACCTTTCTGTTGAAATCAGACCATCTGGAAAGTGAACCCTTGCCAGGCTGTAATTGTAGTACCCTCGGAGAGTCCCTTGTTTATATTCTGCCTCATTGGAGGCTGGAAGGGGATCCTTTTTTATCGTAGTGACCACATCTTTAACTGAAGTTAAAGTTAGGAAATCAGAGACATGCTATTTCCATAATGCTCAGAAATTTGGCTAAGATTTTTTTTTGTTTTTGTTTTTGTTTTTTGGGGTTTTTTAAATAAATAAATTTATTTATTTATTTATTTATTTATTGGCTGTGTTGGGTCCTCGCTGCTGCTCGCGGGCTTTCTCTAGTTGTGATGAGTGGGGGCTACTCTTCGTTGTGGTGCGCAGGCTTCTCATTGCCGTGGCTTCTCTTGTTGTGGAGCGTGGGCTTTAGGCACGTGGGCTTCAGTAGTTGTGGCACATGGGCTCAGTGGTTGTGGCTCATGGGCTCTAGAGCACAGGCTCTGTAGTTGTGGCTCATGGGCTTAAGTTGCTCCACGGCACGTGGGATCTTCCTGGAGCAGGGATCAAACCTGTGTCCCCTGCATTGGCAGGCGGATTCTTAACCACTGCGCCACCTAGGAAGCCCCTAAGATGTTAAAAGTTTGAGTCACAACTGGGTTGATCATGTGTTTAGCAGGAACTTAGCTGAGCATCAGTAGCACGTGACTTGTAGAATGTAATCACATTTGTTAACTGGAGCTAGAGTCATGCTTTACCCTTTTTCTTCTCAGTGACCAAGTACATTTGAATTTGTAGGAAATAAATCAGGAGAATGATTTCCTAATGTGCTAACTCTCTCTTCTAGAGGAAAGAAGTTTGAGAAGAGGCATATTGAAGTGTTCACTGACCTCAGCAGCCCATTCAGCAGAGATCAGCTGGATATTATAATTCATAACTTGAAGAAATCTGGCATCTCCCTGCAGTTCTTGTAAGACCATAAGAATAATATTTGCAGACAGATCTTGTGTTCTCATAATGCAGTGGTAGGACCCCTTCATAGAGCCCTTGGTTCTCAGGAGTCCTCTCTGCTCTGAGTCAGAATCTGTCAGATCACTGTCTTCAGCCAACATTCATTGATTGCTCTCTTGTGTTCCAGGAACTTTTCTGAGTTTTGATGGTAAAGAAATGAAAGTCACAGAGAAACATGGAAATTTAGCTCAGTAGTAATGTTTGCTTGTGCTCTTCTTGGACTCAAAGAAGTGAGGAATTAGAAGAATCTTTTAAGGACATTCAGTTCCATCGCCTGCCTGCATAGAAGACTTTACCCAAACAATTACCAGATTGGTGGTGTCTTTTCTTAAATAGCATAGAGAGCTATGTCTTAAAAACATAGCTAGATGTTTTTAGGATAGATAGGAATGTCAACTTTGGAACCATTTTAAACACATATGCTTATTTTTAACTGTTTTTCAGATCTAAAGGATACACACACATTTATAAAATGTAATTTACTTGTGTGTATTTATAGATGAGGTATACAAACTTAGGGGGAAAATATATTTCATAATTTGTTGGGGAGAGAGTCCCTTCTCCCCCAATAACCTGAATTTCCCCTCCAGGCACTTACTTTATCTTATATCCCTATCAGAAAATTCTTTTCACTACATTAATCCTTGCTGCTACATCTTAAACCTGTTTTTTCATGTCCTATTTTTGGTAAAAGCAGAGTGATAGTATAGAATGTTGAATTATTAGTCTTCTGGGGGCACTCATTTTTCAGATTGAGAGCTCTACCAAGAAGCCTCCAGCTCTGAATGGTAAGCCTACAGCTTCTTTAAAATGCCTGCTGTGGGGAATTAAGAACCTCTCTTGCATGTATGTACCTCTTAAGACTGCTGAGGGGCATCTCCTTTCTGCAGAACTGTAGGAAAATAGTTCAGAATAACCCATGAAGCTGATATTTGTTAAGATGGTGCTTCAGAAAAATTAAGTGCTTTTTAAGTGACTCTTCTTATTGAGTTGAGGTTTTCTCAGCACTTCAAAAACCCA
Source organism: Hippopotamus amphibius kiboko (assembly GCF_030028045.1). Classification (NCBI taxonomy): domain Eukaryota; kingdom Metazoa; phylum Chordata; class Mammalia; order Artiodactyla; family Hippopotamidae; genus Hippopotamus; species Hippopotamus amphibius. The sequence goes on along the minus strand of NC_080193.1, from coordinate 90,556,578 downwards.
GCTCAGTTTCTATTCCCTGTTCATAATCTCAGATGCCTTTACATCCTTGACGCATACTGCACTTCTATCAGTGTCATTGGAAAGGGCTCCTCTTTTTTGTATGAGCAATACTGTAAAGCAAGCTGAAGAAAGAACGTAGCCTTTTCTTCCACTTGCTTGTTATTTGACTGGTTGTATTTTTTTCTTGTGTAATATCATACTCTTCTTCCTTTGCTGCCACCTTCTAGCATGCAAAGTAGAGTTTTTGGTTTTATTGTTTGGTATATCCCATGTATGATTGATTGTTCTAGTTGGGCTGGACCTTCCGACCCTTCATTTTCTTGTTAATCCTCCCTTCTTCCTGGTTGATGCTCTGGAAACAGCAGTAGCCTGGTGCAAACCCGGGGTGCCACACCCTGCTCCCTGGAAGCTCTTTTTCATGTAATATAGGACATGCACATCTGTCATGCTAAGAGTGTGTAGCAAAAATGTAAACATGAAGCTGTGCTTCAATGATAGCAAATAAAATGATAAAGAAATCACCTTAAAAATCCACATGGGGTGACCAACGAGTAATTTTGAGTAAACTGGAAAGATTGCTGAATTCAACTGTTTGGGTTTCCAGGGACAAAGTAGGGTGACATGCTACAGTGGGAAGAACCTTGCTCTTTCAGTAAGATGACTGAGTCTTTGCTCAGTCACTTAGTAGCTATACGGCTTTGGCCAAATTATTTCATCTCTATAGCTTCTGTTTCTTTTCAGAAAATGGAGATAGAAATCTCTATCCACCTAACATAAAAGGATGAAATGAGATTGTTTATATGAGAGCATTTATAAAGTGTCATATAGAATATTATCATAAAATGTGTTTGGTTGGTTTACTTTTCAATTTGTATATATAGATTATTGAATATTCCCATGACTGGTAACCCCACTCTAGTTTTAGTCTCATTTTAGTCAAACAACTAGAGCAAAACACAAGAACAAAATTGGTCTTACTTCTCTCTAGCATTTAGCTAATTTCTGTATAGGAATTCTGTATCTTAAAACTCAAACAATGAGTTTGAGTTTTAAGTACTTTACACACTCTTATTAATCTTTATAATAACCTTGGTAGATCATTAATGGGCATTTGTTTGTTTATTTTTGTCTGCCTAGAATGTCACCCAGCCTTTTTCTAGGAAGCATCCCTTTCCACTTTTTAACCTCATGGCTTGAGTGAGAGCTGACATCTTCTAAATGTGGCTTCCAGGCTACCACTAATTCCTGGTTTTTTGAATTGGAAGTAGAGGGTTAAAGCCTCATTCCATCTTTGATCGTGGAGTTAGGCATTGTAAGCTTGAAGGTGTTCAGAAACAATGTGGAAGAAGCCAGTCTGAGAGAGTGGGGCCAGCATAAAGGCAAATGAAGATGAAATATGGAGATAGAGAGTGATAAGGTCACAGAATCCTTGTGGTGTTTGAGATTCTGGGTCTAGTCATCCTAAGGCCGTGTGCAACCTTGCGCTTTCAATTATTTTGTGATTTAAACCAATAAATTACCCCCATAAAAGCCAAACCAAAGAGGCTTTGGTCACTTGAAACTGACGAAATATTGGCTAAGGTAGATAAGTATCATTGACAGTAGAGAAATGTAAAGCTCAGAGAGGTTGACTGACATGCCCATTTTCTCATAGCTAGTGAGCGACAGTCACAGAATTGGAACCCAGTTTATTATTTGGCTTCAGAGCTTGTCTTCTTAACTACTGCTGGTCTTTTCATCATAGTTTGCCTTTCCCAATTGGCAAGGAAGATGGAACTGGAGACAGAGGAGATGGCAACTTGCTCTCGGACCACCATGGACCCTCCTTTCCTCTAAAAGGAATCACCGAGCAGCAAAAAGAAGGTATTCAGATGGTGAAAAAGGTGATGATGTCTTTAGAAGGTGAAGATGGGCTGGAGGAAATTTATTCCTTCAGGTAAGACGTGAAAGCATTGTTTACAATTTTTAGTTGCTTTTCTTTTTCTGGGTCACTTTTGAATTAGCAGTTATACAATACTTTAGTATTTTGATTTTTATTAAATAAATGGTGCACCAGCTCCTAATCCCCTTTTTTGAAGTTTGCCTGGTTGGCACAAGATTTCTTGTTTATTTCCAGGACTATGTCAGTAGAGTTTGGAAATATATAGATATAATGTAACATTTAACAAGTCAAATTATAAAAGATGAGGTAGTAGATTTCTTCTTTATGCCAAGCTCAGGGCACATCTCTTGGGCCTTTCCTTGTCATATACCTAAAAAATACTCTTAATTACAAAAAGCGGTGTCAGATCTGAGATAATACTCCATATCCTCTTATCCTCTGATTTAGGTTTTAAGAGGCAGTATGCTATAATATAGAGATTAGAAAAAAAAAACTTTTGATCACAAAATAGTTTGGTCAGGCAAAAACAAAACAAAAACCAAAAACATAAAGAATTTATAACCTACTTATTCCACGTGGACTTTGTAAAAGCAAAATGATTTTAAGAAATGTGAATCCCTGAAGTACCATTTAACAATAAAAGCAGGTTGCTTTTTTTAGTCATCCAATTAGAGGCTATGTGAGAGACGATCTCCTTTATCTGTGTTACTCTTGGTTGGAATTGCATATACACTTAGGCTTATTTTTGAGCAAAGAACCTGAGAGGGATCCATGGCATATTGAACGGTGTGTATTTGAAGGGCCTGATTTGGTAAAAGTGGCAATAGAATACAATACCATACCGTATGGCTTGTGGAGTTTCAGATTCTCAGGGATAATACTGCTTAATGTTAAAGAATTAATTCCAGTTTATCAATAAATACACAAAATACAAGCATTTTTTTTTAATACAAGCATTTTAAGAAAAGTTCTTAATTGAATTAAAGGTTCAATTGAAATTAAGTTTCAACAATTAGGATTTTTTTGAGAAGCTATAGTATATATCTGCTCTCATTTTTCTCAATCACAATTTTTAAATATTTCTGGTGAGCTATAATTGATAAGCTATCAGCCTGCTTTTCTAAATACAGATACTCTTGAAAAATTGCAGGTAAATGGGAATTTTGGAAATTGAACTGTAATTTCCCAAGGGGTTGGCAAAGGAATCGATGAGGAATCCTGTCAAGTTATGTTTTTTTGTCTTAATATGTGTTCTAATTGTAACACATGCAAATATGTGTTCCTAAATTATTGTTCTTTTAAATTTGGACGTGGCTTGCTCTAACGTGGGAATATGTGTCTAAAGCTAACGTATTCACCGTGATATCATAAAGAAGAATTATAGGCCAATAAAATTACTGTTAAAAAAGTTTCTTTTCCTATAACATAACAAGGAGGGAAATTACTGTGTGTTGTCCTAGCCATTTGAAGCTACTTTGATTTTAGATCTGCCATGAAGATGTGGGTCAGAACTTTGCCATCTGATACAGTAGCCATTATCCACATGTGGCTATTTAAATTTAAATTTATTAAAATTAAATAAAGTTAAAAATTTAGTTCCTCAGTCATACTAGACACAAAGTGCTCAATAAGCCCGTTGGACAGGCACAGTTAGAACACTTCCCTCATTGCACAGAGTTGTTCAGGACAGCCCTGGACTAGACTTATCCTCATCTAGAGGACGTTAGATGAAGATAACTTGACTTCTAATTGGAGAGGTTCAAGTCTCATCCAGTTGAATGAGTTCCAGCAGAACTCATCCAGTTGTTCTCAGATGTTACATATGAGATGCTGGTCTTTAGAACTTGTCCTGGAACAGAATCCAAATCTCGATGGTTTTAGATGTGACTCCTAATCAGAGTAGCAATGTCGTGTGAGACAGGTTAGACCTGGTTTCAGACCCATTCATTCCTCAACGAATACAAAGCCAAGGTGTACCATAAGCTTTGGAGCAGGCTATCAGGTAGAATATCTACTATTCATTGTAAATTATTTCTGAAAATTGGAGTCTCTTGAGGCCTCTGTAACTCTGGATAACGTCAGATAATCCTTAGTGAATACCACAAATTCTACCTGTCTCTTGTAATTTTCTCTGTTGTGTTTGGTTAGGAACCAGATGAAAATAGAATTGATCTTCACTAGTATTCAAATGAAGTAGCACTGTACCTTGTATTTGCTACTTCCCAATTCCCCTCCCTGCCCAGTGAGAAACCTAGAGTTACCTGCTTTAACACTATGTTCTGCTAGGTTCCTTTATCCACTGGAGAGTCATTATTTAACTCTCTCCATTGTGTGCATATACTTATCATGTCTTTTATTTAAGAGAATGGAAATGACCTAAAGAATTGCATAGTTGTGAACTGTGACCATATAGGATGGGGCCCACCCTTTGATATCCTAGAGCAGGGCTTTTTATCCTCAGGTCCATGGTTTTCAGGGAGCTGGTATGTGCAAACACATTTATGAATGTACTTTCATCATATCCTCACAGTGTCCTTGGTCTGAAAAAAAAATGTTAAGAACAACTGGCCGAGTTGAAGAAAAGATTGAATAGGGGAAGATAGAGATGTTCTTTTTCACCTGTCAGTAAAGGAATTCAACTCCTTCCTACTGAGCCAACTCATTGGTATTCTGGCTCTCTCCCAACGGCTGGTTGCCACGAGTTTCCTTGCCACTCCTCTCTTTATGTTCAACAACATCTCACTTCTCATTCTAGAAAACTAAATGCAACAGCCAGCACAGGTTAACATTTTAAAATTGCTGCTTTCATAACACATTTTTCTTTATTAAGTGAGAGTCTGAGACAGCTGTGTGTCTTTAAGAAAATTGAGAGGCGTTCCATGCCCTGGCCCTGTCAACTGACTATTGGCTCCAAATTGTCTATAAAGATTGTGGCCTATAAATCGGTAAGTGATAGGTACGCATTTTTTTAAAGAAATGTTACCAGGCAGACAAATATGCTTCTGTAAGGAACTGACAATTCATGTGTGGGTTATTCAAAACCATAATTACTGCTTCTCTAAGTGCTCTCCCTGATCATTTCATCTCTATTTAGCTTTTATGTAAAAGGCATCCTAGGAGAGGAAGCTTTAAGAATTGTCCATGATAGAGGTTGATTCCCTCCTCTTTCTCTTTCTCTCCATTGACAATTGATTGTTAATCATGAGTTTCAGGTCTTTCTCTCTTTTTTTTTTTCCCAAAGAAAGAAAATGAAATGCATTAAGTCGTATCATTGTAGTATTGTAGCAGAAATATAGATACACACCAAAGTTCAGAGTTTTGAAAACTCAGTCACATCATCTGGTAGTAATAGCATCTAAGAAATATCAAAAGATGTGGAGTTGTTATTGTGAAACGGCCTTTTGTAACATGTACATTTGTACATAATAGCACACTTTCAAAAGTGAGCTGCTTTTGGTAATTATTTGATGAAATGCCAATTTGAGTATGAGTCTCCGATCCATGCCTCTGTGTGACCTTCCTTGCCTTTTTTCTTCAAACGCGCAAAATAAAGATATAAAAACATTTAAATATATAAAATGTACAAAATACACAAAAACATTTTTTTTAATATATCTGAGCTTTTTTGAATATTCAAGAACTTAATTCCGAAACATACCACGTGCATGAAAACCGTGGAAGTATTTCAAGGCCTAGAGTAGTGTCCCTGGGAATGAGAATACAGTCTCCTCCCTTTTTTTTTCTCATTTCTTTTTTATATTTCCTTATTGATTTCTGACTACTGATAGTAGTCAGAAATTATTGCTTTCCCCTTTCTTCTCTATTGGAAAACTGTGGTAACAAAATGTAGGGCCCTCTTTTGTGAGATAGTCTGAGGGTTTTGTATAGAAAGTTTTGAATATCTACAAATATTAATATTTATCTATGGATTACCCTTGGGGGGAAATAAAATGTAGAAAGAATTAAAATAAGCAAAAATTTCCACAGTAGGCAAGAGACATCAAACCAGTGTCGCTGGAGTAATTGTTCTGGATTTTTTTCTGTGAAGCAGAGAGTATATTAGGTGTCCATCTTTTGTCTATCTGAATCATAGCTTTCCTTTTATTTTTCCTTTGGAAATCAGATACTACAAGAGAAAGTTAAAAAGTCTTGGACCGTTGTGGATGCACGAACTCTAAAAAAAGAAGATACACAGAAAGAAACAGTTTATTGCTTGAATGACGATGAGGAAACTGAAGTTCCCAAAGAGGATACTATTCAAGGTATTATGCCAGTGAAAACTTCCCTTCTGCCTAGAAGATTTTCTTGAAGATGATACGAGGCAGTCTAGATTTTGTGTTATTATTTGTGTAGAGACACAACTGTGTGAGGGGATCATGAGACACGGGGTCCTTTAGCTCATCCATTGGGTCTTAGGCAGGGTGGTTCTGAGGCAGAAGTATACTCAGGCATTTGGTTTCTCTGGGTTTTAAGTGTCTTAAGTGACAGGACTTAATACTTAGCTTTGTTTTAAAGTTTGAAACTCATCAGCTAGGAAAATGCTTATATTAACATGTCTGAAGCAAATGTTTTGTTTATCTTTGACTTCTGCCGTGATCATTTTTCTGAATGCCAACTTCAGGTCTTATATCCTGCCAGATTAGCTCCCTTAAGGTAATTTAGGGGATAAGAAAAATTATTTGTGTTTGTTATATTGCTTTATGTTCACTAGGATCTTTAGAGTTTTACTTCACATGTTTATACCCATTGGCTCTGTGTAGTGTAACTGGATGGCATCTCTATCCAGAGGGATTAGAAGCTAGCTGAGGGTGTCTCAATGTTCAAGAGCTAAAATGATAAGATACCAAATGATGGTTAAGATAGAAACCAGAGTCTTTATATAAGTTTATCCCCAGACTATGCGCTACTTGGTATACACGTAATTTTAATTTGCAAGCCTTAAAAAAATCTCCTGTCACCTGTGGCACTGTATCGCAGTATTTGTGCACACCTATATGTTTTGCAGGGGTCTTGGGGGTGGGAGAGTGATTAAAGGTGGTGGTGGTGATGACTCCTTTCTTTCTTCTGATGGATTATGTTTAGAATGTAATTAAGCACCCCACAATCTCTACTAATTCTTTAATTCAACTCAGTAGTATAGTGTGGTTAAGAACAGAAATTTTGGATCTGCGCTTGATTAGAATCATGACTCCATACTTGCTAGTCATTTAATCCTAGTGTAAAGACTGGCTCATAGTAGGGAGAATAGCATGATTAAGGGCATAAGACCAGGAAAGCAGAGGGCCTTCGCAGTGATACCGAGTAGTTGGATAAGGTGTATTGGGTTTACGCAGAGTCGTACTCAGATTAGTATCTAAAAGACAATCTGCATTTTTTCTTTTAATCTTCACAGCAGCCACTGAAGTAGGCACTCTTGTTTCCCTTTTACAGATAAGAGAATTAAGGCTGAAAGACATTCATTAACATGCAAACTCACTTAGTTAACAACTAGCAGAATTTGAACCCAGGGCTGCAAGAGTCTGTGTTTCTACATACTGTTCTGACATAGGAAGGGCTTTGAATGACATACTGAAGAGTTTATGCTTAATTTTGAAAGCAACATGGAGCTGTTTATAATTTTGAGGAGCCGAGTGTCATTGGGGCTGTGTTTTAGAAAGATCAGTAGGGCATCTGGGTATAGGATGGGTTGGGAGGAGAAAGGACTAGAGATGAGGGTGCCAGATCTTTTGGTTGTAAGCAAAGAAAGCCTCTCTGGTTGTCTTAGACAAAAAGCAAATTCATTGCTGGAACAATGGGGAGGGAAGAGTTAAACATTGTTTCAGTTCAAAGAAGATAGATGGGGAGCTTTTCTCTTTTACCTTTTTGCAGTTACCCACATACTTCCTTTGCCTGTCTTCCACTTTCTATCCCCTAATATGTAGAGTTCTCTTTTTTAGATAGAGGGACTAGTTTATGTGAGCAAAGGACTATGGTCATAGTTGTAGTCTGTTCTCTACTTTTTGCCATGTACAAAAGTTACAGTTATTGATTTGCCCTTATGAGATGAACCAGAAAGCATAAGACAGTTTTAATTAGAATTTTCAGGTTACTCTTAAACCAGCAGTCCCCAACCTTTTTGGCACCAGGGACCGTTTTCGTGGCAGACAATTTTTCCCAAGAATGGGGTGGGTGAGATGGTTTTGGGGTGATTCAAGCGTATTACGTTTGTTGTGCACTTTATTTCTATTATTATTACATCAGCTCCATCTCAGATCATCAGGCATTAGATCTTGGGCGTTGGGGACCCCTATAAACAATTCAAGTAAGATATCTGAAAAGAACATTTGGTTTAGGTACCACTCTAAATTATGTGCCATACATTTCCCTCTTAATTTTTTGTTGAAATTTTTGTTTTTATTGCCAGCTTTTATTGAAAGACATATATGAAAATAGATTTTTTTTTTTAAATTAAATACATGGCATGTATAGAGTGAGAGGAACTAATAAACACTGGATCACAGAATCTGCCCCCAAACACATAAGTTTCTTTGTTTCTTGGAGTGAAGATGCATGCGCTTTTCCTTTTCATCTACCCAAGGTCAGAATCCTTGGATTTTGATGTTCTTTCTCCCCATTAAACATATAAGACTATATAGTGAAAAGGCATGACTTTCCCTAGAGCAGAGGCCCTGGAACAGGGTTGGAGTTTTTTTAAGGAGCCAAGAGCCTACATCTGTGTGAATAACCTAAGTAATTAAAAAGAAAAAAAAATAGACAATCCAATTCCAGAAATAAAATAAATTTAAATGCAGAAAAATATCCAGCTTACCAACTGAATGTTTCTAAATAGAAAAATTTTGGCTTTTTCCATTAGGTCTTTGTATATTTCCAGCATCCATTTTTGAGAACATTCTGTTCTGAAAATTTCCTATAGGCATTTTTCTCTGTGGGTCTCCAGGTGTCTGAATAAATGTGTTCTTGTTATTATGTTTACAAGTCATGATTGTACTTTAGTCAACCATGGTTTATCTTTGGAGGATAACTAGTACATTGTATTTGCTATATTCTTTCTTCTAGGCTGGATAATCATTAAGGTAACTAGATTGCAGAATATGCTACTTAAAAAATGTAATTAGGTTTTAATTGTCTCTATATTGTATATGTTTGTGGATCTGCTGCTGCTTTTTCTGCATTGATCACAAGGGGCAGAAATTTGATTCCGGGGACCAGTATATGGAGGCTTGATCTGGAGTGTGCATGTATTGTTAATGTATGCGTGGGGCCAATTTCAGCTTGCAGAAAATGAGGCCCCATATGCTTACCAGATGCTCTTCTCTCGTTCTCTAGGGTTCCGCTACGGGAGTGATATCATTCCTTTCTCTAAAGTGGATGAGGAACAAATGAAATATAAATCAGAGGGGAAGTGCTTCTCTGTTTTGGGATTTTGTAGATCTTCTCAGGTAAAGCATGTATTCTACTAATTCTCAACAAAACAGATGAGCTTTTCTCCCATTATTATTTGAGATGGTGTACTTTTGATTGGGCCTTTTATTTATAATATATTTATTTCACTTTTGTTTTTCTAAAATGTAGTCTGGGGTGCTGTTACCCTTGATTTTTGAAGATTGAAAATCAAGAGGTAGAGAAGTCAACATAAAGCCGAAGAATGGATTCAATGAGGAGTCACTTCTTAGCTTTGGTGTCAGTCAAAGCTCATAGTGGCCTTAAAGAAGCAGCATCCAGTTCTTTGCTATTGTATTGCTTTTTCTCACTGTTATGTTTACTGGAGTGTTTTGCAGGAATGGAGGTCTAGTTGGGTTTTGAATGACCATAGGCCTCTTAGAATATCATTGATTTATGCCAGTCACCCTTCTTCTCAATACCCAACAAAGAGGTCTAGGATGTGAAACTTGTTCATAAGTCGTATGTTTTTCAGACGACAATACAGAGATACAAAATAGACACAATGGGAAATGTGGTAACTCATTGAAGCCTGTGGGATACCATATGCTATCCCAGAAAGGGTCATTAAAGATTACCAGCGGTCTTTAATGTTCTGAGGTAGGCAACCAAAGAGAATGAATGAGTAGAAAGTGCATCTTTTCAGGCTCTATAGGGCTGAAGAGATTTTTGTTGGTTCTAGAAGAACTTAAGTGAGGATTAAAATAAATATAACCCAATATACCAGATTTGAACTTCTTCATGTTGCTCTAGTATGTAGTCCCTATGTAATTCAGTGATAGAATAATTCAGTGACATTGGGGAGAATGTCTTTCATCATATCCTCAAACTGTTAGATGCATTTTTAAGACTCAAGCCAAAAATTGAGAGTATTTACTTAAAGTCGATACAGTCAGTGGTGAAAATAAATACTTTTTGGAAGTTGAGCATCTCTAACAATTCTCTAACAAATTACACTAAATGTGCTTTTCTTTAAAATTATTCACTTTGGGAGGCATATAAACTTAAAATTTATGGTTATTATTGTCAGTGCTTATGAGTCTTTTCAGTGAAACAGAACCTCCATTCAGACCTATTTGTAGAAACTGGCCTATTGGGAACTGGGTCTGCCTAATTCCAGATAGGCAGAAAAGATCTGTGCAAAACCCCTGTAACTGTAATCCAGGACTCAGAAAGCTGAAATCATCTGTGCCATGGGTGCAGGGGCCTATTAGTTAAATGACAAAGCAAGAAGGAGTGAAGGGAACAAAAAGTACATTTTCCACTTAAAAAAGATTTTTATTAACTTAAATTTTGTCATGGAGTGTTTTCTAAATCAACTTTTTGTTGTTTTTAAGCTCTAAATTATTTTTATCTTAAGTATAATATCAAACAGGTACAATATAGTCATAATACCTACCATTTATAGAGTGATTATAATATCACAATCAATATGCTAAGCATTTTACATAAATTCCCATTTAATTCTTATTACAACCCTCTTAGGTAGGTGCCATGATATGTATTTTATACATTAGGACATTGAGGTTCAGAGCTGTTCAGTAATTGGCCCAAGGTCACCCAGCTAGAAGGTGGTAGAGATGGGTTTTAAACCAGGTCTTTCTGACTCCAAAGCTATGCCATTAATCAGCTGTAATCTGCCCACAAGATAGGCCCATTTTTGAATAGTCTAGTTTTTACATACCTGCTTTCGTGTATTATGTTAACAAATGCAGACACATATTCTTAAGAACAAGGTTTTTCCGGGACTTCCAAGGTGGCGCAGTGGGTAAGATTCTGCCTGCCAATGCAGGGGACACGGGTTCGATCCCTGCCCCGGGAAGATCCACATGTGGTGGAGCAACTAAGCCCGTATGCCACAACTCTTGAGCCCATGTGCCACAACTACTGAAGCCCACATGCCTAGAGCCCATGTTCTGCAACAAGAGAGGCCACCGTAATGAGAAGCCCGCACACCACAATGAAGAGTAGCCCCCACTCACCGCTACTAGAGAAAGCCTGTGTGCAGCAACAAAGACCGAACACAGCCAATAAAATAAATAAATTTATTAAAAAAAAAAAAAAAAGAACAAGGTTTTTCCATACCACCTAAGGTAAAGAATAAGTATGTACCTTTTAATAAGACTAGTAATTAGCTTTAAATTAATAAGATCACACAGATTTCCAGATTCCCTTAAACTGAGGGACCCTAATATTTCTGGATTGAAGTAATGTGAAACTTTTCATTATATAAAATAGGCTTTTTTGGTTTGGATTTTTTTTTTGAATTGTGAATTACCCTTTTAAATTTTCAAGAGTCCTTTCAATTTGTCTTCTTCCAAGTTGTCAGCGTTCTGGGTATCTCATTACAGGACGAATAAGAATTTAGCCAGAATTTCCCCAAATGTCTGGCTGCCCTTTGAGAAGTCATTTAGATACCTTAGGAAAAGATATCATTAGCTGTTCCTGAATCAATCAAGAACTATTACAGATGCTAATAGGAGGGCAAAGAAATCTATATGAATGTAGCAAACTGAAAATATAAGATTATTCCCATATTTCTTCAAATAATGGCTTTCAGGTGGGGAATGGGAGTGTTTGGATTATTTGGGCCCCACCCCCACACCTTTGAGACTGAGTTTTCTTGAGCTGCTGTTACTGTGAAAGTGCTCACGATGTCTCAGCTTTAGAGGTGGAGGGGGAAAGCGTTGTCTCTCTTACGGCACGTTCCTGTAAATATGCTCCAGGCTCAGAATGACATAGATCAAAGAAAAGTTGATCTGGCTTGATAGATGCAGGTGGTTATAATAGTACAAACTCTTAGTATTCATTTTCTAGTCTGTGACTCCTCTGATACTGTGCTAGGTAAGTAATTTGAAGGACACATGATCCTCTAGTCTGTTTGCGATGCATCAGTGCCTCGTCATTACTCTTAGGATGAAGTCCAAACCACTTGACTTTGCTCATAAGAGGCTTCCTGATCTGACCTTTGCGAATCTCACTCATCTAACTTTTCAGCTTTGCCCTTGCACTGTGGCACTGCACGACTCCAGAAGCAGTTCTCCGAATGCGCTATGTATTTGTCACCCCAGACTTAATCACACTGTTATCTCTGCCGAGGACACTTGTGCCCAGACTTTCATCTTAGTTCCTACACATCCTTTAAGTCTTGACTTAGGCGCCACCTTTTGCAGAAGCCTTCCTGACCTCTCATGACTAATGTAGATGCCCTTCTCATGCGCCCCTGTAGCACTGAGCTGTGATACTGTACTTTTGTGGACGGGTAGCATTGTCTGGTAATACTCCACTGCAGCTAATTTCATACTTATCTAGGCTTTTCAAGATAAGGCTACATCCTATTCATTAGTATGTTTACAGTGCCGGAACAATGTTTGACGTAAACTAGGCACTCGTGTATTTATTACGTTTAATTGATTTGAACCTCGGGTAGTAAGTTGTTTCTGGTACCTGTGAATGTTTTTCAGGAAGAGCATTTTGAATATAGTTTCTTAGTAACATGTGGCATTATGGTTTTTTGTGTTATTTACTTTGGATCAAAACCAGTTCTTTCCTCACTTCCTCTTGTAGGTCCACATGAAATATTTTATGGGAAATCAAGTTCTAAAGGTCTTTGCAGCAAAAGACGATGAGGTGAGTTGACAATAGGTCTTTGAGGTAGTACCACAGAATTGAATTGTCATTTTAAGTGAGTTGTTTGGGGCTTTTATAGTTTAAAATGACATTGATTCTTGCAAAAGCAGTGGGAAAATTGACTGACCTTTAACTCTGAAAATGGAGAAGTGATAAATGAATTTGTCATAGCATGAGCACAAGGCCTGAGGACATAGTCCTGCAGTTGGAGATCAGGTGAATATTAAAAATATAAACATTTGAACAAATACATTTAAGTATGCGAATCTCATGGTCACAGGTTCAGAAAGGTTGGGGTCAAGTTAACATTTTCAGGAATAGAACATTTAGTGCTGGCCTAAGCATCCTGAAGATGAGCTTCGCTGACTTACTGGACTGCTTCCTTCATTGAGAAATTTGTCCTATCCCCCTTGCCTCTTCCTTTTCATTCTTTTCCTACATTCCCACGAGATTCTGTTTTCAGGCTGGTTTCTGCCTGGCTAACAACCCACAACTATTGCATCCTACACTCACACCTGCCCTCTCTATGAATATTTTCTACGTAGTCTTCAAGTCAGAATTTATTTCCTTGGAGATTTTGATATTAACTGGAAGATTACCATCCAGTGTCTGTTCAAGTCTGCTTAAACAGGTCTTCAAGTTCCAGAAGTCCTTTTTCTCCTCACTTCTGAAGGGTAGCTGGCTGCTGATTTAGTGAGTGGATATCCCGTTATTCTATTAGAACAGTAAAATTAGGAGAAGAAAATTCCTGGCTTCCACTGAGTACAACGGATTCATTAAAGCGCAGTAGGCGTATATGAGTCCTCAAATTTGAGAATCCTGGTTCATGGATCTCTCCTGAATCAAATCCTATTGGGAATCATGCAGTTCTAGTATATATTGTCAACACAACTTCACTGCATTTTTAACTTCTGCTGAAGTTTTAACTTCAGCTTTCCCTTTACCCAGAGAGAATTCTGATCACATCATGTGATTGCTGGGTATGCAGTGAGGAAAATCATATCACAAAGCTGTGTTGACACATGTGATTATCTAGACTTGCTGGCTCGGGTCAGGACAGCCTTGTGGTTTGCATAGTTCAAATCCAGCCTCAAACAGACCCTGTAGATCACAGGGTCACTTTGAGTCAGTCACAAAAAAAAAATTCATCTACAAATGGCAAAGGGCTACTCTTTAGTGTCAGTTCTTGATGCCATAGTCAAAGAATAATGTTAACTAATTGGAGCTTATGAGATAAGCAGGGGAGTAAAGAAACTATGTCATGTGAGCGCTTTCAGTAAAAGATTGTGTGGAGAAGACTTGTGTAGGTAGGCAGGAGAGTAGGAGGGATGAGAGGCAAGAGCCTTCTTCCGGTGCTTAGAGGATCATCATATGCAAGAGAAACTAAACTCTGCTTCCTACCAGAGGGCAAATTGGAACCAACAAGTGGTCATTTTGTTCAAGATGAAAAATTATTTTATCAACAAGGATTATTATCCCAGATGGATTGGTTCCTTATGAGATGGTCAGATCCCCATTCCTGTAAGTTTCTAAGCCGTCTCCACCAATCAGATGTTGAGAAGGGAATTCCTTCATCCTGTGGGTTGTTAAACTAGATGAATACTTTCGTTTTTCAGCTCAAATGTTCCATGATTCTAAGAATGTATTGCTTTTTAAAAATGTTTTCTCTGGTAATTAGCATGTTTTGTTTGTTTGTTTGTTTGTTTTTGCATAGAGAATCTACACTTTTATGTGCTGGTTTTCACTGTGTGGAAGAGAAAGGGAAGGAAATGGAGCTTTAGTTGAGTTTCCCACAGGTGTAGTACTGTGTTATAATATAGCAGCCACTCAGGACCTCTTCTTTCCTTCTTTAAATGTCCCAGTTGGTCCTATCAAAGACACACAAATAAAAACTTGCAAACAAATTGAAAGTAATCTCTTCTTTAGACTCCCATTGTGCTTATCTGGTCTCTCTTATGGGACTTGTTAGAACACACACATTCTTTACTTGGTACACATCTTGTTTCTGCTAGTAAAGAAGGTACTAGCTCAGTGAGCTCAGGGACTCAACTTTGTTTTCTTACAGGGCCTAAGACAGTGCTTAGCCAAAAGTAGGCACTAAGCAGATACTCCTTGAATTGAACTGAAAAGGCAATCAATGTATCATGAAGTCTGTAGAGGATTTTGATGACAAGGTATTGATGTCATAAGTTTTAGTGGAGGAGATGGGGCTATACACAGCTAACTTTGCTAAAGGTTAGCTGTACACCGAGGAAAGTACTACGTGTTTGGGGAGTTATGGAGAGGGAGAGAGCTGAGTAAAGCAAATCTGAAATAGAGAGCTTGTCAGTTTACTGAGCATTGAAAGTGGGTTAGAAGCTTGAGAGCCAGAGATTTGGAGAGAGCATTCTAGTGAGGAGGAAACTGTACAAGCAAAAAGCTGCTGAGGTGGGAAAATACAAGACTTGCCCATGAATAATGATCAGCTCGACTAAGGCTGGGGTAGGGGAACCTTTGGAAGTTTTTAAGGAAGAGAGTGACGTGATCAGCTCTAGGAACAAGGGAGGCAGTGATGGAACAGAATAGATAGAATTTGAAAGATGGCATAGAGGTGGAATTGGTATTTGGTGAACACTTGAAGGTGAGGGATGGTAGGGAGGCATTATCAACGACATTAGGGCTTCTTGTTTGGTTGACTGGAAGGTGGTGTTAGTGGAAGCAGGGAGTACAGGAGGAAAAAAGGGGAAAGATAGTAAGCTTAGTTTTGGTCATGGACAGTTTGAGATACCTGAGGTATAACTGTATGAGTTGTCTACCAACTAGTAGGTAATGTAAATCTGGATCTTGGAAGAGTTTTAAAGCTGAATATACAGAATTTTGATTCATCAACTCACGGAACTGGATAAAATAGTCGCCAAAGTAGAGTTTTAGAGTGAGAGGAGGAGAGAAAGGCCAAGAGCAGAATTTCAAGATTAGTTAGAAGAGAAGAGCTGGGGGAGGAGTGGTCCACAAAAGTAGAATAATCGGGGGAGAGTATTGTTTCTGAAGCCAAAGAAGGAGAGAGTGTAGAGAAAGAGGGATGGTCAGATGCTACTGAAAGGTCAAACAAATAGAATGGGAACTAAAAGCTTGGCAATTTGGAGATCATGGGGGACTTCAGAGGATAATTTCGGTAAGGAGGCTGGTCAGCAGCTGGAGTAGATTGAAGGAGAATTGTGTTCTAAGCAGTGCAACAGCAAGATCATTCCTTCATGAAATGTAAAGATGAAGGGAAGGAAAGTTACAGATAGTAATTTATGGGGAGAGGGACAAAGAAAGATTTTGTTTAGAGTGAGGGTGTGATTTCAGCGGAGAAGGAAAATTGAAGGGATAAGAGAATATAACAAAGTAAGTTCGTTCCAGAAGAGGTACAGTGAATGAGATCAAATGCAGATGTGTACAGTGTAGCCTTAAAGTGGTTAGGGGGGCACTTCAAACCCGAAACAGGAAGAAAGTGGGTAACAACCTTGTAAGTATGTAGTTGTGCTGTGAACATCCTTGCGTGTCGGATATGTGTTAACACACGCATCTTTCTTACTAGGCGGCAGCAGTTGCCCTTTCCTCCCTGATTCATGCTTTGGATGAATTAGACATGGTGGCCATAGTTCGATACGCTTATGACAAAAGAGCTAATCCTCAAGTTGGTGTGGCTTTTCCTTATATCAAGGATGCCTATGAGGTAAAACCCGCAAGTCTTTTATTCATATTAATTTTTTCCCTTCAGTTCCTTTATTCTAAACAATGCTTCTCAGCTGTTAACGTGCATGGGAGTTACTTGGGGGATCTTGTTAAAATGCAGCTTCCGATTCTGTAGGTCTGGGGTGGGGGCCTGAGATGCTGCATTTCTCACCAGTTCCCACGTATTGCTGATGCTGCTGGTCTGTGAAGCACACTTTCAATTGCAATAAAAGAACATAAATTATAAAAGTATGCAAGGAGCTTCTTATTAAATCGGTAAAGGCTAACCTTGACCTTCTGTTTGCCTAATCCAGTGACCTTCTCTCCATTTTCATCCTTCTTGACGTCTCAGAACCTAAAGGGAACACAGATTACCTCCCTTTTTCCAACAGCCTTTACTGTGGTTAAAGATCGAGGGTGTGACTCTTTCTTGTGCTCCTGGTGAAGTTCAGTATTTTTAGGGCTCTCCCATTTAAAATATAGGTCTAGATTCCTTGCCATTTCCTGTTTCTCAGAGAACTCCCTGTGGCAGAAATGGAACAAGAAAGCAGATACTTTGACTCCCACGTCAGCCTGCCAGTCGCCTTGACTCTTCTCATGTGTTGTGTGGGTCTTGCGTTTTGTAGGTATTCTTTGATAGTCTGTCTTTTAAGCATTTCTTTTATGTTTAATATTCTTTGTACTGTTTGCAATCATGTACAGCTAATCACAGAAATCAGAACGCTTTACTCTCCATGTCCCAAACTTGAGCCGTCTGATTTTTGAAATCCTTTTGTTGTGCCACTTTCACAGCATTTGAGATCAGCTTTAAATTTTTCCATTAATTCGGTTGTTTCTATTTTTTACCTCCACCCTTTCTCATTAGTGTTTAGTGTACGTACAGCTACCTTTCATGGAAGACTTGCGGCAATACATGTTTTCATCCTTGAAAAATAATAGGAAATGCACTCCCACAGGTGAGTTTATTTCCATTTTGCTCACTCATTGGCTCTAAACAGAGACTGTTGTGGGGAAATCACCTGTCTTTAGTCATGGTTTGGGGCTAGGGTTTCACAGGGTGGAATTACAGTTGACTATTGAACAACGAAGAGGTTAGTGGCACTGCTCTCCCCAGTCGAAAATCCACATGTAACCTTACAGTTGGCCCTCAGTATCCATGGTTCTGTAGCTTCGGATTCAGCCAATCTCAGATTGTGTAGTAATGTACAGATATACATATATGGATTATAGCAGTTCAAACCCACATTGTTCAAGGTCAACTGTAGTTGGGTTCCAGTCACACTCGTCTATGGTAATGATGAAGGTGATTTTTTTCCAGTAGCAGGGATAGGTTTGCTCTAAACATTTCTCTAGTTTCACCCCCTCTGACTTAGAGCTTGCATGTGGGGAGCAGCTTGCTGGAAATGGATATACACTCTCCAATTGTGAGCAGAATATTTGCCCTTTGCTGAAATGAATTGACATGTAGTATCAAACCTGTGATTAGTGTTCTGTGTAAAATATGATGTAACTTTAACCAAAAAGTGACAGTGCTGGAGACTATTCTCTTTGCCCTTTCTTTGTAGTTTACATTATCAGTCCAAGTCCTGTTGTTCCTTATTGCCAGGAGTTACTGGGAGCTTAATGAGAAGAGGCCTTTATTAAGCATCTGGCTGCAAATGTCACGGTGCTACACAGAGTGATTCTCACACATGCTGATCCTGTCTTCCAGAAATCTCACAGTGTAAGACAGTTATCATAAGATATAACAGTGGGCTGAAGGTAGAGAACATACCAAAAGTCTGCTCATCACAGAATGATGAGTAGATGTTTTAGTTGACAAGTTTAAATCTGCATCAGTGTAGCATTAGGGAATTGTGAGGTGAGTCTCAGAACTGGGTGCTCTCTGTATGTTGGGAGCAGTGTGCAGGAGAAAAACCAAGAATCAAATGGGCCCCTAGGGCGTATATCTTTACCTTCCAGAAATGAGTCTCTGCATCACATGGAGCCAGGCATGGACTTGAATGTGTAGAAGGTGCCAGCGTGTTACAGTATTCTGTCTCTTCCTCTTGATAATTCCAAACTTTAAATGGGAAGAACGTTTAAAAATGAGACCTTTGTTGGGAGATTACCTTATAGATATAAATCATTCAGGGTCTAAAACATTAAATATTTTTTGATCTGTTGATTTATTGTTTGTGAGTTGACATTTTTGTTTGCATTTGCTCCATTGGAAAAAGGGATCGTTAAAATTGTTTGGCCTATTTCCCAAGTCAACATTTATGTAGGGCTGTGTAATGCCAGCATGGTCCGACCTGATACTAGCCTGTAGTAGCAGATGGAAGTCACCAAATATTCACCCACACAGGTACCACCTCATTCCTATTGCTGGGTGGACCCTGCAGTAGTCAGCTTGAGATGGTGCCTGAAACCTCCCTTGGAAACTCCAAAAATGAGATAGAAGTGCCTCGTGATAAACATCTGTATGCTTGTTCATTTTGTAGTGGCTGTCCAAAAGTGATGTTTGGAAAGGTGAATAGAAGCATAATGAACTTTTAGGAACTGCTTGCTCTTTTCCACCTCTTGCCTAGTGACTGAATAATCCCAAAACAGCACTTTTAGTTTTAACAGCTGAACTGCCGTGTGCATCAGCAGAATGAAAGTTACACGTGGTAGTTTAGGTAGAAGCATTTTGTTGTCTTCCATCCACATTGCTTTGGGCTGTGCTGTTTTCATTGACTCAGTGGATTTTCATCGGGGCGCACTTGCTTTCTGTCTGATGTTAGAGACATGAAGAAGAGGACGTCATGTTTCTGCTCTTGAGGATCCTTAGAATTTGAACAGAGTGGGGGGAGACATGTACGCAGAACGTTGCTCCAAGGAACACATATGTGTGCATGGCCAACAGTCACATGAAAAGAAGCTCAGCATCAGTAATCATCAGCAAATAACATATGTTTGCAAGGATGTGGAGAAAAGGGAACCCTCGTGCACTGTTGTTGGAATGTAAACTGGTGCAGCCACTGTGGAAAACAGTATGGAATTTTCTCAAAAAATTAAAAAATAGAACTGCCATACAATCCAGCAATTCTACTTCTGGGTATTTTCCCAAAGAAAACAAAAACATTAACTCAGAAAGATATATGCATGCCTCTGTTCATTGCCACATTATTTACAATAACCAAGATATGGGAACAACCTAAGTGTCCATCAGTGAATGAATGGACAAAGAAGATGTGATGCACACACACACACACACACACACACAGTGGAGTATTACTCAGCCATTAAAAAGAATGAAATCTTGCCATTTGTGACAACATGGATGGACCTAGAAGGTATTATGCTAGGTGAAATGAGTCAGACAGAAAAAGACAAATATCATATGATTTCACTTAAATGTGGAATCTAAAAAACAACAAATGAGCAAACAAAACAGAAACAGACTCATAGATAAAGAGAAGAAACTGGGGGTTGCTGGAGGGGAGTGGAGTAAGGGGATGAGTGAATTTGGTGAGGGGGATTAAGAGGTACAAACTTCTAGTTATAAAATAAATAAGTCACAGGGATAAAATATACAGTATAGGAAATATAGTCAGTAATATTGTAATAACTTTGGTGGCAGATGGTAACTAAACTTATTGTGTTGGTCAGTTTGTAGTATATAGAAATATTGAATCACTACGTTGTACACCTGGAACTAACATAGTGTTGCAGATCAATTATACTTCAAATTTAAAAAAAAAGATTAAAAAAAAAAAAAGACATGCACGCAGGTCTGTGTGATTAGTACCATAAGGTTTGTGAGAGGAAAGAACTCATTCTGACCTGGGGAGATTGTAAAGGAATCCAGTCACTCTGGTCCAATGGCGTCTTCCTGTTAAGTTGGTATAGCCCGATACAGGGTGTGTTAAATCCTTATAGAGCTAATGCTTCATTTCCAAAGGGGTCTTCTTTCTCTTTTTTAATGTTTTTCTCCTTTGCCTGTTACTAATGTTTTTAACGTCAACTCAGTGAATACTGAATATTTTGAATTAGCATGTGGAAATTGGGTTTTGTATGGCTGTGGTGCATTCTTCTAGAACAGATTCTTTTGCTTTTGATAGGATATTCTGTTGTCAAAAGTTCACCAATTTGGTAGAGCTGGGAAGTACGTAAGAGACCAGCTACTTAAAATAGCTCTCTTTGCAAATAAGAAAACCAAGGCTCAGGTTAAATGACTTGCGTAATTAGAAAGTATTTTTGGCAGGGCCAGGACTGTATCCTGCCAGTATTGCTGTGAATATCTGTGAATGGAAGGCATTTGTTTTGGAGACTAATGGCGGTAATCATTATTTCTTTTTGTTGCTCTGTTTATCCTTGTCTTAGAGGCGCAGTTGAGTGCTGTTGATGCTTTGATTGATTCCATGAGCTTGGTAAAGAAAGATGAAGAGGAGGGCACCATTGAAGACTTATTTCCAAGCACCAAAATCCCAAATCCTCAATTTCAAAGATTATTTCAGGTGAGAGAGGAAAGATGAATCAGTCATAATCTTTTTAGATGAAAGAGAGCTAAGTGAAAAGTTAGGGTACTTGGCTGGTCCCAATCAAACTGATGGCTCAGTTGCTCATTCTATTTAATGGAAGAATAACACTTTTCTACTAAAAAAAGATTAAAAAAGACTGAGCTTTTAGAAGGAAGTAAAGTTAGGATGTTTTAAAAAAATTTTTTCTAAGAGTAGGGTAGATTTTGTTTGTTTTTAAACCAGAAGGTCAAATAAAAAGCAGATTCTTCTTTATGCTTTTTTAAAGAGTTTCCTCCTCTGTTTTATGTGAATGAGACTTTTCTTTGTTTTTTTGTATCTGAATAGTAAGGGGGCTTTTAGGAACTGTGTAATATGTAACCACTATTAGGGAAGACGTGTTAGAGGTCAGATAGAGAGGTTATGGTATGAACTTATTAAAGAGTAACTAAAATAAAGAAAAATATAAAGTATAAATTTCTGAATCTTGGTCCAGAGGCGTTAGAAGATGGAGATTGGATTAAGAGAAACTGGGGAACTTGACAAGAGAGCTGACTTCTGTGAAGGAAGGGGAGGGGTGGACGAAGAGTGAGGGGAAAGGACTATCCCAGTCTTGGAGTGACTTGACGACAACAGGACACAGGCTTCTCTGAACCTCACAAAGCAGCTTTTCCAGGCAAACTTTTCCCCGCAGGGGAGTGGAGGGCCTGCTCGTGCAGTGAGGGGGGAGGTAGGAGTGGAGGCTACATGTTGGGGACTTCACTGATTGCCCCTTCTGACTCATTTCTCAAAGCATCCTTAACTAACTCAGATCCACGTTAGGGCCTGTTGTGATTCCAAGGGGTCTTCTACTCAGTAGAAACTGTCCGGGTTTTTTGATGCTTGTAATTCCTTTAAGTAGTGGGGGAAAAAATCTTTTTTTCCAAAATCAGGACTTTGAAGCTTAACAGGTCAAGACCTGACTCAGTGAATACTTTTGTATTCTAAGTGTGATCAAGTATAAATTACTTGTATAAATTCCTTTGCTGTTTTTGACAAGTGGACCTCAAGACCTGAAGGCTTTTGCCATTTGTAGAGAAAGGAGGAACAGACTAGTTGGTGTGGAAAGCTTGCAAAAACAGGTGTGGAAAGCTTGCAAAAACAGGTAAAAAATAGAAACTTCTAATACCTGGCAGGTTTATCGAGGGTAGGTACTATTATCTTCAATAAATATTTGTTGGATTAATGACCAGATGCAAGCCATAAATGCAGGCATTGTTATCTTTTAAAGCTTTAAGAACAGGCAGCTTTGATTTTTACAACCTACCAACCTTGTTTTCTTTTGTGGAGGAGAGTTTTTAATATGGCTTATCTCTATAAAGAAGTACCATTGCTAGGGTATTTATAAATTGAATTCACTTTTTCTGAAACAAATATTTATTGAATACTAACAATGTATCACGTGCTGCAGATACTATAAGCTCACTACCTGAAAGGACCCCGCCAGAGGAGTGAGAGGAATAGAGAGATAAAAACAGTAGGCACCACAGTAGTGGGTACAAAATAGGAATAAGAGGAAAGAGAGATTCTTACAAGTGAGTGACTTAAGGAAGATTCATTGAGGAATAAACGTGATGTGTGATGTGAAGAGGGCATGCTAGGCAAAAGAAGTAACACATACAAAAGCAAGAAAACACAAAGAAGTGTGATGTATTTAGGGATCCACAAATAGTTCCTTTTGGCTGGAGAATAGGCTCTATGGGAAAATGGTGGAAAAGGTGGCAGGTAGCAGACAGGTCATGAAGAGCCAGTAGTTTTGATTTTATCCTATAGGCAGTGGGTAATCACTAAAGGATTTTGTCAGCAGGTAGGCGACATGATTTTTAGAAAACAGATGTAATGGTGGCATGGGAAATGGGCTAGAGACCAGTTAGGAAACCTGCAGTGGCCCCCAGGAAGGCTTAAATTAAAGCAGTTACAGAGAGTAGAGAGGAGAAAATTTAGAAGGTAGAGTAGATAGGACTGAAGGGATTGGGTGGTGGTTGATGAGAAATCAGAGTTGAAGATAACAGGATCCTAGCTTGCGTGACTGGAATGGTGATGTCCCCACTAATTATGATAGAGTACAGAATGAATGGACAGAAAAGGTGATGCATGTGTTCTTGCAGGTGTTAAATTTGAGTTATCTGTTGGCTCTCCCAAGTACAGACACTCAGTGGGGAGTTGGAAGTAGGGGTGCAGAGCCCAGGAGAGCATTCAGGACTAAATGTATAGATTTGAGAGTCCTCCCCATTTAGGTAGAAACAGAAGTGAATGAGGTCACCTGGGAGAGTCTGTTGAGTGAGGAGAGAGAACGAAGTCCTGAACACTAACGTGACTGGACAATTAGGGATAGACAGAAAAGCTGCTAAAAAACCAGTGTTCCTACCGCCCCGCCCCCAAGGTCAGAGAGGTAGAAAGAACTAGGAATGTTGGGAAGGAAGGAATCACAAGTCAGACGTTGCACAGTGGTGAGGAGAGCTGAGCCTGGCCAAGGGCCCCAGGGGTTTGTAGTGAAGTCTTTGATGGCTTCGAGGGCCCCGTGGCAGTAGAGTATAAGGCTTCTATTCCTGCCTTTCAACAATCTATATGTTAGTAATTGTGAAGAAAAAAACAGGGAGCTGGATAGCTCCCGCAGTTTCTCCTGGGGCAGGAGCCAGGTCACAGTGCCTGGAGGAGAAAGCTTGACTGATGAAGGGAAGAGGCAGAGAGAGGACTCAGAAAACTACAGGAGGATGTAGGACCCAGGAAGACTTTTTTTTTTTTTTTAAATATCTGTTACTAAGGGTAAATCAGCTGGGAGTAGGGGGCAGAAGGAGGGAGAGGATAGTTATCAACTTGTTGGCAAGAGGTTAATTCTGATTTTGTAAAGAAATGCTGAAAAATATTTTTTTTCAAGTGTACAGTTAATACTGCCTTTTAAATAATTGATACTGGGTTGCTAAAATCAACATGTTAGTAACTTACCAGCTTGCCATGTGGCCTGCAGTTTTTTCTCTAGTCTTTTTCAGATTGTAAAAATCACATCAAGAAAAGTGGTTCCTTAAAGGAGAAATTAAGTAGATTGAAGACTGAGATCTCAGCTTCTCAGCTACTAAAAAGTGTCACTTTCTCATAATCTCTTTTTTTTTAAATGAATTGGGATTTTTTGGATTGAATTTTTATCCCACTTAGCTTTATCTAAAATGTGACCTTTAAGAAAATATGAGAGGTTTGTGCTTCAGAACATCTCTTGTGTGTCCCTTATTATGACTTATGGATGATGACACTATTTGAAAGAATTGGCCTAGAATTCATAGTTCTTTTCCCCAAAATGTCACTTGAATATCACAGATAGAATCTTCCAGGGTATTTGAGAGGTAGTCTGCTGTGTTGGATTTCTGCTTGTATCTTTAGGGCTTTCTAAGCTGTTTTAGGTATTTTAATGACTGACCTGAGGGAGAGTGCTGTGAATTACGAATTATGCATGAGAAGTCAGGGTAGATTCACAGGGTTTGGGATCTTTTTGGTTTCCCCTTTTGCTTTGCATTAAACGGGCCTAATGTCATTGATGCTCCAGGGAAAGTGGAGTAATTAGGAAAGAGGAAAGCAGGAGTCATACCCTGAAACAATGAATTTACTAGGGAAAGACTTGGGGTTGGTCTGTTGAAATTGGGGGTCAGTACGTGAAATTTCTAGAGGAAATTGCTATTTATTCCTAGCTCACGGTTTTCTGAATTTGTAGGACATTGACGCTTTGGTGATATTTACTATTTAAGCCCAAGTATATTTTTTTTAGAACCGAGGGTAGGAAAACAGTCCATGGAGTGGTATAAATCATATACCCTGTGATATTAAACAGTAGTTTTTAAATCGCAGGAGCTCTTTGGCTCCCTGTTTTTTGCTTCACAATTACTAACATATAAATTGTTCAAAGGTGGGACTGGGAACCTCGTTCTCCAACCTAATTTTGGAATTATCCTCTGACAAGGGGAGTAAAACATCAATGAATTGTTAGTTCAGATTTTTCTCTTTTTTGCTTAATGGTTATCTCATTCTTTGATGACATTCCTGCATTCCTTTTAGAATATTTACTTTTCTGGGCAGATAACAGTACTGCCAAGGCCTGGCTTAGTAGTTTGAAAGCAGTATCAGTGATTGAATGGAAGTGGCTTGCTGTCTGAATTTCTGCTCGTGTGAGCAGTGGAGAAGCTGCCTTGGCCTTGATCTTGGTCCCACTCCTGGTGCTGCTTCCTGACACCTCTGTTGGCAACTAGAGTTCTGAGAAAGAGCACTCAGCCAATTTCTGTTAGGTGCTTGTCATGTGCAGGGTGCTGTTTTCAGTACTTGGAATTCAGTAGTAGATAAGACAAACAAGATCTGTACTCTCAAGGGGGAAGTGGAGGTAATAAACAAGTAAACTAAGAAATTGATGAGACAGGGACTTCCATGGTGGCACAGTGGTTAAGAATCCACCTGCCAATGCAGGGGATACAGGTTCAGTCCCTGGTCTGAAAAGATTCCCTCATGCCATGGAGCAGCTGAGCCTGTGCACCACAAATACTGAGCCTGCGCTCTAGAGCCTGCGAGCCACGACTGTTGAGCCCGAGTGCCACACCTACTGAAGCCTGCGCTCCTAGAGTCTGTACTCCACAACAAGAGGAGCCACCGCTATGAGAAGCCCGCTCACCACCACAAAGAGTAGCCCCTACTCGCCACAACTAGAGAAAGTCTGCGCACAGCAACAAAGACCCAATGCAGCCAATAAATAAATTAAAATAAATTTATTTTTAAAAATTGATGAGATAATTTTAGATAATGGTAAATACTGTAAAAAATATAAGACAAGGTTAATGATAGAGAATGACGAGGTGGTAGGATGGGGGCAAAGGGCTCCTTCATATGGTGTCAGGGAAAGTCTCTCAGAAGAGATGATAATTGAGCAAAGGACAGAATGATTTTAAAAGGGGCCAGAAGGGAAGACAGGAGAGGCCGAGGGAGCATTAAGCACAGGACCCGAGGTCTGGAGGAGCTGGCATATGAGTGAAGCAGGAGGAGCCCAGACTAGCTGGACCGGGGGGAGTAAGGAGGAGGGAGGCATTCCGGGGCTGTGTTACGGTTGACTTTAGGATATGGAAAGCAACTTGTTTTGAGATGACTTGAGCTACAGTAGAGCCATGAAGGTGGATGCAGGGAGACCAATTAGGAGGGGATTGCAGTAGCCCCATGAGAGGTGATGGTGCCTGGACAAGAGTGATGTGGTGGAGATGGACGGAAGAGAGTAGACAGGTGGAGGATGGCCCAAGCTCGGCACTCGAGGGAGGTTTGGGACAGACCAGTAGTCTCACAGTGTTTTTCCTGGGACTCACTGAGTGTGGGCACCTCCCCTTTAGCACCTCATTCATCCACCTTATGTTGTTTTCTAAGATTGTGCAAAGGAGAAAGCACAGCATGCTGAAGGGAGGTTAAAGGATTATAAGCCACACGTTGTAATCCCATATTGTCAGAGGCTCTTGGAATTGTGTCTCAGGGAACCTCGTATAACCTCCAAGTAATCAGGGCAGCGGCCTCTTTTTATGAGATGAGGCTCCTTTCCAGGAGGGCTTCAGCTGATGGTGCTGCTAGGCTTAGGTCTGTTTTACAGTTGCTTTTAGACATTACCAATGTCCTGCTAACCAAGGCAGTTCTGGATCCACCCCATTTGCTGTCTTTTACGTATGGTAGGAATCTCATAGCCCCCCGCCAAACTAAAGAATGAGGATCCCTGATCAGATAAGTGTAATAATGAAGCTGTGTGTGACGTCTGCATCTGCATTTTAAAATCCTTATGCCTTTTCCACAGTGTCTGCTGCACAGAGCTTTACATCCCCAGGAGCCTCTGCCCCCAATTCAGCAACACATTTTGAGTATGCTGGATCCCCCCACTGAGGTGACAGCTAAATGTCAGGTTCCTCTCTCTAAAATAAAGACCCTTTTCCCGCTGACTGAAATCATCAAGAAAAAGGACCAAGTGACTGCTCAGGACATTTTCCAAGATAAGTAAGTACTTGGTGGAGTTGTGTGTGACGTTGGAGCACAGGGATTGGTGGTGGTCTTAGAGGGGCTCTGACATTAAGGATTGCAGTCTGTGTCTGTGGAATCATAAAGGTGCGAGGAAGAAATCATTTGCTGTTTGAGCCTGGCATCAGAAATCCTGGTTTCTTACATCTGTCCACTGTAGAGGTATTTTACCCTTGTTGTGTACCTAGAAATTAAGCTACCTTTGAGGTTGTTGACTTTTTGATCAGCATCACAATCTTGATGAATTATATATATAGGAAGATAGACAATCTTTGAATATCTAAGACTGAATTTTACCATTTTTAAAGTAAAGTGCTGGGATGAGAGGAGAGGGGTGAAAGCAATAAAGTTTTTCGTTTTGAAGGTAAGGTGTCAGGAAATATCAGTGAGATTTTTGGAGGGAAGATGGGAAGGAGAATGAAAAACCTGGCCCTCTAGTTGTGCTGTTACTGTAGTTGTGCTGTTACTGTAGTTGTGCTGTTACTGTGTTGATGTGCTTGGCTCTACCATTAGTGAGGTGGTTGTAGTTTAAGGATTGTAAACTGGTTTTCATATCCTTAGATCAAGCTCTCAGGTAGCTATTAAGTGTTTTTTCCCTGCATCAGAGTCTGTTTAGAATTATATCAATTTCCATTCAAAGCAGAACAAAACCAAACCTTAAGAAGCTGTTCTTATCCAGAATCAAGAATATTTGGGTATATGACATTGATTTTACCAGGTTTTGGTTTTATTATTGGTAACTTGCCCCCCTCCCCCCAAATCAAAATGATCTACTCACTTCTTTAGGTTGCATTCTGAGATCCGGTTTTAGATCACAATTTTTTTCCATTTTCTTTGGTTTCTTTCCCACAGCTGTGTCTGTATTGACAAAGTAAAGCTTTTATTTGTGAACACCCCATTGGAACAGTATTGAGTAATTTCCAGAAACCTTCACAGAGTTCTATAAATTGTTAATTTAGTGAATTATCTTCCAAGTTGAAAAGACTAGTTTGCATTTTCAGTGGTTTTTTAGAGATTAATAACCTCAAACTTTGTCAGAATTGGGGGAAAAAAAACATGGGGTTGAGAGATTCTCTCATGTATATTTCTAACACATGCTGGAGAGTTTTTATGTTTCTTTTTAATCTGCCATGCCTTCTTCTATGTAGGAAGACTATCATTAAAAATCCACGTCCCCTCTGCTATCGTCATCTACCTGTATCCCTCTGGGTTCGTATCTTAGAACAGTTCAATAAAATTCTGAGTCCTTTTCTTCCCATGACAGCCTTGCTTTAGTCTCCCTGCAGTCATATGGCTCTTCTCTCTCTGTGTTTTAAAGCTCCAGTTCATGATCTTGATTACATTCTGGTGTTGTGGGAAAGAAATGGGCCATTTTCCCCTTCTCCTGTTGATTAAAATGTAAATTAGCTGGTTAAAAAAAAAAGCCACCTAGACCCGGAAGGCTGTTATTCTGTGATTTGATCCCTGCTGTGATTACACCTTCAGCCCTATTCCTTTTCCTCACTCTTTGAGGAAGCTTGAGCCTGCTGGCTTCTTGTTCTCTGCTCCCATAATGGTTTGATTTGCCAGTTTGGTTTGCCACACAGCCAGGTTAGCTGCTTGGGGCCAGAGAATAATCTTGCTCACACACACCTACGCACACTCCAGTTCTCTTCTCTTCCTTCTCAGAAATCTTAATTTTTAAGAACTGCAGAAATGACACATTTAACAAATATTTATTAGTGCCTCCTATATTCAAGAGTGACTCAGTCCCTTCTGCAAGGTTCTTACAGCCCCTCGGCTTTTGTGATAAGGCTCCAGTCAGCTTTAGAGGTGGTCTCCCTAAGGGAAAGAAAGGTGGCTGACCCCCAGCTGTGTTTTTGTGTATATTCAGCATCCCTGTGTCCAGGGTACGTATTTGCAGTATAGGGATGAGGGGCTAAGATTGGGATGGGGGTGGGGGCCAGTGTCTGTTCAGGAAGTGTCAGAGGCCAAGACTAGCTCAGAGCCCTGAGCTGGGAATCACTAGTTTTCATTCCAGCTTTGTCACTCTTGATCTAATTTTGGTTAAATAATTTTACCTTTATGAGAGTTTCCTCATCTAAAAACAGCCTCATCATAAGAGATATTATAACAGTAAAATCACAGATATTAAAGGACTTTAAACTATTTGGAGGGAAGGTGGTAGTCAAAATCCAGAGCAGTAATACCGTCATTATCGATGAAAACATTGAACATTTGAGAAGATCTGCTATTCACGCTGAACCTGTTCAATCCCTAGTGTTGAAGTGATTTCTTCATTTCAGAAGGGTAAGAGCACCATCTGACATTGTAGTCCAAAAAAGTGCTGAATATTACCCTTATCATAGAAAAGCATTGCTTCCCTTAATGTTACTGAACACCCTTGAAATGAAAGCGTCATCTCTTGGACAGGCTTACATGAGGAAAGGGACATCTGACGTCTGATCCTGCTTGTGGAACTAATATGCGATCTTCATTTCTTTTTATCTCTATATGCAAATAGTCTAAAGTTTTCTACTTTTTTTCAAATCCCCTAAGACTCCAGTCCCTACTTACTCTCAGCGGCCAGCCTCCCCTGGTTTTACTGGTTAAGACTAGTGGCTCCAGGGTCAAGACAGTGTAAGTTGGGCCCCTTGTGCTTCAGTGTGACCTCAGGTGCAAGTTGCTTATCCTCCCCAAGCCTCCGTTTCCTCATGGGTAATTGGGATGATGGGAACATCTATCTCACAGAGTTGTCATGCGGGTTAGTTGAGTCATATGTGCTGTTCACTGTTGTAGCCCCAGAGCCCAGCACAGTGCCTGATGCATAGTGAGAATACACTGTGTGTAGAGAAATGATTTACAGAATTCGAGTCATGTCCCTAGCACGTTTTTGATCAGTACGGCAATGACAATGATGGTGATGGTGATTTCACAGAGAAAATAGAGGCCAGTAGGTGGGAATGCGTCAGTTTTCTGGCCCATTTTTCCTAAACACATATCTGTATTGCATCTGCCTTTACTTCCTTTTTTCCTGTCTCAGTGGAAGAGGGTCCCTCACCCTGTCCCAAGTTGATCATTTCACCTGTGTCCTGGGATGCCATCTTCCGTCCCATCTGGTACCTCAGTCCACCGGTAATTTCTTCCTTCCTTCTGTGTTTTCAGCTTCTCCCTCTGTACCAGTTCCTTCCCCTCTACACGTTAACATTTTCTTTCTTTCCTTTAAAAGAAAATGAAATAATCCTCTCATGTTCCTCCCTCGAATTATTTATTACCTGTTATCATCTTCTTTCCTTCCGTAGCCAGGCTTATTAGAAGAAAAGCCTACACTGCTTCTGTTCCCAGCACTCATTGGCTTGGGCTTCTGCCCCCATCACTTCCCTGAAACTGGTCTTCCAAAAGACACCAGCTGCTGGATTTACTTCAGCTTGGCAGTTCTTTCCTTTCGTGACCTCTTTGTAGCACTTGACATGGTCAGTTATTCTTTCCCTCTTGAAACTCATATATTTTCCTAAACTTCAGCTTCTCCAGATTCTTCTTTCCAAGTGTTTGACAGCTCCCTCTCTGATTCCTCTAGGGGCTACTTTCCTTTCCCCACCAGCCTTAAATGTTGATGTTTTGTAGGACTCCTCCTCTGAGAGAGCTGACATTTATTGGACACAGGTATGTGCTGAGCGCTTTACATGTATTATCTTTTTGGATCCTCTTGGCCATCCTGTGAAGTAGATTCTTTTATTTACTCCCTCTTAAAAGCTGAGAACACTAAGGTTTAGATAAGAAACGTGCTCAAGATCACAGCTGGTTAAGTGTTGAAGTAAGGATTTAAAGGGGGGCAGTTCGACCCCAGAGCTTACACTCTCAGTGATTATGCCACATTGCACATCGTAAGACCTTTATTATTTCACATACAGGTCTTCAAAAATAAATCTCTGTCTGTCCTACTATATTTCCATCTTATCCACTGGATCGTAAGTGTGTACAGGTAACTCAAGGTCAGTATGTCCACAAATGACTTCATCACCTTTCTCTTTCTACAGTCCTTTCAATCCCCTCCTCATTCTGTTATTCTCTGTTTCAGTGAATGACACCTAATTTCCAGGGAGTCGTCCCTTTTCTTCACTTTCCACATCTAATTGGTTTACCAAGTTGTATTAGATTTACCTGAAGTTCACTGCTTTCGCTTCAGGTTAGTATAGTGGCTAATAACATTGATTTTGGAGTCAGATTTGGATCAAAACCCAAGCATTTCTTTTTAATAGTGGTTAAAATTGGCAAGTTGTGATAACAGATACCTGCCTTTTAGGAGGCTGTTTAGGAGAGTGGTCAAAAGTACAAGGTTAGCTGTGGACCCCTGACTGTGTGCTTTAGACAAGGTCAGGCCCTTTTGAGCCTTGGTTTGCTCATTTGTAAAAGGACAGTAATGATAGCTAGTTCATGTGCTTGGCTTAGTGACTAATGGTAAGCATCTTTTTTTTAAAAGATTAATTCTTATTAGCATCGCCCTCTGCCGTTGCTTTTATGTACGTTTCATTGTAGCCTGCTTTGCTGAGATAACCACTTCGACTGATTTCCCTCATTCCAGCCATCCCCCTTCCAATCCATTCTGCATTCAGCTGAGTGACTTTTTTAAAAACAAATGTGATCACATCACTCCCTTGCTTAAAATTCTTTAATGCAGTGATTCTTAATCTGTGTGTATTTGTGTGTGATGGACCCTTTTGATGATCTGATAAGAAATATGAACCCTCTCCCCAGGAAAATGCCCTAGCGTAAGAAATTTTGCATATAATTTTAGGTGGTTCACAAATTCCTAGCTGTCATCCTTGGGTGCCTGATTAAAACCTTTGCTTTCATGGCTTTCCGTTACCTTCAGCTTAAGCTCAGATTCTGTTACACAAATGAGAAAACCCAGATAAGCAGAAGAAAAGAGGTGTCTCTCCAACTACCTGGAGAACCACTTTCTTTCCTCACAGTTTGTAGGTCTACAATTTAGATATTTTCTATACTCATTTCTCACTACTTCCCAGCTGGCACCTCATGCCCTAGCCCAATACTGCTTCTTGCCATCCTTTCAAGGGAATATGCTGCTTACCACAATATTTTGTTAATTGCTTGTTTATGTATTTATCTTTTTTATTTGGCTGAACTTCTTGAAGGTGATGATTATGTATTAACTTTTGTGTATTTAGAATCTAGAGCCTAACTTAGTGGTCCACACATAGTAAGTATTAGGTAAATGTGTGGCTAGATAAATGAATTACAAGATTTATACTCACATATGAAAGAAAATGAGAAAAGGAAAAAGAACAACAAATTATCCGGGTCCCAACATCCAAATGCAACAGCTGTTAACATTTCTGTGTCTGCTGTGACCTTGCGTGGATAATGTGTACCTTCCAGGGCTCAGCTCCCTCATTGATAATTTGGGGATGAGAGTGATTGTGCTTTCCCATTTCAAATAGTCATTACAAGTTTAATATATGTAAAATTCCTAGTAATCCTGTTAAATGATTTATTCTTGAGATTATTAAACATATTAAATTTTCACTACTTTCTGCTGTTTTCTGGGCTTGCCTTTACCCGCCCAGTTCTGGAGAATTAGTATATATGTCTCCTTAGTCTTCCTTCCCTAGAATCTTATTTGGGAGGGTTTAAGAAATTCTTCATGTGATTCAACCTTGTATTCTCATGGAACATAGCATAGTGCTTCATATGTTTAATGCTTCTTAATACCACTATTTAAGTTAATTTGTATTTTTGGAAGAGAATAAGTGAATAATTGATATACTCATGGTGCTTTTCATTGTAGTGTTTTCCTGAGGAACAAACTGTAGATCAGAGAGGACAGTAACTTACTAGACTCTAAACTCTAGATATACAAAAATTAATACACAATCAGTGCCTTCAAGAAGGTGTAAGATTCTAGGGCTAGACAATGGCAAAACTGAGACAAGAATCCGGGTCTTTTGTCTCCAGATCTTCAGTAGTACCATGTTGTCGTTCTCTTGGGAAGAACTGGCAAGGGTTAACTGGAGTGGCTATGACTTTTTTTTTTTTTTTAAAAGAACTCAAATTCTGATAGAATTTCATGCTTCCTCGGGTTTGTGCATTTTCCCTCTATTTTTGCCAGCAAGGCTTTGTGTGTTTATTTCTTATTCTACTTGAAGGAAAGAGCTCTGAATGACTCACCCCTTATCATTTCTTTACTTCTCAAAGGGAAAAAGGCAAGTGGTGAATGGGAAAGATGTCAAGTAATAAAACTTCTAATTCATGTTTGCAAGGCTGTAATGATTACTTTAGTTCTTTCATTTAGCTCTAAGAGGAGATTCATTATTGAAATATCATTGGATAAGCTAACTTATGTCTTATTTTTCTTTGCTTTATTTTTAGGATAACCTCTTCAAGCCTCACTGTCTGAAAGTTGGGCTTTTGAATAAAAACATCACATTTAGAAATACTAGATCTTAGTTACTAATTTCCCTTCTCATTCAGCCGTTTCTTGACAACTGCTTTTGCCCCAGATTGATTATTTACTCTGGGAGAAAAATCTTCATATCTCTCTGTTCAGCAATTTAAGGGAGATTATGGGCAGAGTCTTTGGATTTTTCTTCCCTTTGCAATTAACTTGACCTCTTCTTGACTTTAAAGCAGGCTATTAAAGCTAGCATGTTACTTGAGGCAAGATGTTTGATACACTTCCTTGGAGTCATCTTTCTCTTATTACACAGATGCTTTTGGACTCTGTTAGCATATTGCCCAAAACAGAATTAGGTTTATAAAGGAACAAATTAAATGTTTTGTTTTGAAAGTGTTTATTTATAGTTTAAGACCTCTAAGAGCAAGCTCTTGCATATTTAATTAAGGATTGTGTAGTAAGTTTTGACAGCTGTTAAGTAGAAGCTTATAAAGCTCTCACGTACACGATGAAGAAGGTAGGTTATTAGACACAAAGGTCTTCTGTGTACACGGAAAGCTAATAGCTGTCAATTCTCAGGCAGAAACTAGTAACTGAAGGGTAAATGGGTTTCTTACTGAAATGTTAAGTTTCCATTACCTGTGCTTGCAGTTTCATCTTTTGAAAGGGCTTTGTGATGCGACTGCTAATTATGATTTCTGTGCTGCTGGAAACGAAGCCAGGGCTGCTCCAGTAGGGCTGTCGGGAGCTGGAGGCTGGGAAAGGGGGGCAGCCGTTTGTAAAGGAGGGCTAAGTGCAGCCGCTTATTTTTGAGTTTTGAAAAATAAATTTACACTTTTCACATCAGCCATTCTGAGTTTTGTATTGTTTGTTCTCTTTTAAGGGGAGAGAAAAAACCATTTATTTCTTTTCTAGCCATGAAGAGGGACCCACCTCTAAAAAATTGAAGACGGAGGGAGAGGAAGCCCGCTTTAGTATCTCCAGCCTGGCTGAAGGCAATGTCACCCGTGTAAGTAGCACTTGCCTGGTGTGCTCCCCTCTCTCAGGAAGG
Organism: Hippopotamus amphibius kiboko; assembly: GCF_030028045.1. Taxonomy (NCBI): domain Eukaryota; kingdom Metazoa; phylum Chordata; class Mammalia; order Artiodactyla; family Hippopotamidae; genus Hippopotamus; species Hippopotamus amphibius. Next base: position 90,521,947 of record NC_080193.1, on the reverse strand, counting down.
TTGGGGCCTGGGGAGCTCGCATCAATATTTCTTAGTCCTTTAACGTAGCACTTTCTCTGGTCCTTTCAATATGTAAGCCATACAGGTCCACCCCACACGTCTTCCTTTCCTCCTTTAATTATTGTCAGTGAATTCCCTATAGAATTATTTATATGATATATAGTATATAGAGCATGAAACATCACTTTCGTGAAGTTTTTTTTTTTTATAAATTTATTTATTTTATTTATTTATTGGCTGCATTGGGTCTTCGTTGCTGCACACGGGCTTTCTCTAGTTGCTGCGAGCAGGGGCTACTCTTCATTGCGGTGCACAGGCTCCTCATTGCAGTGGCTTCTCTTGTTGTGGAGCACAGGCCCTAGGCGTGTGAGCTTCAGTAGTTGTGGCACATGGGCTCCGTCGTTGTGGCTCACAGGCTCTAGAGCACAGGCTCAATAGTTGTGGCGCACGGGCTTAGTTGCTCCGTGGCATGTGGAATCTTCCCAGGGCAGGGCTCGAACCCGTGTCCCCTGCATTGGCAGGCGAACTCTTTACCACTGCGCCACCTAGGAAGTCCTCATGAAGTTTTTTGGTGACTTCATTTTGCAGCTTTCTGTTTCGTCACAATGGTAGGATAAGTGGGGGTTAATGATATGAGTCTTAATCTCCAAGTATATAAACGTTAAGAGTGTAACTCTCTTATTTCTTTTCTAATATGCAACTTCAGGACAGGTTTCACCAATTTAGGATTTCCCCAAACTAGGTATCCTTTGACACTTGAGATCTTTATTTAATGGGATGGTTTTTGGAACTTGAACATTATTGCCTTATTTTAAGTGGCATTATTTTGAATCAGTGAATCTTAAAAATTGTCCCCTACTACTAGCCAAATATACTAGGGAGGATAGCTAGCACGAGGGCGTACCTTTTCCCCACCTGAAAAAGTAATACTCCCAGAAAAACTGAATGTCTGAAAAATGACTTGGATTTTATTTCAATGTCTTATAGTGAAGGAAAAAAAAATCATGACCTTATTTATTCTGGGAGCTTTTCTGACCGCTATACCAGAGTAGACTAGAAACTTTAGTACATTTTGTACCAACATTTACCAGCCATTATAGAATCCCGTTGTCTTCTCCCCCTTGAGCTGAACTTAAGCCCTGTTAAGGTTGGGATCAGAAGATGAAAGACATAGGTATGGTCAGAAGGTGACGTATAGTGTGGCAGAGATTTTCATCTTTGACCCTTTCCCACCTAGCACTGACTTGCTTTTACTTTTGGGGACATGTTTAGTTTGGGCATTTTCGAATAGTCTACCAAAACTTCAGTGCCAGCTGCAGTCCCCAGAAAGGATAGTTCAGTGAATCAAGCATCAGGCTATTAGTTCTCCTGTCATCTTAGTGGGACAAAAATATTCTGAACTGATCCTGCACTGCAGAATCCTCCCCTTCCTAATTGGTTGGGTGTCAGGATGGACAGGCAATCTGCCACCTAAAGTCTTCAAGCTGGGCTGCCTGCTGCCTTGGGTGGTCATACCCCTGGCTCCTATGGAAGGAAGTCAGTTTGCGTGGGGAGAGGTGAGTGAAAATACAGACAGCCGGCAGCCCTTTGACCACAGTAATCAGCTAGCTTTTAACAGAACCACAGAAATGAAAATGAACAGAAAGGACCTTCACTTTTTCTTTGCCTCTGTTTTATAAGAACACGCTTATTACGTTAAGCTGTCCTGTCTTGCCTGGGGTGCTGCCAAAAAGAAGTGATCTGCAGTTTTACTGTCTGTGGGTGTGTTCTAGGTTGGAAGTGTGAATCCTGCTGAAAACTTCCGTGTTCTAGTGCGGCAGAAGAAGACCAGCTTTGAGGAAGGTAAGAGATGTGCCTTAGGCTTTGTAGTTAAGGAAAAGTGGTTAACTAGGTTAACTGATTTAAGTCTAGGCTAATAAGTGTCACCTTTGGTTATAATGCTCTACATCGCCATTTTCTTTCCTGGTGGATCTTTCTGAGTATCTCATGTTAGTGAGCTCACTGAGGCAACATTGTGAGCACAGGAGGGTAAACTCAGCACAGGTCTGCTAAACAGAGAAGAGCTAATTTGTAGGTCTCCCTGTTAAGAAAACTGTGGGCCAGAATCTTGGAGCTTTTAGTTCCACTTCACTGAAGTTCTTAGGGAATAAAACGTTTCTGTGTCATATCTTCCTATTTTCTGAGACATAGTTCTTGTTCTCTCCTGAGGGTTTGAGCCCCTTGACAGTAATCTCAGAAAGACCTTACTGCTGCCCTTAGATTTGATCCTTCTGAAATTGACTACATCCTCGCATTTATCTTATCTAGATGTAACCTAGAATTCCATTTAGGCTTGAGCGATATTAAAACAGCTTCAAGGGATGGATAGAGGGTCTCAGACTGACATTGGTTCACTTGATTGGGTTCAGATTCCTGTTCATTCACCTTTAATGGGTGGCAGCTGGCAATTGTAATCCTGCAGGTTTGTGTGTATGTAACAGTATTGTATTCATTATTGCTAGCCAGGGTCAGGCCTGAGAGCTGCCTTCTCTGAGTGTTTATGTTCACGTATGCGCAGAATCTTCTCTTCCAACTTCTTGGCATTTTGGGGGTGTGATGAAATGACTCCTAAATGCCTAGAAACACTATAGCTTTTTAATTATCTATAGCACCTAGCGTAGGTCTAGGGTGCCTTACTACTTAGACTGTGAGAATCCTAGCAAGATGCCTGGACCTCCTGTGCTGTTGCCCAAAGGCAGTTATAACCAGCTGAGAGCATATACTACACCAGGCCAAATCTTGTTGGTGAGAACACGAAGGCCAATCCCATGAGAATTTCCGGAGGAAGAGCAGCTCCACCTTCATGGTAATCTGCATTCTTTTAGGTGAGGAGTGTATATTTTGTATTCCGTAAATGGGGAAGAGCTTTTTTGCCCTGTTAAAGATTGGCATATAGAAGAAAACCTTGAGTTTTTTTTTTTTTTAAAGCTTAACTTTCATTACTTTGTTATTTGTTTGTTTAGTTAGTTATTTTATTGGCTGTGTTGGGTCTTCTTTGCTGTGTGCGGGCTTTCTTTTAGTTGCGGTGAGTGGGGACTGCTTTTCGTTGTGGTGCGCAGGCTCCTCATTACCATGGCTTCTCTTGTTGCAGAGCATGGGCTCTAGGCACGTGGGCTTCAGTACTTGCAGCACATGGGCTCAATGGTTGTGGCTCACGGGCTCTAAAGCGCAGGCTCAATAGTTGTGGTGCACGGGCTTAGCTGCTCCGCGGAATGTGGCATCTTCCTGGAACAGGGATCGAACCCGCATCCCCTGCATTGGCAGGCAGATTCTTAACTACTGTGCCACCTAGGAAGCCCCCAAAACCTTGAGTTTTAACATAAAACAAAACTACATGTAAATAGAAGGAGGAAGTCTATAATTAAGCGACGGCTTCCAGAAGGATTAGGGGAAACAGTACTTCAGGATTTCTCTCCTTCAAACATTGGGTTGATCAAAGGAGGCTTTCACAGCACTGTACTTTTGTTATCTCTTAGGCTGCATATTATGACTGTGTTGTTTGGAAGGGGGCAGAAACCCTGCTGTGACAAGTCGACAGACTTGGTCATTTTTCATGATTGTTGTGTTTTTGAAGAAAGATTGAGGCCTTCTTAGCTTTTGATGATATGTTGTGGATTATGTCAGCCAGAGTCAGAGGTCATCCCTTTGGCAGTGATTGGTCTCCCCTGGTTGGTGTAGGTGTGATCTCTTCAGGGACTAAATCTAGCATCATCACCATTATAAAGGCAGCCTGCTAGTTAGTTAGTGTCTACTAAGTTAAGGCCATTGTGCGGCACTTACTCTTTGTCTCAGTTACCCCACATAGCAATCCTGCAGAGTCACGTGAGCAAGTGGAGACACTAGTAGAGTTTTAACAGCTGGTGCCAGAGTTTTCTGAAAAAGAAAATTATTTTTATTGGGAAAATACTTTGATAAATCCTTGGGGTAGAGACTGAGTCTGTGTCCCCAGGCTTGGTTTTGATCAGTGCTGGGGTTCAGAGAAGGGGGAAGCTGCCATCACCATAGAAGGGGAGAAACTGGAGCTAGTTCAGGAGAAGAGGGGTTGAGGAGAACAGGTAAGAGGAAGAGGAAGTGAATGGATTTGCTTAAGGGTACAGCATTCTACAGTATGTTCCAACTCATGACTGCAGATATTCAGTGTCAGTAAAACTCTGGAGTGCTTGGCTTAAGTGCTCCATCTCGGAAAACTGGTGAGGAGGCAGAATTTTGGGTCTGGAGTTATTTCAGGCAGAGCAGAGAAAGCTCCTGAGAGCGCTAGAGGTCACAGAGTCTAAAGAAGTCATGGGAGAGTAAATTCCTAGGCTAATTCCTGATTGTCCTAGGCTAATTGGGGATTTAAAGCAGTCTTGTGAAAATGACAAGGGCAAGTGACCCCTCGATGGCATATAGATTACAATAGGTATTATTATTATTCCCATTTTACAGGTGGAAAAACTGTAAACTTGGAAGAAATGCACTTGCCCTCCAAATCACACAGGGATTCAAATCCATTTCTCCTTCAAAATTCTGGATTTTTCTACTTAGCAGTACTATTTCTCCTGATTCCTAATGCCTTCCTTTCCTACACACTTCTTTGTTTAAACATTATAAAGTCAAGCATCTCAAATGTTGTGCCCATAGATAGGATTTTTTTTTTTTTTTTTGATGAGTAGACTGTTCTTTTCTGTTGAATGTGACTGAGTCCTGCCATGTTGTAGTGTTGTGATGGTGGCTGTCCCTCTGTACCTCCATCTGGGACTTGGTCAGTCAGAGATCTCCAGTGACCTCCCAAAAGCAGACTTTCTGCAGGGCTGCAAGAAGATGGGACTGCCCACTTGTTAGCACCTAGTTCTGTTTCATGGTCCTCACTTGCTTCAAGCTCCAGAAATTTTGCTTCATGCTTCAGAAATTTTGCTTCTAGCTCCAGAAAGTTTGTTTCTTGATTACTTTTCTACCTTTGTTCTTCTGCTTGGATATCTCTTTATGACCCAAGACTCACTTTGCAAGCTCAAAGTACTTCTCCAAACTTAAAGCTGCCTCCCTGGTATTGGTCTTCTAGAGATCTCTGCATAGGGCAGGGGAGGCAGAAGTCCTTCTCTTTTCTCCAGTGTATCTGTTTCTTCAATTCAGTTGCCAAAAGCATGATTTTTTTAAAATATAAATGTTATTTATTTATTGGCTGCATTGGGTTTTCATTGCTGCACGTGGGCTTTCTCTAGTTGTGGCCAGCAGGAGCTACTCTTTGTTGCAGTGCATGGGGCTTCTCATTGCTGTGGCTTCTCTTGTTGCAGAGCACAGGCTCTAGGCGCACGGGCTTCAGTAGTTGTGGCACATGGACTTAGTTGCTTCACAGCATGTGGGATCTTCCTGGCACAGGGAGCGAACCCGTGTCCCCTGCATTGGCAGGTGGATTCTCAACCACTGTGCTACCAGGGAAGCCCCAAAAGCATGATTAATGATAATTTTACCCTTAGAACTTGACCTTTTCACCTATTATTATAAAATATGGGTGTAATTCCTTTGCACCCGTACTAGTAGCAGAGTCCTACTGAGAGTATTGTGATCCTGTCCCCTTGACATCAGCAGTAGGCAGCTATACATTTTCTTATCCAGTTTTTGGTGTGAGGGATGTTTTTTGCCCTACCCTTATTGGCGTAGAGGAAGTAACGCTGAACCCCAGGAACGTGTCCTTTCTGGCTGTTGCTGCTTCTGTAAGGTGTCTTTGATTCTCAGGTGCTCTTCTTTTTCTGGTCCCTTTCCTCCTCCCTCGCTACCCTCCCACCGTTCTATTACTATAGTTTTAAAATAGAAAATTCTTAACCACAGTTGCATATATAATAATCATCTCATACTTGTGAAAGCAAGGTTGTTTCCCTCACACAGTATTCATAAGCACATCAGCACCATCATCTGTGATGTCTGTTGTGTGTAGTTGTAGGTTATTGAGAGAACCTGAGTCCACAGAGTTCTCAGAGACTCCTGAGCAGTGACAGGGTGGTGGAGCATGATTGGTTAAAAAACACACCTGTCAAGAAAAGCCATCCTAAGTAGAAGTGGTATGGGCTCCTGTTTGGGGTCTGATATTTAGCATTAGATTAATGTGCGGTGAGTGTAATGTGCACACATCCGTTTGATAGATGATGATGGCTTTATTCTGGGGCTGTGAGGTATTTCATGTTTCTCAAGTCTCTTCCCTCTCACTTTGTTTGGATCACATCTCAAGTCTGCTGCCTTTGTTCTCCAGCCTTTCTTATTCTCATACATCAAACATCTTTTCAATTTTAAAGGACATTTCTTAAAATTCACTTCTGCAAGATCTCCTAAAACTAGGTAGAATGTTATTACCACACTTAGTAATAAAATTATATTATTCAGCAAAGTCAAATAGATAATTTTTTTCAACTCTGTTTGTGGGTAGAGCACTGTCCCATTTGCACGGCAGTTTACTTACATACGTCATATGATTTTCTGCCGTGAATCAGGCCTAACCTGTGGATTCTCAAGAGTTGGGATCTAGGAGAAATTTCCTGTGTGTGTGTGTTATGTGTGTATGTGTTACTTTCTTTTTTTAAGGCTTTATTAATCTTGGGTATGAATTATGTAACCTAGCATAGCTCTTTCCAGATAAACATAAGAAGGTAAAAATATGGCCTTTATCGTTTTGCACAGAGCTGGAAAATTTAAGAAAAATAACTTCTGTTAAATACCTTGAACATCTTGAAAGAAGGATACAAATACAGAGAGAACTAAAATTTTAAGTGTCTTCAGCCATATAAAAATTTTGGTTTTGTTTCTTTCTTTTTTTTTTTTAGTATTTATTTATTTATTTGGCTGCACCGGATCTTAGTTGCAGCATACGGGATCTAGTTCCCTAACCAGGGATAGAACCCAGGCCCCCTGCATTGGGAGTGCGGAGTCTTAACTGCTGGACCACCAGGGAATTCTCCGTTTTGTTTTTTGACAGTTTGACATACTTTCTTAGTCCTTTTCCAAAATAGCAGTGATCCATCTAATCATGAGAGAGAATACATGATTACAGATTTTAGAGGTTTAGTCTCTACTTTTATATTTTTTATTAAATATATTACTTGTACTTCACTGGCTTTCTTTTTGACTTGTTTAGTTTTAAGTTGTTAAACTTCAGAACTTGATGATCTAGGCTTATTTTATACCTCATTTTTCAATGACAAGTAGTCTCATTTGAAAATAGATTGGTTTATTTGGAATTGTAAAGAATACCTACTAAAAAGGTATGTTACTATTTGACATGGTAATTGTGTATCAGTGACCCTTAGCGTCTTGTTCATCTTGTGTGTGGCATGGATTGAGGCCCAGAATAGTTGAGATGACGTGCATGGATCAGATTCCAGAGAGCCAATGCTTGGCCTCTTGTAGCTTAAACATCTTCATTGGGTGCTTACATTTCATCAGATGGCGCAGCACTGCTCTGAAATTTACACTTTAATATAATAAAACTCATTAACCAAATAATTAAAATGAAATCATTGAAACGAAGACAAAAAGAAAAAATAAGAAAAACATGGCATAAGAATCAAAGACCATCATATACACACAGCCACTTTAAAAGTAAGTATTTTCAGTTTTCACACTTCTCCCTAAAAGGCTTCTATCCATTCTTACTCAGCTTCTAACATCTTTTCAAATTCCTGTCAATCTGTAGATCAATGTCTCTAATTACAGAGTATGGCTCTTATAAAATGTAGCCTGGCTGTTAAGAAAAGAGAGCATACAAATCCTGTTTGCTATAGGAGGCTCTCAGTGAGCACCAGGATTTCTTCCTGAGAGCATTAAAGGACGTCTGTATGTGGCACACAACAGCATTTTCGTTCTCCCAGTGTTGTATTTTCTCATGCCAGGTGGTAAAGTTGCTTGCCATAAACCTGCTGAGTATTTTTTTTCCCTTTTTATGTTAAAAATAGAATATTTTCCCCTCTGGCTGAAAATGTGGAACTCACATAAATGCTTTCCCTGTGTCAGAACAGCTAGAACAGAGCTCATTCAAGCCTGCATTTAACATAGTGACCCACTGGCTTGCACTGATGACCCATGCCAGCAGGGCAACCAGGCAGGTGCTCACAATCAGCTCTACTGGAAACACGGAATTAATAATGGGTGCTTTGGAGAAAGGGTGTGTTATCCAACTTGCTGTTGGAGTTCACCCTTGCAGGAAGTACTAACGAGAGTGATTTGTGAAGCGGAGAGCTGCTGAAGTACTTACTCATGGCAATTTGGTTCTTTTTCTTTATCGCCTATAAATTCATGGTACGTGGTAGATCACTGTCATGCCAGGCGTTGTTGCACTTGGTTCTCCTTGAATTGAGCTGTCTTCATGATTGCTTCTTAAGCCCAGCTGGTTGAAAAAGGAAACTAATTTCAGATTGTGCTGATGTGCAAACTGCTTTAATCAATGACTTAAAAGTGACTGCTTGTGGCAAACAGCAGAAGCTCTTAACCAATTAAGATGTTTAGGAAAGGATGTTAGGCTTTTGTTAAAATAGTCACTAATCGGCTGAAATGTGTTAAGAGGAACCTAGAAACAGCTTGGAATCCCACTTAAATGCAATAAAAGTATTTTGGTCCCCAACCTCCCCCTTTCAGATTTCAAGCTCAGGGCAAAAAGTATGCTGACACAGAAAAAAGTGGTGAGTATAATTTGGTACACTTAGTCCTGTCTGTTTCCATGTCTACATAAAACTTAAAAAAAATGGCATACTTGTTTCTTTGGTCAGAAAAGGGAAGGGAGTTTGGTTCAGATATAGAACACAGGGCTTGAGAATATTATCAGTGTAGATGTCCTTGGACGTAAGAGAGAAAATTAACTTTTTTTTTTTTTTGCAGTTCCTTATGGATAGTTGCAGAAAAATCTTTAGTTAATAGTTATGATTAAAGGCCCTGCTCTGTGCTGAATTGTGTCCCCCCAAAATTCATATATTAAAACCTGACTCCTCATGTGATGGTATTTTGAGATGAGGCCTTTGGGAGGTCATTAGGTTTAGATGAGGGTGGAGCCTTCATAATGGGATTAGTGCCCTTATAAAAAGAGACACCAGAGTTTGCACTCACTTCTCTCTGTGATGTGAAGGTGACTGTGTGTAAGCCAGGAAGAGAGCCCTCACCCAAACCTGACCATGCTGGCATTGGCTTCCAAACTGTGAGAAAATAAATTTCTGTCACTGAAGCCAGCTAGCCCATGATATTTTGTTATGTCAGCCTGAGCTAAAACAGCTCATTTTCTTTTCCTTTGTCAGATTAAACTGCTGAAATCCTGTATTTTATCTCTTCATGTCTTAACTGTAACTCAGGGTAGTCACTGTATTTCCTTGGTAGGCCGTGGGAATCAGGAGCCATTTCTCATATGAGAACTATCGAACTATAATTCTCTTGCCCTTGGAATCTAGTAGTGTTTCCTTGGGGCATTGAGGATAAGATTTACTGTCTGAACTTTTTAGTAGTTATTCTGTAGTAGAAACATCTAGTGTTTCCCTTCTGTCTGTGGTAAATCTCCACAAATCTCAGTTAAGTTGCACTTATTTATTGCCAATTTTTAAATAGTTTATTGAAGTATAATTTTCTACTATAAAATGTACTCATTCTAAGTGCAGTTTAGTGATCCTTTATAAATGGAAAAGGTTATATAATCATCACCACAACCCAGTTAAAGAACTTTTTCCTTTAACTCCAAAAAGTTCCACGTGGCTGTTTGTAGTCAGTTCTTTTTTTTCCCACCACCAACTCAAGCAACCACTTTCTGTCTCAATAGCTTTGTCTTTTCTGGAAATTTCACATGAATGGAATCACTCAATAGGTAGTATTTTGCATCTGGCTTCTTAAGGTTTTTGAAGTTTGTGTATGTTGTAGCATGTATCAATAAGTGAATTTTTGTGCTGAATAATATTCCATTTTAATGAATTTGCCACATTTTGTTTATCCCTTCAGCAATTGATGGATATTTGGATTGTTTCTAGTTTTTAGTTATTACAAATAATGCTGTGATGGACATTTGTGTACAAGTCTTTGTATGTTTTCAGTGTTCTTGGGTAGGAGTGGAATTGCTGAAACATACGGGAAGTTTATGTTGAACTTTTTAAAAAATAGCCAAACTCTTTTCAAAAGCAGCTTACCATTTTATAGCCCCACTGGTAGGGAATGAGGGTTGCACTTTCTCGACATCCTTGATAATCTTGTATTGTCAGTCTTTTCATTTGTAGCTATTTTAGTGCCACTGTGTCAGTATATCATTGTGGTTTTAATTTACAGTTTCTTAAAGACTACTAATGATGCTGACCACTTTTCATGTGCTTATTAGCCATTCATACATCTTCTTTGATGAAATGTCTATTCAAATCTTTTGCCCATTTTTAAAAATTGGATTGTCTTACTGAGATGTAAAGAATTCTGTATATATTATGGATACAAGTCCTTAGTCAAATGTGATTTTTTAATGGTGTCTTTTGAAGTGTGAAGTTCTAATTTTTATCTTGTTTATCATTTTTTTTTATTCTTCTGTGGGCTGTCATGTTGTTGTCATCTACAAGAAATCTTTGCCTAGTCCAAGACACAAAGATTTTCTCCTGTTTTCTTTTGAAAGTTTTAGGTCTTTAATTTATTTTGAGTTGATTTTTATAAATGAGTATTTGGTAAGTGTGTAGGTTCATTGGTTTTCTGAGGGATAACTAATTGTTCCAGCACCATTTGTTGAAAACACTGTCCTTTTCCCATCAAATTGCCTTGGCACTTAGTTGAAAATTATTTGGCCATAAGTGTAAGAGTTTATTTCTGTAGTCTTCAATTTAATTATGTTGATCTATGTCTGTCCTTCACTAATACATTGCTTTGATTGCTTTAGCTTTATAGTAAGTTTTGATATACCATATCATGTCTTCCAATTTTGTTCTTTTCTAAAATTGTTTTAACTAATCTAGGTCCTTTGCATTTCCATATAAATTTTAGGATCAGCTTTTCAGTTTATAGGGATTTTGATGGAGATTGGCATGGAGTATATAAAATAATTAAGGAAGACTCCATTTTAACAGTATTAAATTTTCTAATCCTTGAACATAGATTATTTTTCCATTTATTTAAATCTTATTTACTTTCTCTCCATAGTGTTTTGTAGTTTTTAGTGTATAAGACTTGCACTTTTTTTGTTAAATTTTTGCCAAGTGTTTTTTATTTTTAATGCAATTGTGGATGAAATTTTTAAAAATTTATTTTTGGACTATGTTGCTAGTATATAGAAATACTGGTTTTTGTATATTGGCCTTATATCCTGCTCCCTTGTTAAACTTGTTTATTAGTTCTAGTTGTTTTCATATACTCCTTAGGATTTTCTACTTACAGGATCATATTGTCTGCAAATAAAGGCAGTGTTACTTCTTTCTAACATGTATGCTTTTAATTTCTTTTCTTTTTTTCTTTTCTTTTTTTAAAATTTCCTGGCTGGAACATCCAGTACAGTGTTGGCTTTCAGTCTTTCACCATTAGTGTGATGTTAGTTCCAAGTTTTCTCAGATTCCCTTTATCAGCCTGAAGAAGTTTTCTTCCATTCCTAGGTGATTGAGAGTTTTGTGAATGAGTGTTGAGTTTTGTCAGATGCATGTTCTACATCTATTGAGATGATTATGTGGGTTTTATTCTTCTATTTATATGGTATACTATATTCATTGATTGTCTTTTTTTTTAAATTAATTAATTAATTTATTTATTAATTATTTTTTGGGGGTACACCAAGTTCAATCATCTGTTTTTATACACATATCCCCATATTCCCTCCCTCCCTCAGCTCCCCCCCCCACCCTCCCTCGAGTCTATATATATACTGTATTTATTGATTTTCAATTGTTAAACTAGCCTTGCATTACAGGGATAAATTCCAGTCAATCATGGTAAATAATTCTTTTTGAATGTTTCTGAGTTCATTTTGCTAATATTTGGTAGGATTTTTATGTATATATTCATGAGGGATTCTTTTCTTGTGATATCTTTGTCTAACTTTGGTATTAGGGAAATACAGGCCTTGTAGAATGAATTGGGAAGTATTCTTTCCTCCTCTTCAGAATTGATATGATTTCATCTTTAAAATATTTGATAGAATTCCCCAGTGAGGCCTTCTGGACCTGGTTTCTTTGTGGAAAGCTTTTTAATACTAATTCAGTTTATTTTACTTATGATAGATTCAGATTTTCTATTTCTTCTTGAGTCATTGGTGGTAATTTGTGTCTTTATACAAATTTGTCCATTTCATCTAAGTTGTCTAATTTGTTGGCGTAATATTGTTCATATTGTTTTTCCCTGATGATAATTTAAGTTTTTTGGTTTATAGTTATATGCCTGGTTTTATTCCTGATTTTGGCAATTTGTATTTTCTGTTTTTCTTCGTCAGTCTAAGTAAAGGTTTACCGGCTTTGTTTCTCTTTTGTAGAAGTCTCAATAAATTTAAAAGGATTGAGGCCATTTAAAATATGTTCTCCAGTCACAACAGAATCAAATTAAAAAATAACAACAGAAATAAATATGGGAATTTCCTAGTATTTGGAAATTAAACAACATAGTTCTAAATAATCCAGCACAGTTCTAAATAATCCAAAGGTCAAAGTAATCACAAAAGAAATTAGAAAGTATTTTAATTGAGTGAAAATTAAACAGTGTTATAATTCATGGTGTGCAGCTAAAGAACTGGCTAGAGGAAAATGTATAAATACCTATATTAGAAAAGAAGCTTCAAACCAGTAATCTAAATGTCCACGATAAGAAACTAGAAAAAGAGCAAATGAAGTCCAGAGCAAGCAAAAGGAAGGGAATAATCAAGATCAGAGCAGAAATCAATGAAATTATTTTAAAAAATGACAATGGAGAAAATCAATAAAACTGAAAGTTAGGATGTTCAAAGTGATGGGGTGTCCTAGTGCTGTGAATGCTAATAGGATTTTCTCCAGAAATAAAGGATTTTTGTTATTGCTGTTTATTTTGCCTCTTGAGTTTACTGTTGATGAGCATTTCTGACCACTTTGTACCTATTTCTGTTTCTTCTAATTTCTAATCACTTTCTAATCCAGTTTTTTCATATCTGTCTTTTCATTTCCATCCTAAATACCACTACTCTGACTTAGGCTTTCGTTATTTCACCATCTGACGGTTATAGCACCCTATATTAATTACCCTCAAAGTTCTTCTTGTTCAACTCATCCCATATGTTGGTACATCCCATATGTTGGTACAGATTTTATAGCACAGATTTGATTATGGGTCAGTGCTTTTAGTCACTCTCCATGTCTTTGAAATTAGTCCCCCAGTCAAGACTTTCCACAACCTGGTCCCATCCCGCCATTCTAGACCCATGTTCTACAGGTCCCCTCTGTGTACCCTGTCCTCAAACCAAACTATACTCCTGCTAATACTCTTCTGACATTGGCTTTCCTGCTCTTCTGTATGTTTGCTCATGATATTCCTTCCACAGAGAATGTCCATTCTTTTTTCTCACCCCCAGTTCCCCTAAAGAAATTCTTGAGATTTAAGAGCCAGTGTATCCTGGGATGCTAATGCCCGGTAGTAGTTTTATTGTAATATGATTCATTATCAAAGATGCTGCTGCTGGTCTACCATGAGTGGGGCAAATAAAACCTCCATTTGTTTTTATGCTCTCTGAGTACTGCCGGCTAGTAGTAATTTTTTTGTATTCATCATTGTCTTTAATAAAGCACTGCTTGGGAATAGTAACAATTAGAATTTTTGAATTACAGCAGAGTTAATCCTCAGGTTCTCTGGATTGATTTATAAATCTTAGCCCCATCAAAGAAGAAGCAGAGAAAAATAACCTCTCTGTATTTTGAGCTCTAGAATATTATACAACTTTCTTCACAAAATCAGAAAAAGAGGGGAAAAGAAATGAAAGAAAAAAAAAAGAGGGATCCAAGGGGTCCCTTAAGGAAAGATACCATATAAACACAGCACATCATTATTTACCAGTTTTTAAGAAGATTTAGTACATGGAATATGGTTTTAAAATTTTTGGTACTTGATATTTCTGTTTAAGAATGAGTCAGATTCTTGAGGCATTGTAAAACACTGGTGCTACCTCCCCCTTCTCCATCATCCACAAAAGCACATTCAACTAGTGGCCACCTGCGTCTCTCCTTGCTGAGGAGTCTGACTCATCACTCACTGTATCTCTCCAACTGATACATGAATTTCAGTTCCATTCAATTACCAACTTTTAATTGGATCCCATTGCCAGATTGGTCTCCTGTTCCAGAGCATTTTCTCTTAGCTGCACTGTCTCTATGGCTACTTGGTTCCTTCTGCTAACTTCCAATATTAGTTTGATGACATCCACTCAGGTATGAAGCTAGACAGATACTATAAAATTACTGCAGTGCCAAACACTGTCGTCTTAGATTCTGCCTCCCTCCTAGTGCTCATCTAGAATGGGATCACATCCAGATGGTTAAGTTCTGAATTCTTCTATATCACTTTAGTATTTAGTAAAATATCATATTTTAGTATGTTTTGCCAAGTTTTAGAATTTGTTTTAGGACCTTCGAAAATTATGGCGATGCTCTTTCTCTGCCCTCTCTACTCCCTGCTCCCAACCTCAACACATTCTTCTAAGCATATAGCATGTACGTTACATAAATGAGCTAAAGAAATCACTTCCTCATTTGATGAAAAGGACTTCCTTTAATTTCTTTCTTATGTTAGCATCATGTCCCAGTTTTTCACCAGTTTAAGTGCACTCCTTTCTGGAAATGGAGGAATTAGTTAGACTAAAGGGCGGATGTTCTTTGGTCTTTAGTTAACTGCTATATGCCTTGTAAATATGAACTGATAAACTTCAGGTTTTATGGGACATGTTCAGTGGGTTTTTAATGGTTAAACTGAGTTTTTTTAATAAAAAATTGAAAGACTGTAGGATGCCATGAAACCCACCCATTGACCAGCAAACTTAAAAATTTCCAGCTGACTTGGGAACAGATCTGATCTTACACCCAAGTTATTTAAGATGAGAATTATTATTCATCCACAATGAAATAGACTTGTCATAATGTTCCCTTACATAAACTGCTCTTGAAGCCAGTGGGCTGAACCAGATGCCATTTTTCTAGTTTCTCATTAGCTCCCTCTATCACCTTTTTTCTAGAGTAAGCTAAGACCAAGAGACCTTCAAAATCTTTCTTCCTGTGGCTACAAAGTAGGACTCACAGTTAGCTCAAATAAAAGCAAAAATAAAACGAGAGAGATCTCATAGTCTGCAAGATTGGAGTCTAATAATAAAGACTTTGCATTTACTCTGCTCCTTGTGCCTGGGGTTTTAATTTAACACATCAATGAAAAGGCAGCATTTAAACAGGGGGGAAAACACCCAGCAGGACTTACTCTTATTAGTGCAATTTGTAAGAAATTACTGCACTTAATGAGAAAATCGTTAAGCATGAAAAAATGGGATGTGACTAAACTTATGGAGCTTAAATGGTGAGGTTTTAATTGTTTTTTAGTTATTGGTAAGAAAAATAATAATAATAATAATAAAAACAACAACCAGGGCTGTACCTGTACTGTTGAAGTGGTCAGCGCTTTATATGCCTTAGGTCAATTTCCTGTGCCACTGGTCATGCGTCGTATTATGGCCGTGGTATTCTCTGTCATATCTACTGACTTACTCTGTTCTTAAAAGGGAGGCAGGCGATTTCTTCTGTCTCCTAGGTGAGGAAGTCTGGGGCAGAGAATCTAGCAGAACAGTTTCTAAAGGGGGGAAGGGTGGGCAGAGGCAAAGGGCAGGACAGAGCTGTGTCCACTCCGTAGTCCACTTACTTAAAAACAAGACCACAGTTGAATGTCACTTTCAGGTTCGTAAAGCTTATACTTTTCCCTTAGTTCTCAGTTTCTTTTGTTGCCACCAGTGATTTATTTTTCCCCAGTAAGCAGATTTCGTTAAAGACCGCAAAACTAAACAGGAATAATACCAGACCAAGGAGCACAGACATTCAGAACAAATTCCTGGGATCTTAGATCCAAACTCTTTTGGAAGTGGAAGCAGAAAGGGTATTTAGAAATAAATCAGCATATCTTATGTCATTTAGAGGAAAAATATTTC
The DNA here is from genome assembly GCF_030028045.1 of Hippopotamus amphibius kiboko. Taxonomy (NCBI): domain Eukaryota; kingdom Metazoa; phylum Chordata; class Mammalia; order Artiodactyla; family Hippopotamidae; genus Hippopotamus; species Hippopotamus amphibius. The sequence goes on along the minus strand of NC_080193.1, from coordinate 90,505,818 downwards.
GGATATCTTCTTTTTGTACTTACATTTTCAGAAGTGCATTTGACTCCTGAAAGGACACGAACAGCATAGGAAGGGTTCAATCACTCCTCTTCCTCAGGTTTACCATCATGGTCCACACAACTGTGTGGTACCTGTTGGCTGTGTTTCACCATAAACCTGAAGGGGAAGGGAAGTGTACATAGCTCTAAAGATGTTCCAAGTAGAAGTGAAAATCATATTTTTACGTAATTCTGTTTTTGTAGTAGTACAGCTTTTAAAAAAGTTTAAATGGGTGGGAAAAGCTTTAAATATGCTTGTGAATCTTTTCAGTAACTTTTAATTGAATTTCATTGTATCCTACCTCCCTGGAAAGAAGGGGGGAAAAAACCTATATATTTTATATTCCTTTATTATTTAAATTAAAGAATACCTTGTTAATTTCTATCTCCTGGAGACTGATGTATAAATGGGGCATCCGCCACTGTGGGCTCATAATAACACACTGTGCCGGTGGCCCTTAGATCCATTGCTCACCCTTCCTCCCGTGTGCACCAGGTCTGGGGGGAGGACTGGGGCAGGTCTGGCCCCTGCGGGTTGCATTTTCCAGGCTCCCATGGCTTCCTACTGGGTTCAGCCAGTGTGAGACCCTGGTGGGAGATTGGTGGGAAGTAAGGAGGGAGGGAGAAGCCAGGGTATTTCTTTTGCTTCCTTACCGAATGGCGTGGGCTCCCATAGGACAGGCCCCTGAGCCTCCCCAACCCAATCTCTTTTCTGCTCTGTTCTTTTTCTCCCCACAATGCCAGGGGGTGCTAGGGCCTTCTTGCTGTTTCTAATCTCTGGGTTACAGCACCCATTCTCAGTTGGCTTTATGGTTCTTTATCACCTGTAACAATTGCCTGCATTAAATTTCCTGGGTTAAATATTCAGTGATTTCTGTTCTTCTGGTTGGACCCTGGCTGATAATACACAAAGCCTCTACACACAGTGGCCAATTTATATCCTATAGTAAAGAGACACAAGGAAGGATCTTTGTGATTGATTTTTGTTTCTGTTACCTATATTAAAACACAGACTTGTTTTCTTACCAGGCAAATGTTTCTTGTTAAGTTTTTGCTTTAAAACAGTGATTGTAATTTGCACGTGGATTTAATTGGTGTAAGGCTGGACTGCTTGCTTAGATTTTATTTGCTGATAATGGATGTTATTCCTTTTAATTCTCTTAATGACTGACCTGATCATATACTTATTTGATTTAAATGCTTGATTTTTATTGTCACTTTATTTTGTTTTATAAAGATGCCATTGTCATTGACTATGTAAACTGTTTGACACTTAAAAATGATTTAACTGCTGACATCTGCAAAATGTTCACCTCATCAATAAGTAAAATTCACATAAGGCATTGTGATCATGAGGAGAATTAAGTTAGGAAAAATCCGGAATGATGCCTGGGCTCAGCAAAATCGTTTGAGATGGCTTTCCAGTCCTTTATATATAATGTGTGACAGTTGAGTGAACCTATTGCTCTTTTGGCTTTGTATGATGGAGGGGAGAAACCCCACAGAAAATGACTTCCTTTCACTTTGTTGGAAACATCTTTGCAGAGAACAGAGGGAGTCAATAAATGTAAAGTCAGAGGCCAGCAAGCACATGGCCCCAGATGTTTGTGACTGTCCAGCAAGAAGGGAGGTGATTCATTTTGTAGGACTTTGAGAGGTTTCTCTAGAGAGAGAGAGAGAACATACATTTCAGATAAAACAAGAAAACACTGCCATTTTCCTCTTATATAACACTTCTGAATCTTGATAACATTTTAATATAACTAAAATATTATTGTATTGACTCCTTTTGTGTATCAGCAATCTGTACTCGTGTCAGATGCTGGATTAATATATAATGCTTCTATTAAAAATCACAAAATCCAGGACAGACACTTTTGAAATGCAGAATAGACATCTCAATTTTGAAGACTTCTTGAGATAAATGACAGCCTTTGCCTGACCTAGTATCCTAAGATGGATGGCCCTTCCAATGGCCATTTTTTATATTAGCTGCTAATGAGCATTATTGAGCCTCTGCCTAATTCTGAAAAGCATTTTGGTGAATTATAATTGGGGCTGTGATTTACTGAGTATGAATACTGACAGGTCATTCCTTAGCCCTATAACTGATGTGAAAGCAGAGAAAAGCACCCTGATGATCAGCATTTCCTGTATGAGGAGTAGGAGAGAAGGGGACGTCAAAAGCATAATCTAGCCACAGTAGATTATTTTTGTCAGCCATTTCTGCATTTTTCTTTTGTTAAAAATGGCAGGGAAATGCCACCAGAGTTTGGATGAGAAGTCCCTTATTCACATCCCATTCTGATGTTCAGTATATTAAAGCATCATCCATCACATCTATTCACTGGTGTTAAATGGTTCATTAGAGTCAGTGAACCACAGAATAGCCTAGAGGGGCAGAATTCAGAATCATGGGCCGGACACATGGACCATGTAACTGATTATTCCTAGAAGGGCAAAATCTGGTTCTGTGTATTCACTGGATTTATTAGACGTTTGGATATGTTTATCTAATACCGGCATTCCTGAACCTTCTGGAGGAAAGGACAGAACAGTCTAACATGTAAATAAGAAAACTAAACCCAGATAGGCCCACAAACACATCAACTACATAAGGACTTCATTCTTAAATGGAAACTGGGTATTGAGATTCCTACTTCCTCTTCTTTGAATCTTTTCTTTTCCATACCATTATTGCATATGAATTATTGGCTTTTGCATTTGCTTTGTTTTAGCTTCTTTCGAATATTTTTTCTGTAAGATGGCAAGTGTGTGTGTGTGTGTGTGTGTGTGTGTATTCCATCATATTTCAAGATAAAAATGGGTCTGGAAGCTGTGTTTTTTGCAGAATAATTCAGCACTCTCTAGTCGTTTCACGGGCTCCTGGGTGTAAGCACCCCCTAAGTTTCTGTCCTTAATCTTCGGTGCTCATTATACTCTTTTCCTTGCAGAATTTATGTAATAATTATATGTAATATTATTTATGTAATACTTTGTAACACAGTAGACAGTTCTCCTCTTTAAATAATTTCTTCTCTTACTATCTGTGGTGCCGTATCCTCCTGGCTTTCTCCTGTCTCCCTGACCATTGCTTTCTGGCTTCCTTTGTTCGCTCCCATTCCTCTCTCCAACCTCTAAATGCTGCAGTTCCTTAAAGGCTTGGTCTTGAACCCTTTTTTCCCTACACTTTCTCTTTCCTGCCCCAGGTCCCTTGCCCACAATGTTTATTCTCCTTCGAACTCCCTCCCTCCCACCTCTCCTGTCTAATTCTTCCTCCTCCTTTTTCTTCCCTGCTCCTGTCCATGGACTCACGTGTTAGACCATGTGCTTTTCTCCAGGTACACCTTGTGCTTTCCCACCTCTCTTCTTTATAATTTTTACTCACTCTGTTTTTTGCTGTCTGGTAGCCAAATTCTACTTTTCATTGCCCAGCAAAAAAGACATGTTAATTCATGAAGCTTTCTTATAATCACCAAAGATTTTTTAAAATTCAGGTTAGTTGATACATTTCTGTACCATTCGTAGCCCTCTTTACATTTTCCTCCTGTTACTATTTTTGTGTATATGTGTTATATCCTCTAATAGACTGTAAACTTCCCAAGGGCAAGGATCTTATCTTCAACTTAATTGTATCTCCTATAGAACAGTAGCATAGCATCTTATACGTAGCAGTTACGCAACGAATATGTACTAGGCTAGATTAAAATAATCACTAAATCAAGCAGAGAGAAATATTTACATTATAGGTTGCTGAGATTCCTCATTTACGTTTCAAAAGAAATGAGGAGCCTGGCATCTCTGGGATTACTGCCCTTGGCCTGTAAAGGCTTTTATTTGTGCCCAGATATGAAACACTGAGTGAACTTCATATCAGACTATTGAAAAAGCAGGCTGCTTGAGTGGTATAGGAAATATCAAACATTTCTATTACTTCTCCTTTCCAGGGTAAAAAAGGGAGATAGTTTCTGTTGCTTTGAGCTTCTTGTTGATGGTTTCCTGCTCTGCTTACTAATCAGGGTGTTATTATTTACCTTGTTTAAAAAGACCCATCCAAACATTCCTTCTCTGCTTTGAATTGTAGTTGGATATTAATTCACTGCTAAAGGATATATTGGTAAAGATTTCTGGAAAAAAAAAAAAGATTTCTAAAATTGCAAGGAAGTGTTTCTTTAATCCCCCGAGTTGGTTAAGTACTTTATTGTAATAGAGATCATAATCTCCTAGTTGGTAGAAAAGATGAAATGGTTACTGGGGATATTTTCTCTTGCTGCAAAATTATTATATTATGAAGTACTTTGTCCAGTTTTTTAATCCTTTCCACATGCTGCAGGATCCTTAGGAAGCAAGTTGAATGCACTGCATCTCATGTCTTTCCTAAGGCATTGAGCAGTGCTCGGGGTCACTGTGATTCAGTTAGTGGCCTTGAGCCTTTACAGGCTGGCCTTGAAAGTAGTTTTCATTAGTACTGCATGTGCACACATTCATAACTATGAGAATGCTCGTATGAGGCCACAATGACGGTAAACCTGCAGTCTTAAAATATCTTGACCATTCAGCACAAATTGCTGAACAGCCAGCCAGTGCTCAGTTTCAGGAGACAAGTGAGAGTGAGCCTTTAGGCCATGGCTGTGCATACCTCCTAGGTTTGTTCTTCCACACAGGTCATAAGGGTCCATTTTGATCTGCTCAGCAACTTAAGTTCTCTGATGACTTTATGTTTTTATTTTCCTTTGCTTTTTTTCTGTATGGGACTCTCTGCACTTCTTGGACTTGATTAATTATTTCCTTTCCCATGCTGGGGAAGTTTTCCACTATAACCTCTTCAAATATTTTCTCAGACTCTTTCTTTTTTTCTTCTTCTGGGATGCCTGTGAGTCGAATGTTGGTGCGCTTAATGTTGTCACCAAGGTCTCTGAGACTATCTTACATTCTTTTTATTCTTTTTTCTTTTTCGTGCTCTGTGGCAGTTATTTCCCCCATTCTATCTAGAAGATATCTAGAAGTTAGAAACTCACTTGTTCGTTCTTCTGCCTCAGTTATTCTGCTGTTTATACCATCTAGAGTATTTTTAATTTCAGTTATTTTGTTATCTAGTACTGTTTGTTTGCTCTTTAGTTCTTCTGATTCGTTTTTAACTGTTTCTTGTATTTTCTCTATTTTGTTATCAAGATTTTGGATCATCTTTACTGTCATAACTCTGAATTCTTTTTCAGGTATTTTTCCTATTTCCTCTTCATTTATTTGTTCTTGTGTATTTTTACCTTGTTCCTTCATCTGTGGCATATTTTTTTGTCGTCTCATTTTCCCCCCACTTTGGGTGGGCGGGATTGTGTTCCTGCTGGGTCTTGGTGTTAAGTTGAGATCCTCTGGGAGACCTCACGGTAAAGGATGTTTCCTGGGAACTGGGTTTCCCTGTTAGTCCAATGTTTTGGACTCAGAGCTCCCAGCTCAGGAGCGCAGGCCTGACACTGGGCTTGTGTATCAAGATCCCACAAGCCGGTTGCTGCGGGGTTCCTGCGGTCTGCTTGGGCCTCAAGTCCCCCGCTGGCCTCCAGTAACTGTTCTGTTTGTGGGGAGACGCGATCTCGGTGTCTTCCCACGCAGCCATGTTGACTCCGCCCCCCTTCCTTTGCTTTTTTTTATGAAGAATGTTTGTTTGCTTGTTTATGAGGCAGTCTCAAGTTGCAGCCCACCTTGGAAACCAGAACATTATTAACGCATTTCCTCTTTCTATAGCATTTATGATGTTGCTTGCTGACTGTTATTGTTTGTTAAGTACTCATGGCTTTGTAGAGTTCTGAGGAACTTAGAGACTATTCAGATTCAGCTAAGGGTAGAAGATATGTAGCAGTGATTTTCCATTCTAAAGGGATATTATGAAATTAAGATGAGGGCTGGTCTTTTCTAACTTGACCTGTGATTGGAAGAAGATGGAGGGTCCCCAGCTCATTATTTTTCATTGTCTGACACTGTTTGACATTTATCCTGAGTGGAATTAGGGGAGCAAATAGAAGATCTATTTTCTGTGACTATATCAGGAAAGGCAGTTTTGAAATACCCAATGACTCCTAAATTGCAGGGGGCAGGGGTGGGGATAAAAAGCAACAATAGTTTAGTGTTTGAAATTCCAAAAGGAGCATTTAGCTATAATTCTAAGCGTTTTAGAAATTTTATTTCTTAACAAATGTCAGTAAGTATTATGCAGACTTTCTAAATGTAGACTTTTGAAATCAGCGCTTTGCATCCCATCTTTCCTTCCCATCTACTCCCTTAAAAGAAGAATAGCTTTTGTGCATAAGGACCACGAGGCTCCTGATGCATACTACGTACTTACAGGCACACAAGAGCGTACATTCTCTCTAACCAGCATCACTCAGATTGAGGAAAATATATGTGTTGTCTTATGTTCTAGCGAGTCACCAGTTAATAAATCACATTGAACAGTTTTTGGATACTAACGAAACACTGTATTTTATGAAGAGCATGGACTGTATCAGAGTCTTCCGGGAAGAAGCCATTCAGGTAATGCTATCCTCTGTCCTCTTCCTAACCAGTTGACCACCATCACAGGGAAGAGACATACAGCATCCCACAAATAAGTCTGGGCTTTGGAAATGATCATCTTTACTGTGAAGAGCAATGTATGCCAAGAGAAGTAGAAATGACTAACTCATTTTCCTATTGGTGTCATTTCTGAGGAGGAATAAAGATGAGTGGGTGAGTGGGATGGTTTATCCCTGGGAGTTAGCTTTTTATTACACTATAGTCCTGACTTTATGATTTCTATTTAGGGAGCCAAGGAAATTTCTATTGTATTCTGTTTGGCTAACTATTTTAGGGAAATGGATGGAAAAAATATAGTTGTGTAATTATTGAGAAGGATTTTATGAAGACAGAAGTAGGGATCTGAATGCCAGGAAAAAAAGAACACTGAAAATTAATTACTCAGCACCCCTACCCCACCTTTTGTGGGGATTTTCTATTTGTTTTAGTGGGAATATTAGAAAACACTTCTAAAAATCTTCCAAATTATTTCTAGGCTCTTATACATAAACTCTAGACGAAAGTGAGCAAGTTTCAATTAGAAAGTGTATTTTTAAAGTAGGCACAGTTGTAGTGTATATTAGTTCTTATGTGGGTGCTTACTAAATATTTGCTGAGTGGATGAACAAATTACTTCTTGAATTAGTTAGGTAGTTACAAAGAATGATAAGAAAATGAGAAAATTGTTCAAATTAGAATGGGGTAAAAGATTCAGAAGTAGATAATCCAAATGCCCTACAGATGAAAAACAAAATTTTGGCAAAATAGAGTCAGTATAAGACTAAGGATGACTCAGTCAGGTGAAGAAAGATTTGCTTAGCTGAAAAGGTAGTGAAACTGTTTTTTTAGCACTCCCGCAGGCTGGATGGAGTGTCTGATAACACTTCTGTGCACTGTTGACACCACATATCCTTTAGCGTATCAGGTCATTGGAATGCAAAAGGGAGAGAGAGAGAGAAAGAGATGGAGGCGGACCCAAAGAGACTTTAGAGACATATCAGTCTTAATGACCTTTTTAAATTAAAAATGTAAAAAGAAAGAGAAAGTAAGTTGGGAAAATGTGAATACTGACTGGTTATTTGCTCCTGTTACTAATTTTTTGGTGAATATTCTTATGTCTCTATATTTTAGATATTGCATACTGAAATGTTTATAGATGAGCTAAAATGATTGAAATTTGCTTCAAAACAATCCAGGGGTCGTGTGAGAAAGTGAGGGTGTAGGTGAAACAAGATTGGCCGAGTTAGTAGTTGTGGAAGCTGGGTGATGGGTACACAAGCATCCACTAAATTATTCTGTTTTTGTTGAACTTGTCTGTATTAAAACTTAAAAAACAAAGTACCAGGCCACCAAAAAAACTGTGGCTATGGAAATTTCTGTGCCTTCAACAAGTGGAAAGATTTCTGGCTCCCAGCAAGCAAAGCTGAAATTTGAAATGCCATTTTCCCATTTACCAAAGAAGAACATTTTGTATATTTTTAATAAATACGGTGGATTCTTGTATATATACTGCTTTGGTCTGGGGATGAATTATGTTTCTGTCTGAGCTCTGACCTGCCACCTCCTCTACCCCCACATGCTACCACAGTTTTCAGAAGAGCAGCGCTTTAACAACTTCCTGAAAACCCTTCGAGAGAAAGTGGAAATTAAACAATTAAATCATTTCTGGGAAATAGTCATCCAGGGTAAGGTGTCATTTGTCTTCTTCTTCAAATATTTATGCTATTTTTTCCTAAGTATAAATTCTAAATATAAATTATATTGTGTGATGTGTTATGTGAGGACCTGATGACTTTCCATGTGGATTTTTCCATGTGGATTTGGGAAAGGCTCAGGATTCAGTGAACTAAAAATTTTGCTTAATAAGCGTAAATACAAAGCGATAAATGATAAGTAAACATGTAAGTCCCATCTTAAACTGCGCAGTGTGGCCCTTTCAAAGATTATGCCTTTCTGTTAGATGAATGCAGAAGCTGTGTGGGCAGACATTGCCCCTTCCTCCGTTTCTTAGATGTGACAGTCCTGCCGGATCCACAGCACTTGCATTGACCTCCCCCACATTTTGCCCTCCTCTGCCTTTCATTGCCATGTTCTTGGGCTTTCCATACCAGCTGACCAGCGTCTTCATGCACCAAAGCCACTCAGTTCCTCACTTGTTCACCGTGACCAATGCAAATTAAAAGTAGAAAGAGGCCAACATGCATTCTTTCAATTTTAGGCTTGACATTTGACTTCTGTCTTGCCCTTTGCCCATTTTCTTTAACCTGACTTGATTTTCTTTCAGAACTGAGATACAAGATATCGCCTGGTAAAAGTACATATTATGAAAACAATGATGTTGCAAAGTATGACACTTTTTACCTGAAGTAGAGTCCCCAAATTAGTTTCAACCTGTCTTTCTGTGCAAATTCTGTATAAAAGGAGCTGCATACCTATCTATGCAGCTTCTAACGGCAGCTTTTCATCATGCGGGCAACCATTTCCCTGGCAGCTAATTTTTCAGCCCTTTAACTTCTACACTGGGGAGCAAAAGCAATTAGAATAGGTGGTGAATAGGGCTTACTCAAATCACTTCTGTGTCTCTGCTGTCGACCCAGTAGATGAAAGATTGGTTTTGGTATTTATTGAATGCCTCCAGCATATTGCTTGCTGAAAAGAAACTTGCAGGACATATACAAGATACATATTTTCTGAGAGCCTATATCCTATTGAGAGAATACACATGACCTGTGCCATTTCTAGCTACAAATGGATGTTAAATGCATGTGCTTTTCCGAAAGCATTTCATGCATCAGCCATTTGAGGCAGAAGAAAATCTTAGGAAGAAGAGACCACTGAAGGGTAGATTTTCTATCCTCGATTTGCTCTCACTGAGCTAAACTCGAAGTACTGTGCTAAGTGATAGACAAGGCCATTGTGAGAGCATTTTTCGTCCTGACCTTAGCTCTCTTTCTGTTCCATCAATAGCCAGTCACACTACTAGAAGTCAGAATGTCTGCAGATTCCCATCTTTGGCACTTCATGGGTTTAGACCAAAGTACAGTCATTCCATTCTCATTTATGTACTGAGCTCCTGCTGTGGACCACACGGAGGGGAATATAAAGATGAATAAAATTAGTCCCTGCCCTAGAGAAAAGTATAATCTGTTAGGAGGGATAAAATAGTACAAATTGTTATACAGGATACGGTACAGTGAGAGCCGTTTTTAATTTTTTTTTTCTTTATTTTATTTATTGGCTGTGTTGGGTCTTTATTGCTGTGCACAGGCTTTCTGTAGTTGCGGAGAGTGGGGGCTACTCTTCATTGCAGTGCACAGGCTTCTTATTGTGCTGGCCTCTGTTGTTGCGGAGCACGGGCTCTAGGCCTGTAGGCTTCAGTAGTTGTGGCTTGTGGGCTCAGGAGTTATGGCTTACGGGCTTAGTTGCTCTAAGGCATATGGAATTTTTCTGGATCAGGGCTTGAACCCGTGACCCCTGCATTGGCAGGCGGATTCTTAACTACTGTGCCACTAGGGAAGCCCCGCGCCATTTCAAAGGGATAAACAAAATGATCTGAGAATTCTAAAAGAGAGATTCAATCAAGAAAGACTTCACAGAGCAGGTAGCATTTGAGATGTGGCCTTCATTTTATCTAAGCAAAAATAGGAGAAAGGGTAACATAAGATGGAAGGAACAATGTGAGATGAGTGCCTTTGATAAAGCTTTATGCTTCTTATAGAGAAGAGCATCTTTATACTTCTAAAAATCTCCAGTGCAAAGATAGGAGGAAGTGTGGTGGAAAAGAAGGTGGGATTGGGCTTGATTTTTAGTACTTGGAGTTTACTCTGTGAATTACTTTTTAGATGGAATTACTCTAATCACCAAAGATGAAGCCTCTGGAAGCTCTGTCACTGCTGAGGAAGCCAAAAAGGTATTGAGGGGTAGCTCCCTGTCTTTAAATGAATTATTGCAGTGGATGTTATTTTCTTCATGCCCATTCTTCCTTGAAGAAGTAAAATTCTAAGGGTAACTAGATTAGCATACCGTTCTTTACTCAACCAACAGGCAAATTGCTTCAGCTGCAGCATCCTCATGGGAGAAATTGTAATCTCACTCAGTTTGCCGTAGGCTATGATGATGTTTCTACAACTCACCTGTAATTGCAGCTTCAGTACCTCTAGAGTTCCTGGTCCATAGTATATACTGCACTTAGTCTAGATCCTGGTTAAGGCTGGGAAATCCATCCAGCCTGGTGATTCCCACCCAGGCCATGCATCAGTCACCTGGTGAGCTATGGGGAAAAAAAATACTGATGACAGGCACCATCCCTTTCCCCTGAGATTCTGTTCGTCTGAGATGGGTTTGGGGCATGTTTTTGAGTTTTTAAAGCCCCTCAGGTGATTGTAATGTGGAGCAAGGTAGAGCAACACTATATTCTAACATAAGGCACACCCAGGTCTTTACAGTAGAACACCAGTATATGCAGACCCCACGAACTCCATAGTGACACAAGTGGTCCATATGCTTGGTGTCTTCCTGCTTGGTGTATGAGCATTGAATCTGATTCAGTTATGAGTGAAAAACATATAGCTGTTTAGCTCAGTAATCCTTCATGATACCTCAGATTTGTGATGAAATTTTAATGAAATTAAATTGAGTAGCTCAAAAGTATATGGTTCTTAGCATTCAGTGTCATTTACAGTCACTGACTGATCCAGCCCTGCTAGTACAACACGTGACAGCTGTCCATTATATACTAAGGCTGGCTATTTGCTAGGCACTGTGCTGGATGATAAGACAGCACCCCCGCCCTCTAGAAACTCAAACAGCTGGTTACAAGGTAGCAGAAGGAAGCAATGGAGACCCAAAACTTAACTACCAAGCCGAGGCAGAGCTTGGTCTGGGACTGGTGGACAGAAATCTAAGGAAGTGGTAGAAACAAGGCTGGAGATGTTCATCTACGGCTAAATTCAGGCCAAATTTTAAATTACCTTAATTTAAAAATCATAGTATTGTTTGGCAGAGAGGTTAGAATATACAAGAATTTTCGTTAAGCACTTTGCCCAGCAAAAGCGTTTTGTTAAAGAATGGATATGGCCCCTGCTTTCAGGAAGTAAGATACCAGAAGTTAAGAAGCATACTCCAAGATGCTGATTATTGTCTCAGAAGGGGTTCTGTGGGGTCTGCACCCTCTTTTGCCACAGTCAGGACTGAGTACCTTGAGCTTCAGAGTGCCTTTTAACTGTTTGGTTCTATTTGTTATTTTATACAATGGCATGATAATACTTCCCCCTTGAACTATGGTAAATCATTCAGGGCTCTCCAGAGAGACAGAACCAATAGAGAGAGAGAGAGTGAGTGTGTGTATATGGAGGTGGTAGGGACTGATTTATTTTAAGGAATTGGCTCACACAATTGTGGGGGCTGGTAAATCTGAAATTTGTAGAGCAGGCCAGGAAGCTGGAAACTCAGGCAGGATTTCTGTATTACAGTCCAGAAGCGGAATTCCTTCAACTGATTGGATGAGGCCTACCAATATTATCAAGGGTAACCTTCTTTACTTAAAGTCAGCTGATTGTAAATGTTAGTCACATTTACAAAATACCTTCACAGCAACATCCGGACTGGTATTTGAGACAACAGCTGGGCACCATAGCATAGCCAAGTTGACACATCAAATTACATAGGGTGAAAGCTTATCAATCAGTTTTTGCTAAGCAGGTAAAATAAGGCAAATAATTTAATTTTATTCATTATTGCATTAAAAAAAATCTATCATCCAGGTGAGAGCTAAGTACATATTACAGTTGTGGGAGGAAAAGGAAAGCACGGACCTGAAAAAGGTAGCTTTTGCTCCCAGCAGTACCTCTTAACCAAAGGTGCCGCAGCTAAGTGAATCCAGAAAATTAGAAAAGAAAGAAATCTAAGAAAGGATAATGTGCTTCTTGCAAATGTCTGCGGTTTAGTCCTTGTTGCAAATGCAGTATCATCTTCAGAATTTAAGGGCACAGAGACTAACCATCAGGAATTTTAATGTCTGGTAATGAAGCGGCAGAGAGGAATTTCAGTTAAGATTAGATATGGGATGGTGTCCTTACATGATTCTAATATCAACAGAACTGATTTCAGTTGGTTGCAGTTTAAGAGAATTCCAAAAACATCCCATGTTTGAATAGGGAGAAAATATGGTAAACACAGCAGAGTGGAGCCTGTTGTTGTGATTCACCCTCAGCGCACAGTGTGTCGTGTCTGAGTTGCAAGATGATGCTTTTGTGTCTGCCTCCCTATCACATGAACCCTTCATTTTTCTTTTTTTTCCAGAATGAAAAAAGATTACTAAATCCTTTGTATTAAAAATGTTTTTAAATGGCACCTGCTGATTTTTGGAGAGAAGTATGAAAGGGAGAGTGTACGTACAGATGAACGGGGAGAATTAGTGAGATTCTTGCTCAAGGAAGTTGATTCCTTGTAGTTTTAATAGGAGAGACATGCTTCAGCTTTTTTGCTTAGCCAAGTTATGGAAGTGTAATCACTTTTGACCATACAGTAAAATATTCATTTACATCGTCTTCAAAGCAAGTGTTAAGTTTGGTTTCTTCCCAAATAATCAATGAAGGAAACTTGGCTGTAATCAGAGATTGAAGTGCAGTCCTCATAGTCAATTAATAATCTTTCAGTAGAATTCCCTGGTGGTCCAGTAGTTAGGACTCTGAGCTTCCACTTCAGGGCACATGGGTTTGATCCTTGGATGGGGAACTAAAATCCTGCATTCCTCACAGCGTGGCAAAAAAAAAAAAGTTATTTCAAGATATTTACCATAAGTTATTTAAAGTTAGCAGACTGTCACATTATTGCTATTAAATGTTGATGATTTGAAAGGGAATAATTACTCAAGGATGTCCATTTTGAATAAAAATTACATCATAACTTTACACTTGCACATCTTAAGGAGAGCTGTTTCCTTCCAGTGTAGTTAGAAATGTGTAGATTTTATGATTCTTTGAAAACTGTAGGTAAGTCAGCCTTGCTGCAGAAATAGAAAGTTCTTTCATGACTTAAGCTTAGACAGTCACTTTTCAATAACAGATACCTCTATTTCATTTTGAAGCCTAGACATAAATATTATCCCCTCTTTTACACACATGTTTGTTGTCATGATAACCTGTGAAGTCTTTCACTTAACTTTTTCTGTTTCTGTTAGACAAGCCATTATTGTTTGATGTTTGGTAAGGTCTTTTATATATTTTTTTCCTCCAGTTTTGTTTTATTATATTTATCAGGTTAACATTGGTTTGTAACATTATGTAAATTTCTGTGTACAGCATTATGTTTTGACTTTTGTATACACCACAGCATCCTTATCACCAGGAGTTTAATTTCCGTTTGTCCCCGTACAGTTGACCCCTTTACCCATCTTGCCCTCCCCTCATGCCTTCCTCTCTGATGACCACTACTCTGTTCTCTGTAGCTACGTGTTTGTTTTTGTTTAGTTTGGTTAGTTCGTTTATTTTATTTTGTTTTCATTCCACATATGAGTGAAATCATACAGTATCTGTCTTCTTCCATCTGACTTATTTCACTTAGCGTAATACTCTCAAGGTCTGCAATTCAAAAAGATATATACACTTCTGTGTTCACCACAGCATTGTGTACAATAACCAAGACATGGAAAAAACCTAAAGTGCCCATCGATGACGAATGGATAAAGAAGTGGTGTGCATATACAGTGGACCACTTACTCAGCCATAAAAGGTGAAATCCCACCATTGGCTTCAACGTGGATGGGCCTTGGTAGCTCCTGTGCACCCTTTGTTCGTCAGCTCCTTCACAGGGCGTGGCTCTGTGGTGGGTAGGAGGTGTGCCTGTTTATCCTGGCACATTCCAGAGCATCTGGGAACCACAGTGAGAGACCTGGGCTTGTGAAAGGTTGAGGTAGGCCAAGTCTTCATCTGAAGTTTACCTTCTTTATTAAGTTTTTCCTGCTAACCTGTGTTAGGGTTAGAACAGGGGTTCTCAGCCAGGAGTGGTTTTGTTCCCTAGGAGACATTGGCATTTGTCCAGAGACATTCTGAGCGGTTACAGCAGGGGGTGTGCTCCTGACTGCTAGTGGGTAGAGACCGCCACAACAAAGAGTGGTGCTGCTGAGAAGCCCTGGGCTGGAAGAATTTAAACAAGTCAGATCCTTAACTAAGGCAGAGGATATTGGCTTAAGTTGTATAGAATTTTATTCAGCTGGAAGGAATCCTAATGGTCTCCCAGCTGAGTTTTTATTTTTAAAACTGAAAGCTTACAAGGAAGCCTGAAACGTAAAACAGAGAAAGGTGATGCTTCTCACTTGATGGGCAGTGGGAGTGGCAAGTTGGGGTTACCCGTGCCCACGGGACTCGGGAGCACTCTCAGGACCTCAAGGAACAGAACCTGAGAAATACTGATCTAGTCCAAGCTCATTTTATATATGAAGAATCTTAGGACTGAGACATGAAACGATGTATCTGAGATCTCATAGTAAGTCACCGGCCAGGCATTCAGTTGTAGGACTGACCCCCAGTCCTCCATTCCTTTTACTCCATATTAGGAGCACAGAGGGGAAAGAGGATTTATTCTGTGGCTTCGCGATATTGTTTCTCACAGGATTCCAGGAGGCTGAGCTACGTCTAAATAATCATTTGATACAAACTCTATGTGGGGAGAGGCATCATTTGAGCACTTGTTTCCCTTATAGCTGCCTAATCTAGCCTTCTTTTTTCTTGTTGACATTTATTAATTTTTCCATCTTAGCGTCAAGGCTTAGTGATCTGCTCATTTTCCATACGCAGTGTAGAGAGGTGAAGTTGACTTTCGCAGTGTCTCACAGCAAGTTCATGACAGACTGAACTGACTGGAACTCAGACGCTGGGCTCCTACTGTAGTCATCTCCATGCCTGTCCATGCCTCTGCCTTAGAATGCCACCAGCCACGTGTACATAAAGGAAAGATGCTCACACTTCCTCTTTCAAAAGAGACCTCCAAAGCCTTGTGAAAAGTTCCAAGATAAAATTTAGGAGTCATTTCTTGAGAACAGCTTTCTCTGACTGCCGGCCCCTGTCGGACCTCATGACATTCTTGTTTGCTCTTTTCCACTTTCCTTTTCTGCCTTAAATCTCTAGTGTAGTTGTTCTATATGTTAGTACAAGAAAAGCGATAATTAAAATATCAGTGTTACCTTATATTTATTTAAAGCGCGATACTCTTAAGATACAATTTTAAAATGTTTATTGAGGTGGAACATACAGTAAATTCACAAATCTTCAGTGTGTATGCTGATAAATTCTTACATATGCATATATCTGGGTACCCACCACCCAGATCAAAATAAGAACGTTTTCAACATCTCAGAAGGCTCCCTGATACCCTTCACCGTATTCTGACATCTGTCACTTGAGAGTAGTTTTGCCTGTCTTAACCTTCATAAAATTGGGATTGTGCCTTTTATAATTCATCCTTGATGTTAAAGTTGTTCATTCTTTATTTATAGCTATGTAGTATTCGCTTTTGTGGTTACGCCACGATTTATTCGTCCGTTCTCCTAATGACAGACATTTGATTGTTTCCAAACTTTGGGAATTATGAATGAAAATGCTGTGGGTATTCTTGTACCTATCATTTGGTAGACATATATTGGGTGTATTCCTAGGAATTGGAACTTAAAACCTACAATACCACAAAGCGTTTTTGTATACTTTATTTTATTTGAGAAGCAATACAACCCCATGAAATAGATAGGATCAGCAGTAATATTCCCATTTTACTTTTGAGGAAAACTAGTTATAGAAGGGCCAGGTGGCTTGCCCAGGGTTACAGAGGAACGGACAGAACTTGTGTAATGGTTCTTTTCCCTCACGCTAGTTTGCAGGATTTCTCTGCTGCACTGTATTGCCTTCATAGCATGAGAATTAATGAAACCTAAGTGTATATCATTTTAGACAAAATACGTGCAAGAAGGTTTTTATTCTTTCTGATGCTTGTGTATATCTGGATTACAGGTGATTCTCTGGACTCACCTGATAGTGTTGGAATAAGCCCAGTGGAAGTCATGTGTTTTCGATTTGGGGATTGGTAAGGGTCTGAGGACAAGCTGATTTTTAGTTTTTAGTCTTATGGAGGAATAGGATTGGAAGCTTCTATTTAGAGGCTCTTGATGCAGTTTCTCTGCTTGTGGCCAGGATTGAACTTCAGTGTACCTCAGAAGTATTAGTTTACCTTTCATAAACATCTTCAGGTAAGAAGGTTCTTTCTTGTTAACCCTAAGTAAATGATGGTGGTTTGAGGATGGAGGACTGTGTCACACAACTGTTCCTTCTGTGTATCCTCTGCGCTTTCAGCATATTGTAGAGAGAAGGAACATAAGAAAAGTCGAGAGCTGACTTGTGCCCCTTTTGGCTGTGTTCAGAGAATCTGTTGCTTTTATTGAGAAAACAGGCCAGTCATTGAGTTCTCTGCTTTATCTCTCACTTTCCTGTCACTGTGCAGCCTGGAAATTACTCGTAGTTAAAAACTCTGATGGTAAGGAGTGATATATGTTTGAGATCAGCCTCGCCTGGGGCTTTGGGAGGATAATGGATGGCAGCCCAGCTTTCAGCCGTAATTTGCTTGCGCAGAAATGTGAAGCAGACCTGTCAGGAAATCAGTTGCAGATGTTTAGCACTTGATGGAAATGAAAGTTTGTTTGCTGCCGTTCCTTGCTTCCTAGGAACTCGGCCTCATCTCAGAGACGTGCCATGTGTGTCTAATTGTATATACCGTGGTCATACTGTGCAGACAGTCCTATCTTAATTTATCCTGTGATTGCAGTGTGAAAGGGGCTTTGCAGGTGGGGAGGGAATGGGAATTGAGCTTTCAGAGGCTGTGTGCCAAAAAACATTAGGCATTTTCTAGATCCATCCATAGTGCCCATCATGTATCAGGTTTCTAAGGGATAATGACAGATATAGTGGACGATAGAACCATTGAGACCGTGGAGTTTGCGTTTGAAAGTGCTGATCACTAGTAGCCAGCACAAACGGTAAGACACAGCTTTCCTTTTTATTCTCTTCTCGCCGACTGGATACGTCTTTATCCTTTCGGCTGACATTCTTGATGTAGGAAAAATCATGTAGGGGTTAATGATAGTGAGTGGGAGAGGAACAAATAAAAATCCTTTTTTAATATTGATACTAATTAAGAGAATCATAAAGATTAATCTGGGACTCTAAGAGCAGAGTTTAATCTTTAGATGGAAACCATTGCAAATGCACATGTGGGTTTTTAATTCATTTATCTCTGTGTGGCCCTCAGATATCTTTATTAATAATCAACTAGAATAAATACATAGAATTAATGATATGGATGCTGCATTACAGTTCTGTTCCACACTGTGTCTCCACTGCTAGCGTTTTCTGTCTCCTGAACCAGCGCTGAACATGGTCCAGTTCAGGATCAACAAAGGGCTATAGAAAGACTGATAAATATCCTTAGAGGAAGATAATTCCTTGATCTCTCAATCAAAATGGAAGTTAATGATTGATGAGGTGGTTTTGACTGAGGGGGGAAAGGTCCAGGAGGGAGGTTGAATCAAAAACAAACTGTCATGGCCATGTCCAAGGTGCTGAGGAGGCCTCCTGTTGCCTTTCTGTTACCCGCGTGTGTGAGTTTCCGCACACGAGGAATGGAGGGACATGCAGCACTTGCTTCCTGAGACTTGTACGCAGCCTAGTATTTTAACCTCAACTGATTTGTTGTTTGTTAAGGAGACATATTTTAATCTATTTATAAATCTTAGCTTTCAGAGGCCTCAGTTGTGTCCATTGTACCATAAAAATCACAGGAATATATAGGGAAAGCAGTTCTTGCCGTGCTTTCATGTCGAGAAAGTGAGGAAAGTGGGCATGAGTACACCTTGCCCTCTTGGGTGGAGCTACTACGGGAGCAGAGTGGGCAGGAAGGCTTGTTCACCGCCCACAAGCTCCATGTACAGTGACCCTGAAGGATGCTAACTGGGAGAGGCGTGCCTTGCCTCTCTCCTCCCCTTTTAAAAACCCTCACTCCTGCAGGCTTGTCTCTGCCACCACGTTAAGTTCTTCTGCCACGAGAAGATCAGCTCTGCTGTTGGGATGGACAAGTGGTTGATAGAACCTAGCTCTTAGATGCAGTTACCACAAACTTGAAGGACAAGAGTCCCCACTGCTCTCTCTTGGAGGGACAGGATGGAGGGCAGGGATGTTCAGACAGTCTTCAAGGGCACTCACTACCCTTTTAAAATCTGAGTTGCATCCCTAGATCCTTGCAGACTTCAATTCAGGGCCCTGGCTTTTCTGTGTATCTGCCTTTTAGAAGCTCCAGGTCTAAAACACTGTTGCTGAACAAAAGTGTACACCAGAAGTTTTATCATCCACCTTCCTGTTTTCAAACTATTTCTAACACAGATTTAGAGATTGCCAGAAAAAGAATTGAACAGTCTTCCAAGCTCAGCCATTTTTGTGTTTCATGTCTCCTAAAAGAAGTTCTTCCTTTTATCTCTTTTGTCCTCAGGGGAATTGAGGACTAGATGCTTATGATCTTTAAGTTTAGACACTTAATTCTTACTCTCCCTTCAAAACAGACCGAGACCTACTGGTTTGGGGTGTTTGGTTCTTTTCTTAACCCTAATGAGCCCACATATCCCCTGTGGAAGCCGAAATGGGAATATCTAGTGTCCTTGGTGCCTGACATAGGACCCTCCACATCCTCACTGCCTTGGCGAGCCATGTCATCTCTTCCCTCTTCACAAGAACTTTCTTTGTGACTAGTTAATGGACTATTCAACCTCAGAATTGGTCCTCTCATCCAGAGCCAAATGAAGGACCGTACGTCAAGATGGTGTTTCTTTTGGGCCATTTCATTTGCATGTGTTCCTCCATCGAAGGAGGCAAACGTGTTTTTGGTATCATATTGCCTTTCTATTCACAGTTTCTGGCCCTCAAAGAAAATCCAAATGAAGACACAGCAGCCGTATTTGAAGAAGGTGGTGACGTGGATGATTTGGTAAGTACTTTTAATATATACCAGGTGTTCTAATGCTTGAACTTGCCTAAGCTGTAAATACAGCCACAAACCTGCTTATCATAGACTTGCTTCTTATTTGTGTTTTAATTTCTAACACACCAGCAGCTTTCTCCACTATTATTTATTGCCATTATAAATGTAAGCAGATACGTAATTTCATAATGGACATTCCTGTGCTCTGTGGTTTTTCAAATTTATTGTTTATTCAGTTTAATCCTCTCATTGAAGGACTAATAAAGAGCTGGGAAGGCTATTCCTTTAGCAACAAAATGTCATAATTTACTGAAATTGCTGTCAACCAAAATAAGCAATACAATGTGCAATTTGTGTGGTTGACAAATAAAAACAGCTTTTAAAAAGCCTAATTCTTAGATGTTCTCAATTAACTTAATGTAAACAAAATAGGCTGATAGGCATTGGGGGATTTCTGAGCCCTATCACACACCGTGCCTGGAGACCTGGGAGGCTATGCAGAGTGCTGGCTTCTGTATCCCTCTTTCATGTGTGGAAACTTCCTGCCTTTAAGCCTCACATGACAACAATCCAGTAAAAACTTGCAGCCTTTTTGTGGAGAAGTTCTTAGTGTTGAAATGAGGGGATACTTAAAATGTAACTCCTAAAATAGCAGTAAGTAAGTGTGCAAATCCGTGCATGCCCCCAGTGAAAGAGAGCCATTGTCACTATGGTTCTCTCTGCAGGGAAGCAGTGCACTGGAGTTGGTCTGCTTCCTTTCTAAATTTGTTGTTCCTGGTTACAGCTGGACTTGATATAGCTCATGGATGTGTGGGGAATCTACAAGAATTGCTATCACTGTGGTGCTGAGAATTTTATACAGAACAACCTGGAGGAGGTCATTCACGCAGAACCGGAAGCTCTGGAGATCATCCCTGCAGATTACACAGAAGTAAATCGCCTAATTCCCTGTGGAATGAGTATAAACGTATATAAGGGATAATTTAGACCCCATACAAGTTTATAAAGAGTCGTTATTTTCTGACTGACGTATTATTTCTTTTCTACTCTTATTGATCTCGGTATATTATACACGTGCTTTGAAGTTTCTGGAAAATGGATTTCATCTCAACCTAGTATATTGGTGAGGATTGCAGCCCTCATGAAATTATCTCCTCCAGAATGATGGCATGGCCACTGGTGAGTGTCTCAGTCCTCCCCAGAAGGCCTTGTCCATTGTCTGATCCTCTAATAGCATCACAACTTACTCTGATCAAATGGTGGCATTAGTTTCTTACCAACAGAAAGCTCGCTTTGGAAAATCATGGCTAAGGGCTGACCATTCCTCTTTTTATTTAATAAGCCTTTTAGTCATCATATTACTTTGGTTGTGCAACAGGGTGGGAGGGGGAGCACCGTTTCCCTGTGTACCAGATTTAAGCAGAGTTATGGTGATATTCTCATGAAGAAGAGATGCTATTTTGGACCAGCCTCTATATCAGTGAACCCTAAAACAAAAACACAGTAACTGAGAGATTTACCACCAGTAGTTAGGATTCTATCATTTCTTTACACTCTACTTGCAGGTCTCATAGAAAGTTTGGTTGTGTTAAAACACTTCTTTAATTTCCCAGTCTTTCCCAGCTTTCCCCAAGTCTCCTTTCTTATCTCTCTGGATGATGTTTCCTTTCCTAAAATAAGAAAATAGCAAACACTTATTTCTTTTTCCTATCCTCATTTCTTCCTTGAATTCTAACTCCTCCTTCCCTGGTGTCACAAACTTCATGGTGCCCAGTCTCCCATATCCTCAGCAGCCCCATAAATGGTCACTGATTCACTTCATTTTACAAACATTAATATTAAAGGCATCAGTGATTCGTTCCTCCCGTGGACTGCTGCTCATTACTAATTGCAAAAGAATTCTTCAGTATTGTGCTGAGAATTAAAGACCCCCTGTGCTTTGATTGAAAATGGATTTCCATGAGGAGGGAGGGGAGTGATTTACTCTGGGCCTCCAGGATGTCATATTATACTATGCACACCTAAATCAGTCTTGACATACAGGTGCCCATTTAAAGCAACCCCAATGAAGGATGTCACATCTTACTGTCCGGTTGGATAGTTGAGGCCCAGGGAAGGTTTGTGACTTGGATAAAACTGAGACATTTATCAGAATCAAGAGGGAAAACTTTGTTCTCTAAATTCTATGTTATTCTCATCAGATCTTCCTGGCAGTATGAATCAGTTCAGTGGCCTCATAAGCATCCCTTGTCTTTGACAGTTTGGGGAATTCTCTCCTGGAAGCATCAGTCCTTCTGTCAAACCAGGCAACGTTTGAATCAAGTTAGTCCTTTGTGATACGTCTTGATTTACGTTAGACACGGTGGGGTTATTTGTGCTTCCCCTAACTCCACTTTTACCTGAATTACCTGAATACCCGAAAGAAGAGGCACGTTTAACAGGCGAGGGAGAGAAAGGACTAAATTAGGCATGTAATTTCTAAATCTGTTTCATGTAGGCAGAGCAGCCGTGCTGTGTGGACTTGCTCAGAACATACTGTTTTGAGTAGCGACATCACGTTTTAGATGAACACACCCATTTCCCTGCAGTGAGGTGTTGTGCGGATCTGCAGAACTCCTAGGTGTTGCACCTGCTGTGGCCCCCGAGAGCAGCACGCAGGACGTCATCATCCGTCAGCCACGGGCTAGTCCTCAGAAGGCCGCTGGTCCCACAGGTGATAGGCGTGTGTGGGCGTCGGAAGTCACTTCCTCTGTGTCACTGACATTCACTGACTTATAGAGGAGGTCAAGATAAAGGAGGGGACTCCACCCCAGTCACCACCCAGATGGCCCCTTGAGGGTGTGTGCTGCCCCCCCCCCGTTAAGAGCCATCGTCTCAAATGTCGGAGTTTGATCCTTTGCCAATTAATACACATAAAATTTAGAATCTTGAAAAATTCCTCAGAAAGCCATGTTAGGGGTAGGTAGTGTTTTACCTAGTCCAGGTTGGCTTTTGAAAGTAAATGAACACATATGTACTCATATTTTGAATATGCACAGTGGTGATGACTGGCTTTGCAGCTCGTTTTGGTTCAGATAACAGTATCATGCAGTCCACTGTCTCCTCTTGGCCTCACTCTGTATTGTTCGCCCAGGTATTCTGGCTTCAGAACACAAGCTGGTAGCTCAGTCAGAGTAGAGGCTGTGAGGGGACGCAGTGTGGATGAGGGAAGGACACTAGGCTCGCCCAGGTCCTAGATTCGCATTCTCCCTCTGCTGCTTGCTCTGTGGCCTTTTCAAGATGCTGAACATATTACCTGCCTTCCAGGCTTATTAAGGAAGAGCACGCTCATGAAAGTACTTTGTAAACTGTAAAGCACTTTACATGAATAAAACATTACGGTGTTATGAAAACTCAGAGTAGAAGGCATGGGCAGAACTTTTTAATAGGTCTGCCTCCTGTCTTTATTTCCATCTCAGTTCTTGCAGAACCTTGAGTGATCCAGTCTCTGTGTGATCATGGTAGGGTGTTAGGACCCAGGGTAGGTTTGTTGGGGTTTTTTGTTTTGTTTTCTTTTTTCCAGAGAAAGTTATTTTTATTATGCGTATTTTTCATTGTAAGATCAATATAACCTCATTATGGAAAATTGGGAAACAGGGAAAAAATGCCCATAATCCCACAATCGAAACACAGCCACTGTTGATACTTTAGAGGTTCTTTTCTAGACTTACTGTGTGTGTGTGTGTTTTATTGGAATATAATTGCTTTATAACATTGTGTTAGTTTCTACTGTACAATGAAGTGAGTCAGCCATATGTATACATATATCCTCTCTTTTATGGATTTCCTTCCCAGGGTAGCTTTTTAATAGTTTCAATAGGTGGCCACACATCCTAGTTTAAGTAGGAGTTGTTGTCCTGGCATAATTGGTAGTGTCTGCTTTCACTCTCAGAAGTGCCCTCCTGATATGGATTATAGATTACATGGTCCCCCTGGGTTTTGATCATATTAAATTAGTATCAAAACCAGAGCCCAAGAAATAGACATATCCTGCCTTGCCAACCACGCCTCTCCTGTTAACGCGCTGCTGGAGCTGATACACAGGGAGCGAACAGCAAGCTGGAAATCAGGAACAGCCAGGGTGTAGCTTGTGGCTTCGGTTTGTAGTCTGCCTCTACATCCAGATCTTACAACCAGCTGCCACGCGTGGGACAGAGCCAGAGCATCCTGTTGGGCCTGCTCAGAAAGAGTAGGGCCGGACTGGCAGCCTGGAGGGGAGAGAAGAAATGCATATGAAGTTTAACGTACTTGTAGCCTATCAGGTTTTAATGACCCCCTAATAAATAAGGTCGAGTCACCAGTCACATTGGTAAGTCTTCCTTCCTGCAGCAGGCAGGAAGGCCTGGGGGAAAGCAGGATCTTCTCACTCAAAGCGGGTTCACAGCTGGCTTTGTAGGAGCTGCTGGAATAAGGGGAACAGGTGCTGCCCTGGATGTAAAAGAAGCAGCCCCAGACACCTGCCCCATCCCCAGCCTCATGTGTACGTTCCCCGGGCCCAGTGCCTTTGCACTGCAGGATGTGGGGTGGGTGAGGGCACTGGCTGGGAGTCTGACATACCTGGGAGGAGTCCTCAACTATCATGTCTTAGCTTAGGTGAGTCTGAGTTTCTCTAAGCCCCTCTTACCATTTAGCATGCCGGGAATTATACTAGCCCTCACGGAGTGATTGTTCGGATTAGTGAGCACATAGTGTGACAGCAGGATGGGGAGAGGGGTGTAGGAGGAGGATGAAATCACCGCAGGGAAGCTTGAGGAACGACAGAGGTGGTAGTTGTGATGTTCTGCCTAATTACCAGCCTCCCTTTGGATGCATGTTCTGTTGTAAATGAGGGCAGAGTTTGAGAGATGGAGGGAGGTGAGGAGAAAGAAGAGTGGTCAGGCAGCGGGCAGGGAGGGGAATTGGGGGAGCAGAGAAGCACAGGCACCTGTGGGACATGTTCCCTTTATCCTGTGTGGGCTGTGAGTGAGTCTTCATCCCCCCACTGAGTATTCAGTGAAATCTCTATTTCTCACTAATGTGTTTAGAGTTGGTCATTTTAGCAGATGCATGTAACTGTTGTGAACTCTGACCTGCTTCAAGGAGGGCAAGGGTGAAACCGCCTGCCCACGGGGAGTCCAGTCATCTCTGGATTACGTGGGTGCGTTATTGCTGAAACCTGAAGTCAGTCAGCTGTGGGTGACAGTGAGCTCCACTCCTTAGGTCACAATATTGTCCCCCATGCCTCCAAACCTTGATTTTATGGCCAAAACCAAACATCCGTGTAACAATTCCCCTTCCAAAAGTAAGAATTAAAATGAACTCTATTCTTGAAAGTAACAGCAAGCAGGTAACAGCTTGACCAGGAAAGCACAAAAGGTAGCGTGTGATACCTTTGTCATTGCTCATAATTTAAAAATTGCATTCCAAGCTGTTGGGCTTGAATTTGATTAAATGAGGGAAACTGAGGCAAGATCACACACCATCGAAGCTGCAGACGCGTGCCATGTGGCCACATGGCTTTGTTTATTTCGCAGGATGCCGTGTCTGTCACTAGTGTTAAGACTATGCCCTGCTGAGGGGTCTCCAGCGATTTTGAAAACAGGAGATTCCGCTCCCTATTTTGGTGGTCCACCCACTTGAATTAGAAATAGTCCTGCACAGCGAGGCAGAAGGACGGGCATGTTGAGCGCCTGGCAGATCCAATCTTATGTAACATGTGTGTGGCTTTTCTCTGTCTCTGCCCTAGCAAGAACAAAAGGTTGAAAAATATGTCCGTCTCTTACTAGTTTACATTAGTTGGCAGATGATGGGGGTAAAAGGAAGTTATAAGGCATTTGTGATGCCAGGGGGTCTAATACCCTAGTCCCACCTGGAAATGTATGATAGGGTTGGCAGAATCCAGCAGAAGTTGTCCCAAGTCTGACCTGTCATTTCTGCAGCTTCAGCAGCACCCAAGAACCCTCTTTGTCAACACCGAGTTCCTGTGGCCTGCGTCTCAGTGTTTGCCAGACGAGGTGAGCAGGATAGAATGTTCTAACCTCTGGGAAGACTACAGTCTATCTTGGACCAGACATGAAGCTGAGGCACGAGCCTTATGCAAAGTAATACAGAAATACCCGTCCCCTCCTGACTTTTTTTTTCTAAAAGGGGAAATATCACCCAAAACTACCGTATCTGTGGCTTGAGCGTTTCACAAGTGGATGCAGCTGAAGCACCTAAATGCAGCCTCTGCCTGCCTCCACCTGAGGGCTGTGGGGCGCAGGCAGTGGGAGAAGGCAGGCCGTTCCAAATGCTGCGCTTGCTGGTCTTCAAAGGCAGTGGTAGAGATATGGGGCTCAAAAAAGGAAAAGGGCGCGAGAGTTCTTGGTATTCTTTAAAGTAGTCTTGCGAAGCAGCATGCTTGATTCAGTCATTCATTTAAAGCAAACCAGCTGCATCGTTTTGAATCATTATTCACAAAGTTTGACCAGAGGTGACTTTTCAATGTTTCCAAACATCAAATATACTCAAAATTTGGAGACCACTGCAGAAATCCGAAAGGATGAATTACAGACTCCAAAGACAATTTGAGAAAAAGTTTTCCTCAATAGCAGCATAAGTGTATTTTGGCATAAACGGCTTAAGTATTCACTTCAAAGGAAGTTCTCTAAGTAGCAGGAGGCTTGCTAGGGCTTTAAACGTGATTATGTAAACGGATCTGTGGACTCTTGTCCCTGGAGATAAAGACTCAGCCTCCCATCCTTCCCTCCATGTGGTGCGAGCAAATGAGAGGCAGTGGGGAGGGCAACATGAACTTTGGAGAACCCAGAAACCAGAGGGGTCCAGCGTCCGTTTCATGGGACCTTTTCAAATATATTTCTTCAAATCTAAATGCCATTAATTATGTTAAGAAAGGGAGAAAAGCCAGTGGCCATTTTAGTTTGCATCCTAATCTTTTTAATGTTAAAACGGTACAAAATGTGTTCTTGGGAGTGATGAAATAAAGTGCCTATCTCTTGCTCCCCTCACTTGTGTCATGGCAGGGATGTGAACTTTACAGTCAGAGGATAGTTAGGAGAACTTCAGGCTGTGAACAATGGGAATACCAGCTAACACGGGCTGAAACAAAACAAGGCTTTATTCTCCCCACGTACAAGACGTGCGGCGTAAGCAGCTGCCGGTGATTCCGTGGCTCAGTGATGTCCTGGGGAAGACCAATTCTTTTGGCCTTTTCCTCATCTTGTTCCCATTCAAAGCAGGAAAAAAAGGTAGAGAGGACTGCACCAGCTGCCTCTTTATTAGGAAAGACAGGGGTGGTCCTATTGCAACAGACTTCTTTAGGCAAAAATTTGTCACATCTCCAATTCTGCAAGGGCACCTGGGAAGTAAAAGGATCTATATTATTTCAGCCATCCTAACTTAAGACAGGTCAGGGAGAAGGGGGCAGAAAACGGATGTTGGGCAGTCTGTCACCCAGTTCCTTCACGCACTAGCTGTAAACTCAGAGAAGTTGCCTCCCCCCTCTAAACTTCCATTTTGCTCTACACATGGTAATTGTTGGGTTTGAGCTTTAAAATCAGTTAATTGAAGTAACGCTTCCAGCTGAGGAAGCCAGTTAGTGCTGGTAAACTTCAGTCGCCCCAGCCTTCCTGCTGGCCATCCTCCACCTTGTGTGGTAGCCAGAGAGGGTGCAGAAATCTCTGGATGGAGCGGTTGCTGCCATCTGCCGCAATGCTCAGGGCCTCCTGTGGGGGGCGTGCCCTGCCACTCCCTTGGCCTGTTTCCTCTTTCCGCTGGCGCTTCGGGGAGTGCCCTGAGGAGGTGCAGCTCTCCTCACACCGGGACCACTGGCCCAAGCTTGGCGGCTGTGGGAGCTGGGGGGCCGGCGAAGGAGGAGTGCCGACGGGAATCCAGGGCTTCTATCGTCCGCAGAGTCTGTGCCACTTGGCGATTCCACAGCTCTGTTTTCATTCCTCCTCTCTCCGCAGAAGCCTGCTTTTTAATTTCCACCAAATATCGTGAATAAGAGCCCAGCCTAGAATCAGACTGCCTGCGTTTCCAGTCCTGCCTCACTCAGTGCCTAGCTGTGTCCATGTCCCAGTTACTCAGCCGGTCTCAGCCCGTTGATGCAGCCGTCAGACAGGGCTTCTGTTCACCGTGCCTGGTAGCCTCCAGGGTGGTCAGGGTGAATGAGGACGACCCACATAAAATGCTTGTCATGTAGTCAGTGCACAGTGATACTTCCTGTTACTGTCGCCCCCTCCACTTCTGTATCCCTCCTCTACTCCAGCGTCTGTCTGGCCTTAAAATGCCCTGCTCTGCTGGCTTTGAATGGACACCCGTAGCCCTCTGTGGATTTGCTGATGGGAGCAACCCTCGGAGAGACAGCTCCATCTCTGCCTTTAACCTGCTCTGCGTCCCTCAGTGCATCCCTCCAACAGGCCATCTGCTTTCTCCTGCAAGACGAACACCTGCCTCTGAGGGATGGTGGAGCAGAAGGTGAAGAATGGGAAGCTCTCTAGGAGAGAGGAGCTCGAGAGCATTTTGAGTTCTGGCTGGGTGGAGACGTGTGCACACACGTGGGCACGTGTTCTGAGTCTTGGAACCTTAGCAGGTAGGTCACGTCGCAAGGCGTCACTGCACCTGGCTCCTATGTTTATAGCCTTCCCTCCCCTTTTTCCAACTCCCTGAGCCCTGATCCTCCAGTAGCGTCAGGGTTAGATGCCTTTTATGGGCTATGATGATCAGTAGAGATGAAGCCTAATAGCGGTTTAATCACCACTCATAAACTGCCAGGCACCCACCGGCAAAGGGCCGCAGGGGAGGGCACAGCTGCCGAGAGGACCTGGGAAGGTTCAGGGCTGAAGCGGTTAGTCTGTGTGTGTGAGAGAGAGAGAGGGAGGGGGGGTAGAGGGACAAAAATCATCCCTTGACTTTACATGCATAATATTACGTGCGCACACAGACTCAAACCCTGTAGCACGTACACACATGTGCACTCACGTGTTACACACACGGCATAATCGTTTGCCCAGCGTACACCTAGATACGCACACGTTCCCTTGCTGGGCCACTGTGTTTGTTTCCGAGGGTGGCATCTCATAAGGAACCAGTCGTAATGGGTTAGGAGCCCACCTTACTCGACAGGACCTCATCTTAAGTAATTACATCAACAACGACCCTTTTTCCAAAGGAGGTCACATTCTGCAGGTGAGGACTTCAACATAGCTTTCGTGGGGGATAGGATCCAACCCATCACAGCCACTGAGGTCGTTTATTGTGTCTGCAGAGAATACATGTGTGGAGTTGGAAGGAGAAGAGGTGTGGTACAGAGAGGAGGTGGGTTGAGTTGGGCACACACACACCTACACGTGAGCAGGCCTCCGGGGAGCGTGTTTTTATATCTGTCAGATACCTAGAACAGCCCTGCAATATAGAAGGGATGCAGTAATTTTAGTCCCCCTCTTTCTATAAATACAAAAAAGAGAGAGAGAGTGTGTGTGTGTGTGTGTGTATCAGGTGTCTTCACTCAGTGAGGAGGTGATGAACATTTGTCCGTCTTGGATGAGTGGAAAGGGTCAGAGTGTCGAACTGCGAAGAGAGAGTTTTGTGTCTGTATTTATTGAGAATATGAATGTGAAACCACCTGCAAAGTGTTCTCTAAGTGTTAGCTGTTGTTATGGATAAATATGTGAATTTGTATCCTTTTATTCATGCATTCTTACATGTTAGGACAGAGACCACGTGGTCAGTTTGCCCTTACAGGCACATGTGGAACACGGAGCTTTTACCCAACTCCAAGGCTGGCGAGAAGGGGAGCCTCTCTTGAAATTCTGGCTACCCCACAAGCAGGTCCCACTGCCCACCCATTCCCTGACATGTGTCCTGGGTTCCTTGTCTATAAAATTCAATTTAATAAGCATACATTGAGTATCCAAGACACGGCTGGGCACTCCAGAAGATTAGAATGGGAGAACGCATTTCTGGTCCTCCAGAAGTTCACAGGTAGCCAGAACCCACAAGGTGAGAAAGGCTATAAAAGGGACCAAAAAAGAGCTTCAGACACTGAAGGAGAGATTGATTTCAGTGCTGGTAACTGGGGACACTTTCTGGGGTTGGTGGCATTTAAGACAGACCATGCATGGAATAGGAATCTAATGGGAGAGGGGCAGGACACTCAAATGAAGGACACAGCAGAGCTCAGGCGAGGCTCAGGAAAGGCTAAGTGGTTTGGTTTGGTTTGGCTAGAGGGTGAGGTGCAAGATGGAAAAGAGCGAGCAGTCAGACTGCAAAGATAGATCAGGGCAGTTACTGTGAGAATTGTGTTTTTGAAAAAGAAAAATGCAGTCAGATGGGCACTTCAAGGTTACTTGGCGGAGAGGATGCATGGACAGCCATTTGGAGGCTGGTGGAGTCGCCTCAGAGAGAATAAGCGTCCAAACCAGGGCAGCCCCCGACGGAGTGGAGAGGAGGAATGGCCGAGAGCCTGACCCCCGCTGACAGCCGCTCCGTGGTGGGAATCCGTCTCCCCTGCCCCTGGGGTCCTGAGATTTCTGGAGAGCTGGAGCCCACTGTCAAGGACATGGCTGTCTGCCCCCTTCGGCCTGCTTGTCAGGCTGAGTTAGCTCGTCCCCCAGCCTCTTCCCTTTCCTCCTTCCAGAGCAAGCCACCTGGCTGCTCACTGCCCCGCCTTGACCCACCTGTGATTCTCCCTCCTGCCTCAGCCACGTCCCTCTCTGACCTTTTCTCCCTTTTCAGAAAAGTGCTTCCAACCTGGCACCTCCTGTTTTCTGCAGCCTCCTGCCAAGCTCTTGTCTGTGTCCCTGTGCCTGTGCCCCACAGAGCAGAACACCCTGTGGGGCAGAATAACCACAGGCTGGAGGGGTGCCGGCCCCTCTTTGCACCCCTGCACCTCTGTCCTGCCCAGCTCTGGGCTTCTGTCCCGGGGACCCACACTTTGTGAGAAGTAGGGTAAGAATCACACATGCTGCACGTTGGGAGGCTTCAGGCAGGGCTACCCACCCCTGCCCCGGGTGCAGTGCTGCCCGAACAAACTTGGCTCTACGTTAGGATCACCAGGGGAGCTTTTAGAGCTCCCGCCACCCAGGTCCCAGGCACTGCCGATTGAATCAGAATGCAGGCACCAGGCATCGCTACTGTTTAAAGATCCCTCACTAATTCCACGTGTGGCCAAGTTTGGGTACCATCTCCTGGTGTCTCTCTCCTCCTCTTGGCGGTATTTAGCTCTAGACATGGGCCAGGGACACTGGCAGCAATGCTGTTTGTCACTCCTGCCTGTGTGGCTTGGCGGCATTTGGTCTCCATGCATCTCGGGCTACAGAAGACAAAGTAGGGATGCTTCTTTGTCTCTTTCCCTCCTCACCTCTTGCTTTTCGCTTTTCTCCCTTTCTCCTACCAAATCAAATCCTAGTCAGTGAGCAAGAGTATCCTCCCCACTGCACAGGATGAAACAGTAATCCCCCAAAGAAGCACAGGGAAGAATGGTCATGTCTCGTCCCCGCCTCTTCTATTCTGACTTCTTTACGGTCACATGATACTAAAGGAAGCTGAATCTCCCCCCGAACCAGCCTGTGCCTCAATTAATACTCCCTTCTTCCAGTCCCCCAACAATGGTTTTTGTTTGTTTGTTTGTTTTTTAAACATTAGAACCTTTCCTCAAATGAAAGCCTATGCAGAAGCTTAACATATATGACAGACAAAGGAAGGGCCGTTCTGGTTGAGAAGACTTGGGGGTGGCCTGGCGGGGTAGCTCAGGCCCTTCCCCAGGTAGTCTGGTAGCCTTGGAGTGGCTGGGCGGGGGCCCCTGGGCTGGGGCCTGCTCCACCTGTCTGTAGTCTCTGTTTACTCCAATTTCCTTATTTGTAAATTCAGAGTGGGGGCAGGCGAGGGCTTCCCTGCTCTGTTCGCATGCACTTGAACCGGGGCAGCTCCTTCTCTGTTTTCCTTATTGGGAGTCCCTGTAAGATACTGCTTCATCAGAGGGTTCCATGACTTTAAGAAGTTCAAAAACAGTGGACTACATGAAGGCTTGAGGGACATTTCTTAGTCTATTTTCACTCATGTTTTCCACGAGCATTTATAGAGTACTTACCATGTGCCAGGCAGTGTTCTAGACACACCAATAAACAGACATCCAAGACTGAGCACGTTGCATTCTCAGGGAGCGGACACTGAGGCTTTGAGACAAGGTAATAGATGCTCCCCTGTTAAAGTTCAAATCTCTTATTACAAGAAATTTTCCTTATTGTCATCGCATTTCCATACAATAAGTCAAGAAAGAATCTCCGTCTGTAAAATAAACAGATGAGGAGAGATGGGGACTTTTCCTTACAATCCCATGGTGAATGTGTGGGGAAACAGAACTTGAACTCTTAAGCCAAACTTGAACTCTTAAGTGTCCCACAGGATGACCCCAATTTCCTGCATGTCCTCTCTCTTAGCCTTGTTACGTGCTCACCCCAACACTCACCCCCAACTGTTGTCTCCCAGCCATCTCTGTTTCACTTTATGGTACCAGAAACCCAGACACCTACTGGCAGCAACCGAGTATACACATGAGTTAATTCAAAGTCATCCTCAGTTCCGGGACATCTGCATCTTCATTCTTCTTTCCTGAGAGTGTGTGAGTCTCACATGACGAGCTGTCCAGAGGAGGAAGAGCTCTGCTTTGGCCTGAGGACTTTCCTAGCAGCCTCGCTTCATACACAACCGCCAGGAGGAAGAAGAGATGAGACCGCCTCCCTGTGGAGATGGAAGTGGGAGGAGTTCACTGTGCGTGAGCACAGGGGCCAAGAAAAGAGGGGGAAACGCTCTTTCAAACCCCAACACTCCCTGCTCCTGGGAGGAGGAGAAAAACCCTTCTGTAAGGAAATCTGACTTAGGGGATAGCCCCACTTGGGGGATTTTAGGATCTGCTCACCATTCTGCCTCTGCTTAATTAGAGTGGGCTTCACAGGGAAGGAGACGCTGCAGGGAACACAGAGGAAAGGAAGGCAAGGGGACCAGCCCACGAAGACCCTGCTCTCTGTCTCTGGCATCGGTCTCTCTAGGATCCATCAGAAATGATGGGCCAGAAGATGCTCCGATTAATTGCTTTCCGGCCCTGAGATGACACCTCCATTGCCAGTCAAAGTTTTAATTAATCATGCCAGCAGATGGGCTGTCACGGGCCCCAGCAGCCAGGGTAATGAACTCATTTATTATTCGGCTCCATCAGTGGGAGGCCGTCCAGGCTTCTGGGAAAAGAATAGAGGCTCCTGACGCCAAAGCCCAGGATACATTCAGTTTGGGGAAAGTCTCTGGAAATGCTTTGGCTTCAGACCATCCACTGGCCCTTAAGAAGAGAGGGAAGGTGTAGCATGGAAGGGGTCTTGACAGCGCTTCAGGGGATGCCAGAGGCCGGCTTGGCCCTCTGGTACCCCCTGCACCTGACTCATGAAATGAGGGTGACACCATGGCAGGTATTCTTGGTAAACAAGGGCATATCAGGATGCTCTGACACACCAGTGCTCAGAGGTCCAGGCTCATGCCCTGTGGGCAAGTTGCTGGATTTTCTGCTGCGGGCTGGCTCGTTCATTCTCCCCAGTACCCACACCATGTTCTGCGTGACCAGTACTTAATAAGTGTTGTTGAATTAATGTAAAAATTGAGAAATGAATACATAAATGTGGGGTGTCCAGCATGGAAGCTACCACTATGGGAAAAAAAAAGGTTTCTTGAGCCCAAGTGAGATCTGAGGTTGTAAGCAGCACCTGACACAGGAGCCCAGATCTTCTCATAGACGTGGTTCTTACTTTGGGCGGTCACAGTGCACTGCTGGCAGGACTGGGACAGACAGAACACGTAACAAGCGTGGCCAGAAGTGGTCACAGAGTGTCACAGCCAGAGGGGAGAGTAAGGATACGTGGCCCGTCCCCCTCCTTGGCTGAGGAGGCTGAGGACCAGCAAGGGGGACTTGCCTCTAAGGTCACTCGCCTACTTGGCGGCACAGATGGGCCTGGAACCCAAGTCTCCTGACTCCTACCCCTGTTCTCTCAGAGTCTCCAGGTCGCCTGAAACCTGGTTACACACAGCGGCCTGCCCTGTGTCCAGCTGACCCTGGCCCCCTACTCTGCTGATCCCGCCCTTCGGGTTGGCATCTGCATTTTCTTCGACAGAATCTCTCCTTTCTCCGTCTGTCGTTTATGTGGGGGAGAACAGCACCTTTGCCCCGTAGCCCCACCTCCTGCCGTAGCCTGAACTCTGAGGGCGTGGTTAGTTTGGAGCCAGGCCACCCGCCTTCACGTGTGTCCACACGTGGGGGCAGGCCTGGGCCTCCCCACCTGTGAAAAGGGTCAGGGTGTCTGCTATGCTCCATGATACACATCTCCCTCTTTGTTGAGCGGTGAACAGAGTAAATGGGCTCTTCTGTTGGGCCAGTTTCCTTGGAGCGTATCATCGTGATTATTTCCTGGTGTAGGAAAATGATGACGTGCCCTTGGTCCCTGCTGTGAAACCAGAAACTCTAAAAGCAGTTAAGTCTCTCGCAGAGTAGGCACTCTGTGGCCATGGTACTAAAAGAGAAAACAGTAACAGTTTTCCTCTGCGTACTACGCACCAGTCAGATTAAATGGTACAGCGGGTGACCTGCTGAGAACCTACTTGGTTTGTATTTTGTCAGGATGACAGCAGTCAGTTCCACGGCACCAGCTGTGCCGAGTGCTGAGACAAGCACCTACCTGCTTCGGTACATATTCCTATTCGGGAAGGTGAGGCACAGGGAGACCAG
Organism: Hippopotamus amphibius kiboko; assembly: GCF_030028045.1. NCBI lineage: Eukaryota > Metazoa > Chordata > Mammalia > Artiodactyla > Hippopotamidae > Hippopotamus > Hippopotamus amphibius. The sequence continues at coordinate 90,471,438 of NC_080193.1, read as the reverse complement.
GTAACATCTCCAAGTTCACGGAGGTAGTGAGTGGTGAAAGCCAGGATTAGATTCAGGTAGTCTGGCTCCCAAATCTGTACTCTTAGCCACGTTCACACACTCAAACCCTATTGTTGGAAAACAAAATGAATGCTTAGTGTTTCAAAGGCTCTTTAGAACTGGAAAGAAGCTTAGAGCTTGCAGGTTCTGCAGGGCTGGATGCCTGACTCTGTCCTGGCGCTGTGCTTCTGGAGAGGAGAACGGCTGTGTGTGCGGCTGATGGAGGGACCCTGAGAGCTGGTCACATGCCGCAAGGTGGTAGGTGAGGAAAGAGTTGAGCGGCTGCCCTTAGGCAACACACAGCCTGTCTGTGTGCGGTCCGTCTCCTAGAGACGTGAGCACAGAGAGATCGTTGTCTCCACAGTTAAAAGCAATGGCAAATGTGTGATGATAAACAAAAACTCTAATCTTCTTTTCGTGCCAGGGACAATAGGGAGTGGTGAGGACTGTGACAGATGCCTCCTCTAAAGGGACCCACCCAGAGGTAGCCATGTGGGTATATGGACTGAGGGTCATCATACTTGGGTTTTTTGTTTGTTTGTTTTTAAGAGAGAGAAACTATATTTTTCTGTGAAATATCCTGATGTTTTAATGTGGGCTCTGAAGTCTGAGATTTTTAAGTTCGCTTGCTGCCCCTGGGTTGTGGCTTGAGGAACACACTATGGAGAGTAGAGTCCTGTGGTGTTACCTCTGGTCAACTTCATCGTGAACCGACAGCTCCAGCTGGGAGAGGCCCAGCACCCTACATGGCCCTGCGTGGCATGGAACCATGGCAGGAGCCCCTTTTAGGACTCTCTAAGTTCCAGGGACAGGGAGGATCCCACAAGGGTGATGCTGAATGCCTACTGGTTAGCTTATGAGTGGCTTTCATCTAAATTGGAGGAATCTACGAGATGTGACCTTCGTTGGTGTCCTGGGTGAGGCAGAGCAAGCAGTTCATACCGGTCACAACAGCTTCACTGCATCCCTCACCACAGCCTTGAGAACTAAGAACACATAGCGTTAACAGATGGACACGGGCCAACTGGCCCAAAGGAACACAGGAAATGGAATTGCAAATATGTGCCCAAGTACGCGGAGTCGGGGAGACCGTGTTCTGTGGCTCACCGCTCAGCAGTCATATGGTTTGGAGCAACTTATAGTTTCTGGGCCTCCATGTCCTCATCTCTGTGGAGTGAGTGTAAAGCAGTACCTGTCAGCTGTGCTGCAGGATGGACTTATTCAGTGTATGGAAATGCTTAGCACGATGCCTCTCTCCTAACGAGAACCCAATAAACGTTAGCCGACACTGCTGTTCCCTAGCCCACGTCTCCAGATGTTACAGCCTCCATAGCCAGTACTTGAGAGGTACTGAGTAACATACACAGGGCTTCAAAGTCTCAGGATAAAAACAAAAACATACGCTATCTCATTAGTGCTTTATGTACTGATTACCTGTTGAAATGGTAATACCTTGGATATATTGGGTTAACTAAAACATAAAAATTAATTTCACCTGTTTCCTCTTTTTCATGTGGCTACTGGAAAGTTTAAAATACCACGTGTGGCTTACATTAAATTTCTGTTGGACAGCATTGGCCTGGAACCTAGAATAATGCCTGACCCAGAGTAGGCCCTCGAGAAATATATGTTGAATGAATGAATGTGAATGAATCAGTGAGTGGGTAGATGGATGGACGAATGATTTCCATAGGTTTCTCAGGCCTTTGTCTTCTCACCTGAGCTGTATGCCGTCTCTCCAGGTTCCCTCCCCTACAATGAATGCCCACTACAGACTCTCAGCTCTCAATCATCATGAGACAACCCTCCAGCCCCTGCACCCCGTGTAACAGGGGATGGAGACCCCAGGAGAGGAGGGCCTTGTAAAAGACAAACACCCGGTAAATGACAGAGCGAAGACTGGAAGCAGAATGTCTGTGCCTGGGCCTAGGCACTTAAACACTACCTTGTTTTGCCAGTGAAGCCCTAGATTTTTATAAACATGTCTTCTTAAAGGCAGGTGGAAATTCTCAGGGTTAGGCAGAATAAGTAGTCGCATGGATAACTAGTGAAAAATGAGCTCTCAGGAGACCATGCCATCCCTCCCACTGAGACCTTAACCTCCAAAATAAGGTCAAGCTTAGCCCAACCACTCGCCCCTTTAGGAAGCATTGAGGTTGCGGCCCTTGAAGACAGAAATCAGCAGTACTCTCATTTGGGGCATTCTGTCATGTCTTTAAGTAAAAGGACCTTGGTGTGTCCTTGTAACAGTAATAATAGTATTGAAAAAAGCCAAAAGAGTTGGCAATAGCTCTTTGGAAGTCTCTGAAATCATTAATATTATTGATCCAGAGAGGCTGCCAGTTGGCACTTGCTGGGTTGTGTCTCAGTCACACACACACACACAGAGCACTACCACCACCACCACCACCACCAAAGTGCAGAGTTGGGACCCTGGGAACCATGTTCATCAGTAAAAGATTGTGGACGATATACTTAGAGTCAAATCCAAATGTGAGACGGTTACATAATGTCATAAATACTTGCAGGGAGGAGGGCCGAGAAAGGCAAGTGGCAGACCCAAATAAGAAGGACCAGGTACATGAGAGTGATGAAAATATAGGAAAAATGTGAAACCAGATGTTTTTTCCAGTGTTGATCATTTTCTGATAATGGCTGCGAGTCTCTCTGTCCTATTTCTTCCTAGGACCTCAGAGCACTTTACAGGTTACACTCATTGTCCCCAGGCCCTGATAAGGCTCCCAGGTGAGCAGAAGCCGGTTTTGCACTGGGGACCCACCACACAGCTAGAGCAGAACTTGAAGCCAGGCCTTGGAAGTCACATACGCCAACATTGCTCAACTGCACGCTGATGACAGGCCATTTCCCAGATGCTTGGAGGCCCCGAAGGAGGACAAGGATTCATTCTCACTCTTGAGGATCTGATTAGGTGAAGAAGATGGACCAGAAACACCTAATGTTCACGGGAACTCAGACCAAAGCAAGTCAACAACCAGCCACAACTGGACAGGGCTGCAGACATAAGGGACAGAGATTGCTGGAAACGTTCAGAAAGTAGAGCTGAATTTTAAAGGTGAGAGAGGATGTTGTTTGACTAGAAAGGAAGGATGGAGCCCTTTGATTTGCGGGTAGGCCCTGAGGCCTGGAGGCGTGCTGTGAGCAGGTGGATAAGTTGATTGTCTTTGCTGGTGACCATACAGAGCACCTGGATGGGGACAGTCCCTGAACTTGCTTTTTAGACTTAGTCCTTATGCAAGATGGTAACAGGGAGCTTGGGAAGGAGGAGGTAGATTGGGCCAGAAGTCATCTTTTGGTCACGGCTGTCACTGATGGCCTTGCCGTCTTGCTTAGCAAGATGTGCTTTTCCATAAAACTGAGTTTTCTGTTCTCAGGGCTCCCACCGGGATGTTTTCCCAGAGCTGGGGTCAGGTGCGGGTGGGTGCTGAGCTGTGGGAACTGGGTTTGGCCGGCTCCCTGGAAACATCCACCTGCTGAGACCTCCAGGTGTCTCCCTGCCATTGCGATGAACGTGACACAGAGCGCAAAAGTAGGGCAAGTGGGAGAATGAATTGAAATGAAAGGAAGCAACCTGTGAAAAACCAGCAAACAAGATGCCATCAGCAGTGAAAGTCAGTGAGGCAAACACCATCTGGCCCTGAGAATGAGTGGAGTGAAAAAGGACAGCCTGGCCTCCCCAGGGTTCCGGGCTCCCACTGGGCACAGAGTCTCATTCGTGCCTGCCTGAGACGAGCCTGGGCTGGGGGGCAAGTGACAGTGTGTTTCTGCAGAGCAGGACCTTGGAGAGAGACTTGTCCCTTCATAATGAATCAGGGCGAGTTTCCACCTAATGGAAACTCTTCCTCAGGAAAGAGTTACAGTAGCTGTTTTATTTCTATCTGCGCACAGAGCAGAATTCAGGGCTTCGGAGCTTTGGATACAATGAGCTGTCCTTGAGAGAGCACAGCTGGTTTGCATCTGACTGCCTGCCTTCACTCACTGGTTTCTATGTTCATCCATCCTTCCATTCATTCATCTCTCTCTCCCTCTCCTTTTCTACCTCCACTGCTTTAGTCCATCCTCAGTGGTTCGCTCCTCAGTGCTTGTTAGGGCCTCCTGTCTGGCCCGCCTCCCTCTGAGCCCTCCTCTATGTGGCTGCCAGAGCCTCTTTCCAAACCCAAATCTGCTCTGGAACATCCCCCCAATATTCCACAGCTCCCCACTGCTCACATGTAATCTCCCCCATGATGGGACCACTGCCAGCCAGCTGCCTCATCTCTTGCCTTATCACCCCTCCCTACACCCCAGCCTATACTCCATTCATGCCCAACTGTTACAGGCCACCAGTGAGCCCCATTGTTTCATGCTTCCATGTCTTTGCTTATGCACGTGCCTCATCCCGGAACATCTTCCCTTTTGTCTTCTCCCACATTCCCTCACCTACATGCCCGCTGTAGTATAAAGACCAAGCGTGGCAGCCATGAAAATGTGCCCTCATCTCTCCTGCTGCAGGGGCATCATTGACGATGCCCCCAGCTGCTGTCCTGCTGCATCTGCCACCACTTTCCTGCCGAGGCCATGATTCCTGTGGGCTGCTCCTAGGAGTGACTGGGCACAGTGGGTCCCTAAGGCAGCCCCATCCGACAAGATCTGAGATTCCTCCAATGGCAACTTTGGCTCAAGGACTCCCCATTGGTCTGCCAAAATGCTTCTTGTAACTGCCCTGCAGTGAGACTCTTCCTACCCTGTCCTCCTTTCCCACAGGTGTCAGGCTGTACTGTGGTCTGAGGGCTCTTCTGCCCCCTCTGCTCCCTCCACCAGCGAATCTCCTGCATGTCTAAACCTCTCTTTGCACGGACCTGAACTAATGTACCAAGTTAGCATCACCTCTTTCTTGAAGACTTTCCTAACCTCCCTCAGGTAGAGTTGAACCCTCTCTCCTTCATATCCTTCCCTCTGCCTTGGATGTACTTTTCACCGTGGCACCGATACACTTCACTGTAATTATCTGTCTCTGTGGCTGCCCCCTCCTCCCAGACTGTAAACCGCATGAGGACAATGGGTTCACTGTCTCATTTGCTGTGTTCACATTGCTGCCTAGTACAGTGCCTGTTACATTCAGCTGCACCATAGTGCTTGCGAAATGAATGAATGATTGAGCTAGTTCTTCATGTTTAATTCCCACTGTCCTAGATCACGCGTTAGGTATTGAGGATAGAAAGGTTAACAAATGAGAGCCCCTGCCTTTAAAGCACTCTCGCGCTGGTTGGTGGAATTAGCATGCATTTACACTATCAGTCTGGCCAAAAAGTTCGCCTGGATTTTTCCGTAAGATGGTATGGAAAACCCGGACAAATTTTTGGCCGACCCAATAGCCATTTTAAAAGTGAGAGTATGATAGCTGCCATCAACATGGTACAAGAAAAGGACATAAGAACCCAGAAGAAGGCATGATTGCCTCCCACTGGGTGGTGGAGGTTGAGGCGTCAGGGAAGGCTTCCGAGAGGAAGTAGCATTTGAACTGGGCCCTGTGGGATCTGTAGGATTTATGCGCGGAGTGTGACAGGAGGAAACTTCCAGGCCAGAGAGCCGTATAAACAAAGGCACAGAAGGGTGACATGATGAGCGCTGTCTTGTTAATTTTATTATGAAAGTGTTCAAATACACACAAAAAAGAAAGTACCTCGCTTGTTTTGCTTTCTCTTTTGTTGTTGTTGCCACCGACGAAAGCTTTGTTTATTTGGTGTGTGCTTCCTCTGCCTGATGCCCCAGTGTCTCCATCTGCCTCGGAGCCCAGAAAGCAGCTCTCACCTGGTTTGTTTTCAGATTCTCCACATTGTCAGTCTCCTTGACTGACTTTCCCCAGTCACATCTGGCAGGCTCTGAGGCCAGGACGGGCGCCTGGGAGGCTTCAGGCATCTGGCTGGACGAGCAGGAGCCTGCCGTGCCTATCCCAGCGGACACGTCCCTGGGCAGAGGACTGGCTGTCTCCTGAGGGCTGGAGCCTGGAGTGGGCACGGGGAGAGGGTCGCTGGCATCATACATGCCATCCACCGTCGGCTGCTGTTGGGAAGCATCATCGGCCTGCTGCTTGGTAACCCGCACCCAGCAAGGATTTGGAAGGTGTGAAACGAGGAGTAGGAGAGAGAAACGGAAAGAACCAGCTGCCTGCAGCCTGGATGATGCTGGCTCTGGCCAGCTTTGCCTGCAGCTACTTTGGTCACACACAGAGCTGGACCAGCAGGAGGCCCTCGGTGCCTCTCAGCCAGGCTTCTCTCGAGTGTGTGCTGGCAGCAAAACCTCATGATCTCTGGGAGCTCCCGAGGTTTCTCTAGAAAATCTCTGGTCTGCAGGCCCATGGCCAAAGTGAACTTGGGGAGGCCACTCCTGGAATCCAACCTGAGAGCCTCCTTCCTGCCACTGCCCTCCCTTAGATCAGCAAGTAAACTCTCAATTGCAAACTTCCTGGCTCTCAAACTTTCCTTATCACAGAACCGTAGAAACACAGAACCTTGGAAGCCCTTGAAATCCTCTGCTCCACAACCCCGCAGGGCAGCCCCTCCTCCAAAACAAAATTCTCGGGAAAGATGGTAGGAATCCCTCCAACTACAAGGCACCTACTTTCTAAAAAGCTTTCAGTCATTGTTCTCAATAGCCACCTAAATGTTCCACTCTGTAGATGTACCATGTTTCTTAAACTACACAGATATGAGTTTATTCTTCTTATTAAAATGCAAGCAACATGAACAGAGAGAAAGTTCCTCCTCACATTCCAGAACGTCACCGTCTCCCAGAGGTAAAGAGCTCTAATCAGTTTGGTGGTACCATCCATATTCTTTCAGAGTATGGCATTTTTAAATTGAAATGTGGCTGTAGAACACAGGGAACTCGATTTCACTTCGCTGTATGATAGAAACTAACACAACTTTGTAAAACAACTATACCCCAATAAAAAAATAATTAAAAAATTGAAATGTGGGTGGGGTTCTTTTTTGGTTCTTCTACACATATATGATCATTGTGCGTCTTACCCTACAGGTGATGTTTTTTATTTAACAACATGACTTTGAGATCCATCCCTGTTGATCCTTCCGGGTCTATGACATTCTCTCTGATGCGAGTGGTATCCCACAGTTTCCGTCTCTCACACGTCATCACTCCCATGTTGACAGACATTGAGGTTTGTTTCCAATTTGCTTCATTATTACAGTGATACAGCTCTGATCCTCATTTCCCAAGCTCTTTGAGAAGGCAGCATCTGCCACTGTCTCTCTAGGAGAGTTCCAAAGAAATAGAACTCCTGGGTTGAAGGGTATGTGCACTTTACCCTTAATAGAATACTACCAAATGGCCCTCCAAAATAGCACAGTAATTTATCCACCTACCTACAGGGTGGGGCAGGTGCCCCTCGCTGGCCTAACCAGCATCCCTTCTCATATCCTTTTCCCTTGGTGCATTCCACAGCAGGAGCTGAGAATATAAATAATCACTTTTCCAGCCCTCCTGAAGCTAAGGGTGGCTCTGTGACACATTTCTGGCCAAAAAAAAAAAAAAAGATACACACGAAAGCATGTAGGAGTAGAAATGTGATTCTGGGAAAGATTTTGCTTTTCCCGACATGAAGGATGTGACGGGGTCACCCCTTCTTTCTTTCCTGCTTTGAGCTATCATAGTCCACTTGAGACTCTGAGGTTACAGCCCCGGTGACGAGTCAACAGGCTAAGGATGCCTGAGCAGAAAGACAGAAAGAGCCTGGGTCGCCAGTGGCATTGCTGAGCAGCTGGATAGATGCCGGCAGCCACTTACTCTGGATGTCTCACTGTAGAAGAAAAATAAAGCCTCAATTGTTTCAGCTCCTGCTAGCTTGCTGTCTGTTCCTTGCAGCTGAATGAAAACCAAACAAGACAGAGCATTGGTGCCAGGTATCCATTTTTGCTTTCACTTAACCTTGCTTTTTATACGCTATGGTAATGGTACAACTTTCCTATTACTCTGTTGAGCAATAAAATGATAGAAGAAGTAATTTATTCACTGCCTACTTTATATGCATTATTTCTGATACGAGAAAGATCCTGAGAGGCAAATTGATTACCTTTATTTTAAAGAGGAAGAAACCAGGGACCAGAAAACCAAAAGTGACTTGCCCACAGAGGAGTAGTGGCTGCTTCCATAGGTCTCCATACATAAAGTCAGGAACCCAGGGTGGCTTACTTAATCCAATAGGAACAACAGCAGTAGCAGTAAGGTGGCATCTGTGTAGGGGGCCGTGCCATTTACATGGTCAGTGCCAGGGAGAACGGGAGACCCTTTGGCTGTGGCTGGTGGGTCAAGGTCTCACTCTCAGCTTTGCCTCTTACCTTCTGCTCTGAATCTTGGTACCTTGGCTTCTGTCCTGTGGCCTCATAACTGGATCCTGCTCATTCCTGTGCCTTTAAATTGGAGTTCTGATTAAGGTCTGTCTACTTGTCATTTTAGGTCCTGTCACTGTCTCCCCTGATGCAATCTTAAGAAAAATTTTAAAAGATATTGTTTAAAAGAACACTCTTTTCATGTATGCCTGTGCATATTACCTACCTTCGATAACCTTGAACAGATTCATGAAAATAATTAGGGGAGAATAATAGTTGCAAATGCTTCCAACGTGCCAACTTGGGCCCCAAACCAACAGGAAAGTGGAGGGCAGCCCATCCCAGTGCTCTTGGTCCCCAACCCGTGTACCATGGATTTCATCCAAAGTTCTGTCATGGGGTGTATGAAAATCTCTGTATTCATGATGGATATTTTTGGTTGCAAGAAACATGTCAATATATCCAGCTTAGATTAATGCAAGCAAAAATAGAAATTATTGGCAAATGTGCTGAGATATCCGCTACCAGAGAAACTGGCTCAATCAAGGATCTGGGAGAGAATCAGCACCATCTCTCTCCTGCTTTTTCTCTTTGCATGTCTCTACTTGACCTTATTCTGATAGATAGGTGCTTTCTACCTGGCAGAGAATGGGGTCTTTCATTTTCCTTGACTCCCAGCTAGCAGCCATGGTGGAAGGAAATGGGGTTTCCCAGTAGCTCTGATAGGAAAACACCAGGGAGGACTTGGATTAGTTTTGGTCACATGTCCATTTCTGAACCCAATCCCTGTGGACAGAGAAATAAGATACTTTGGTCATGCGGGCCTAGGTCACAGTCCCAGCCCTAGCTGGAGTGGTTTTAGGGACTCAACCCTCCCAAAAGCACATGGTATGGGTTCCCCATGGGAAAGAATGTTTCTGTGTACTAGATAAACAAAAGCAACAGGTGTGCACCAAGATGATTTGAGGAGCTGTGGATGACATGAGATAATGCTTCAGCCTTGAGGCTTTCGTGGGAGGGACTAGGGCTTACAGGAATGTCACCATGAGTCACTAGGCAGGTGTGGGCTTAGCATGCTGAGGGTGGTGGCAGCATTTTTACATCCCTTCTTTGAAGAGATACCGCAGCCTGTGTTGGAGGGTGTGGAGGGTCCCCCTCTCAACAAGACACCCCTTGGAATGGCCACTGGCTGAGGCAGAAGAGGTGCTATCCCATATCCAACCTCTAGACAAAGAGGCTGTTCAGACCAAGTGACATGACAGAGCTCAGAGGGCCTGAGAGAGATGAACTTTTTCCTGCCTCTCGACACCTGTTACCTGGGTATCTTGGTTCTCCTAAGGAAATCCAAAGAGCTGGTCAGTCAGGAGGCCTGGATGCAGCGTCACTTTTTAGTGACAAATGTCACTCATTTGTCATTCACTCTATTTCTGTATATGTGTCTGTGTATCAAATGCACACACACAGTTGTGATCTTCTTGGCTCAAAAAACTCGACAGCCCTGCACCTGTTTGATGATTAAAATTCCACCCCTTACAGAGTTCCTCCTCTTGCTTAGGAATGATCCCCTCTTAAAAATGCTAATTCTGCAGGAAAGGGAATAGGCTCAACTTCCTAGTTTTCAGTTAGTAAGAGGAATCTTGTCAGCCACTTTCACGAGAACCGCTTTTGGTAAGAAGTCCTGAGCCTCTTGCTAAAGTCTATTAACCAGACAGTGAGATCCTTGAAGGCGGTTATATCTGCTTCTTAGTTGAGACACCCACCCGGCAAGAACCTTCCACATAATAGTTTCTCACTGCCGGGTTTTACATGAATAATCTTCAAATGACTTCAAAATTCCCGGTAAAATTATATTATACACAACTGTTAGTGGTAATACTTTGGGTTAGAGGCAGACTTAGGAGGAGGAACTTTGTCCAACATTTGGGCTTAACCTAGAGTCACAATAAAGAGACGGCAGTAAGATAGAGAACAGAAACTGTTCAAGAGATTCTGGAAATTCGAGTAGGAAGTGAATGGAAAAAATTTTAGTGTCTGAATTATTAAAAACCCTGATGAGGGCATCAAGCTTCCCATAGCATGAAGGATGGAGAGGTTTCAGCAGACCTCAGGTAACTTCAAGGGGCAGGTGACGCAGATGGTGTCCGGGTACATCCAGCTGTGTAGGGCTCATTCACTCTTCTGCAATGCCTCTTGAATCGGGATAAACCTTTTAAATGGATTTTCACTTTTCTGAGAGGCAGTATAATGTAGGGGCGAACAGCCCAACATGTGGCACCAGACTGCAGAGATATATATTCTAGTGCTGCCGTGTACGGCTACATGACCTTGGGCAGTGTGTTTAACCTCTCCGTGCCTCAGTGTCCTCTCCAAAAAAACTAAAATAATAGTAGTTCCCAACTTTGTGGGGTCGTCTGGGGCATTAAACGAGTGAATAGACATAAAGAGTTTGAGATGAGGCTTGGCGTATTGAGAGTACTATATATTTGGCTATTTTTATTATTTCCCCAAAGTTGGGGAAAAGGCAGTATTATCAGATGGAGAGTTTGAGCATCCACATTCTTATGTAACAGAAGCAGAAGCAGATTGTCCCCTCTCCATCAGCGAGGGCCCCACAGGATTGTGGATGTCCTGGAGGTGCTCCGCGCCGTGCTGCCCACTGGCCCAGGTACCATGCCTTTCCTTGCCGGCAGGGCCTTTGGTGGACAGCAGAGCACCGGACTTCGACCAGCATCACGGGCACTGAGGATGCTCTGTTTTCAGGACTTTTCTCTCTCAAAAATTAAGAAAGCAGGTGCACAGGGTGAGCTTGCTTCCCTTTTCTTCCCTAAACCCTCTTCAACCACAGCTTCTTCTCTTCCCTAAACACCTACTGAGCCCTTGGGTCAGAATTGATTGTGATGGGGAGGTGTTTGGTACATGGTTATGGGTCACTGATTTAAAGATGCGGGTCTCGACTCAGTGACCAGTGGTCAGGGGCCAGGAGGGCACTGAAGGCTGTAGTTCTCATCAGACTGGAGCTTAGGCAGGAAAAAAGCCTTCACCCAGTGGATTCTCGTTCCCACGATGGGCTGGGTGAGGAGGAGATAGGATGCTGGAGGTGAAGAGGCAGCATGAAGAAGGATCTGTGGTCCCTTATGGTGGGACAAGGGTGCTAAGCTACCAAACCAATGCAGCCCAGACTCTGGACTCAGATCTGGGGCGAAGCCAGTCCCAGATCCTTGGGTCACTTAGAGTCACCTTGGAGGGTCACTTCATCGTCTATGGCACCCCAAGTACCTCCCAGTTCCCACGTGCCTTCTGCCAATAAGGGTGGGTGGAGATGTGGGGGTGGGGGGAGGTTCCAGGACCACTGCTGTAGACTCAGACCCTTGCAGGTGAAAATCGTCCTTGATCGCCGACATCTTGTGAACTGGGTAATTTGAGGAAAGGTGATAAGGAATAGCGCAGTGTCCCTGCCCTGGCCCCCAGCTCTCTCACCTCAACAGAATGCACTCTGCTCACGAAGCACGTCATTTCTCTTAGAAGCTGGGGGTTGTTGTATCCAGACCATGCCTCTAGTTTCCGTTATTTTTGAATCTCACGCGCGAAACAGAAAAGCAGTATATTAACTTGTAGAGACTTAAAAATTCTATGATTTTCGTGGTTCTGTGCTCTAAGATGTTTACGGATTTGATTCTCCCGGCAGACAGGGACAAGGCCTCATAATTGTGGGGTCCTCCTCAATTTTGTGGACTGTTATTAGACCACCCCCCAACCCACTGCTCTACACCACTCACTTGGAAACAGGGCCAGAAGTCTAGTCCCCAAATAGGATGATTTTTACTTTTTTTTTTTCTTTTCTAGAAAAGGCCTCTGTGATCCCTATGGAACCTGGCCCTTTGCCCATAAAAATGTGGTTGAATTGTATCTTTTGTCCTTTGAGAATTCCCCAGTGTCTAGATATAGCCAACACTCTACTATAGTGGCTTCCATCCAGCCAATGTATTAGCTGAACAATATCAACAATTGTTAGCTACTCTCACAGTTTTTGGTAGGGGACAGAAATAGTTTATAATTATTGAGTCCCAATTTCTCCAACCTCCAAAATTTTTCAGTAGATCTTTACCATAATGACCTCCCTGCATTGTCCTGACCCAGATTTCCCTCAAATTGGGGCCAGTTGTCCTGCAGGAGTGGAGTGGTTACGATCAAAGTCCGGTTGCCTGGGACGGAGTCCTGGGTGGTGATTATGAGCGAGTGATTTAACCTCTTTGCCTCGGTGCCCACATCTGTAAAATGAAGATAATAATGGTACCCACTTCATCAGTCGTTGGAATACTAAGTGTGCTGATGCATAGAAAGTATTTAATTGGGTCCCTGGCACATGGCAAGGGCTTTAGGTGTTAGCTGGTATCTTGTCCCACGCGTGGGGCCATATGTGGGAATGACATGCGGGGGAATTCCCTGGACTACTCACTGCTCTGCCCTGGACCGATCTATAGGAAATCTAGGCCTTTGCCTGTGCTGTGAAGGATGATGTGCACATTTGGAAAAGAACAGTGGTCTCGGGTTGTCCGGGTACACTTGTGCCTCGATCCCCAGAGAGGCATAGAAAATAGAAAAACCCAGTTCATTCATTTTTGTACCCAAAAGCCCCATTCCCCAAGGCACAGGGAAGTTACCATCCTATTGGGTAGCGAGGTCAAAAGTTGACCTTTTCTACACTATGATTGACCTTGAAAGCCAGAGTGTAAGCTGAAAGAAGTGGAGGACCTCCATTCCTTTTCCAGGAGTGTCTTATTCACTCAAAAATATTTGAGCACCTCCTGTATGCCCGGCACTGCTGTAGGTCTGTAGGTCCTAGATATAGTGGTAAACAAGACAGAGGTGGTCTTGGTGCTTACATCATCAAGATCCAGCACACTCCAGAATCCTATCAGAACTTCATTAACCACCTTATCTTCAACACAGTATGTTCTGAGGGATGGTCTCGCATGACCACAAGGTTCTGAAGTGCCCTGCAGATCACCAAAGAAAGACGATGTAATGGCCGCTATAGTTTTGATGATGTGCATGTTTTTGTTGCATTCTGATACTTCTTTGGAAATAGAAAATACACGTCTGGTATATTTTTGGTTGCACTGAGAAGCTTGTGGGATCTTAGATCCCCAACCAGGGACTGAACCCAGACCCTCGGCAGTGAACGTGCCAAGTACTAACCACTGGACCGCCAGGGAATTCCCACATAAATATTTAATTAAACTGAACGGCCCATTCCTAGACCACGCAGAAAAATAGATACCTTCACTCTACACAAATTACTTGTATGGTTTTGCTGGTTTTCACTTGGTCTCTCATTAATCATATGTCTTTCCTGACCCTGTGGACTATGAGCTTCATGAGGGGAGGAACTTTCCTCAGCCTGAGAACATCCCACTGAGGACATTGCCTGACCGACTGCCGGCCCCAGCAGGAGGGCCAGGTCAGGCTGGAGGGAGGGAAGGTCTTGTCTTCTGCCTAGTGATAGGTCTGAGCCCCCTCTCGGGGCCCTGCTCCAAGGGCTGTTTTCTGATGTTCAAAGGAAAACTGAGGTCCTAACACGCCCCTCACCTGTGGTTCTCTCAGCTTCTCTGAAATGACCTGACAGGGTGAAAATTCTCCATATTTCCTCCCAGTACTAATGGTCTCTGCTCCCAGGAGTCCTGGGCAGAAACCTGGAGAGAGTTGAAGAGTTGGTCCTCTTTTTGGGTGGAAGGAATTTACCTGCTAGGAAGCCAAGAAGAGGCCAGGAGTCCCAGTGTTCCACTGTAGGTTCTCACACACACACACACACACACACACATACCTGCCCTGCTCCATCTGTGCTCTCAAAGGAGAAACAACTTCTTGCGAGGAAGAAGATTCTAAGAGTGGAGCAGACACAGGACAGAGGGAAAGCAGATTATACCGTAGAGGGAAAACAGGATAGAGAAAGAAAAAAACTCACATACGGAAAAGGACACTAGTGATAGGGAAAGAAATTTTATTTTCAAGCTTTTAAGAGAATAATACAAACAACAGAGAGTTTTAAAAAACCCTAAAAACTAGTTTAAAAAAGTACTTGACAGTGTCCCTTTAATACCCATGGATGATGTGGCCATTGTGCAATGACAACGAGAAACTCTGTAGGTGACCACCCCGTGGCCTTCCCTGGCAGGGTCCCAGAACCAACAGGCGGGCTCAAGGGGCAGTGCTCCCTGCCAGGGTCCCTGGGCCCGCCTTGCTGCACGGGAGGGACCAGGGAGCAGGGAGCACTGAAGGATTAGCCCAACTGCGCTCAGGGGAGGTCCCTAGCAGCATGGAATACTTAGATTGGTCTCCACTCCACCCCTTGGAGCACATCTGGCCAACTTCCTCCCATTCACTGCAGCGGCTCTTCTGGGAGACCCTGGGCAGGAGGTGCCCTGCCATGGGGGCCCTGGGTCTCAGCAGGTGCCAAGCCAGGAGCGACTGTGGCACTGAGCGTGTCCTGGCCAGGGGTGGGGTTGGGTGGTTGGGAAAATCACACCTGGATTGACAGCTCTGAAGGCTGAAGCCACAGCAGCAGGACTGTGCTTGAGATACCCACAGGAAATCTGTACTTTAGTTGTGTGTGCGTGTGTGTGCGTGTGTTTCCTGTAAACATCTTTGAGCCAAATCACCATAAAATAAAGGAACAAGGGCACAAAAAGACACCCAACGGCAAACCTAAGCCCTCTTTGAGCCCACCTGAAATTGGGAGTTCCAGTTGGAAGGTTTGCAAGGGAGAAGATACCCCCCTCCCTCTGGCCGCTCAGGCCGGCATGTCCCTCCCTGCACCATCACCCCCGAGGCCCTCGAGTCAGGGATCCTGCCCAGCCAGGTAAGCCCAGGGGCTGCAAATGCTATGTATCTCATCCCTGCCAGCCCACACCCATCCCTCTCCCTCCCCCCACTTGCCCCTGGAACACAGCCCAGGGAGAAACCAAAGCAAATTCAAGGGTAAAGCAGGGCAGGCTACAAGTGCTTCTCCTTCCCACACGTGCACATGTGGGCACCACCACCACCACCAGACACGCAGCTTCGCCCCGCGCAGCCGCCACTCCTCCCAGGTGTTTTGTGCAGGGGGGCACATCTGGGTGCTTCTGTCATCGTGTTTCATTTAGGCTTAGTCTGTATTGCACTTCGTTGTTGACGTTGCATTGGTCTTCCTCGCTCTGGTTGGAGAATGGTATTGACTGGCTGGAAATCACGGACTGCTCGCAGCACCAGCCTCCCTCCAGCTGCGGTCCTGTCCCCAGGCCCGTCAAGGCCCACCACCCTCTGCCTGCCCTCTGGCCCCCAGGGTGCCTCCTCACCTCCCCACGCCTGCTCCCCAGACGGCGTCCTGTCGGGCGGCCCTTCCCGGCCCATCCCCTCCTCTCTCGTGTGTGCGTGCGTGATCACGGCTCCCCCCAGGTTTCTCCTCTCACACCGTCGTGACCCTCATGACCAGCTCTCGGCTGCCGCCCTGGGGGGTCCGCTGTTCATGAGGTCTTAAGTGACTCAAGATGTGCAGGATGGTGTAAGCACAGTGGTGATCGGACAGAGGGCCTGAGGGGTGGCCAGCCGCCCGGGCAGGGCCTTCCTCAGGGGCAGGGGTGCCCACAGCCTCCGCTTCTGAGGAGGGGGCGTTGGCCTGGGTGGACGAGGAGGTCCGGGGGTTGGTCCTGCCTCCTGCCTTTTGATCCTCCAGGTCTTTCGTCTTGTCATAGTTCAGCACTTTCCACTGCTGGTTGACAGCCTGCCACCGTTTAAAGATGCGGTACACAGAGGGCCCCTCGTGGATGATGAGGCCTGGGCAGCAGGGAGAAGAGAAAAACAAAGGCGAGTAAGAGAGGGGAAGTCACTGCCGGGGGAAACCAGTCTCCCTCTTGTTTGTAAGCGGAGATAGGCAATGGGTAAGCCGGATTTATATTGGTTTGATTTGTTCATTTCAAACCTACCTTTCAGCTCTGGACCACATGGTAACCATCCTTACATTTCTAGGCTCAGCTAGTCTTTGGAAGTATGTGGGAGGCCGCCACACCGAGGGCGTGGAATAGCCAGACACCTATACGCAGTGCTTTTGCCTGCCTCTGCTCCACCCCTCCTATTCCTTGGCCTGACAAAATCCAAATTCATTATCCATTAAGGCATAATACAAATATCTTTTTCTCCCTCTACCATGTCCCATGGCACCTGGCATTTAGCAGATGTTGAATGAATCCTGTGCTTTCAACGGTACCATAAAAGAAAACCTGTGGTCATGCCATACTTGCTGAATGTCT
This sequence comes from Hippopotamus amphibius kiboko, assembly GCF_030028045.1. Classification (NCBI taxonomy): domain Eukaryota; kingdom Metazoa; phylum Chordata; class Mammalia; order Artiodactyla; family Hippopotamidae; genus Hippopotamus; species Hippopotamus amphibius. The sequence goes on along the minus strand of NC_080193.1, from coordinate 90,454,769 downwards.
GGAAGTCCACTGCTTAGCTCTTGGTTCTTTAACAAAAAGCCCAGTGCTACTGAAATACACACCTTGCTGGGAGAGAGAACTTCAGCACAGTTACCATGGCCAGGGGCAGTGTAGAGTCAGAAATGAGCTACGTCAGATAACCAGGAAACTAAATATCAACTGTGTGCCTACTATGTGCTAAGCACTAGGGATAGTGCAGTGAGCAGGACAGGGAGAGTCCTGCCCTCAGAAAGCTGGCATTCTAGTGCAGAGACACACAACAGACACGGAAACAAAACAATAAGACTATTTCAGGCACTGACGTATGCCATGAGGAACGTAAAATAGGGTGAAAGAGCCACTGCCTGCAGACATTGAGAGACCTGTTTGATGGAGAGAGTAGGAAGGGCTTTGGGGGGAGGTGATATTTGAGTTGAGACTGAAATGATGAGAAGAGGGGATCCATGCAAAGTCTGGAGAGAGAGCACTTCGGTGGCAAGAACTGCAGGCATAACGGCCAGGAGGTGAGAATGGAAGGCACCCGGATCAGAAAGGAGGGCAGCGTGGCTGGGGCGCAGCGAGGGAGTGAATGAGTGGGGCGGTGCAGGCAGACAGGAGTCAAAGCCCATGGTAAGGCCTTGTAGGCCATGGCAAGGGGTTTATATTCTATCCTGAGTATGATGGGAAGCCATTGAAGGGCTGTGACGGGAGGACAATGTGGTCTCATATATCCTTCAGAAAGGTCATCCTGGCTCCTGTGAAGCAATAGACTGAAGAGGGACAAGAGCAGGTGCAGAAGACCAAGGAAGTGATGCAGTGATTCAAGCTGGAAATGATGCTGGCCTAGACTAGGGTTATAGCGGTGGAGACAGTGAGAGATTGTTGGAGTCAGGATGTATGTTGGAGGCAGAGCTGACAGACTTGCTGACAGGTGAGCTGTGAGGCACGAGAAAACTCTGGATAACTCCGAAGATTTTGGCCTTAGCTGTTAGATGAGTACTGGTGGTGTTGACTGAGGTGGGGTGGGCATGAGGGCCGGGGGTGTGGGTCTGTGTGTGGCGGCAGCAACTGTATCAGTTTCCTTTTGCTGCTGTAACAGATCACTGCACGTTCAGTGGCTTGAGACAACACAAATGTATCCTCCTGCAATTCTGAAGATAAGTCTGAAATCAGTGTCACTGGGCTCAAGGGAAGGGGTCAGCAGGGCTGGTTTTCTTCTGGTGACTTTGAGGGAGAATCTATTTCCTTGCTTTTTTGGCTTCTAGAAGTTGCCTATGTTCCTTGCCACTTGCTTGCATCACTCTGCCCTTTTCTTCTGATGTCACATCTCCTACTCCTCTCTGGTCCCTGAGTCTCCCTCTGCCTTTCTCTTATGAGAACACTTGTGGTTACATTGGGTCCACCTGAATAATCCATGATACTCTACCTGTAACAAGATCCTAAGATTAGTCACATCTTCAAAGTCCCCTTTACCATAGAAGGTTACATAAACAGGGATTAGGACCTGGGTGTCTTGAGGGACAATTATTCAGCCTGTCATAGTCATTAATAGTTATATTTTGGTTATGGTAAATTTAAGACACCTGATAGAAATCTCAATAGAAGATCCAGGTAGGCAGTTGGATACATGAGTCTGAAGCTTAGGTAGAGGTCTTGCCTGGTGATGGAGGTCATCAGTGAATAGGTGGAATCTGAAGCCTTAGGAGGGGCCCAGATCTCCTGGGAGAAGAGGTAGACAGATGAGAAAAGAGGGCCCATGACAGAGCCCTGAGGCTTCTGATAATATAGAGGTTTGGTGGAGGTTTAGTGGAGGCAGAGCCAGGAAAGGAGGCTCTGAAGGAACAATAATGGTGTAGCAGCAAGACCAGCAAGTGTGGAGACCCAGAAGTCTAGAGGAGGACATGTTCCATGAAAGAGAGTGTGGAGACTCCTTGAAAGGCTGAAGCAAGGTCAGCTCAAGTGAAAGGAGGATGAGGAGGACATTAGCTTGGAGGCCACAGAGGGGATACCAGGATAGATGCGATAGTGGGAAAACCAGGCAGTTCTCATCCAGGAAGTCATCACCCATACGGTGAGGGTGGTCTGGGAGGCTGGGCCCTCGGTGAGTGAGATGGCTGGGGATGAGGCAGGGTGGGATTTGCCTGCAGCACTGTAAATCTAGGGGTGGCTGGTCTGGCCCCTGCGGGGAAGAGCTGACTCACAGGAGCAATGAGCCACTCCAGCCAACTCCACGTCAAGCAGAGACTGGATGGGAACATCGCAAAGCCTCTTCAACCTCCAACACACTGTGATTCTAGGAGACAAGACAGCCACCCACTGTTACTCTTTCCTCCGGGACTCCAACAGCTCCTGAAACTGTACTTTGTGCAACAGGTCTTCATGGGTTCATTGAAGGAGAGACCGTCTCCCTGTAGCTCAGTTGTTCCTAATCCTTTGGATCAAGTACGCCTTTGAGGATCTGATGAAAGCTAAGGACCATATTTCTGGGGGGAAAAACCCAGACGCATGAACTGTCCTTATGATTTTAGGGGGTTCATAAATCTCCTTTTGACCACCTGTGGACCCCTTGATCTCCTGCCTGGTTCTGGACAAGGAGACTTCCTCTCTGCCCGCTTTCTCACCCTCTCCCAGTGTGCCAACTCTCATCACTTCCTTCAACCTTTTGAATACACGCCTATGCACTCTTGGCACTGCACTGTTCACTTGTTCATCTCACTAGACTTGTTTGAACACTGCTATGCTCTTTCCCCTAGATCGTAAGCCCCTCGAGGACAGGAGTCAGTTATGGTTGAGGCTTGGGCAGCTAATATGGTATTGGGAGCTTCATGAAGCCTTGGTGATGATGGAGGACACTGCGGCCTCTGGGAGGGGGAATCAGGATTTTCTGAAGCCCCAAACTCACTCTTTCCAATAAGTCACTACACTTGATTCTTAATTAGCTTCTCGATCAGACAATTTTACCCTGATTGAAGAGGGTGGCTTAAATTTTTGGTCTGAATGCTACCTCCTAATTATCTGTCTAGTGTTCAGGAAGTAATTAAACTATCTTAATGGCTAGGTGGCTGAAGGGAAGGAGGGTGCACCTGTTTTTATAGATAATGCTTGCCTGGCAAAAGTTGGAAAAGCACAAACTATTGCTTTCACATCCACTCCCTAGCCCTCCCTCTGCTTCCTGCTCTACAAATTACTTATTGATTCCTTGAGCAGCAGAATTTTTTTAATGAGGGAAGATGGGTGGGGCTCATCTGGTAGGGACATATCAAGTGAGCAAAGTTGAAGAGACGGGAGAGAAAGAAGATGAATGGGAAAATGGATAGAGACAAAGAGAGACTAAAATTAGAATAGGAGGAAAGAAGGCTATGGGTGCATGGAGGCAGAGAAGTAGTAGGAAAACAAAATGGAAATTAGAATGCATGGCAATTTCAGAAACTCAGTATGATTTGATTGATTCCCTTTGTGGGGTTTTCTATTTAAATTCTCTGGTAATTACTTAACAAAGTGCTCAACCCTGGGCTGTATCTCAGATACAGTTTTAGAAGAATTGCTGCCTTTATCCTTCTAACGTCCTTCCATCTTTTGGGGATCCTCTTACTGCAGGCTCCATAGGATGTCAGAACCCTTTGTTTGTCATCATATCTCTCCCCCAGCCTCCAGCTGAAATAGCCCTTTGTTCGGCCCGTGAGGATGGGAGGGAAGGTGGCCATTGTGAGTAGGTGGTCCTGCCTGCGCGGCTCCCCTACCCCTGTGGTGTTGTCAGGGAGTTCTCCCTGACGTGGCATCCCAATTCTCCTCTGCTGAATTTTGGCCATTGGTTCTTTCTGTGTCCAGAGCAGTGAGACACAATTTAATTCTGTTTAGTTAGCATTTCCTGAGTACCTACTATGTGCTTCTATGAGCACCTGTGATGGAACAAAAAACGGATTCCCATGATGTACAGAGTTAGCAGGCCAAGGCTGACTGAGAAGTATGCAGAGAAGAGCTCTGGTCCCCTCAGCGACATCAAATCCTTCTTCTCACCCTCACCTCTTCTCCTACTAATATCCTAGTTTAAGGTTGCAGACATGTGGCATGAAGGTTGCAGACAACTAACTCGACAATAGTGTTTCTCAAACCAGGGAGTTTATGAAAACACAGATTCCTGGGCACCAGTCCCAGACAATGTGACTCAGTAGGTCTAGAATTAGGACTAAGCATTTGCATTTCTAACATGCTCTCAGGTAATGCTGATACTCAAGTGTGTACGGACCACACTTCAACAGCAGTGCCTAGATCATGGTCCTTATCCAGACCTACTGCCTCACGGAAGGGTCTGAATTTTGGTCAAAGAGCTATAAATAATTTAAAAAAATACTTTATTTCCAGATGTGACAGACATGACAAGCTAAGGCAACAGAAGAAATGGATACTTCCTCTCCTAGATGCGAAGACTTTTGGGCCCCACAATTGAGAGTTGACTCACCAACGAACATGTATTGAACATTAAAATTCCCGGCCCCTTACTAGCCTTGTGGTTTGAGGTAAATTAATTTCTCTTTCTGAGCCTCAGTTTTCTCATCAGGAAGTGGGGGCTGCCAACCCCTTGCTTATAGGGTTGTCATGAGATTAAATGAAGTCATGAATCCCGCGTGCCGACACCTGCGCTGTGCCGAGCACACATTTACACTCAATGCCACAGGACACTGATTGTTTGGGCGAAATTACAGGGCAGAAAAAACCCACTCACATCTGCCCCTCCTCCTCCTCCTTTATTGCCAACCCTGTTCCCAGCCACAAGCACCTGTTCTTCTGTCTCCTAACTGTCCTTCCCAGTCCTCAGTATGAGTCATTGTTTATAGATGAATAACATGCTAGACCTGAGAGGAGCTCTGGAAACCAGCTGATTCTACACGTGTCCTAAATATCCTCGCTCTGCTATAATTGAGAGGTCCATTCCTGGAAGTGTGTTTGTGAAGCTGTGCCCCAAGAGACTGCACATTTTTTTCTGTGGTTTTTTTTATGAGGCTTAGTGCTCTTGCTATCTGGATGGGTACTAACAGAACCGCATTTCTTAGCCACTCTGGGTGGTGATGGTGAAGGTCATGGTGGTGATGGTGAAGGTGATGAGAGTCAATATTTATTGAATGCTTACTATGTCCTATCACTAAAGGGCTTTGCAAATATGGTCAACTTGTCACATAAACGCAGTGAAGGAGGTGATATTATCTCCACTTCACAGAACAGGAAACTGAGCTCAGAGAGCCCTTCGCACTCAGGTGGAGCCAGGTGACTGACACTGAATGTGAGCGTGGGTCAAGTCAAGATAGAAGAAATGGGAGCTGAGGGGGAAAGTGTGTGTGTGTTTATGTGTGTGTGTACGCACACACGTGTGCAACCTTTATCCATGCTCTCTTTTATTTTCTATTACATGGAAATAAAAGATTCAGAAGCCTAGGAAACTGTGGGGGCACAAGATGCAAGGGTCTTGGTTCCCTGAATCACTGTGTGGAGGAGAACCTCCCACTGACAGGAACTTCTATTGGGTTAAAACACTGAATTGGGGGCTTACTTTTCTTTCTATCTGCTGGTATGGCTCTAACTAAAATACCTTAAATGCTAGCTTAGGGGCTACAGAGAAAAGCAGTTGCGGCTCAATGGCATGTTTCATGTGGTCCCCAAAATATATTGGCTGGTGTGAGCATCCACTTTATCTACCAGATTGCGGCTATTTCTAGCCACAAACCCATCGTCAACAGACAGACTTGCCATTTCTGAGTCTGTCCCAAAAATTGTGCTGCAGGCACTGAAGGCAGTTCCTAAGAGTGTTCCTAAAATATCTGAGCCCTGTCAGCACAACTGGAATAACTGAATTGCCTCCCAAGTGGTCTCCTTTGAGGGGGACAGTGCTTGCTTGGTGTGTCTGCTTCTAAATCAGTCATCTTCATCCTCTGAGCATCCATCAGCTCAGGTGTAGAGAAAGGTGACCATGCACAGGAAGTGGGGGTGGGGGGATGGAAGGGAGGTGCTTAAGGAAGGGGGTGGAGGGATATGAGTTAAGAGTTAATCCACAAAGTTGGATAACCACATGCAGGAAGCAGAGCACGGACTGACTGAGCATCATCTGGCCCACTTATGTGGCTGATGCTTATTGGTTGTTTGGCCTATCAATCCCCGCAGTCACAATCGCCAGCTTCTGTGAGTCATGACCTCTCACAATGGAAGTAATTCCAAAGTCCTGGAATGTCAGACCTGAAAGGACCTTGTAGGTTATCAGGTTCAACCCTCTCATTTTATAGATAAATCAACTGAGTTATAGAGAGAGGAAGTAACTTGCCCCAGGTCACAGAGGTAGTTGTTAGCTTATCTGGTCAACAGATCTAGGTCTTTCTTCTACTTTCTAGTCTCTTCTGTTGCACCAGGCTGTCTCCTCCATATTTTCAGTTTCCGAATCAGGGAATTAAGAGTTTGGACAGGTGGGGTCATTTCTACCCAGGAGGAGGAAGGGAAGGAAGGAAATACAAAACAAAATATATGTTTTGTTTTTGTTTGTTTGTTTGCTAACGTGAATTAAAATTAAGTTTGAAAAACAATGGTTTCACAGTCCTGATGCTCCAACCTCCTGCCCACTTGCTATAAACTGAGATTTGAATCCCTTTATCTCAGAGGACAGGTACCAGTTACCTCTAAATCATAGGAAAGTTACTCAGTAGACTGTACACAGAGGAAGTTTTAACAACAACAACAAAATTCTATAATTTCATCAATTACCCTATCCCACTGTTTTAAAGACTTCAAGCAATTTCAGAATCTCGCTCACTTTCCTTCACCTGACCTCATTCCACTCACAAGTGAAAAACAAACATGATGAGGATGAAGTCCTCATTTTTGCAGACTTGACTTCTTTGTGGCCAATCTCTTGGGTGTGTGGAGTGAAAAAAAAAATGTTTTTGGTGCCAGAGACCTTAATTAATTTGCTCTTGTTAAATCCTAATAACTTGACCCACTGGAGCAGAGAATGTCCCATTTGTTTCCTGGGAGGCTCTGTCAGCTTCTCTGCCGGGGAAGACAGCGTCATTAGAGATGAGGGAAGAGGAGGCAGGTGGAACGAGGACGTTCGATGTAATCAGATCTTCTCATTGAGGGGACACGGATGAGGGAGCCAAAACCTTCCAAAAGACGCACTGCTCCAAATAACTGCAGATTCTCAATTATGGGAGGACTCCAGGTCAGGCTCTCCAGGCTGTGGCTGGATTCAGGTTTTAACCATTTTGGCAAACCTTTATTCAGTGCCTACCTCGAGGGGAATCTATGCTGACCAAGTACCTCCTACCCTGATCACTGATATGTATAAGTGTCTGCTCCTTTACATGTGCCATCTTATTCAATCCTCTCAACAACCCTCTGAAGACAGTATTATTAGCCCACTTCACAGATGAGGAAACAAAAGAGAGAGAGGTTATGCAAATCATTTAAGGTCCCAAGGTTAGTAAGGAACTGAACAATATGCAGCCCCAGACAATTATGTAGCACTACTCCTGCCACTCCATAGACCCAGCACTCTGGGTTTTGTGGTTCAGTACCCCCTGCTGTTTTCTCATCTTCTGTCTCCTTCCATCCCTTAAGCGTTTAATGTTCCCCAGGTCTCTGTCCTCAGTCACCAACTCTCTGAATATTCCTCCTAAGTTGTCTATTCAAAATCCACAGCTTCAAACACCTCTTATTGTTGCCCTCCAAATCTGTCTTCAACTGCCTGCTTTCCTTACCTTCCCCGCTTCCCACCAGTTACCAGCCGTCGTCAGAAATGGTTTGATGCCCTCTACACCTTCCTCTATGTCACAGGAGGGGACCACCTGTGCAGTCAAAAAAGGCCTTTCCCTCTTTCTACTCCAGCAAAGAGACACCTTCCCGGCCCTGCATTCTCCTCTTTGCAGCCCATAATGTCCTCCACGTGTCTTGCCATCTCTTCCACTCAAACTCTTGACTTTTGACTTAGGAACTGCCTCTTGCCTCTCTGCCCGGATTTTCGGCTTAGGGTGGTCCTTTTTTCCCCTCTGCCTTTGCTGAAGACATAAGCTTTGATTCCCATTTGCTCCACCCCTTGCCCACCCCATTCTCATGCTCAGCGACGGCACCTGGTCCCCACTCAAGCCAGAGCCTCGCGGCTCCCACTTGCCTGAAGGCATTCAGACAGTCCTATCCAGTCCACATCCTATGTGCTTCTCAAGGTCATCCCATACACTTCTTCCCCACTGCCACTGTTTTACATCTCTTTACTTCTTGCTCAGACTATTACCAGCATTTTCCAGCTGGCCTCTCCCAACATCGAGTCTGTCCTGCTTACTCATCCTCCCCACGGTTGCCAGAGCTATCTCTTTAAAACATGCATCTGATAATACTTCTTCTCTGTATAAAATCTATCAATACCTCCCCATCACCAGCAGGGTAGTCTGAGCTGCTTAGTATATGATTTGTGATCTGTGAGATTTCGTTCTTGACAACCTCCGCATCCCCATGACCCACCTCTCCACCCTGGCTCTTCGCACCCAGCCATACAAACTTGCCCAAAGTTTTCTAAGCACATCTTGTTCTCTCATGCCTCTGTGTCTCTACACGTGCTCTGCCTGGAAAGTTCTTCTCCACTCTTCTGGTCAGATTTTGACATATCTTTTAAAACTAGCTCAAGGACAGGGTTCCTTCCCTTGGAAACCCTTCTTGGACACCTCCAAGGAAGAGTTAACTGCTCTCTGCTCTGTTCTACCTTCTTCTGTATCTTGTAAAAGCTCCTGCTGGGTTGTGATTTATTTGTAGACTGTAAGATCCTTGAAGGCAGGGACTGTGTCTCATTCATCTCTGCATTAATAGTCCCTAGTTTCAGGAACAAAACAAGACATCCCACAAATGCCACTGAATGAATGGATCTGACCATTCCAAGCCCACTCTGACTCAGTCATTTCCTGTGCTCACTCATTTCTATGTCTCAGCTCTTATTATTGGCATCAATAATTACCTGTCTGCCTCCCCGTGAAGGGTAAGATCCTTGAGAACAGACGACTCTCTTATTGGGAATGCCCTCTCAATAAATATTTCTGACCGAAACAACGGATCCCCTAATTTCATGTTAACCAGCAGATTTATCTCTCCATGTCCCAAGTGCCTTTCAACACAATGTCTCACAAGGAGACAAACCACCCAAATTTCTCAATTTCTTAACTTCTCAAGCCTCCCTCTTAGTTGGTGTCAGAATAGCACTGATCAAAAGGGAGGTACAACAATGGCTAACCTCCAAAACCTTGAATACAGGACAGGAGCAGCTGGGCCTCACTTAATTTCCTGTTGCTACCAGCCATTACTCTATGGGTCAAGGTATTACTGGACCAATTTGCCCTCAACCTGCCTCCCCATCCAAGCTCTGCATTTGCAATTTCACAGAGCAATCAGAGATGAAATAGGCAATAGAAAGGAATTGGAGCCAGAAGTTCATGGTCCAATCCTCAGCTCTGCCATTTGTTTCGTAATGTGACCTGGAGCCCAACAGCTTTAAGCCTCTCCTCACCTGTTACATATGGATAGTACTTACCCTGCTTATCTTTTAGGGGTGTTGGCCCCTTTCTCAGTTCCTCTCTGTCCTTGCAGGGGTTTGGTGGTTTGTTCTGTCTAGAGCAACTTACACTTGGCTTTCACAGTGGCATAGATTGGTCTTGGGAGTTAGGACTCTAAGCCAAGAGATGCTTAATCTGTAGAGGCAGCCTGTATCCCAGAATGTACAACCCTCTGATATGACCAAGTCCTGAGACATTGTCCACAACCTGGATGGGGCTGATGTGGCTTCATGAGCAGCAAGCTGACCACGTCCCAGACTCTGCATCCTCTTAGCTTCATGGCTCAGAGAATATCTGCTGAGCTGGTGTTGGCGCTCCGTGGACTTCCTCCTGCTGTGTCCCTCCCACTCTCACCAACTTTCCCTCAGCACGCCACTCTGATAGAAAAGGTACATGTATTTTTAAGGATTAATTAAAGCTATACATTATGTTTACTCAGATTTTTACCATCTGACACCATTTAACCGTCTTAGGGAATAGACATATTGTTGTTGGTGTCTGAAAAATAGAGAAATTTCAAAGAATTATTTTAACAAATGGTCTTATTCCTTTCTTACTCCACCTTTTGAGCTAACACAGGGCTAGACTCATTTTCCTTTCTCCCAAAGATGAACTTGTTATCCAGGTTCTCAGTGGCTCCATCTGTCCAAGGAGCTTGGGTCTGTGTATGTGGATTCTTTCAGTCAATATTTTCATTCACCCAACATTTCTTGAAAACACCCACCTCCCTCGTTTCCACTTTCACCCGCTCTCTGGTGAGGAGCCCTCTCTTCCTCTGCTCATTTTTTCACATCACCTTCTTCCACTCTCCCAGGACTTCTGGAAGGAAAATTTCTTCCCTTCCTTGGGGGTGAGCTAAGTGATTGAGTTTTTTTAAAATAAATTTTATTTATTTATGTATTTATTGGCTGTGTTGGGTCTTCCTTGCTGTGCGCGGGCTTCCTCTAGTTGAGGCAAGCGGGGGCTGCTCTTTGTTTCAGTGCGCGGGCTTCTCATTGCAGTGGCTTCTCTTGTTGCGGAGCATGGGCTCTAGGTGCACAGCCTTCAGTAGTCGTGGCACTCTGGCTCAGCAGTTGTGGCTCTCGGCCTCTAGAGCGCAGGCTCAGTAGTTGTGGTGCACGGGCTTAGTTGCTCCGCGGCATGTGGGATCTTCCCAGAGCAGGGCTCGAACCCATGTTCCGTGCATTGGCAGGCAGATTCTTAACCACTGTGCCACCAGGGACGTCTCTAAATGATTGAGTTTTAAAACTGGTGACTGCCTCCAAAGTCAATAGATGCCACCACGTGGCTCTCTGTGGTTTGCTTCTTTGTGCAGTAAGAGGACGACGTCATGCCTCCTCCCGGCTGGCCCAGCCTGGTCTCTGTCTCTGTTCTAGCTTCCCTGCCTCCCATTGGTTCAGTGAGTCAGGCCAGAAGTCCAGACTCGTGAATGGAGGTAGGAGGTGTAGGAGAGAAGTGACGGCACGCTCTCCTCCGGGAAGAACAGACTAGACCCTGGGTTGGCATTCTGGTTTGTTTCCCTGGAAAATCTGATGAAGGTAGAGTGTCAGCTGGGTTATAACATGGCCTCAGTTGGAGGTGACCCCTGATGGGTGGGTACTTTACCATGAATACTGCTGGGAGGCTGTAGCATTGGGCTTTCTGAGTCCAGTGACACTTGTGAATAAGTGTGACTTTTGCAGGGACCCTGGAAACTAGGCCAAGACGGACCCACTGTTGTGGATCTCATCTCCTTGTTTCTGAGCTATCATTTGGGGGTGAGAGGCTACCCCTGGAGTAGAATAGGGAGGGTGGCGAGGACGCGCCTGCAGACGTAAGCTGGACCTGCCTTGTGGAGGCTGTGGTTCCTGTCCTACATTCCTCTTAGTGAATCTGATGCCGAACATGCACTCTGGTAGTTCTGTGAGTCTGAATGTCTAGTTGAGCCTAAAAATAAAGAGACTCCACCTGATTCTCCCTTCCAGAAAGCCCTTAAAAAGCTATTTTTACACCCACTTGTGCAGTGCTGTGTGTTTCCCCCCAGCTGGCCAGAACACAGCAGAGAAGAAGTGACTGGTACTTGAACTTCACACTCAAAGCCACCATCATTACTGTTGGTCATCATCACACCATCAAAATCATCCTCACCACAACCACAACAAAAATCTGTGCATTCCAGCTCCTGCCTGTCACCTCCCACTTTCTTATCTAGATCACATACTACTCCCCTTTTAACTTCGTCTCCCAGTATTTTCTTCTATGGACAGCATCTCCTAGAAAACAACAACAACAACAACAAAACCCCTGAACTGAGGGCCCTACCCTGCTGCTTGAGTCAGCCTGAGACAAATGCTTCAGTCTCAGAGTTTCGCCATCTGAAAAATGGGAAGAATAATCATTGGCCCTTGGGACATGCTTTGAAACAGAAGTAGCACCAATTATAGTCAATAAAATAATCGAGCTGTCTAAACTTTTTAAAGGTGAGATAGTCTAAATATAAATATATCTGAGCACTTTTGGATGGCACCAAAAGCAGTTAGGGTCCCTATGCATTCGCCTCCGATCCGATGGCTGTCTCCAAGCAGTCACTGTCTGTCAGCGCAGAATGGATAGTTCCTGGTGTGGCTGTGCACCTGGGAAGTGAGGTTTTCCTGAAAGCTTAGAAGGAAGGAAAACAATATAAAACTCTCAGTATGTAGCTCACTCTGTTTCTCCCATAAATGGAGTGACTGAGTGCCACATGTATACAGGAAGAGAGAGAGAAATGGGCCGGAGGCAGGCGAGCAGATAGAGGAGCTGGGAAGAGACAGACAGGAGAGGCTCCTGCCAAGGAGCCCTACTCAGGAGAGACACCGTGAACACCATGAGAGACCAGAGCACCGGGCAGGCCAGAGTGGGGGTGCTGGGGGGCTCAGAGCCCCAGGGAGCAGGCCTGCAGGGAGAGCCCCTCCTGTAAGTGGGCCCACGTGCACCGTAAGTCCCAGGTGGCATCTGTAGGTATCTCATAAGTGACACTGCAGGATTCCTACTATCTGATGCAAGAGGATAATGGAAGGAACCACTGGACCACCAGTTGGGAGACCTTGTTCTAACCCCAGCTGAGCAATCTTGACAAGATCACTTCCCTTCCCCAGGCCCCCTTGTCTCAAAACAAGGGAGTTGTACTGGTCAATCACATGACCACTTCTCTTCTAAGTCCAGTTCTCTCAGTTTTCAAATCTATGGAGCCCTGACTGGGGGATGGTGTTTATGCTCCTCCCTCTCACCCACGCTGCCTCCAGGGGAGGAGCTTATTGGTGACATCATTGGCCTGTGGGCTGTGGGCAGAAGGGACAGTGTGTCAGTACTGAGTGGAAGCTTTGAGAAGCATTGCATGTTTCCACCCGTCCTCTTGTGCTCCTGCACTGGGCTAAAAGAATACACCCCAGTGGTTCCTGCTCCTTTAGCCTGGGCCCTAGCATGAGGAAAAGGGTCTGAACCCAAGGTACAGTCAGAAGCTAAGTTGAGCCAAGCAAGCCCAGGAGAACCAAACCATCTTGCAGACCCGTGAATGGGACATAAATGCTTGATGTGAGGCAGTGCAATTTTGGAGTTGTTTGTTACTGTAGCCAAAGCTGACTAATACACCATGTGACAGAAGAGCATGTCTCATAGACATGCACACCAGGGACCAATCAAAAGCCTGCCTGAAGGAGAATGAAGGGCAGCTGGAAGAGCTCCTACAGGAAGGCTTCCACTGCTTCCCCCTCCATGCCAGAGCCGCATACCTCCATATGGAGACACACCTGGTTTTTGGCATCAACAACTTGTGCCTCAGCAGGGGTAGGAAGGGAGTCTGGTGGGAGAGGAAACGAAATAAGAATACTTCAAAGTCAAATTCCTCCCCATTTACAGTCCTCTCTCTTCCACAAGCCCCCAAGCCTGGGCAGTCTATTTCTTTCACTGCCTAGGTGCTGTAATTAAAAGGCCCTTGAACTTGGGGTTGATGTACTGGCTTAGCCAGCAGGGAGAGGCATCAAGATGCTTAGACAAATTGACAAGTTCTAGCCTCACTGGTCTCTGGCTGCTGTAATCAGTATGCAATTCTCCAGGCCTCTCTGATTCCCAATATTAAAGGACCCCCAAAGAAGATGAACACCCTCTCGGCCCAGTTCTAGCTAATAGATTTTTTCTTGCCAAACAGAGAAGTGTAGCATATTTGATATAATACACAAACTGATGCCCAGAGAGGACAACTGTGGAACTCTGGTGCTCTGAGCGCTACAGCCTAGGAGATAACCTGAGAGATCCATGGTTGGAGTGTATGACCAGGACTTAAGCATGCTTCTTGCACTCAGAGAAAACCAAGACCATTCCCCCACCTCCTCAGTCACTTGGAGAAGGCTTCAGAGTTGACAGCCATAGCCATCTGTTGGGAAAATTAAAAAGTCCTCCACCAACCAACCTAACATAATGGGAGAGCAGGGAACATACATTTGGGAATGGTGTAAGGGAACAAGCAGGAACTACAGTGGTGGGTTTCCAAACTTTTTCCAAAACACTGAAGGCTTTAAAACAAAACCTTATCTGGAATGGACACATATGTAAACAGATGAAAGTACAGAAGCTCAGGGAGAAGCAGGGTGAAGATTCAGAGCCTGTCTGTCGGTACAGCATTTCATCCCCCACTCCTAAAAGTGGCTCCTGAAGTTGTGGGTGGAACTGCAGAACTATATACCCTTTGAAAACCACTAGACTAGAGAAATCTTGGGCATTAATAGGCTTAAAGAAAGCTGAAAAAAAAAAGGGGGAGCAGGTATCATCATGGCTGTTTCTGGGCATTTTGCTGTGAAGAGAATGGAATTAAATGTACAGGCATCCTTTGTCATGACTTGACAGCTGTGGTGCACACAACAGATAAGAGGCTTTCGACAACTTGCTTGAGGCAGGTGGACTGACCAACCTACCTTTCACAAGTATCCTTAGAGGCAAGCCTCCTTATTTTCATCTTCAACTGGGCAGGGCAGGTGTGCTTGGGAAAGATTTAGATCTTTCTCCTTTGCTCTGCCTCCTCCTACTCCCTACTCACCCCTCAAATCTAAGCTGCTGGTCCCTCCTGCACTCACAGTTCTCAAGCCTGGTTCCATCTGTGCTTTGACCTTCAAGAGGGAGGGACCCTGAGGGATATGTCTAGTTCACCAGCATGAGGCGCCCCCCTTCCCACAGAGACAAGCTCCGAGACCCACCTATGCATACCACGTCCATGAATCCATACATCCCGTAGCAGATCTGGAAGAGGAGGTCTTGGCGCTGCCATTTTGCTGAGGGGCTGAAGGTCGACCAGATGAGCCAAGAGATACTGGCGATGAGGAAGAGGGAACCCAGGATGGCAGCTGCAATCTGCACCTTCTCAATGACTGTCAGGGAGATGGCCTGCCACTGCGGAGAAGAGAACGGCCGGTTAGTGGTTGCCTGGATGCCCTCACCCCACGTCCATGTCCATCCCATTCCACCCCTCCTCCTTCTGCCACCCCAGCCTCTCCTCTCTGGATTTAAACCAGGGCTTTGCATGCTTTTGATGGGAAGGAAACCTGTATCACACCAAATGATCAGAAGTCATTACAGGGAGGGGTTTCTGGGCAGGCATGGCTGGGAAGGAAGGAAGGCCTTTGTCGATGATTATGATACAGACAGAAAAATGTGAAGGAAAAAGTGGAAATACAGAGTGTGGGTGGTATTCCAGGTCCCCAGAATATTCTTTTCTGAGCAACGCTTTATTTTCTCACTAATAGGTGCTGAGAGACCACAGGCATTTTTTGTTTGTTTGTTTGTTTGCTTGTTTTCTACAACACCTGGTACACCATTTAATATGCATGCTAGAGAGTCCCCATTTAACAAAGACAAAAAGAGGCCACAGGATGTGGGGGAGAGATAAGAAAAACAGTATAATTTACTGACTGTATATGAACACTGGGATTTCAGTTTTTAACAGAAAAACACTATGCTAATAGCAGTATTGATGGATGAGTTGAAGGCTAGGTTGTGGGTGGTTTTCTACTCTGAAATTCTATGAGTCTGTGACTGGTCCAGGTAGCACAGGCCTAGAGGAGCCATGAGTTGGATTTTAGTTTGGAATTCATTCACACTCTTGCTCAGCAAATATGTACTGGGTATTCTCTGTGTGCCAGGCACCCTGCTAGGTGCTGAAGGTAAAGCAGTAAGCAAAACCAGAGAAGACTTCTGCCTTCATGGGGCTTTTCATCTAGGGAGCGCAGACAACCAAATGATTATTTACAACTGCAATCCAACAGGAGTAAGAAAGGGAGGTACATGGCATGTGTGAGCCTACGATAGAGGATTTCACTTCCCAGAGGAAGCCATGAGTTGATTGGGAGTTTACTAGGCAAAGAGAGGAGGGAAGTGTGCTCCAGCAGAGGGAAGAGCATGTACAAAGGCCCTGTGACAGAAGAAAGCATGGTGATCACGAAAACCTGGAAGAAGACCAGAGTGGGTGGAGCAGAGAGTGTAGGGGTGAAATGACTGTGAAAGTTAGAAGGGAAAACCACATGCGAGCTTGAAGGACATGCACAGATTTTTGACTTTATCGTAAGACTAAACATGATGCTCTCGAACGGTTTTAAGCAGGGAAGTGACAGGATCAGGTTTGGAAAAGTGGAGGGAAGGCTATCCCCTGATTGTAGCACTTTGCATAATGCCCTGCAGAAGAGCACCCCCAGAAGGCATTTCAGAAGGCATTTCAGAACGCACATCTGAACTCCCGAGGAAAGGCAGACAACCTTCCTTCTGCCAATAGGGAGCCCTCCCTGCAATGTTAAATGGCCTGGACAGACGCACTGATTCTGGCTCCAGCCAGGACTGACCAGTGGCCCCTAAGGAACTGTAACTATTGGAAAACATTTTGCTTGCTAGTCTAGATGGAGGACATCAGCCTTTGCACTTAATTATACAGACCGCATCCCATTACAGGTAATTGGGCCTTTACATTTTCCACTGCTTCCCCCAGCCTAGGGTTACACATAAGAAAGGAATTTTCCAGAAGATGGCCTGATCCGACAGACTCCTCTCATAGACCAAATGCTTTTTCCAGAGACTGCTTCACTGTCTGTGAAGAGGGCTCCTGACTGAGCCTTTTGTTTCCACCACTGTGACATCAATACCTTCCCCTTCTCCTGCTCCAGACTTCAAAAACCCCAAATGGAGAGGCACAGGAAGCTCTCCTTCATCCCTACAGCCCCTTCCTACCAGCCCCTAAGGCCCCTGGGGAAACCAAACAGCGCCCCTAGCTACAATCTGAAGCAGGAAGAAGAAAGAACAGGATGGGGTGATATGCACAAGGCTCCCCTCCTCTCTGCCCCAGGGGAGGCTCCACAAGCGGTGTGGGGAGCAGAGCTGAAAGGAGAAAGCAGAGGACAGGAGAGCTCTGCAGTCTGCCAGGGAGGCTGGGAAGGAGAGAAGGGGTCCAGAGGCACCAGGCTCTGCCACTGCCAGACCCCCAGAGCTTCGTCCCCAACAAGATCCTGATCGCAGTGTCCTGAGACGTCTCCGTGCCCTGCTGTGCAGCAACTGGAGAGACAAAGGGAAAAGAGCATGAAGACGGGATGATTCCTTCCTTATAACAGGAAGGGGCAGTGAGCAAGGGCCAGGCCACCCAGTCCTAGCCCAGCTCTGCTCCAACGTGTGGACTCTGACCTAGGAAAAGTCAAGAAATCATTAAGACTTCCAAAACGTGGAGATAATTGGTCCTTCCTGCTTCCTACAGTATTGTGAGGGTTAAGTGAAACTAATCAGTGCTCCAAAGGGTATGCGCTGCCGTCATTTCTGTTCTTCATTATGTTTCAGCAGAAGTACAGCTATGCCTGTCAAGGTGGCGATAGTCATAAGTGTACTTAGCAAACTCTGTGCTGGGCACTGTAGGGTAGAGGTTAAAGGCCAGACTCAGGAGTCGGACCCCTTGGGTGATCTTGGGCAAACTGCTGACCCCTCTGGGCCTCCACTGTCTCATCTGCAAATTGGGAATAGTAATAGTACCCATGGCATTGGGCTGTTTTCAGTGTTAAATGACATAATATACTTGAATACTTAGAACAGTGACTGGCCCCCACTAAGCACTAACTACAAGTTCATTAATATAATTGCAGCGCAGGTGTAACAGAGAGGCTGAGAAGCAGCCATGGGGCCTGGAGATGACAGGGCTACCTTGACATGCCTCCTTTCTCGAGGGCTCATCCTGGAAACAGGGCTTGCAGAGGGTCACTGAGCTAACGTGCTGTCGTGCCCGCTGTTTCTCACAACGTTTACAGGGAGTGAACCAAGAGGTGAGAGATCCGAGACTTGGAAGAAACCTTCCCACTCTGACAGCAGAGGCAGCCCCGGCACCCCATCCATTGCTCTGCTTGCTCACAGTAGGGCCTGCCTGCTCCATCCTGTACCGCAGATGGTCCAGCTGGCCTGGGAAAGCAGAAGTTGCCCCACCGTGGCTGAGCATGCAGCCGTCTCACACTTGGCTGAACCTGAGCCCTGGACACGCAACCGGGACAATTTGGGTCACAACCACACAACACTGCTGCTAGTTCAGACTACTTCCTTCTTCTGGTACTCTCTGGAAAAGTGAAATGGTATTTACTGGGCACACATCATTGAATGCAATGCGGTCCACTCACAATCCAGAAGTAACAGAATCAGAGAGTCTCCAGTGACTAGAAACTCACAGTTAAAGACATGGTAGTAACTTAAGAATAAAGCAATAGATCAAATTTGTCAATACTGTCATTTGCTTACTGTACTTATGAGATTAGAATAACCTTTTCTTTTCTTTACCCCCAGAAAAAAGTTATCCCTAAGTTGTTTTTCATTTTTTTGTGTCAAAGGCTGATGCCAGATTAGGGGCCAAGGGCAGAGCCAAGGGGGCACTTGGGGGTGGGCTTGTGGGTTTGGACTCCGACCCTTTTCCAAGGCTTGAATCAGCTGAGAAGGAAGGAAAGAGTTAACGCACCCCAGGGCATGGAATCAGCTGTCTCATCACATTGCTATTTTAAGACATTTCAAGATTTTGAGATGAATGGCTAAAGGTGGAACCAGTGCAGAGAGAGGCACTTATTCTGACCCCTTGGTACACCATCAGGATGGCCGAGGTGCCTGGGGGTTCTAAAGCCTCCTTCCAGAAATAAGCCCCCTGCTGACCCACATGCATACACACTGCAACTGCAGGTGTTTCCAACTGCTCTTCATGCAAAAGTCCCACCCCATCATCACCCCAAGCCACTCGCCCTCCTGGAGCTGCAGGACTGACTCTCTCCCAGCCCCTCGGAGAGGAGGAGAGAACACGCTGCTGGAGTTGGCATCCTCACTAGTGTGCTGGTTAGTTGATTACGTGGCAGCGTAACTGGCTGACCATGCATATGTGGAGGTATTTCCAGAAGCAAAGCGCTCTCTCGCTGTATGTGCCTCGCAGGGGGAGCTGTGTGATTTGGAGGGCCTACGAGGTCCTGCAGGGCCTGCCAGCTCCTCTGGGGATGATGGATGTGTCAGGGCAGGGCGGGAGGGGTCGGGGAGGACGGTGAGGGCGCCCTCCGTTCTGACAGGTCCAGCCCTGTGTAACTCTGTTTCACAGACCCCACCTGAGCTCTGGCCCTCCTGCCCTTGCCCTTCACAGAGGACTCTTCATAGTCTCTCCCTTTTCTTTCTTCATTCCTGCCCCGTCTTCTCTTTTCCTCTGCTTCCCTTTCCTGCCTCTTCTCCGTTTTCCTCTAGTCCCTTGTCACAAGAAGTGTGGTCTGTGGACCAGCAGTGGCAGAAGCACTCGAGAGCTTGTTAGAAATGCCCCACCCCACACTCCTGAATCACTGTGTTTTGACAAGATTCCGGGTGATTTACATACACATTCACGTTTGGGAAGTGCCGCTGAATCTCCTCTCCTTATTTCTTCTTTTGCGTCCTTAGCTTTATCACTGTCTTTCCCCTCACCCTCCCACCCTGTCTTTTTCCCCTCCTGCACTCTTCCGTGCTCCGGTGTTTCTTGTTTTTCCCTCCCTCCCTCCCCTCTTTTCTACCTATTCCTTTTCCTTATCTTTCATTCATCCATCCATCCATTCATTCATCCATTAGCCCACTCACTCTCTCTTCCGTCTGACTCTCCACATTTCTTTCCTTCCATATCTGTTTCACTCTCTTGGCCCCACCCCTTTCTCCTCTTCTGGCTGAGGCTTAAGAGAAAACACAAAAATTCTCTCATCCCCTCCTGTCCGCTTGCCCACCGCGGTCTTGTCCACGTGGGCCAACTCCTTCCTTTTCTCCAAAGCACCCAGACTCTAAGGTGAAATCACCTCCCTCCGCAAAGCAGAGGGTGTGGAAAACCCCGGGCCGGAGCCCTAGCGCCCCAGCCTGCAGCCCCGGGTTGTACCTGCAGAGGGTTCTTTGTGCTGATGGCGATGACGTGGTACTTGTAGTAGCACAGCTCGCAGCTCCAGCAGCCCCGCTCGCTGATCCACTTGATGAGGCAAGGCTGGTGCGTGCACTTGACCGAGCCATCGCAGCGGCACGGGCTCAGCAGCTCCCCCTGCAGGCAGAGAGGCGGAGGGTGGTGAGGCCCGAGCCCCGCAGTCTGGGGGTGGGGGGTGGGGGGTGGGGGTTTGGCTGCCTGGGAGCTGCTGTGCCCTCCACCCCTCCCCGTCTCTCCCTGCAGGCCAGACCGCAGGCTTAGTTGGGAGGCCCCAGACGCCACGGAGGAGGCCTGGGCTCCAGATCCCCAACTTCAGTGAATTCAACTAACAATTCTGAGCCCCAGCTCCTGCTCGGTCCTGCCCAAGTCCTAGGGTTTCTGTGGAAATGAGTTGGCGATTTCTATGGAAGCCCTCTGCCGTCCAAAGGGGGTGTCAACCTAGATAGGCTTCTCTTTAAAGGCTCAGCCAGTGGTCTCAAACTCGAATGCCCTCAGGCCAGCCAGACAGCACAAGTGACAGAAGCCAGCTGGTGGATTGGAGGGCTCAGACACAAGTTAAAGGGACAGTCACTATCAGCTGTAGATGTGAATCTAGGTGGCAATTTTTAACATAAAATCTCCCCATAGTCAAGTGTCAACAGTGAATCCAAGTTTTGGATATATATTGTGAGGATCGTTTTGCCTGAGTTTGGAGTTCTGGTCCTAAGGTTTTGCACGCTTCTGCAGGACAGACTGTAGAGACCCAGGTCCCCTCTGTGAAGCCTCTTGCCCCTGGCCCCAGAGTGACAAAACCATAGCAGGTAGGCCTGAATCCTGGGGACCCAGGAGGCTGGGCAGATGCCCTCTCTGAAGGCATGGGGCCCTCTGGGCATGTCACGTGGGCCGGGCTGGGAGTGACTGGGAAGCCCAGCCTGGGGCAGGCCTCAAGCAGGGAGGCAAAGATGGCGGCCAGACTTGAAGCCCCTTATGAGTGGACCACCGAGCTGGGCTCAGTCTCCAGAGCACACGACCATACATCACGCGACCATCACGGAAGCCTGCATCTGCTGCCTGCCGGGCCTGATGCTACCGCCCCAGGGTGCCTCCTTGAGCCTCCCTCCCCCACTCCTCTTCTCTCCTCTCCCCTCCCTTTCCCCTCTCTCCCGCTGTGTGTTCTTTTTCTCCCTCCTCGCTCAGGGTCTATCATTTCTGCTCGCTGACTTGTATCCACCTAAGGCCTTCATTTACCTTCTCGGGGACTTTAGCGGTGGGGTCCACCCAATCCCTTCTGACCTGTGGCTCCCCTTTCCTTACCTCCTATGCCCTCCCTCCCCCAACTCATCTATTTTGGGAAACTGCCTTCGGCCTCGCTCCTACTGAAGGACCCGGGAGCTGGCACGCACAGCCCCCTTTCCTAAGCCCCGCGCTGATGTGTTTAGGATATGGCCACTTAAACCAAGGCCCTGCTAGTTTGGGGCTTTCACTCTTCAGGAAACCACATCTTCTTCCCAACTTTGAATAAGCAGGCACAGGAGCTCCTGATATGTTACAGATCTTCATTTGTATATTTAATCATGCTTTTTGCTGTAGACTGTAGAATCTGTTGTTTCCTTCCAAGATGCCTAGAATCATCTTTCCCTTTCACTTAAACTTCTATCATTCAAAGACTAAACCTTGGCCTGGATGAGGTCTAGAGTGTCCTTTTACACTTGGTATGCCTGTCAAACTTCTTCTCTGTCTTCATGATGGTTCCAAAGCCACCTCCTGCAGGGAGTCATCCCTGATTTCTCCAGGTTGAGCGCAGTGCCTTGATCACTGAGCACCCTTGTCCGCACAACCATACGAGGCTCTCTGCACATGCCTGTCTACCTCCCAGGGGAGCCCTGGAAGGCAGGTATGGGGGGGGTGTCATTCATCTTTGCACCCCATTCCCCTATTGCCTGGCCTACTCCAAGTAGGCCCTCACAACCTTTGTGTTTGAGTAAGTAAAAACATAAGTCAGGCGTGTGCTCCAGTTTCCTTCCCATACCTGCTGTGAAAGCACTTCCCCGTGTGTCTCTGGGTCACTACACTGTGACCCCTCACAGCACCAATATGTATCTTATATCCATCTTTGCACCCTTAGCACCTAGAACAGTGCCTGAAACAACTAGACGCTCCATACAACTTTTTTTTTTGGTGGCAGTGCCACGCGGCATGTGGGATCTTATTTTCCCGACCAGGGATCGAACCCACACCCCCTGCAGTGGAAGCACAGAGTCTTAACCACTGGAGCGCCAGGGATGTCCCACGCTCCACCCAACTTTAACAGTTCAGGGCACACATAGCTGCTTGATGAATAAGAGGCTTTGCTCCTCGGGGACATGGCCAGCCTCTGGCTCCAGGTGGGCAGCCGTGGCTCCAGGGAGAGGAGTAGAACAGGCAGGAGATGCCCACATTGCCGGCGCTCACCACACCCATTGAGGCCCTTGGTATTGAGTAGCTGCTGTGTGGTTCCGAGAAAAAAATAGGAGGGGGAGGGAGGGTGGGGAGAGGTGTGAGGGAGGGGCAAAAGCCCTCATTATTCATGGCAGCATTTCCTAGGCTCATTAATTCTAACAGGATGAGCTGGCTTTGATTAATCGGGTTGTTAGGCAGGCATGTCAAGTTGCCAGTCAGGTAAGAGACATTACTTCCGGTCCCTGGCAACAGTGCCAGGCAACAGCAAAGGCTGTTCTCCTTGCCTTCCAGACGGCCATCACGAGACAGGGGAGGTAGAACCGCTGGCCAGGCATAACCGATAACGAGACCTGGGCTCTCCATCGTGGCTCTGGATGTGGCACCATCACTGGAGCCCCCGAGGTATCTGGAAAAGGAGGAAGCATGACCTGGCCTGGTTCCAGTGCCTAACCACAGGCCAAGAGGCCAAAGGTATGCAGTTTTCCCCGGAGCTCCTATTCCCCCACCCTTTTCCTTGGCACTGGACAATGCAAAAAGCAGAATAGGGACTTTCTTTGGGTGCCACAAATACTAGAAAGCGAGGACACCGAAGCTGTTAGAAAAGTTTAACTTTGATAAAGGAAATGATCCAGGATTTTAGAAAAAAAAATCTGCAAAGAAGCTATTTTAACCTTGGCATTCATGTAAGTTTTTTATTTTCTGATTTAGCATATTTTTATGTACATTGGGCAAGAGGTCCATAATCTCTTTTGTGTTTAGGACTTCTAAGAGGCCTGAACCTGAACACTGTACCATCTTTGACTGGTCCGCCTGTGCTTCTTCAAGAAAGGAGAAATAGAAATGAGCTAACAGCTAGACAGATTCAGGTTAGACTGAAGGAAGGTGTTCTTTGCAGTAAACTCTATGAAAAGCTGAAATGGTAGAACATGGAAATTGAGGTGGTAAACATCTCTTGACATACAGAGATTCCCTATTGAAGAGAAAGGTTAAATGACCAACTCAGGGTCACTCAGCCAGCCAGTGGCATGGCCAGAATGTCAAGCCAGGTCTTTCTGACATCAGACTCTGAGTTTCCCATCACACCTTGCTCGTCCGCCGCTTGCACTCGGGTCCCTGCTGTCTCTCCCGCGTCTGTGCCCATGGGTCTCTTCTGTGTCTCTCCCTCCCTGGTCCAGCCTCAGCCCTCCCACCAAGTGTCCCATAACTGCCAGCTTGGGACCTGTCTTCTCTCACCCACAGTGTGGCCCTTACTCATTCTTCAGTTGTTTCCCTCGGGATTTGGGGTGCTCCTGCATATGCCCTAGGGCTGGGCACGTCATAGTTGCACAATAAATGTGTGTTTACTGGCTGGATGGGCACAAGGCAGAGGACGGCCCCCTCTGGCCCAGCTCCTGAGGGTCCAGACTTTGGGCAGGAGAATTATCACAGTCTTGTCCGCAGTGCTCAGCTGACTCCACAGATCAAAGAGGCTCATTAAATGCAAAGGGCACCAGACACTTCCTCAATGATCTGCCCAGAGCTTTGGGGCCCAGAGACAACCCTGGGAATGACTAAGGCTAGAAAAATTGGATCTTCTCTAATCCCCTGGCCCCCATGGGACCCAGTGTAAGGGAGGGGTGAAAAGCACAGTTTTTGGAGACCAACTCCGTAGGTTTAAATGCCTCTTCAGTGCTTACTGGCTGTGTAAACTTGAGCAAGTCTCTTAACTTCTCTGAGGCTCTGCTTCTTCATCTTTCCATTACAGGCATCTCTTACCTCGTCAAAGTCTGGATGTAAGAATGGAATGAGATCATGCATTCAAAGTGCTAGACATAGAGCCTGGCCCAAGTAAGTCCTCTTGTGAAAATATTACAATTCTAACTCACCTTTCCATAAGAAATTTAATTTCATAGTTTTTTCTACTACACCTCTATTCTATGCTCCCACGATCAGATGGGTAAGATGGGAGCCATGCCTTAAGTAAAGGGTCAACTGAGCCTGGAGGGAGGTTGAGAAGAAACAAATGCCTAAGAGAGTCCACCCTGCTGAGATGGATAAGGGGTCGGAACACAGGTCCCCCAGCTTCTGGCCCAGGACTGTCTTCTGTGTTACCAGGGATCACTGAGAGTGTTGGGGGCCCCCATCCCTGGAAGGGCTGAACAGAAGGCTGCTCAGATGGGTTAAGTGGGGTCACGCTAGAGGCAGGACAAGGTGAGCCATAGCCCTTGGCTGTGGCTGAGCTGGTGGGGGGGGGAGGGACGAGGTTGGGTTCTCCTTCCTGCCAAATGACGCAGCAGGCTGCAGGCGCGAGACTCCAGTCACTTCTCCATTCACAGATTTCTCTCTGTTTATTTCTGCCATGCTTCAGTTTTTCTCACCTCTCAATCTGAAAGGATTTGCTTCTGGAGTCCTTAGGTTACCTAGTTGCCATGGCAGTGACAGGTAAACCAAAGACTTCCCCTTCCATCCACATGGGCACCAGGCATCCTTGCCACTGAGCAGAAAGAAAAAAATAGTCTAACAAAGCATAGACAGCCGCAGTCCTGCTGTAGTTTGCAGCTCTGGGTGATCAGAACAAAGGAGACAATAGACATACCAGCCTTGGGGTGCAGTTAGGGACATTTCCCTTTACTGAGACTAACATGGTGGCTAAGATTTTGGACTCTAACCCCAGACAGACTCAGGTCTATCCAGGCTCTTATAATCTGTGTAACCCTGGGCAAGTTGCTTAACCTCTCTGGGCCTCATTCAATCATTCCTTTATTCATCAAATATACATCTAGTGTGTTCCAAGTTCAGTTCCAGGTGACAGGGATACAGTAGTGAACGTTACTAACTAGAATTCTCTAGTCAAGAGAGACAGACATTAAAAAAAGATACACAAGTAAACCGTAAGTACCTGAGATGCCGTTATGTGCTATTGAGAAAAAAAAAGGCAGGGAACAGGAACGTGGAATACCAGGCAGGGGACAGGTTGAAATTCTAAAATTGGAGACATTTGAGTGAAGACTTGAGGATGATGAGGGAGCAAGTCATGCAGGTATATGGGACCTGAGCATTCTGGACAGAGGGAATGTCAAGTGCCAAGGCCCTGAGACAGAAGCATGCCTAGCAGGTTCTAGGGACACCAAAGAGGCTGGTGTCTGGGCTAGAGTGAATGGAAGGACGGAGATTAGGAGATGAGGTCAGAGACATAATGGGGATCAAGAATGGGGGGATAAACCAGACCAGGCTGGTGGGCTGTTTCAAGGATTTGGCATGTCTTGTGAATGGGACGGGAAATCGTGAGTGTGTTTTGAGCAGAGGAGAGTGACATGATCTGACCATGTTTGATGGGATCCCTCCAGCTGCTGTGTTGAAAGTAGACTAGAAGGAATAAGGGCCAAGTAGGGAGCCAGGAGGCTGTTGCAGTGATCCAGGTGAGCAGTGATGGTGTTTTGGACCAGTAGGGTAGCAGTAGAAGTTCTGAGAAATGGTTTCTGTGTATACTTTTGAAGATACAGATATTAAGATTTGCTGATGGATTGGGTGTGTTGGATAAGAGGAGAAAAGTCAAGGATGGTAAAGATCTGAGCCATGAGAGGGCTGGAGAGTTGTCTTCAATTGAGATGGGAAAGACTGAGGGAGGGCCAGCTTGGGAGCTCATTTGGGGATGTGTCAATTTTGAGATGCCTGTTAAATATCCAAATGGAGGCATCAAATAGAGACGGCAATATATATTAGCCTGGAGTTTCGGGGAGAGGTCCAGGCTCAAGATGTACGTTTGAGAGTCACTGGTGTGCAGATGGTGTTTAAAGCCACGAGCCCAGGAGTGAGCACAGGTGGGAAAAGGGAGGGATACCAGGACTGCTTCCTGGAGGATGCCAAGATGTCGGAGCTTAGGAGATGGGAGATGGGAAAGAACCAGAAGAGCTTGAGAAAGAAGATCAGTGGGCTGAGACAAGAACGTGATGTTCCAAAAGCCGACAAAGAAGATGAAGTCTTTCAAGAAAGAGGGAGTGATCAGCCCTGTCAAAAGCTGCTGATGGGTCCAGGTGGGTGAGAACTGAGGATTAGCCACAGATTTGGCAAGTTTTTTTTTTTCAATTTCTAACATCTTCTAGATGAAGCAAAGCCATGGACTGAGAGTGAAGGTGGGAGAGGAGGTATTGGAGGTCTGAGAATCCGTATAAAATACTCATGTGGGAGAGTTTAAGAGTGATTAGATTAAAAAAATAAAGTAGAATTGCTGGCAGCACCGAGGGTCCTCTCTATCAAAATACAACGGCTCATCTGTGAAACGGGGGGAGAGTACATTTGGCACCCTGCCTGGCACACGTTAAGGTCTCAGTGAGTGCTAGGCTAGTATGGAAAGGGTCATAATAGGGGTTATGGCTGAGCTCCTCGTCTCTAAGGCCACCTTCTCACCTGCTTCAAACACTGACCAGTGCCCTCCCTCCCACCCTCCCTCCTTTGAAGAAGATTCCCTTCTTAATAATCCTAATGTTATAAACATCTCACAGTTCTGAAAAAATACTTTTGTAGACGTTGTATCATCTACTACCTCAACAACTGGATGAGGCTGATAATGATTTCTCCTGCTTTACTATGTGATGATACCCACTCAGGATGTTACTTGCTCAGGAGAAAGCCAGGGTGAGGCTCTGAAGCCAGTTCCGTCCATCGGGCTGCCCACGCCCACAGCATCTCCACCCAACTCCAGTGTCACCTGCTTCCCATCTCTTCTTCCACCCCAGCAGCCTTTTCATCACCTCCTTACCTTTCCAGCCCTGACAAGAGAGATGGCCTTGCTGGACCCCTATTAACATAAACGCAAAGGCAGAAACACTTTTCCCCTTTGCCCCTCTCCTCCGAACCCAATTCCAGGCAGTGTTCATTGGGTATTAATTGATGTGGTGGTGGTGCTGGTGGTGGTGGTGGTGGGTTGGGACAGAAAGGTTTTAACTGCCCCTCTCACTCTCTCCTCACACTCCCACCCTTGGCAGCAGGGGAGACATTTTTTAAGTCCCAATTAAGAGACAGTGATTTTGGGGAGTTCCCTGGCTGTCCAGTGGTTAGGACTCTGCGCTCTCACTGCTGCGGATGCAGGTTCAATCCCTGGTTAGGGAACTAAGATCCTGCAAGCAGCGTGGCACGGCCAAATTTTAAAAAAAAAAAGGAGACAGAGATTTTTATAAGCATAGGAACACATTAAAGTTTTCTCTGAGATGTAGTCTGTATTAATAAGGAAAATTTCACTTGCCTCATAGATGCTCCACAGGGAAGACTCAGAGAACCTAAAGCCTTAAAATCAGAATTTCCCCTCCTGAGTGGAGTAGAACCTGTGTGTGTTGGAGTAGAAGGAATGAGCACAGGAATAGGAAAGTTCATTGAGATTGGGGAGGAGCACGAGGAGGGATGCCAAGGGAAGTAGAGACTCCTCAGTGTCCATCCTAGGTAGTCTCTATGAAGGAGAGTTGACAGGGAAACAAAGAACTCTTTGGTACTATATTCTGGGGCACCAGCTAGCAGGAAGGCTTATCAATAACACATTCTCCCAACTTTATGGGCACAACGAAACCGGTTCAAGGTATCGACCAACTATTTGTGCAGCCGTGATCTGGGTTGGGGGAACAGAGCTGGGAAGGAGGAGACAAAGGGGGACCACAGATGGGGCCAGTGAACTGAAGGAAAACCTAGAAGCTTCCAGTGTCTGCTTCCTGCAAGATGCCAGGCTGTGATTTCTTGATTCCACAGACCCGCCAGAGGTCACTGTATCCCAGAATTGGGATCAAGAAAGATGACCTATCATGAAGACCTTCTTACCAGTGAAGGTTGTGGTAGATAAATAGGAGGGGGTGTGGTTCCTGCCACCCAGGTGGATCATAAAGCAAGTGTCCCCTTCTCTCTGGGAGGCAGGCTGATTGGCATGATGACCTTCAAAGGTCCCCATGGTCCAGAATCCGTTATTACACACAGACAAGCCGTTCTGAATTCTTTGCATGTTGTGTCAAGCAGTGTACGGGAGGCAATTTGTTTTCTGGCTGGAGCCCTTCTGGCCACTCCTCCACAGCACTTTCCATGCTCCCTTTGCAGCCAGGCCCGGAGCTTCTCACTTCCCCTCTCAACACACCAAGGCCAAACCCTGGCTTTAGGAGACTAACAGTGTCTCAACACTGGTAGAGTAAATAGAGAACTGCTGCAAGATAATTCAATTGAAAAAAGAAAGAACTGTATTACTAAGCAGAAAAAAAAAAGATTTAGGGCCTTAATGAGCTCTAGTTGTCTACATTAAATTCAATTAACCACCTAATTATTTTTAGTTTTCTCATACCAGCAGCTTCCTTTCACAAACACCACACACACATAATCTGCCTCCCTCTTCATGGAAAAATTTCCAGCTTTCTTGTTCATCAGTTCAAAAAGCAGGTTACAGAAAGAGACATGGAAAACAAACACACAAGCTCAAACCAAACCCTCCAAACCATGTTTTTCTATTTTCATGATAATTATTTTATCCCTGCAGTGCTTTTCTCTCTATAATTTAACTGGTATAAGACAAATGTACCTATTCCCTCTAACTGCCTCTAAATTTACTCAACTGGTACTAGGAAGAAGAACTTAACCTCACAATAATTGAATTTAAATAACATCCAATTCCTTAAAGTCAAACATGATCTGCATAATAAACAAAGCAAGCTCCACAAGGGCCGGCGGGAAGAAAGGAGGTCGTATTTTGTGTGGATATTCACAATCATGTCTGTTTCTAATGCCCTCAGTCTGCCATAGACTGTCCGTGTGTCTTTCTGTACAATGTACCATCACCATCTCCACTGTTACCAAAGAGCTAAAATTAAAGGCTGATTTGCCCTCAGTCCTTCGCCTGACTTAATAGAAACACATAACTCGGATAAACCTGGCTGGCTGGAATTGGGCTCTTTGCCTACGGTAGTGGGCTGGGCCTGTTTCCAAGGGTCCAGGCCACCGGGCTGCAATTTTGGAGATTCCAGGTCACCGTGTTCTGTTTCTTTCCCACACGTCAGGCCAAGCCAAGGGCACAAGTCAGTGGCAAGGTGAGGGGTAATTACTCAGTCACCTCCTGGGGTCAGCCGTCCTTAGTCCCTGCACACGAGCAGAGGGATACCCAGCTTCCGCGGTGTGAAAACCTCACGTATTTTGAAGGGGTTGTGGTGAAATTAACTTTCAGTCATGGTACTTGATGTCTCATTCGATGTGTTTCTAGGATGCAGCAGAGGTTACAAGTGTAAACGAGCTATGATGACGTGTTATACTTCACAGATGTTCTGAATCATGGCCCTAGGCACTTAGAACCTTATATATGGCTGACTCGTACAAAGCAAAAAAGGTAGGGTCTTTCCTGGGTATCCTTCCCAGCTCTGCCATCCTCTAGCTGGTGACGTGGGTTTAAGCTATCTAAGCCTTGATTGCTTGGTTCTCAGAATTTCACATACATAAGAATCACCTGGAAATCTTACTAAGTGTTCAGATTCCCAGGCTTTACTGCAGAGATTCTGATTCCATGTAGACCCACTCTTCCTCTCTCGAAGCAAGGTTGGCTAAGACTCATTTGTGAAGCTCTGGACCAGACACTCTTTAGCAAACCTTCTGTCTCCTACATCACTCTAAGACTCAGATGAAAATAAAAGATGAAAATAAATACCAATAGCTAAAACTTACTGAGCACTTACTCTGTGCCAAGACCTATATGCAAGCTTTGACTGCTGGGCCCAAATCTTGGTTCTTCCACTTACTAGGTGAGGGACGTTGTGCAAGTTACCTACCCACTCAGCCCCAGTCCTGCCATCTGCATCTACACTGCTTTACAAACATGTCAGCCACTGTGGCTGCCTCTCTTACTAATTCACACTCACCCAATATGTGCCAGGGGCCAGATGTTGTTCTAAGCACTTGACATGCATGAGGTGGTAGAGCACGGCTGCTGGGGCCAGTGGACCCAGGCTGGCTGGTTTGCATCCTTGCTCTGCCGTTGCTTACCTGTGTGACCTTGGCAAGTTTGCTCAGAGGTGACGTGAGACCAAAGATACTTCTGGCTCCCCAGGGTGTCGTGAGGATTAAATGAGATAGTGCACAATGAGGGGTACTTAGAACCCTGCCTGACACGCAGTAAGAGCTCATCGTAGGTCACTGTGTGTTGTCACTCATGTGCCCTTCTCTCCTTCCTGAATCTCTTCACACCGTAACCAAAGGAGGGAGGCAGACAAGGCTGCTCTCTTGCCCTGTGGATGAGGGATCTCTGCAGTTTGTTGCCTTAACCAAGCACCTCAGTTTACCACCTTGTAAATGAAACCCATCCGTCTGAAGCCTGTGAGCACTTAAGCTGCCTGGGAGCCTGGATAACGAGTACAGGTAATAACAGTGTGATGAAGGCCAGGAGTCTCCAGGTGCTGCTAAGTGCCCTCTTATTGCAGGGAGAGAGAAGGACAAAACAGATACCCCAGCTCTCCATCTACCT
Organism: Hippopotamus amphibius kiboko; assembly: GCF_030028045.1. Classification (NCBI taxonomy): domain Eukaryota; kingdom Metazoa; phylum Chordata; class Mammalia; order Artiodactyla; family Hippopotamidae; genus Hippopotamus; species Hippopotamus amphibius. The sequence goes on along the minus strand of NC_080193.1, from coordinate 90,423,928 downwards.
GGATGTCTCAGTGTTTCTTAAGACCTGTCCCTCCTGGAGTCTTCTTCCCTCACTTGCGTGTGTTTCTACCTCCTGATATGGGATAAAGAAAAGGTCTTAAGCTGTGAGTGTTTGCAGCTACCACTTCTCTTTCAGATAAGGCCATGAACTTGTGTGTTCATGGCCCAAATGAGAGCTTTGCAATGCCCTTGGAAGTGCAGGGAAGGAGGGCAGAGCGGCTAATATGATCTCTGTAATAGAGAGCTTAGCAAGGAAAGGGAAGTATGAGGGGGAAACGGAGATTTTTGCTTTATAATTTCCTCTGCCTGCTTTTTAAAGAGGCTGCAGTAAACATTGAAATGCTTTTCAATTCTTTCTCTGTATAGGACTTATATTTCTCCTTCATGATGAACTTTGTTTCAGATTATATTCCATTCAGGCTGAAAAAACCTGAAACCCAGAGAGGGCAGTGGCCTTTCCTAGGGTGGTGGCTTGGGGCAACATTGAAACAGGAAAAAATGACAGACCCCTTCCTCTCTGGGTTCAGAGCTTCAGAGTCGGTCCCACATCACTGCAATATTGACGCCTCTCACGGTGTGATACCCACTCCAGAGTCTGCCGCAAGTTCAGCCCAGTTCTTTTCACACCTCTCAAGGAAGCATACTATTCCTGAAGTCTTGGCTCCTGTTCTCTGTCAGGATAAGCCTGCTAAGGAGAATTGGAATTACTATGGCGTGTGAATAGACGCCAGTCTGTTGACTCCAAGCTTCTGCTAAGTTGCTCCAAGTGGTTGTAGCTTCTGTCATCTTGGCAATTTTACTTTTTGTTTGAAAGAATTCTGTATCCCTTACTTCTGGAGCTGAGAAGGGGGGTGGTCTTCAAAGATCTTCCTCTCCAGCCTCCAACCTCTGGTCAGACTGCCTGTCAACACCATCCTTGACAGATGGGATGCTCCTGTTTGGGATAACACTGGGGAGGGGAACCCCAGAGTCTCCTGTGCTTACCAGTGCTGCCAGTTTTCCCTTTTAGACCCGTATGATGAAAACCAAAGCAGGGCAAGGCCAAAGCTCACAGAACAGCCCAAGCCTCTACACTAAAAGGTTGGGGGGGATATTTACAGACCGGCAGTGCTTCCCTCCAAAAAATGGCAACTGTAGCCCACAGCCTCCTTTTAGGGACCGTTCAGCAGCCTTGGTAGAGCTCTGGCTCTCCGGCACCTGCCGGGGAGACACACACGGTAGGACACACTTCCTCAAACCTATCCAGATGCTCAGCCTTCACCACGGTGTTTAGGTAGGCCTGCATTTCACTTAATTAGTGGGTTTTTATTTTATTTGCCTTTAACCTTTTTCAGGTGACAAGGTGGTGAAACAAGAAATCAAGGCTTGTTTCAAAACAATTGTTTTCCGGGATTTGGCAACCCATTCCATGTTCTCTCTCTGCTTAACCTTCATGATTGTTTAAAACTTCATTCATCTTATCCTCAGCAGTGGTCCAGCCACACTGAAAAATTCTATTTTTAAATCCTGTTCTCATGTCATGCATCATTTCGACCACTTTTTTTCTAGACCTTCACCAGCCTCTTAGGTTTTTAAGGCAAGTTTCCCTGCTATGTCCAAGACAGCCGAGGGTCCACATGTCTGGAGACTGGGAAAAAATATGCAGAGATTTATAATAAATCAAAAATATCCTTGTAACTATAGCCCCCTCCCCCCACTTGCACACGTAACTTCCCTCAAATCAGGAACATAATTTACAGCCAGTTTTTTTTTTTTTTTTAATTGGCTGCGTTGGGTTTTCATTGCTGCGCACAGCCTTTCTCTAGTTGCGTCACACAGGGGCCACTCTTTCTTGCAGTGGGCAGGCTTCTCAGTGCGGTGGGTTCTCTTGTTGCAGAGCACGGACTCTAGGCGTGCAGGCTTCAGTAGTTGTGGTACGCGGGCTCAGTTGTTGTGGCTCGAGGGCTCCAGACCGCAGGCTCAGTAGTTGTGGTGCATGGGTTTAGTTGCTCTGCGGCGTGTGGGGTCTTCCCAGGCCAGGGATCGAACCTGTGTCCCCTGCATTGGTGGGCAGATTCTCAACCATAGCGCCACAAGGGAGGCCATACAGCCAGTTTTAAACTAGTATTTTTTCACTTGCCCTATGTCATGAAAAATTTCTCATGGCGATCCATGATTTCGTGCATCACATCCATGATTATTTCCTTAGAAGACAGGTGTGGAACGGAATTACTAATTCAAAGGGCCTGAACATTGTTAAGGCTCTTAATGCACTCTGAAGTCCAAACTGGTCTTTAGGAAGATGATGCCAGTTTCCGTGCCTATTCTTCTTCATTCTAATGCTCTCCCAACTGAGCTATTTTGGCTCCACTACATCCATATTCTTTTTTCTAAAATTATATTTCAGTATATTTCTTTTTTTAATTTTTAATTGTTATTGGAGTATAATTGCTTTCCAGTATCGTGCTAGTTTCTGTTGTACAACAAAGTGAATCAGCTATATGTATACATATATCCCCATATCCCCTCCCTCTTAGGCCTCCCTCCCACTCTCCCTATCCCACCCCTTTAGGTCTTCACCGAGCATCGAGCTGATCTCCCTGTGCTCTGCAGCAGCTTCCCACTAGCCACCTATTTCACATTTTGACGTGTGTATATGTCAGTGCTGCTCTCTCACTGCACCCCAGCTTCCCCTCGTAGTGTGTCCGCACCTGCTGCTACTGACCCGCATTTAAGGTCTTGTCCTTTCTCCACGTTCTCATAAACAACTGTCAGTAGTGCCATGACTATGACCCTGAGAAGGAAGGCTCAGAAATGCAGGCAGTCTGTTCCTCTCTACCTTTCTTTCCATTGTAGGGAACGCAGTAGGTGGCTTCAGGATTGGGGCTGAGTCAGGAACTTGCAGCATTGCAGCCTAGGCAATCTTGGGGGAGAGTCTCAGTCATGAAAGAGAACCGGGGTTGGGGCACTCAGGCAGCTGGAGGCTGCAGAGTCTTAGCCTGGGTGCTGTGGGGTGTTCCTGCTCCAAGGAACTGGTGGATGATGGGATGACTCAGAGTGTTCTTGTCAGGAGTCTCAGCATAGCCCAGTCTCTGAGATGGCAAGCTACACGCCTAAGGCACCTGGGTCCAAAGGGTCCCACACTTAAGACCCTGAACCTGGATAATTGCCCACCGCTTCTGAGATTCCTACATATGAGAATGCCACACCCCTGTGTGACTGGGCAACTTTGTTGTTAAAAATGTATCATAATCTACCCTGTATTTTCCCTGCTACAATTTCAGCCTTTTCCTATCTTTTCATGACAAGTGGACGGTGCACATGCTTCTAGATCAAATACCTCTGACTCAGCCATTTATTAGCTGTGTCAGTTAGTTCAAGCTGCTAACTATGCTCCTGCATGTGTGCCCCAAAATTAATGGCTTAAAATATAACCATTTACTATTTTTCACAAGGCTGGAAGTTGGCCGAGTGGTCCTGCTGATCTGCTTTGGCTGGTCTTGACTGGGCTCGCTCGTGCGTCTTGGAGTTGGCTAGAGTCTGGCTGATCTAGGAGGGATGGTCCACCTCTGCTTATGTTTCTCATCATCCAGTAGGATTGCTCAGGCTTGCTCACGTGATGGGGGAAGGGTTCCTACCAACAAGAGGGGGCAAGCCCTGATGCACGAACACTTTTAAAGCCTCTGCTTACATCAAATTTACTAATGTTCCATTGGGCAAAGGAAGTTATCTGACTATTCCAGAGTCAGTGTGAGCAGGCATTACCAAAAGGAGCATAAAGATCTACACAGAAGCATAAAGATCTAGGGCCAGGGACTTCCCTGGTGGAACAGTGGTTAACCACCCGCCTACCAATGCAGGGGACACGGGTTCGAGCCCTGGTCCGGGAAAATCCCACATGCCGCAGAGCAACTAAGCCTGAGCACCACAACTACTGAGCCTACGCTCTAGAGCCCATGAGCCACAACTACTGAGCCCATGTGCCTAGAGCCCGTGCTCTGCAGCAAGAGAAGCTACCACACTGAGACACCCGTGCACCACAACAAAGAGCAGCCCCCTGCTCGCCACAACTAGAGAAAGCCCACATGCAGCAACGAAGATCCAATGCAGCCAAAAATAAATTAATTAATAAATTAATAAATAAATCTTTAAAAAAGAGAAAAGATCTAGGGTCATTTGTATAATCAATTTATCACATTAGCTCTGTGACTTTGGACAATTGTCTTAATCTCTCTGAGCTTAGTTCCATCATCTGTAAAAATGCAGTTTTTGTAGGATTCCATGCTATAATAAATGTAAAATGTCTGGCGTACAGTAAACTTCCCATACGAATTAATTTCCCTGTCCTCTTCCACCATTTGGACTTTCTCTTTTTTTTTTTCTTAAATGCATTATTCTTATGTATTACCTTCCACATAATAACTCAAAGCTTCAACATAATAACACTAAACATTACACCTGTGGCTTCTGTTGAATCCCCAACTCCTAGCCTGTGCCTGAGAGAGTAGGCTCTCAATTCATTCTGGTGATTTGGAATTTGGGTACTAAGAGAACCAAGGAGTCTTCCCCCCTCTCTTTATTCCTGGGGCTCTGAAGTTGAGAGATGATCTCTGGCTCTCTGATCCAGCTCCACTCCCAAGAGTGAACTAGAAAGGGTTAACACGTTTGCATTAACTGTTGACTCTGAATAGAGGCAACAGGATGGAGAACCTCCATTTCCTAATTTAAAGGTGGCCTTGAGGGTAGGATAAGCATCCTGGCCTCCCCTTAGCTAATCAGGCTCCAGAAGAGACATTAATTGCAGCCAGTCCTCCCTGCTGGGGAGACCCAAAGCTGCCAGCTCCCTTGCTGGGAATGGAATAGAATTTTAATTGGCTGTGAAAGCATCATGGCAGGAGGTGCACAAAAGAGATGGTCCTCTCCCCCAAAAGCAGGTGAGAGAAGCTTCAAAGGAAAGGCCCCGAGGAGGCGCATGGCAGCAAAGACCCACCACATTCAGGGGCCATCCTGGCTGCAGCACCACTGCTCCAGTTCCAGGGCTGGACTCCAGCCAGGGTCAAGGACTCTCTCGCACTGTGCACCTGGGGTGGTCAACACAGGAGCATCAAGCCTGCAAACCTTCTCATCTCTGTGCTTCCCCTGACATTCATGAGAGAAACACTACATGGTTACTATCACTTGTATAACCAAGAAAACCAGTATCACCCGCCTCAGAGAGCCCTCCAAATATAGGCGTATCCCCCCAGTGTGAGCGTGTGTGTGTCCATTTGTCCATTCACGTGGTCCGAAGCAATGGCCCAGCATTCCTGTACTGCTGTTTCAAAGCAATGTTAATATTTTCTCACTTAAATAAATTAACGTGATAACGTTGTGGAGGACATGTTCTGGTGGCAGTGTGTGTGCTCTCTCTGCCATGTCGATTCCTAGAACACACACACGGGGTGACGTGTAGGTCAGTGGATGTGACTCTGAAAGACAAAACCGTGTGAGTTCGTTAATATAAATGCCCAATGATGCATGATGTGGTTTGAGGGGACTGTTGGCCAAGTTGTTTAGCCTCCCTGTACCTTGCTTTCCTCACCACTAAAATAAGGGCAATAGCAGTACTTATCTAATAGGACTGTTGGAAAGAATAATCAGATTTAAAAGCTTAGAATAATGCAGAGACTCAATAAATGTGTTTTCATGGTTACTTTTAGTTGAAGAGGGAGTGGAGCTGGTCATTGACCCACCCGTGCTCTGTTGACCTGATGGTATAATGAACTTGTTGGCGAAAAGCAACAGAAAAACAAAAAATACACAAGCGAAATCAATGCTTTCAGAAAACTATTTTGTGAGATAAAACTTGGTAGAAATTCAGAATTTTCAAGGAAACTGTGCTACATCAATACTTTAAAACGTAAAGTAATAAAACATCGTCTATAACTACTAAACAGTTTTATTGTGTTTTGATTCTTATTATCAAATTTTTATTGAAAGTGTATCACAAATTCAGTTACGGGAGGAGAGATGCATTGAAGGAGACTGTTGAAAATGGAATTTTGTAATTTACAAAGATATGAGGACAAGCTGCTAATTTTTAACCAACACACACACATACACACCTCAGTTTCTACTCTCACTGCCTTCTCCCCCTATTCATACCTCCTGTCTCTTCATTGGGGAATAAGACATCTTTCTGGTTTAAGCTCAGAACATAGAATGAACGAAGTGACTAATACACAGCATCCTTTCTGAAATGGTGAGAACATCATCTCTTTAAAAAGCAGATGAAAATCCTTGACCTTTGGGAAAAAGAGCCTGAAGAAGATGAAATTGATGCATGATTTTAGAAGAGAGAACAGGGTATTGGAAACAGCATTTTCTCCCACCAAAGCTGGTCCCCAGATCACAACTGGGTGTCCAGGCTCCTACGCTTAATCTCTTCCAACTTGGACCATTTATGTTTGGGAAATTAGCAGGACAGCCACTTAAAGAAGTAATTGGTTGCCCAAACCAGCTCACCCCTTCAAGGGATGATTTTCCTTACTTTTCTCGTGTCTGGAATACATTGGCTGGGTCCCTGTAGACAGAGCCACTTCTTTTTCCGCTGTGTAAGGTACTGAAAAGCATGGTTGGGCCACTTGGCTGGGGGTAAGATTACATACCGCAGGCAATACTAGTGCCCCAGAGCATGTGATGCCCAAAGTGGGTGCATTCCTAATGGTGTAAGAGATGAACAAGAAGCTCTGGGATGAAAGCCTGGCTTTGAGTCCTGGCCCTTCCACTTGGCACTGGACAAGTCTGTTTTCTCATCATTTAAATGGGGGGCATTGGACTAAATAATCTCTACCAGTCTCTGAGAGTGTCTGACTTCTTAAGATTCTGTAAAGGCTCTGTACATACAAAACAACTCAACATGAGATTCTAGGAATTGCTTGAAGGTGAACTAGGCCAAAGGCATAGAGACAGGAGCTCTTTGTAACTGAAGTATGCACGCTCCTTGGGCAGATGAAGAGATCTACTGAAAGCGGCAGCAACAACCACTGGAAACGCCAAGCCCATCTCAGAGCCCTGAAGCAGAGGATCCAGAGAGAGCAGTTTGGGGCTGTGCATCTGTAACACAGCAGAGGGAGAGATGTGTGGCCATGGGACTCCTCAGGGCCCTGGAAAGATTTGCTTCCTAGAGCAGAGAAGGGTCGATTTCTATTGCTTGACCCAAATTATTTTTAAAGAGCCTCTGATTCACTTCTTCAGGGCCCCACGTCACTAAGCAAATCTTCTTATCCTTTGTTTGACTTCTCAGCCATATAAGATCCTAGAACAAGCTCCGTTGACGGGGGGCACATGAGCACTCTAGGTATTGAAAAGGAGTGCCTTCCACTGTGAATATAAATCCGCTTTCTGATCTCTATCTTGATTTTTATAAGTTTTCTTGACCTGAGTTATGGCTTTTCAGAACATGATCACCAAGAGCAAAAGGTCATTAAATCAAGGTTCCAGACTGCCCTCAGCCCAACCTTGCAGGGGAGTGGCGAGTGGGGAGAGCCCCTTCCTTCCTCTTTCTTCCTGAACCCTCATCTGACAAAAGAGATGCTCTACTCTTGATATGTATTTCTGTAAGGTAATATCATTTATTTTTATTTTTATTCTGTTGGTTTTATTCTGTTGATCTTTGCTTTTTAAATCCTCTTCAGCCAACTCAGACTGTAGAACAGTGTGGAAAGCATTCACTGACTCCGTGGAAACCATTCAACTCAGCAAGCAAGCATGCTACGTGTGCCACCTCTAGTCATTCATCAGCCTCTCCGTGATAGGGAGCTTACTATCACACCCATGATGTCTACCCATTGCATTTTTCAAAGCTCTAATCCATGAATGCTTGCTGGAGGAGTGATAAAATATTGTTACAAGCTGCAGGAGAGCAGAGCTGGGTGCAAGCCATGATGAAGAGGCATCCCCAAAGATTGGAGGGTGATCACGAAGTATGGCAATGTGCATGTGTGTTGGTAAAAATCGTATGTGTGTGGAGCCAGGAGAGGGGACAGGCAGATGTAAGTTCAAGGTTGTACACTGTGGGTTTGTCTGAATGTTCATGTGGTCATGGTGCCTATTCCATCACCTCTGCAACGATTTCCCCCATTACCTGTCCCACCTCCCTCTTCTGGAGTAAAACCTTATCCCTGTTCACCATGAGCATCACCTTTCTTGCCCTGAATCTAGCCCTCAGACAAAAATGCCAGAGGCAAGAAAAATGGAGGAGAGGCAGAGAAGAGGGGCACATAGACTGACATAACCAAACTGGGGAGCTTAGGAGCTGCTAAAAGGCTCATCAAGGAATGGCTGGGCAGGCTCACTTTGGCCCCAGCCAAGTCAGCAAATATCTACACATACAGACTCAAACTCTAAGGGAAAGAACTCTAGTCCATGAATCTTTGGCCCATCACCTCTCAACCCAGAGTTATCATACACATCTTTTTTTTTTTTTTTTTTTTTGGGCACATGGGCTTAGTTGTTCCGCGGCATGTGGGATCTTCCTGGAGCTGGGATCGAACCCATGACCTCTGCATTGGCAGGCGGATTCTTAACCACTGCGCCACCTAGGAAGCCCCAGAGTTATCATAGACCCATATGGAAACTGAGCAACTTGTGCTGGTAGCTGCCTTAGGTGGTCCAGTCACATGGAATCAAGGGCTGGCCATTGCCAACCATTTTCCTATCCTCATCTCTTTTCCTTTTGCCTAAGTCCCTCAGAGGAATGACACAGTGTAAACTCAGGAATAAAGGGGCAGAGGGACCACATACATCTTATTCTGGCCTCCCCTGTATCTAAACACCCCTTTCTTATCAGGACATCCCAACACCTCTACCCAATCACATCCCACCCTTCTTTCACCTAAACATTTTTCATGGTCACCATCACCATCATTATTATGACCATGGTAGAGACTGTTTTGATTTCGCCATTTGCACCCCAAGGACATTTTGATTTTGTATTTATAAATGCAAAGTTTCATTTGGCGATATATATGAATTGTGAAACTCTTTGAAATGTATTTTCCAAAGAGAAATCCATTAAGCCAATGTAATTTTTGATCAATCTTTTTTAATACAGAGCAGTTAAACTGTTTCCACTTTTTTCTACTTCTGACTTAATGTTATTGAAACTTTTCATTGGGATAAATCACTTTATAAGTAAAAATATATGTTAACAATTTGATTAGTTCATCTGGTTTGGGTCCATATTAAAATCCACTAATTATAGCTTCTGTCATTGAAAATTTTATTCTGTGGCCTTTATAATCCTTCCAAATTTAATTTTTTTTCTGGATCAAAGTTTGCAGATCTGAATTTTGTTAAGAAGCTGTGAGTGTTCTGCCAGGTTTTAATAAATTATAAATTTTACTGAAGGCAGTTTTTAGCCACTCTCCTTTTTCTTATACTGACTGTTTCTAAATACCATCGGAGTGAAGGTGTCCTGCCACGTAAGAGTAAGAGTACTTTATTAACTGCTAGTGCATGTGGGCATCAAATAAACGTGTTCTCCTTTAAGCCTACAATAGTGCTGAGAGGTGAGTAGTGTTATCCCCTTTTATAGATGAGTGAACAGAGGCCAGGAGTAATGAGGTCCTTCACCCAATGTCATGCAGCGGCTATGTGATGTACCTGGGAATTGAACACTAAGCTTTTGGATGCTAAAAGCTTTTATTTATTCTTTTTCTGCTGTGCCACAGTGTCTCTATCTTCATTCATAATTGCACAGTGTCCTCTGGCTGCATACATACCCCATGACACGTTTCAGGCTCTTGCTTAGGTCCTGTTCTCTCTGTCTCTCTCTCTCTATCTCTCTCCCTCTCCTCTCTCATATACCTACCCTGCTGACAAAGCACACCAGACTACCACCTGACTTCAGGCCCTCCCAGGCAGTGTGACTCTCTTTCTCCCCGTCTTGAGTAGGTGGGTCCCACAGCCATCCCAGGGGACCCCCTGGGAGGCGCTCCTTTTGGCAGCACCTTAGGGGATCCTCAGAGGCTCACTTCAGTGTGTACCTGTGAGTGCCACCTGGAAACCTGAATGAGGTGGTCATGTGGTGTGTGTGTGTGTATGCCCCAGGGCAGCGGGGCAGGATGCTCACGGTGACTCAGGGGGCCTCGATCACCAGGCTGGAGGGATACAGCAGCATGCTGTTTCATTTAGTCAGGAAGAGCATGTCTTTTCGGTGGAGCACATCCAGACGGTTTCCTTTTTTATAGCAAATTATGGGGGGATGGGAAGGAAAGGAAATGGAGGGAGAGGGGGAGGGAGAGGGGCTTCTATTTTTAAACCTTTGCCAGGCATTAGTTCTGTGGAAGTTTCTGTGAGGAAGCAAGAAGGGAAGAGAAGATGGGAGGGAGCCAGGGATAGCTGACAGGAAGGGCAAGGTCTAGAACTGTGGTTTTTAAACACACTTTTTTAAAAGTAGCTGGAAAAAAAAAAAAAAAAAAAAAAGTAGCTGGAACCTTTTCTTCACATGTATCCTGTGAGGAATGACAATATTTGAAACAAGTAATCAGTAAAAGAGAGGCTGTGTTCGTTGACGTGAGAGTGGGAGATTCCAGATACCCCAGTGCACAGCAGCCCCTGTGATAGCTCTACTGAAATCAGGCTTAAGCCATTTGTTCAGCAGGGTGTAGGAAGAGGACCATATTTCCATACACTCATTCATTCATTCATTCAAGTACCTATTGATGGATGCAAGCGCCATACAAGATGCTAGCGGACATCGTGGCAAGTAAAACAGATACTAGTTCCTATTTACGGTCTAGCAGGGGAGACAAATATTTGTGAAATAATCACGCAGGCACATATATAAAACTGTTGCTTTGAAGAGGACTTGGTGACCCAACAGGAGGCTGCCCTGAGGGTGCCGTATGTGGGCTGAGGGCTGAAAGACAGGCGCTAAGGGGAGAGGGGACAGCAAATCTAGGTCCTGTGGCAGGAGAGCCCGGCAAGAGTTCCCTTGATGGAAATGCGGCAGAGCACAATTACTGATTACCAGACGAGTTCAGATTGTTACATAATTACCGACGGGTTCAGATTGTTACATAAAAGTCTGAACATTTTCATTGCCGTAGAATATTACACTGTGTGAATAGGTCATAATGTATTACCCACTCTACTGCTGATGAAGATATGGATTGCTTCTGCTTTGGGGTTACTAAGAACATTCGTGTACATATCTCCATGAGAAGGATGGCCTCTTGAGGAAGAGGAATCAGAGGCCGCAGGGTCTCCCCACTGGCCTGATAGAAGTTCCAGACCCCCAGCAGCTATCCTCTCAACCCATCTGACCCTCCTCCTCCAGAAGTCCCTCCAGTGTCCCACATGTAGTCCTTCCCTTGTAGCTTCAGGCTTGGTCAGAGTCAGAAGATTGCTTTCCAAATATGGCTCGAACTCTTAATGGTTAACTGCAATTCTGGACCTTGCGCGTCTTGAGTTTTAGACTGACCGAAAGATGCGACCACAGGCCCTCGAAAGAGGCCTCCACTAGGATTTCTCCCTCTCCCCACCCCAGGAATTTTCCTGGAATAAGTATATCTGGCCCTGGTTACCATGATTTGTCTTGTCAACTGTTCCTCCTCTGACCTCTTCAGACTTTACGACTTGGGCATACCTGCTCTACTTCAGCTGCTCCTGTTGTGCTAGTTTAGCCCTGAATCTAATCAAGGGAAGAGAACTCCACTTTATTTCACAGACCAAGTTCTGGCCTCTTGTCTACACTAGCCTGAAATCCCAGCATATTGTCCTATAATGAATGCCATGTGATCCTGGGCAGGTCACCCAACACTTCTGAACCTCTCAGTTTCCTTGTCTGTAAATTGGAGCTAATAATTACCCACTGTCCAACTAGCAGTAGCTGAGAGCCTAGCTCTTAGAGCTAGACTCCCTGGGTTCACATCCCAGCTCTACCACTTACTGTCTTAACCTATTTGGGCTGCTATAACAGAATGTCATAGACTGGGTGGCTTGTAAACAACAAACAGTTATTTCTCACAGTTATAGAAAGCTGACAAGTCCAAGATCGAGGTACCAGCAGATTAAGTATCTGATGAGAGCCTGCTCCCTGGTTCATAGATGGCCATCTTCTCACTGTGCCCTCACATGGTAGAAAGGACAAAGGAGCTCTCTGGGGTCTCTTTTATAAGGGCACTAATCCCATTCATGAAGGCTCCACCCTAATGACCTCATCACTTTCCAAAGGCCCCACCTCCTGTTAGCATCACATTGGGGTTAGGATTTCAACATGAACTTTAGGGGAACACAAACATTCAGTCTATAGCATTAGCTGTAATGACGTTTTTCTGTATAAGCGACTGAACCTCTCAGTTCCTCCGTGTTTGTAGCAGCAAAGTGAACAGTACCTACCTCATTGGGTCATGGTGAGGATTACAAGAGTTAATACACAGAAAGCACTTGGCACAGCCCTTGGCACATAGCAGGTCACGAATAAGCATTAGGTAACATTAATAATACTTTGGCTCACATGATGTTGGAAGGATTAAAGGAGATGACGGTGGCAGTGAGCCATGGATGCCAACCCGGTGTTTCTAGAACCCCTAAAAAAAAAATAGGTTGGTCTATAACCCTTAGGATAAGAATGCATAGACTTCGAAGTCTGCTTTGAATCCCCCTCTTCCATGGCTGGGTGACCTTGAACAAATTACCTTGTGAGGGTTTTGTTGTCTGCCTACTAGGACTGATGGTGAAGATTGAAAAAGGAGTAGGTGACCCGGCTGGCATAAAGTAGGAAACGGGCTCGTGTCAGTTTTCTGTCCTACCACGTGGCCCTGCTCTGGCATAAGCAACGCCCAAACCCTTTGTCAGGCAGAGTTCTTCAGCATGAGGTTTGGTGGTTTGCAGACAAGGTGGGGCTACAGGAATGTGTAGCCTCCAGCTTAGGGTGTAAAGCATGCAGGTGCGGGCGACACTTAGGCTGGCAGGCTCCCGGCAGTAGCTGCTCTGTCAGAGACATCACGGATGCCTCATTATGTGATCTGTCAGTGTCTGAGTGCAAGGCATTTAGCGCTCTTTCCAGGGAAAGATGTTTATAAGCAATTAATAATGATTAATAATGAACTGAGTAAATCATCATTGGGGTCTATAGATATTACAACTCTTCAGCGGAAATGGGCCAGGAATAAGTAGGGGAATATAAATAATGGCATATCTCTGTGAGCAGATATCACTGGGAAATTGAGGCAACCCTGAGAAGTCTATAACCATCACAGCATCTGGGGCCTATCTGTAGTGCTCCAGCCTGGCTCCTCGAAGCCCGGGGTCTCTGCAGGTGTGACCCGAGGCCCTGCGGTAATCCGTCTCCACCCAAACTTCATTCAGAGTAGCTCTGTTTTAATCTGCTTTGTATATTAGGTTCTGCGAATTTCATTTGAAAATTAAGTTCTGCTGATAAAAAAAAGAGCTAAATACAGGAATTAGTGTTCTGTTAGATGTTAATTTCATTTTATCTCCCGCTTTGGGTTTTTCTGGTACATAAGAGGGTAATTTAAAAGTATGCAAACACAAAAAACAGTAATGACGCTTCCCTCCAGCTTCTACAGAGAGACAGGGGATCTAGAAGACAGACCAGGGGCAGGACTTAGGCAGCTCCGCTCTAGCACTGCCTGCCCTTTCCCCTTACACAGCCTTTGTCTGACCCCGTGACACATTCGTTTTGACATGGTGCAACCTGGACATGTGTAGGATGAGGGAAAATGATACTCTCCCTCTATGAAATATGCGTAGACTCTCATTTCTCTGTTTCTGTGGCTCCAAATCTTGAGTGCACTCTAATGTTCATTAAACTGTTCTTAAAAAAGGTTAGCATGCTTTTTCATTTGCATATCAATCCCAGCACTTTCTTCTCTATTAAATGGGAGATTGAAGTGAAAAAAAAAAAGTAATGACGCTTTCTTGTATTTTCCTATCATGTACCAGTTTGCACTGTGCCGTTGATCATGTTTCTTATTTGATTCTCACAATAGCTCAGCAAGCTATTCAGATCAGGACTTATTTGCAGGTGAGGAGAATGGGGTTAGGGGCTCTGGAAGTTTCCCAGGGAAATGAAAACCTGTTTGGGAACAGGGTCTATCAGACTCAGGCTGATGACGTCAGTGATGGTGCTAATCACAGAGCCAGCAATTTTTAGGTGCTTAGTTTTGTCAGTTCCTGTGCTAAGAACTTTAGATAGTCTCTCTGTTGGTTCTCACAATGACCGTATGAGGCATGTAATAGTACCACTAAGCTGAGGTTCTGTGTCATTGAGTAACTTACTAAAGGTCACACTGCTAAGAGTTTATGCATTAAACTTGAATCTGATCATGAAAAAGTGATTAGGGACTTCCCTGGCAGCACAGTGGTTAAGAATCCGCCTGCCAGTGCAGGGGACACAGGTTTGATCCCTTGTCAGGGAAGATCCCACATGACATGGGGCAACGAAGCCCGTGCGCCACAACTACCAAGCCTGTGCTCTAGAGTCTGCGAGCCACAACTATTGAGCCCATGTGCCATAGCTACCGAAGCTCTCACACCTAGAGCCCGTGCTCCACAGCAAGAGAAGCCGCCACACTGAGAAGCGCGCGCACCGCAAGGAAGAGTAGCGCCCGCTTGCCACAACTAGAGAAAACCTGTGTGCAGCAACGAAGACCCAATGCAGCCAATAAATAAATAAATAAATAAATTTATTTTTAAAAAGTGATTAAACCTATCCAAATTAAGGGATAGTCTACAAGCAAACAACTGGCCTGGACTCTTCACTCTTCAAAAATGTCAGTATCCTGAGTGATAGACAAAGGTGAGGGAGCTGGATAGAAAAAATATCAGCTTGAAGAACATTATGGGGACAATTGAGTTATTAGCTTTTAACATGGTTATCAATTCTAATTTCTTGGGTGTGATAATTGTATTGTGCTTACATAGAAGAATATGCTTGTTCTTAGGAGGTTCATAAAGAAATATTTAGGGGTAAAGTATCATGCAGTCTGCAGTTTACTCTCAAAGGGTTTAGAGAAAAAATTTTGATAACTAGCTTGCTGGCAATAGGTAGATAGATGAAGAGATAGATATATCTAGATAGATATACTGTGTGTATATATATGTGTCTATCTACCTATCTGCCATATCTATATCTATATCTATATGTCTATCTAAAGAGAGAGAGAACACACAATGTGTCAAAATGGTGAATCTGTGTAAAGAGTATATGGGTTTTCATTGTACTGTTCTTTCAGCTTTTGTATATGTTTGAGTGTTTTTAAAGGCAAAGTTGGGAAAAAAATTTTTTTAATTTTATTTTTTTAGAACTTTTTTTTAAAGCTCTTTATTGGAGTATAATTGTTTTACACTGTTGTGCCAGTTTCTGCTGTACAACAAAGTGAATCCGCTGTATTTATACATATATCCCCATATCTCCTCCCTCCTGTGACTCCTTCCCACCCTCCCTATCCGACCCCTCTAAATCATGACCCATCATCGAGTTGATCTCCCTGTGTTACTCAGTAGCTTCCCACTAGTTATCTATTTTACATTTGGTAGTGTATATATGTCAATGCTACTGTCTCACTTCGTGCCAGCTTCCCCTTTGCCCTCTCACCCCACGTCCTCAAGTCCGTTCTCTATATCTGCATCTTTATTCTTGCCTGTCACTGGGTTCATCAGTACCATTTTTTTAGATTCCATAAAACTGTTTTAAAGGAAAATAAGTCAGGCCCATGGAACTGCTGTCCTGGGCTCCACGTCTTGCTTCCTAGAACAGCCATGGAAACTGATTTCCTGAAGGCTGATGAAGGGCCCACATCAGCTAGGTAAGCAAACTGGACAGGAGAGCCCTCCAGTATACCCGGTCCTGCCTAAGGTGTGGCTTATGAGCCAGGCCTACGCTCTGCTTCCTGAACGTGCGTTCCACCTTCCCAGTAAGTGCTGTGCTTCCCAGCATTTGTCCCTGACGGTCCCCAGAAAGGGATCTTGCAGGTTGACAGAGGAGCCCAGATTGTGACGCTTGCATACTGCCCAGACAGTTATATATCATTCATAGCTCATTAACCTGAGCTAAAAAAAGAAAGCACTCAGCATAGTCAGCTGCTAATCCTCAAGGCAATGGTTCTGATTTGGTTCAGGTTATACAATCTGCTTTGCCACTCCCAGTCTCCTGTTCCCAACTTCTCCTACTCCTTTCTTAGAGAAGGATGTGGACACGCAAACCTATCACAGTTGTTCTTCATGTTTGCTCCTTGTGAGTGGCAGAGGCAAAGTATTTGGAGAGGGAAGAGAATAATAATCATGGTCCAAATAAAGTCTCAAGATGATTTGCAGATGTCTATTTCCCGTCTTTTGATCCATCCTCCTCCCATCCCCATAAACATAAAAAATGAAAGGTTGATTCTAATGGCAACATATCTTTACAAAACATCTGGCTTTGAAGATCCCATGGCACTTTACAGATGGTTTCTGGAAAACCTAATTAATCCTCACAGTGTGTCTGTGAAAGAAGAGGTTTTGATCTAAATCTACCCTGAACATGGCACAGAACAAGAAGGGTGGAAATTATAGCGAAAGGAATTCAAGCTGGAGGAGAGGTAGAATTACCAGATGGTATGGACATAAAATAGATTTCTACGGCAGCTGATACATTTCTTTTTCCAAAATATTTTTAAAATAGGAGAGAATGCCTGATACTGGACATAGGACACTTTACATATCCTGCTCAACCCAGAAGGTCCACGTAAGGCTTACTTGCCTCCATCACATCTAAATTCAGGTGTGTACATGTAACCCACCTAACCAATCAGTGGACTAACCTGGACACAGTGATTGGTTTAGGAATGGGTCACATGACCCAAGTCATCAAAGAAGGCCTTCTTAAGGATTTTACTTAAGTTCTGGCGGGAAGACACAGTCTTAGTCTGAATTCATGAACTTTAAGTACAGCATAAACTCAAGGCTGTTGGACACCATCTTGCTTTCACATGAAGAGACCTGTGTTATGATGTAGCCAGACTCGGCTACATGGATCAAGGATGGAATTTGCAATTGGGTGATACCTACCATTTAAATTATCTGAATCAGCCCATGAATACCATGGAAATTGGACAATCAATTGGTATTTAATTTTAAAGATTAACTGAAATTGAAATTGCTAAAGTTAAGTACCCTTGGTTTCAGCCATGCTGCACGCAGTTCCATTCACTTTGGCTTCCCTGTTTTGGGAGCTAATATACTTTTTATTTTGTTTGATACAGTTTCAGTTGGCTTTTTGTCACTTACAGCCAAGAGTGATATGTAGCTCCATTACCCTTACTTACCAGCCCCATCCCATCTCATCCACAGACACGTGCCACTTGTCTCAAATGGCTTTGGAGAGGGGAGATCTACTAAGTGACATCTCTAGGATCTCCTTCCCATTTTATCATGGGCAAAGCATAGCACCCTTGGCTTAGATGAGACCACAGGAGGCACCTAACCAGCATAACCATTCAAGTAATGCCAGACCCCTCTCAACTTTGCCACCAGATGGTCACTTAGCCATGACCCCAGCAATGAATGTCCCTCCTCGCTGAGACCGCCCTTTTCACTTTGGGGCACTTCCAATCATTAGACAGTTCCCTCTTACGGTAAACTCAAATCTATTTGTCTGTTATTTCCAGGCATTGGTCTTGCTTTCTGGGGTGACACAGAGTAATTTTCTACCTTTGCCTCGTGATAACCTTCAGGTACTTATGGGCAGCCAGTCTAACTTCCTAATCCTGCCTATGTATCCTAGCTATTTTTTGTGTCCCATGATTTTAAGTGCTTTCTTCATGTCACCCTTTTATTAACCCCCTTCTGGAAGTATATACTCTTAAAAGCTTCATCATGTACCTAACAGGCATTAAGCTGACAAAAGAGGTATACAGGAGGGCATTTACTTCCCTTTTCTGGATTTCACACTTGAGTGAATGTAGCCCAAGACCAAGTTAGCATCACCAAGGGATAGGAAGGGAGAAGAGGGGGGAAGAGTTTTTAAAAATAAAAAAGTAATATGATACATTATAAGAAATTTAGAAAATATTAAGAAGGAAACAAAATGTTTCCTTTAACCCAATCACCTAGAGATAACTACTGCTAACACTTTATCATCGGTCTTCTAATCTTTTTCCTATAAAAATATAAATGTAATTTAAAAATAAAATTTGAAATCAAATTCTGGATACTTTTCAGATTGAGGAATATACCCCACATCATTAATTAATCCACAGAAATATTATTGGTAATAATTTCATAATAATTAAATTATGGCTGTGGCTGAACTTCCAATTTGTTCATGTCATTGTCAAACACAGTTTTTCTCACATTTTTTATTTCAATAAAAAACTACATGATAAGCATTTTTAGTAGAGTTTTCTAGAAGTAAGATTAGGGGACAGTAAAGTATGGACATTTGTAAGATTCTCGCTTCTTCCTGTCAAATTCCATTCCAGATACATCCTCTCCTTTTATGTTTCCATCCACAGCGTATGAAGCACTTGCCTTACTGCATCCTGCTTGGCATTACCTATTATAATTTCTTACATTACAATGAATTTATTAGGAGTAAATAGTATCTAATTGTGGTTTTAAGTTGCATCCTTTGATTATCTGCAAAGTTGACTCTTTTAGGTTTAATAAAATAATTTTTAAATGGAGTGACGTTGGTTCCTCTTTTGTGACTTTTCAATTGTTTTTAGAGGTAAATGGTATCTAGTTGCTTTTTGGAGTTGCATTCCCTTGACTGTTGGTTAAGTTGAACATTTTTAGACTCATGGAAATGGTTTTTAAATGGAGTAAAAGCAGTTCCTTTGTGACTTCTTCCATTATTTTATGCCTAGTGTATTACTTTTATAAATTGGAAAAAATTTACGAATATCTATTTTTAAAGACTAAAAGTTACAGCCTCCCTAGGCCTGATTGTAAAGCTGCCATCGCTACTCTGGCAGCTTTTGAAGGAGCAGTGGCAGGTGACATGAAGGTGTCAGGGCAGGTGGCCCTTGAAGACTTTAAAAGCACATGTGAGTGAGTATTGCCATCTTCCTCTTTCTGACCATCTCTAACTCTCCATTTCTCTCATCTTCGTTCACAACTGTTGTATGTGATCTCTAAGATATGGAAAGGATGTAGATAAATCCAGTTTCTCAGGGCTGTGCAGGGAGCATAGGTTTTCCAGAGCTTCTGAAGGCTGATGTGAATATTGTATGAAACACATCAAAGATATCTGATTCCCCTGCCATTTAAATGATTTGAATCAGCCAGTAAATACCATTTATTAAGGATCCTCTCTAGGCTGAGCCTGGAAATAAGCTTTAGGGGAAGCACTTAGGGCTAAGGCAATAATGGAGAAAGGGAAGTCATCGTAGAGAGAGGAGACAGTAGGGCTGGAAAACCGCAATTAGGAGAGTCATCGATTCTAGCCCTGCCCACATGCCAGGCT
The DNA here is from genome assembly GCF_030028045.1 of Hippopotamus amphibius kiboko. Taxonomy (NCBI): domain Eukaryota; kingdom Metazoa; phylum Chordata; class Mammalia; order Artiodactyla; family Hippopotamidae; genus Hippopotamus; species Hippopotamus amphibius. The sequence continues at coordinate 90,404,494 of NC_080193.1, read as the reverse complement.
TCATTTCTCAGTTGCAAGTGAAACAGAGATGATAAGACAACTAGTCTGCACAGGGAACTGTATTCAATGTCCTGTGATAAACCATAATGAGAAAGAACGTGAAAAAGAATGTTTGTATATGTATAACTGAGTCACTTCGCTGTACAGCAGTAGTTAACACGACACTGTAATTCAACTATACTTCAATAAAAAATAAAAAAGAGAACTAGTCTGGTTTTAGTTGTGTGTTGTAATCACAAGATACTATTTAGAAACACTTGCATTAGATCTCTCGTTCACGCCTTATACCAAAATAAGTTCTAGCCGAATTGAACATTTAATGAGTTTTCATAAATATCTTTTGAATATCCACCTTGCGCCAGACCCTAGGTGAGGTGCTGGGGATACAAAACAGATCTATGATTTCCGTCCTTCATAGAGTTTACAGTCTAGTTGCAAATATCGCATGAGCAGACAAAATATGGAACTGCAATTCTTGATGAAACTTATGAAGGAAAAGCAAAAGGGTGCTAAGAGAAAGAAGAACAGGGTTTGGGAGAACTTTCTCTGGGTGATGTAACCAGGAAGGGCTCCCTGAGAGAATGTTGAATCTGAGCCTTGAGGAGTGAGGAGTCAGCATGCGGCTGCAGGGTGGACGAAGCGCATTGCTCCCAGGCTAAGGACCATGGGAGCTGGCGTACACATGAAGAGATACAGACTCGTATTTTTATAACCACGGGATAGAGAAGGCCTTTCTGAATGTGGTTCCAAAAAAGCTGGGATCACAGAAGTTAGATAACATCAAACATTTTAACTACTTTTTGGCGGAAACCACATAAAGATAAAGATGCGTGGTAAACAAGGCAAAATAGTTATAACTTGTATGACAATAAGTTATCTTTACTGTATAGAAAGTACTTTAATATAAGGAAGGTTAACATCCCCCAAGATGAGGGGTGGAGGGAAGGTCAAGTAAATGCACAAAACAAGAAACACAAGTGGCCAATAAACATAGGAAGAAATGTTAAACGCATCTTATAAATAGAGAAATGCATATAAAAGTTGTAAGGTACTATTTTTCACTCATGAAATTAGCAAAGATTGAAAAGATTGTAATCCCCCAAATTGAGGAAGGTAAAGAGAAACAGGTACTCTCTTTCCTGGTGGTGGGACTGTACATTGGGATTACTTTTCTAGAGGATAGAGAACAAGTCTTAAAAATATGCCTACTCTTCAACTCAGCAATTCCACTTCCAGGAATTTATCATCAGGAAGCACTCAGTTCTGCAGAAAGTTTTAACTGTGAGGCTGTTTGTTATAATATATTCTATCGTGATTAAAAATCAGAGGCGACCACAAGAGGGTCATTCATACAATGGAATACAGGGAAATCATTAAGAATGAGTCTATTAAATGTATGTTTACTGACATGGAAATAGGTTCAAGATGTTAAGTGAAAAATGCAGATTACAAAACAACACCTATGATAGGCTTGTATTTTGTTTTGAAATATCATATTATGCACAGAAGTGTCCTTAAAGTGTTAATAATGGTTAGCTCTGAGTGATGGGATTACATGTAAATTTTGCTTTCTTCTTTATACCTTTATTGTTATATGACCTTTTTAGAATGAACATGCATTGCTTTTTATAATAAGAAAAAATAAAGCTATTTTCCTATTGGGGTGGGTGAAAAATGAGTCATTACGGTTCCCCTGGGCCAGAAGGGGCTGGAAGATGATCTGTCTGTCCTGCTTCCTTGAGCAGGCCTGTTTGATCATCACCTGAGCCCTCAGGAACAGGGCTCCTCCCCGGGGAGGCAATATCCGCCTCCAATCCCTTTCTATCCTTGGTTTAGACAGAGTCATCCCATCCACATAAGCCCCCTGCTCAATGTTTTCTCTTTTCCTGAGAAACAAAGCCCTGTGCGTGCTCTGATTCATCCCCCTGTCGGAGGCCAAGTCACCAGAGCCTGAGACGCAGGTGTCTGGGGTGACACAGCGTGACACAACGCCTCCAGAATAAGGGCAGCCCTTCCGCCTTGGAGGCTGTGAAATGTCAGGCGTGATTAGAAAGGTCACTTGTCCTGACAGCTCCCTGTGCTTCCCAGAGAGCAGCCTTCCTGTGGGGAACATTCTTAATTGTGCTTCCTGTTGTGGGGTCCCTGCCTGCTCTCTCACTCACTCCCTTACAATAAAGGAGGTCCTAGCCTCCCAGTCCTTCTTGAATGTGAGAAAAATGCCAAGGATTACAAAACCTTGCAAAAACAGAGCAGCTCTCAATTCAAGAAAAGAGAGAAAGGTGAATTTCTAGGAAAGGGGGTCTCATGGTGGAAGAAGGAAACTGCATCTTTGGAGAAAAGAAATATACAGCCTTGGGGAGTGTGTGGAAGTTAGGGAGGAGAGGGGTCAGAGGAACAGAGGAGAAGAAGACACCCCAAAGTCATATTAGCAGAGCAAAGAACTTAAAGCAGTGCACGAAGCTACAAAGTACAAACTCTGAAGACTGAGGCAGACGTTCTCAAAGAGCTCTGTGCTCCTGGCCCCATCCCCAGAAATGCTGATTCTGCCAGTCTGGGGTGCTGCCCAGGAATCTGCATTATAAAAACACCCAAGGGATTCAGAGCAGGCTGTCTGTGCCCCCTGCTCTGATAATCCCAGTCTAAAAGATAAAGGGGAACATGTTTGAGGGACTAGTAGCTGGACATATCAGAGGAATCCAAGGGGTAGGAAGTGAAGGATGTGATGGAGTAGGGAGAGGAAGAGTTGTCTGTAAAGAAAAGGAAAGGGATATAGTTTTATAACCTTCTAGTTTCTTGAGCCTGAGCTTGGCCAGAAGTGGCTTCTGACCCCATCAGGTACATACCTGATGTGAGTACCCCCCAAAACTATAATCTCTAGTTGGTGTCTTTCTAAGAGGACCTGCACGCCAGTGAAACGTCGCCTGGACAATTACCCTAGAGCAGAGCTTCCAAAGTGCACACTGACCATTCTGGATCCTGTTCAAATGCAGATTCTGATTCAGTAGTCCTGGGGTGGGGCCTGAGACTCTAATCTCTAGCAGCTGCCAGGTCGCTTCTGGTCCACCCTGGATAGGAAGTCACAGGGCAGGGGCTCTCAGTCTGGGCTGTTGAGTGCAATCACCTGAAGAATTTTGGGAACCAGCTATATCCGAGCCCCACCTCCAAAGATTAGGATGGAATTGGTGTGAGGAACCAGAGTGTTTAAAGCGTCCCACCAAGGCTGACATCAACTGCTCAGGGCATCCAAGGAGAGTTGCAGAGCCAGGCAGGGGTCTGGAGGAGGCAGCCAGGTAGTATTCCCTCTTCTTCAGTAAGCGCTAATTAGACAGATGAATATGGAAACTCTGAATGTACATCACAAAGTACAGACACAGACTCAGACCCCTGGGCTTAAGTATGGCTTCGATATTTTACATTTAAGGATAATAATTATAATTATTATATTAATTGTTACAAATAGCATTGTAAAGTTTACAAAGTTCTTTCTCATACATTATAGTACTTGATCCTCATAACTTCTCTGTCAGGTGAGACAGATATTACACACATTTTAAAGAAGGGAAAACTGAGGATTAGCTTTAATGCTGAGAGCTGGATATCAGGCTCCATCTCAGACCTACTGCGTCAGAATCTGCATTTTAACAGGATCTTCAGGTGATTCATATGCACATTAAAGTCTGAGTAACACTGTATACCACCTGCCTCCAATCCCTGCTGGCACCTGGAGGGTTAAAGCAGAGGTTCTTAGGTCACCTGAGGGTCTTTTTAAAAATACAATCTTGGCACTTGTGAGTATTATTTAATTATTCTTAGAGAGTCTTGGAATGAGGTCTGAACTAAAAAATATGTTTGAGAGCATTCAGTCCAGTCTTTGGCAAAATGTGGACATGGAAAACCACTTCCATTAAAATCACCTATAGTGCTTATGAAACAGGCAGATTCCTGGGCCCCGCTTCAGACCTCCTGAATCAGGAATTTGCATTTCGACTGGCTCGGTGTGGTTCTTACATTTAAGCTGAGAACCACTACCTTATATCCGTGGGGGAGATTACATTGTTATTTTAGGGAGTAGACAACATTTTTATTCCTGCTTGACTAGATCTCAATTATCCATGTTAATATGATGCCTTGACTATGGGGGATGTTTTTCCTTAATTGCCCCCCACAGTATGGGCAGGGCAGAGGGGACCGTGCTGCACTCTGTCCATGGCTTTTGTGAAAAATATGGGGATTTGGGCAAGTGGAAAGTGTGACACCACCAGCCAAAATGAGGTTTTTGGGATTGTCTGTGGGTTTTAGTATCTCTATTTTTGCCCCATTGGTTGGCAGTGTTATTTTCTCATCTTTGTAGGCATGTCTAAAATAATGGGGATATTATGTGTGCATTTAGCTTTCATCAGGTCTTGTCAAGGAAGTGCAGCAGGGAGATTGGGCTCTAAAACATCAAATCCAATTCCTGTGGTCACTAAACTCCTTCTCCTCCCATGAGGAACTGTTGGGTCTCTGATGTATATCACCTTCCTGTTTCTTTTAAAGCAAACTCTTTTTACACTTCTCCATGGTCAGGTAAGGAGAGAAAGAATATGACCAGCTTGTGTGGGGATGGAGTGAAGGATATGAATGGAAGAGTGAACAATGGATACGTTGTCTTTCCAGAGAATGTTGAAATTCCATGGTAGTTTGTGGTGCTGGAAGACAAGGGAAACATACCAACCATTGTTCCAGCTGTCTGATGCTGAGTAGGTAAAGAAAGCACACGTCAAAATTACCAGAAAAAAACTATAAGTCATTGATGAGAGAAATTAAAGAAGGCACACATAAATGAAAAGACTGGAATTCTATCTTCATAGATTGGAATGCTTAATATTGTTAAAATGTCCATACTATCCAAAGAAATCTACAGGTTCGATGCAATCTCTATCAAAACCCCAATGGCACTTTTTTTTACAGAAACAGGAGAGACAATCTTAAAATTCATATGGAACCACAAAAGACCCTAAAGACTTAAACCCATCTTGAGAAAGAAGAACGAAGCTAGAGACATCACATAATGGTTTCAAAGTATATTGAAAAACTACAGTAAGTAAAACAGTGTGGTAGTGGCATAAAAACAGACTTATAGACTGATGGAACACATTAGAGAGCTCAGAAATAAACTCATGCATATATGGCCAACTGATTATTGACAAGGGTGCCAAGAATACACGATGGGGGAAGGATAGCCTCTACAACAAAGAGTGTTGCAAAAACTGGATACCCACATGCAAGAAAAAGAAAAAGAAAAAAAAAAAGAATGAAAGAAAGAAAAAGAAAAGGAAATTGGACTCATCATACATTATACACAAAAATCAACTCAAAATGGATTAAATATTTAAACATCAGGCTTGAAACGGTAAAACTTCTAGAAGAAAACATAGGGGAAAAGCTTTATGACATCAGGCATGGCAATAATTTCTTGGATGTGAAGCCAAAAGCACAGTCAACAAAAGCAAAATTAGGCAAATGGGACTACATCAAACTTAAAAGCTTCTGCACAGCAAAGGAAACAATCAACAGAGTGAAAATGCAACCTACAAAATGGGAAAAAATATTTGCAAACCAAAGTACTGGAAAAAAGGTTAATATCCAAAATATATAAGGAACTCCTACAACTCAGTAGCAAAAAAACCCCTTGATTTTAAAAATGGGCAAAGGACTTGGATAGAAATTTTTCCAAAGAGGACATACACATGGCTGACAGGTATATAAAAATATGCTCAATATCACTAATAGGAAAATGCAAATCAAAACCACAACAAAATATCACCTTATACCTGTTAGGGTGACTATCATAAAAGCAAGACAAAAGATAACAGATGTTGTCTAGAATGTGGAAAATTTGTAATCTTTGTGCACTATTGGTGGGAGTGTAAAATGGTGCAGCCCCTATGAAAACAACATGGGAGTTCCTCAAGAAATTAAAAGTAGAACTACCATACGATCTAGGAATCCCACTTCTGATATATAACCAAAATAATTGGAATCTGGATCTTAAAGAAATATCTGCACTCACATATTCATTGCAGCATTATTCACAATAGCCAAGATATAGAAACAACCTAAATGTCCGATGATGGATGAATGGATAAAGAAGATGTAGTATATACATAAAATGGAATATTATTCAGCCTTTAGAAAGAAGTAAATCCTGCCATGTGTAACAACATAGATGAATTTGGAGAACATTATGCTAAGTGAAATAAGTCAGTCACAGAAGGACAAATAACTGCATGATTCCGCTTACATGAGGTATCTAAAATAGTCAAACTCAGAGAAGCAGAGAATAGAATGGTGGTTTCCAGGGGCTAGAGAGAGGGTGAAACAGGGAGTTGCTATTCAATGGGTACAAAGTTTCAGCTATTCAAGAGATCTATAGTACAACACAGTGCCTAGAGCTAACAATACTGTATTGTGCACTTAAAAATTTGCTAAGAGAATAAGACTCATCATGTGTTCTTTCCACAATTTTACAAAGATTACCAAGAAAACGAAGGATTTTTTTGTCAAGCAAACGCCACTAGCCCTTCCCAGCTGACTTTAGTTGCAAGCTATGGAAATGACAGGATGCTGCTCATCGAAGCATTTCCCCTTCTTGCATCAGGAAGCTCACGACCAGAGTCACCCGCAGAAAGCAGAGGGGTCTCCGTGTTTTTAGTCTCCAGGCTCTGCAAGTTAGTGCTTACAGTTGAGCAGCTCATCCCTAGAAGAATGTTATACCAAGGAAGGAAGGCAGTTCCCCGTGACCTCCACTGAGCAAAATGCAAGGGGAAGGGAACCAAAGCAGAAGCATCTTTCTAGGGTCAGGTGTATGTCTCTCTCAGGCCAGCCACTGCTCTAGGCGCTGGGGATATAGGAATGAAAAAAGCCAACAATACCCTTGCTCTCAGGTGATTCCCCACAATGGGAGGAGATAGAAGACCACACATGAGTACTTTAAAATACATGTGTCAGTGGGTCATAGGTGCTGTGAAGATGGTTAAATCTGGATAAAGGGATAGAGAGTGCTAGAAGCTACTAGAGGAGGGTCCAGGGAAGCCTCTCTAGTGACAAGAATGAAGTGAGGCAATGAGCTGGGTGACGACCAGAGGGAGCATTGTTCCAGGCAGAGGAGTGCAAGTTCACAGACCCTGAGGTAGAAGCAGTCTGGCTGAGCAAAGAACTACGTGAAGGCCACCATGAATGAAGAGAATGGCAGGAAATGAAATCAGAGAGGCAGCCAGGGACTCCATTACTCAGGACCGGATTTCAAATTAGTTAATGGGAAGCACTCCCAACTTAAGCGATTTCCTCCCCAAACTTTAATGATGTGACTAAAAAGAATCATCAAAACTACTTCTTTAGAGATTGTTCAAAACAAAGACATGAGAAAAGGGACGCACAAAAATAAAAGTAATAATGTTAGGGAGATGCGATTATGGAATTTTTGTTCCTTTCTTTCCTTTTTTTTTCAAAAAATAAATTTGTGATTGCTGCAACGCTTCTAGAATATAAAATATGTTTTCCTTGAAACAAATCTACTACCCCAAGGGCAGGTGATGCTTCTGTAACTCCAGTACTGGGAGTTGCACCCAATGCATGTCAGATGCTCATAATTGCTGGTGGATTCAATGAACTGAACCGTGGAGATGAATTACACACTCTGTTTGGAACAGGAGAATAAGAAACTCTCCAGGCCCTACCTGAATCAAGTCAATGTAATCCTGGCTTCTGTACTTCATTCCAGAGTTTTGCTATTTTCAAATTAGCGATGCCTGTGGGGAGTTTAATCGCTAGAGAAGTACAATAATTTTGAGCAAAGAGACTACAGACCTTCTATTGGCCTTTCGGGAAACACAACATGATGCATGGCTGTCCTCTGACATGCTCATCCAATATGGAATCTCATATGAGTGTATAAGCTGTATCGACATTCAGTGCCTTGGTTGACTTCTTCTGCATCTTTCCAGTGTGCTGGGTGGGGTCAGTGGGATGTTGCAAAAATCTGCTTAGAATTTAGGACCATTGTAAGACACAGAGGTAGATTCAGGGAACACAGGAACTGAATGTAAAACAAATCTGTAAATTATACCAGCTGTAAAGGTTTTCCTCTTTCCATATTTTCTGGGAAATAAATGAGAAAGGCAAATGTCACATAGTAATTCTTTTTGGCTCCATACCTATGGGTTCTTAATTCTCCACCTCTCTTATAAGCATTCAGTTTAGTTAATAATAAAAGCATCTACTGATGGAGCCCTACTATGAGTCAGATTCTGTGATTGACATTTCACATAGCTTAACTCATTTAATCCTATGAGGAAGATATTATCACACCCATTTTACAGACTGAAGTAACTGAGGCTAGGAGACATTAAACTATTTGCTGAGAACCACACAGTCAGCAAGTGGGAAACCCAGGTTTAAATTTACATCTGCCTAATTCCAAAGCCCATGATTTTTATCACTACACTACATGGGCTCTCAGGGCCCATGAGGATGTATAGTGTAGCCTCTTTTCCTTTAAGTAAGATTTTGAAAAATTTCTCTGAAGTTAGGTGATAAGAGTGGAGAAGAATGGTTACGTTGGAATGCCAGAGCTGTAATACACAGTTCAAAAATAGAAGGGTGAGGGACTTTCCTGGTGATACAGTGGTTAAGAATCCGCCTGCTAATGCAGGGGACATGAGTTCTATCCCTGGTCCGGGATGATCCCACAAGTGGTGGAGCAACTAAGCCCATGCGCCACAACTACTGAGCCTGCGCTCTAAAGCCCCCAAGACATATCTTTTAAGCCCATGTGCCACAACTACTGAGCCCACATGCTGCAACCACTGAAGCCCACGAGCTTAGAGATTGTGCTCTACAACAAGAGAAGCCACCACAATGAGAAGGCTGTGCACAGAAACGAAGAGTAGCCCCCGCTTGCTGCAATTAGAGAAGAGCCCACGCCCAGCAATGAAGACCCAACACAGCCAAAAAATAAATTAATTAAATTAAATTAAATTAAAAAGTAGAAAGGTGAGACAAGAGGGTCATCTAGTCTAGGAAATTGGCTTCCTGCTGTTTGTAGGAGGGCCTTAACTCCTCAGTCAAAACTCTGAGCTTCTTATAATCTATACTAACTACTTCGCATTCATCCATTCATTCACTCGTTCATTCAAACAAATATATAATTAAACACCTTCCACGTGCCAGGCAATCAGGATACAATGGTAAAGAAAAATACAATGATCACCATTTATATTTGTAGTTGAAATCTATATCTATCTATCTATCTATCTATCTATCTATCTATCTATCTCTCTATCTCTCTATCTATCATCTATCTATCTATCTTCATATCTATAGCATTACCCAAAATAAATGTTAAATCTTAATGGTGGTAAGTCCAAGGCAGGAGAGCTATGGGGTGCTATAAGAGCCATGTAAAAGGGGATGGGCCGGTCCTTGAAGAAGCAATGCTTGAGCCAAGACATGAATGATGGCTAGGAATTAAGTAGGCAAAGAGAGGAGGGAAAGTGCTAATAGAATTATCCAGCCATTTCTGTTCTCTCTCCCTTTCATCTTACCGTAGCGGAAACCTGAATCCTGTGAAATGGAGCTGGGGGCAGTACAGGAAATGGATCCTTCAGGTCTCATTCTTCCAAGCAAAGGTGGCCCTGGGAACGCTGAAAGTTTTACTCATTGAGGAGAAAAAAAGAGACAAGGTGACTGGTGATACAAAGCCAGAAGAGAGACATTATTATTTTATCCCCTGACATAAGTCTCTGGACTCCCTAGTGACACTGGGAGACAGGACTAATCAGAGATAGGACTGCAACTGTCCTATGCACTGCGTTTGTTTGATTTAGATTTTCCATTCCTCTAGGAAGACCCAAACTTGGACCAGAGCACCTGGCTTGAAGAGTAAAGCATGGGCTAGATTTCTATCCCTACAACCAGCACCGCCCCCCAACCCCAAACCAGGTGCTCTTTTTCAGTGAACAATCGCCACATCCACACATGGTGGACCTGTGGACAGACCCCTGTTACACAGGTCTCTATAACGGAGATAGCCGTGTAATAAGGACTATGATCAAAACTGTTGCACAAAATAATGCATAATTGGGGTGTGTGTGTGTGTGTGTGTGTGTCCTGGTAAGTAAATGTAAATTACCAAAGATGGCTAGAGATGTCCAAGAGGAGTGACAGGAATGAGAACCAGCCAAGCCAGCTTCTCCTGGAATGTGTTATCAGGACCAACTTTCCAGGAAACAAGGAGAAAGCAAGAGATGGACAGTCGGCCAGTAGGAGAGAAGAAAATTAAAACCACATGATTAGCAACTGGTGATGAGATGTCTGGAATAATCAGAGAAGTTGAAGGCTGAGGTCCCTGGAATCCGGTCCCACACTTGTTTGGAGCAAAGGTTTTTAACTTGGGATCCATGAAAGAACTTCAGGGGATCTCTGAACTACGAACACATTTTTGTGGGGACAATTCTTAGCATTTAGATTTGAGAATCAAATGCTCAAATTAAGAACCACTGGGGCTTCCCTGGTGGCGCAGTGGTTAAGAATCCGCCTGCCAATGCAGAGAACACGGGTTTGAGCCCTGGTTCAGGAAGATCCCACATGACACGGAGCAACTAAGCCCTTGAGCCACAACTACTGAAGCCCGCACGCCTAGAGCCTGTGCTCCGCAACAAGAGAAGCCACAGCAATGAGAAGCCCACACGCAGCAATGAAGACCCAATGCAGCCAATAAATAAATAAATAAATAAATAAATAAATAAATAAAATTTATTAAAAAAAAAAAAAAAGAACCACTGGATTCAGTTTATACAGATAACCTCTCTGGGTGGGTCAGCATGTATAAAGACAGAAATATCTTGTCATGAGATGTCCTAAAGAAAACAAAGCCAGCTACTATTAAGGCCAAGGGAGAAATAATTTTCCTTGAGAAGGAGCTTACCAATGCTTCCAAGCATCCTTGTCTTCTTGTATGGAATTTGACCGCCCTACCCATAAGAACCCAAAGTTACCTCTTTGAGTGGCTTGGGTTTTCTGAATGAGTGTACCTAAAACTAAATAAGCAAAGTGTGTTTATCATTAGATATTTACACTGGTACTCCAGTAAGTTACATTCATATAATTTCTGCCTCCTTTAGATTATAGTCATTAATTTTCTTCTCCTTTGCAATCATCCAAATGATTAGAACATGGAATAGAATGGATGAGAATCTGGGCACTGGAGTTCTTCATTCTGGAGTTCAAGACTTAGTTCTTCCATTTAACAGCTGGAAAAATTGACAGGTTGTTTCATCACCCTGACCTTCAGTTTCAATACCTGGCAAAATGATAATAATAGTACCTACCTTAGAAGGTATTGTGAGAATAAAATAATTCAATAATTCATGTAAGGTACTTAGTACAGTGTAAGTGCCTAATACAGGCTAGAATTATAATTTACCCCATGATCCCCTTTTAAAATTTTGTTTTCACTTTGTACTTTTAAAAATTGAGATATAATTTACATAAAGTGAAATTCACAAATTTTAAGTGGTCAGTTCAGTAAGTTTTGACAAATCCATGAATCTTTTTGATAAACAAAGGCCTCATGCTCTTTCTGTTGTCTATTGTAAAAACTTTTTGTTTTCCAAATGTTGAATTATACTACAATACGTAATTTATCTACGAAATATCTCCATCTTCGCCTCCTCCAACATATAGAATCTGAAAGAGCTCCTTCCCACCCCCAGCACAATTTAAAACCTAGGAGGAACTTGGTACAGTCATTTTGCTTTTCTCCTGCATCCAGGAGAGACTGTGCATGTCTATTTAATTTTTTGGTCTCCAGGGAAAGTGTTTCTACAACCTCCCTTAACTACCTGTTTCAGCACTTAGCAACACTTAACACTAAAAATCTCTATCCCTGTGTATCGCTGACTTTTAAATGAGTAATAACAAATAATAATGACGTAGTGCTTTAGCAAGAGCCACAGATCAGAAGAGGCGGGCAGAGATGGGCAAGCCCGGTGGCAAGAGTGCGTGTGTATGTGTTGAGCAGGGGAGGGTGTGACACAGCTGAGATTGTGTTCCAGCAGAGAGTGAGCCCGCTCAGCCCCAGTCCAATGGCCATGTGTCTGAAGCCAGGCCTACAGTTGCCAGATTTGGGGATGTTTTCCCCAGAGGGAAAGGCAGAAATCTGTATTTTTATGTGAAATATGATATTTTAATGTTGTCCTTTGAAGAAAAGGAAACACCCTGTAGGCAAAAAAAAAAAAAAAGTCTGCTGCCTGTGTACAGGCCGTGTATTAGTTCACAATCTCTGCTTTAGAACTTATGCAGTGTTTTCACATTTACTACCTCATTTAACCTTGAATATACCCGTAAAGTAGGTAAGGCAAGCAGTATACAATCTAGTTTGTTAGAGGTGAAGAAACTGGGGCTAACAAGTGTTAAATGAGTTGTTCAAGCTTCCCAGCTGGCGGATCCCAGGACTTATGGTTCTGTTTCACTGTTTCTCCTGTTATATCCCAGCTCTGCCCTCCAGGGTCTGTTAGATCTGCTGCTCTAATCTCAGTGGATGGGGCTGTCTCCCACAGTTTATCGGCTGTTTATGGAAAATGCAGGAAGACATGACAATATAATCAATCTATCAGGGACTTATAACAATTCTTAATTTACATATAACTTACATATAACTCAAAATATATAAAGCAAAAATGGATGGCGCTAGAAGGAGAAACAAACAAAGCCACGATCAAAAAACTTCAACACATCTCCTCTGATAGAATAAGCAGACAAGAAAAAAAAAAAGGATATGAAAGATTTGAAAAACAAAATTGAATGACCAATTCAACATATGGATATAGATAAAACATTGCTCATACGGATGACAAAATGGACATTCTTTCTAAGTGCACATGAAACAGTTCCTAAATTTGAACATATATTATGCAGGTTCTAAGAAAATTTTAAGAACTGAAATCACTTGGAATAGTCTCTGAGTGTGTCAAATTAAACTAGGAATCAATTACAAAAAATGACTAGAATATCACCAAATGTTTGGAGATTAAGTAATAAGCTTCTAAATAATCCATGGGTCAAAGAAAAAATCATAATGGAAATTTCCATTCTTAGTAATAAAAATATGATATATCAAAATGGGTAATGCAACTAAAGCTTTACACATTTATATTAGAAAAGAGAAAGGCTAAAAAATAGGTAATTTAAGCATTCATCTGAATAATTTAGAAATAGAACAGCAAATTAAACCCAAAGTAAGTAGAAGGAAGGGAATCATAAAAATAAGATCAGAAATTAATGAAGTAGAAAAGAAATGCACAATAGAGAAAACCAACAAAGCCAAAAATTGGGTCTTTGAAAAGAATAATAAAATGGATAGATCTCTAGCAAGACTCAAAAGACAAAAAGAGGAAAAGCATAAACTACCAGTATCAAGAATTACGTTCACTACAGACTTTTAAGACATTAAAAAGCTAATAATAGAATATTATAAATCCCTGTGCCAAAAATTTTAGAAAATGTAGGTGAAATAGACAACTTTCTAGAAAAGTACAACTTACAAACCAACGTAAAAGAAATAGAAAATCTAATATCATTTTATCTCCTAAATAAATTAAATTTGTAACTAAAAATTTTCACACAAAGGAAATTCTAGGCCTAAATGGCTTCACTGATAAATTATTCCAAATATTTAAAAAATAAATAATATCAATATTACACAAACTAAAAAAAAAAAGAGAATATTACATTTTTTACATTCATTATTTACATTCTCTTCTTTTACATTCATATACATGAATCCAGTATAACTTTGATACCAAAATCTGTCATTAAAAGAAAGAAAATTACTGGGCTTCCCTGATGGCACAGTTGTTAAGACTCCGCCTGCCAATGCAGGGGACACAGATTTGATCCCCGGTCTGGGAAGATTCCACACACTGTGGTGCAACTAAGCCTGTGCACCACAACTACTGAGCCTGTGCTGTAGAATAGCCACAATTATTGAGCTGACATGCCACAACTACTGAAGCCCATGCTCTTCAATAAGAGAAGACACTGCAATGAGAAGCCCGCACACTGAAACGAAGAGTAGCCCCTGCTTTCTGCAACTAGAGAAAGCCCGTGTGCAGCAACAAAGACCCAGTGCAGCCAATAAATTAATTAATTGATTAATTAATTTAAAAAAGAAAGAAAGAAAATTACTGACTAATCTCTCCCATGAACGTGACACAAAAATCCTTAACAAACTATTAGCAAATTGAATCCAGTGAATTTGCTAATACACAGAAAGACAGCATGCCAGGACCCAGTGTGTTTATACAAAAATGCAAGGATGGTTTAACAAATGAAAACCAATCAATGTAGTCCACCTTAGAAACACATTTATAAGGGAGAAAATTCATGATCATATTAATAGATGAAGAAAAAAAGATTTATTAAAACTTCACACTCATTCATGATAAAAGTTCTTAGTGAACTAGGACTAGAGGAGAATTTCTAAATCTTTTATAAAACACCTACAAAAGTTCTAAAGCCAAAATAATACTTAATAGAGAAATATTGAAAGATTTCCCCCGAAATAAAAAATAAGACAGAGAAACTCACTATCACCATTTCTACTCAAACTATTCTAGAAGACTTAGCCTCTTCATCTATCAAGAAAAAAATACAAACCTTTATAAGAATTAGAAATAAAGAAATAAAATTACATCATTTGCACTCAATATGATTAGGTACCTCGGAAAAATTAATCTACAAATTATTATAATTAAAATAAGTTCAGCTTATTAATTCCTTGATTTTAAGGTTAATATTAAAAAATCCATATATATATACCAGTGGCAAATGAAAGTTAAAAAAATTTAATAATACATGTACAATAGCACCAAGAATTTCAAATACTGAAAAATAAATCCTATGAAGGATGTGTGTGAACTTAATATCAAAAACTACCAAACTTTGCTGAAATTTAATAAATTTCTTTCATAAACATTATTAAGTAGATTTATTAAATTTATGTAATAAATAAATACATTCATCTCCTTAAATACATCTTTGGACTCAATGCAATACCATTCAAAATCCCATTTTCCTATGGAAGTTGATACATTGATTCTAAAATTTATGTGGAAATGCAAAGGGCCAAGAAGAACCAACACAATCTTGAAGAACAAAGCTGTTTACACTACCAGATATGAAGACCAATGATAGAACCACAGAAATTAGTTCAGGGTGGTATTGAACTAATTTAAAGAGACCAGTAGAACAAAGTGGAACGTCCAGAAACAGGCCCACACGTACATATCCATGGTTACTTGATTTATGACAAATGTGAAATCGCAGGGCAGTGGCAGGAAGGCTAGTCTTCTCATAAATGGTGCTGTGTCAATTGCAGAAGGACTGACAGCTGTTGCTGCTTTGAAGATGGAAAAAGGGGCCCATGAGCCTCTGGCAGCTGAGAAGGCCCCCAGTTTACAGCCAGCAACAAAACAGGGGCGCCAGTCCTATAGGCACAAGGAACTGACTACTGCCAACAGTCTGAATGAGATTAAATGAAACTTCCCCTAAGGCCTCCAGAAAGGAGCATGGTGTGCCAACATCTTGAATTTAGCCCAGTGAAACCCCTATTGGACTTCGCAACTACAGAACTGTAAGAAAATTAATTTGTGCTACTTATAGCTACTAAGATTATAGCAATTCCAGCAACAATAAAAAAAAAAAAAACTAACATAGTGGCAAGGATGCGAGGAAATAGGACTTTCACAAGAAAGCAGACTGTCTAATCAGAAAAGAATTAGATAAAACATGGATTTTCACCAATAGCCAGTTAGTCCAATAAGTGGGCAAACTGACCAAATTCACCCTGAAAATAATCCATGGAGTCTGGAGTATTGTGAGGATTGATATGAGGATGGAACCTTCAGAACTATTCCCACTGTTCAAATGGCTAGTGATGACATATGATTTGTATGTCAGAAAAGGTAATAAGATCAACTTCGTAGGAATCTGTAGAAAGTTTATATAGCTGACAATTCAGGACAAAACTGGTCAAAGTATAAAAAAGATATCAATGCAGAACAGAATGGCGAAATTTGTTATACATTCACCATAAACATAAACTGACAAAGGAGCCAAACTTTAATTGGCCCCAAATATTATAAACACCAGAAGATGGGTTAAGCAAGAAAAAGGCATAAACTATCACATCAATTAATTCCAGAAATTCTAAATTAAAGCTGATATGCCATTTGAGGAACTGATAAAAGAATGCTCCCAATGACTAAAGATTGGATAAACAGAAAGTGACATGCAAAAGTGTCCAAAACAATCCTATCACAGAAGAAATGCTGAAATTTAAAAATTTAACTGCTAGAAGTACATTAAGGCTGATATGCAATTGGGGGAACTGACAAATGAATGCTAAAAATACATATAATTGAAAAAAATTAAAGAAATTCACTAGCATACTAAAGAAATCAGAGGAAACAGTTCTATCGGATATGAAATCTTGGCATTTTGGTTTCTAACAAGAAGCAATTGGGATATGATGACTTGTCAGAAGTTTGCAGAAGACTTGACACAAAAGAGTAAGCAGCAGAAAAAAAGAGCACAAGAATCCAGAAGAGGTTCTATAATGAAGAATATGAGTGTCTCAAATATGATGGACATTAAGCAGCAATATTAAATCACTGAGGAAGGATAAAAAGCAAAATGGTTACTAATCCTGAAAACGCTAGACAATTTTCAGCAAAGAAGGGAACTAAGAAGTGACCGTAGTACGCATATCATATATCAAATTTTGTTTACTAATTGCTAGAAAGAAACCAAGGGACTATTGGGAAATTAGCAGAAGTCTCATTAAAAATGTTAAAAGTGTGGCAACAGAAAATGATGTCAAAAAGAATTCAAAAGAAATCAGTAAAAACAGAAAGATTCCCATTTAAAATGCCAACATTCTGGTTTCTAATGAGAAATATACTTTTTTGATTATTAAAGATATTCTCACACACAAAACTCCATAGTGTCAACCAAGGGAGCAATCCTTAAACTGCTTCTGTGAAAACAAAATGAAAGCCAGTTCATTCGCTCTTAATGGTGATCTCCAAAGCCACATGAAAGCCTTCCCACGCAATAGAAATTGCTTTGTAACAATGTTAATCAGCACATGTGTTAAATTATTTATTCTGTTGATTGGTCATTTACTGAATTGGCTTTGCCTTGCTTTATCTGTCTGTCTGCCTGTATGTCTGCCTGTCTGTCTATCTATCTATCACCACCTTTTTTCCCAACTGGCTGTTCTGCAAATTGATCATTTGGTGAATTGATTTTTGGCAAAATAGCATTAGATCAATTCAGTGTTGGTAAGTTCACCCAGAACCATTTCCTCTATAGCAAATGGGGAATGCAGATAATTTAAAATAAAACACACACACACAAAAACAACTCTTTCTGGAAAGCAATTTGGCAATCCTTGTTAAAAGTTGTAAAAATGTGCATGTTCTTTGACCAGTAATTCCACTTCTAGGAAATTATCCCAAGGAAAAAATGACTAAAGATTGGATAAACAGAAAATGCACAAAAAGATTAGGCTGCACAGATTTCATAATAGAATTTTCTAGTACAGTAAAATATTAAAGACAAGCTAAAATTTTCAATAAGAGGGCGCTGGTTAAATAAAACAAGTGAATGTGTACAGTGAACTGTTATGAAGCTTTGTAACTTGTGCTGTAAAAGAGTACTTAATGTCTTGGAAAGTTGCTCAAGCATTACTGTTAAGTTAAAAAAAATAGGTTGCAAAACAGATAAACTATTGAAGCAAGAAAAAAAATGCCATATGTGTATGACTGAGTGGATAAACTTCAAAATAATTGCTATGGTTATTTTGGGGGATTGGCGTTATGAATAATTTTTATTTTCTTCTTTTGTTTATATTTTCTAAATTTTCCACACTGAATATGTGTTTTTAATAAAGAGAAAAAAACTAAAATTTCTAATCACCCACTAGCTTAGAAGCCAGGAGATCGGACAATCCTCACTATGTGTGTGGCCGTGAACAAGCCCCTACATCTTTCTCCAAACCTTCATACTTCTCATCTTCCTTGAACTTCATGCTTCTTGCCTTGTCTGTCCTTTCCCTTCACTAAACTTCTAGGAATCCATAGCCTATGAACTCTGGAGACAGTTTTGAATAGATACATGCTGTATGCTGGCCTACTGGGCTTTCATCCAATAACTATTCAGTGAAAGGCACTCAAGAGCAAGGGATGCCAAAAGGAGGAAGCCACTCCCAGGAGCGGCTCATCCTCCAGTGGAAGAGACAGATATTTGATTCCAAACAGCACTGCAACGTGATCAACACTCTACTGAAAATATGAGCAAGGTGGTGTCAGATCACAGAGGTCAGCGGTGACTTCCCGAAGAGGTGACATATGAGTTGGAGCCTGAAAGGAGGACCAGCAGGAACCACAGTTATTGAATACTTACTACAACCGCGCACTGTGCTATGGGCTTTGTTCACCTTATCTCATGTAAGCCTCACAACAGTCACACCAAATCAATCATTTGGCATCCTCTCCCTTTCCTCACTTTTTCTTAAGCAGTTTAGAACATTAAAGCTTCAGAGGGTAAGTAGTGTGCCCCAGGTCCCTGTGTAGGTTCCTCCTTGCCTTGCCCTGTTCTGCTCTATGTTGGAGGGCATGGACCCCTGGAAACTTCACTTCTTAGGCTTCATTGTCAACTTGTCCAGACAAGTGGGAGGTCGGAAGGTGGGAACTGGGGAGAAACTCATTTCCTCCCAGTCTCAGGTAGCAACTTCAGCAGTAGCTGTGTAGTCTCCTCAGTTCTAGTCCCCATACCACCCCCAACAACTCTTCCCCAGTGTTCCCAGATCCCATCAGGAAACCTGGATTCTCAGGCTCCAGTAACCTGCCTCTTCCCTCTGTCCCTCCAGCTTAGGGATGGTACCATCTTACTACATGGCTTCTCCGACTTGCCTCAACATCTCCTACCTGGACTTACAGCTCCACCAACACCTCTGTAATCAGTTCCCTCCTTGAAGAACCTAGCAGGGGCTCCGTTTTCCTGAACAGACCCTGATCCGTACAGTCTCACCGCTACTCACGGGCTGAGCCAGGACACTCATGGCTCTTAGACTCCAAAGTCTTCAGGTGATCGGCCACATCCATCGAGCCCTTACTACACGGCAAGGTCTTCAATCCTCACAACAACCCTATGAAGTAGGTGCTACTATTATCTCCCGTTTACAAGAGAAGAAGCCATAGCCCAGAAAGTAAAGCAGCTTTCCCAAAGACACAGCAAGCAAGTGGGGGGAGGAAGAGTTGGACTACGGCAGTTTGAGTCCAGGGCGGGCCTCTTCCCCCAGCACTGTGCAGTGCCCAGTTTGGACAGGAGGGAGTGGGAGGTAGAAGACAGTCTCAGGAGAAGGAAGAGTGAAGCACAGAGAAAGAACATAAAGGTGACCTTGGACCAGTCTTTGACCTTCAGTATTGTATTTCCTGAGCTATAATTTGAAAGGATAGACCCGGTCACCAAGATCCCATCCCCAGACCCCACCAGCAGCAGCCACATCATGAGAGAAGAAAGTGCTTGGCCTCTGACAGAAGATGCCAAGAAATCCTAGGTCAGTGTTAATGACCCTGCCTTCCTCAGCACCTCCCTCAGCTCCTCCATCTGCAATTGAGAAAAGCCCATGATTCCCTCTGGAAAATCCACCCCTCCTTCTAGCTCTGGTTCCCTTGGCATTTGCACATCGCAGGGAATTCAGGTTGCTCTGACTCTAATTAGCAGGTGCTAAGCAGTTTCCACGTTTCTTAGTAAATATGTCAAAACACAAAATCCATTCATTCCTTCACCCCCCATCCTTCCTTAAGACGCACTTTTCTCTCAGTTGTTCAGCTGAAAAGTGTTTTTCTTCAGCAAGAGTGAAAGTGGCATGAATGCGGGGAGCCTTGAAGTTTTACAATCCCTTTCAAATCCTCCCCTGCCCTCCTGGTCATTCATCCATCTGCTCATTCGTTCATTCATTCGCTCTCCGTGGGGCAGGCACAGAATCGAGGCTTTGGGTTTTACTGGGGTCTCTCAAGTATAAAGCAGGCATCATGAAGGATCCCACGGAGACCCTCCAGGAGACCCCATTATCATCTGGGACTCTGCCCCGGTGGTAGGGGACCAGGGAGCCTTGGGGGAGTCGTGTACTTAATTTTCACCATCTCTCTAGGCCTCCTGCTGCGGTGATTCGAAAACAACTCCTTAAATCAAGCAGCAGCCGGCTTGCCGCCCGCTGGGCTCCGCCCCCAGCCCGGCCCCCTTTCCCTCTGAGCCAGCCTGGATGCAGAAGCCAATTTCCAGCCAGAGCTGCCTCTCTCCTTCCCACACCTCCCCTGCAGCCCTCGTCCCAGACAAAGGAAACAGGAAGTCGAGAGGGCGGGGCCGGCTGTTCAGACCTATCACAGCTCCCTGGAGCATTGCCTCAAAGCCTGCTGCCTGATTGGTTTTGCAGCCTGGGCTCTGGGAGCCATGCTTAGTGTGCATAGCCAAAATGACGGACCTCAGGGTGGGCTGGGGGGAAACTCTCCCCACTGTGTTGCTGTTTTTCTTTAAATCTAGGGTGACACATGCATATAAACCCCAAATAATTTTGCAGGGCTGGCAGTCAGTACATTGTCTTCCACAGCCTTCCACCTGACAGTATCCTTGAGGAGGGAGAGGTAGAGGCCGAGGGGGGCTTCCAGGCCTGAGTCTCTATGTGAACTAATGAACCCCACCCGAATCTGATCAAAGCCAGTGATGTGAACTAATCCTCCTCCACATCTTCCATTGTAAGTAGCGCACCTGGCTGCTGCCTGCAATCGACATAGCCATCCCCACGGCTGGCCCTCTGTCCATCATTCTGTCCTTCCAGCAGACTCAGCACCTCCCAGGCTCCTAGGACCTCATAAGCAAAAAAAGAAAGGAAATAATCCCCGGGCTTGAGGAGGAGTTTCTGGCTGAAAGAGAGAGATATACAAGCCAAATAATTTCAACAGAGGAAACGGAGGTGAGGGTGTTTCATGAAAGGGTATTTGAATATTGGGGCTGCTAGGGTCTTGGAAGCTCCACTAGCCCAGTCTACTCAGTGATGTGAACACTGGGGACCAGAGAGATGAGGCAGTTTGCCCAAGGACACCCAGCCAGGAGCAGCACAGGACTGCCATTGAAGCTTCCTGGCTTCTCGAATTGGATGTCTATGCATTCCTGTCCAGGCTGTGGACAGCTCCCTCTTCCTCCCCCTCATTCTCTTCTGAGTCATTCAGCTTCTCAAAGTGACACTAGTGACACTCTCCTTTGCTTTCAAATCCCCAAGTTTTTGCCCTCCCCAAGTGCCAGGCCCCCAAGTGCTGGATGCCCAGAACAGCAGTAGCTAGAACCATTCCAAGGAGGCAGGCAAGCAGAGAGAAGTGCCAGCAGAATCATTTTCATTAATTTATACCATTTCACAGCTCCTCCAATCTGCCTGCTCCCTGCTGGTCCTTCTCTGTCCTGACTGAGATTGCTGTTCTGTTTGTTTCTATTGTCTGAGAAATAAAATGGTTTTGATTACACCCCCGATCTCCCATGCATGCCTACATTTGGCTGCCCGCAGGCAGAAGGCACCATCTGTATTCCTCTGCAACCGGCTTCTGGAGGAGGTCGGCTTGCTGCTGAGGGGCTTGGGCCGGGGTCACCACCAGACCTGCCCCCACCCCACCCCCAGGGGCTGGTGTGGATTGAGGGGGACTGAGGAAGAGCTGAGTAAAGGGGCCGTGTCTGGGGTGGACCGGTTTCCTTCCCATTAGCATCAAAGGAAGGGGAGGATGAGGCAAAGGAGCGGAAACTAACATTTTTGAGAGCATAAGGCAGAGTCAGTCAGTCTGTCAACAAACAGCACCTACTGTGTGCCAAGACCTCTTCCCGGTGCTGGGGACTCAGAGGTGAACACAGTGAGGCAAACTCCAGTCCATCTGGGCTGCGATGTTATTCAAAATATTTGGCAACAGGACCTGCACAGACATCAACCACTCAGCTGCCCTGTAGCCCAAGGGTCTCAAAGGCCCCCTGCTGTGCTTGGCATTAACCTTTTAATTGCTGGATCCTGGTGAAACCAGAGAAGGGGAGTCCCAAGGGAGGAGCTGAGACAGCCAGGATGGCAGGGTGCCAGACAGCAGCCACTCAACAACTGGCATGGAGGAATTGGGATATTACAGCGCTACTGTATTTCAGCCTCGTACATGGAGCATCAGGTCAGGGGGTTGAGGAGGGACTGTACCAAATGGCCTAGCGTGAGGGGCAACCACTACTTAGCAACAGCCCATAATTGTCTCAAGGAAGGAAAGGGCCCAATGATTCTGGATCTTCCAGTTTTTCAGGAGTCAGTTCTGGGTGAGTGTGTGTGTGTGTGTGTGTGTGTGTGTGTGTGGACTCTTTCGATTAAAAATAACTATATGCCCAGCCCAGGTTAAAGAAAACATATCTTTGCCCACCCACACCCCCCAAAGCCCCCACTTTGAGCCCTCCAGCCTTAGGGTACCAGGAACGGTGCCGCAATTTATAGGTTCAACTGCAGTTAATTCTCACAACCACCCCTAAGGTTCATAATGTTCCCTCCAGTTGACAGATGAGAAGAAATGTGGGTGTGTTCTATGAGGCAGCAGGAGTCCACAAGGTCCCTGTCTGGTACAAGAGAGGACAGCTATTTTAACCCAGGATTTCCTGTCTTCAAAAGGAAAAAGGACCCTTTCGGGTGCAAAAAATGTTCTGGTGCTTCAATCGGCACCTGTCCTTTTGATAGATGGGCTGGTGCTGAGGGCAGACCTGCAGAAGGACCTCAAAGGAGCTGGGGGTGGCTGTGACTGGCCTAGGATGGCTGTGGGAGTGGTGGGGACATAGGGGTGGGTGGGTGCAATCTATATGTAGAAGTGGGAATGGAGTAGGTGTGTTAGAAAGATTCTGGAGTTTATTCCAGCCAGAGGAATGAGCAAATCTGGGTCATGGTGGGGCAATCAGGGACCCTGCAAAGAGAGTCAGTGGTGGGCTGAGGTTTTATTTTCCACAAGCCTGCAGAAGGGTCCACATGCCACCTTCTTCTCTGCACTGGGTCCCAGGGATCTGGTTATCATATGCAGCAGAACACCCGCCCTTGAAGATGCCTGCAGTGCCTGGGCTTGAACCCAATCTGCTTCCACAGGTTTCCAGTGGGGCCACCAGCAGGTGTGTGTGTGTGTGGGGGGGGGCTCCTGTGTTCCCCTTCTGCAAGACTGTACTGTGATGACAAGGTAGAAGAGAGGTGGCACGGCACTGAGGGCAAGGACCCGTCAGGCAGAAGTCAATGCCGAGGAAAAGAGCACAGAGATGAGAATGCATGTCTGTGGGAGGAATGGTGAGTTGTCTCACTGTCCAGAAGGACAGGGATCAGTGGAAAGAGAAGGCTTAGATGGAAGGCTGTGGCCAAATTGCAAGACCCTTAGGAGACTAAGACCAGGATATTGAGATATTTTATTCAGTAGGCAATAGGGAGCAATAGAAGATTTGAGAGCAGGGTGTCTGATGAATTAGGATGCCGGAAAGTAATATCTGAGTTGCTAACATGTGCCGGCCTCTTGATAGATCCTTTATCCAGGTTTATATACATTCTTTATGTATCTTTTAACTAATCCTAAGAACATCCCTATGAGAAAAGTATTAAATATTTCCACTTTGCAGGTAAGGTTAGCTTGTAAATGACAGTTCAGGATTGCAACAGACTGGAGGGCTTTGTGAGACTGGAGGCTGGGAGAGTAATTTGAAGGCTATTGTCATATTTGGGGTATGAGTAGCAATATCTGTAACTGCCATTGAGGCCAGGAGAAATGTGAGGGGGAGTGAATGCCCGGCTACTCAGATTAGGACCTAGTGACAGTTGGTGTGGATGGAGCGAGAGGGAGAAGTCACAGGATGGGGGGATAGGAACCCTGGAGAAATCATCAGCAGAAGAGCGAGTTTGGGAGAAGGGCTCAGTTTTCAGAAGACAGTCTTACTGCGAGTTTAGAAATGTTGCAGAGGTGTGGGAGATGTTTTTACTTCCCAGCTTGGCAGTACAGAAAGACAAACTAGAATAGAAGCTTCTCCACAATACTCACCTTCCCACGTGTAATGCATGCAAATGTTTTCCTATCCTAGTCTCGTCTATTTCATGGTAGGGCAGGGGGTGGAGAAAGGAAATGCTGGTTGCGAGGCAATCATGCAGCTGACCTCAGGACCCACACATGAGGAGCGGTCTGAAATCTGGACAAGACTGCAAGCAGCAGGGGGTTGGGGGCTGAGCAGCAGGTCCTCATTTTCACTGCACACGATGTTAACAAAGATGCGAGGGGAAACGTATAGGCAAGGTGCGGGGACTCCAGAGTGCCTAATATGCAGAGGAATCTAGGAAGGAGGGCTTCGGAAAGGTCACATGTTTTTAGAATTGGATCATCAAGGACCTTCCAAGGAAGATTTTCAGTCGGTGGTGGAGGTGGAAACCAGGATGCACAACTGGAGTGGGCATGAGGAGATGAAAGAGAGAGCGCCACCCTTTCAAGGGATATTAAAGACCTGAACATGCCTGTATCCAGAGGAGAGGGAACCAGTGAAGAGCACATGATGGAAAGAGTCTGACAGTGATGTATGTGGGCGCAGGGGGAGGATGATGGCAACAGATGAAGTGAAGTCCCAGCGGAGATGGAGGATACTGGGGCAAAGAGCACTGGTGTGGTCAATTTGGGAAGGAGGCAGATAGGATGGAAGGGCAGAGACTGGGTAAAGACAGACATTTGCAGAAGTGAAGGGGGAGTGATGACCGGCAGGAAGGGAGAGATGATGGGATGTGAATGGCTGACCCCAATATTCTCAGTAAAGTAGGAGGCAAGGTCATCTGCTGGAAGGAGGTTGGCAGCTTGATGAGAATGGCAAATGTTGGAAACAAATGCTAGAAAGCATCCGCAAGCAAGGAAATGAAAGAAATTCTGAATAGTTGGAAGGACCGGTTTAGATGCCTTGGTCTGTGAAATCTGTGATTTGCTGGTTTCAGAACCTCTGTTCTCTCCTATCAGATACTTTCAGAGCAGGGCCTCCCGCTTCTCCCCAAGATTGCACACTGGGCTCCATCACCCGGAGGGCAAGAGAAACATTGTTGATTCCCTGCTAAAAGGCCAAAGAACACAAACCATTATTCCTGAATTTTTTAAAAATAATTTTGCCTCTAGGCTTTCCAGAATAAGCTCCTTCTTTTAGATTTCTGATTCCACTTCCAATAAATCTCTTGACAGCACAGCCTAGCCCATCTGGACCAATCAGTCAGCCCTTATCATCTGGCAGAACTTTTCTCTCCTTTCGCTCCCAGGGATTCGCAACCCTGTTTGCACATTGGAATTGCCTGGGGAGAGTTAAAAATACTGATGCCTGGTCCCGCCCCTAGTGACTGGCTTATTTGGTCTGGGTTTGTGACTGGACATCTGTAGAGTCCCCGCCCCCCACCCAGATAATTCCAATATGCCAGCTAAGGATGAGAACTACCCCTTGGTACTCAAAGTATGGTCCTAAAACCAAAACTATCTGCATTGACCTGGGTACCTCTCGGGATGCAGATCCTCAGGCTCTACTCCAGATGCATGGAATCAGATGCTGCACTTCAACAAGGATGCTAGGTGGTTTACATGCACATTAAAATCTGAGAAGCTTTATACTGGAGATCTAACTCCTTCAGCCCTCCCTCCTTCCCTGTGTAAGGTCAAATGGGAGGGTGTCAGAGATCACGCCTCCTTGACTCTAAGCAGCCTGGTGAATGGCAGATGGCTGCTTTCTCCCAGAGTGTGAAAACAGGCACCCATCAGCAATCAGTCCACAAGTGCTTCCCAACTTACAGCAGGTAGACACTGAGTAGAAGTGGCGTTGTCCCAGTGTTTAGCAGTCTACAGCGTAGTTAGTTGGAACATTCTTATAGGGTGATCAACTGTCCAGATTGGTCTGGGACTGTCCAAGTTTTAGCACTGTAAGTCCCACACCTTGGGAAACTCATCAGTTCCCAGGGAAACTGGAATGATTGCCTATCCTATGTTAAGTAACATTGGGTAACATTTAGAACGGATTTTACCCCACATACCCCCCCCACACACACACACAGACACACACACCATCAAAGATATGTTTCTTTTGTATCCACCACTCCATCACAAACAAGCATAGCTAGGAGCGTGTTTCCATGCATGTAGTTAATGCTTAGAAATGTTGGTTCATCCACTCAAAAAAAACCCATTGAGTGCTCAGAAAGGGAGAAAATATTTGGCAATGAAGCAACTGACAGGGGATTAATCTCCCAAATATACAAGCAGCTCATGCAGCTCAATATCAAAAAAGCAAATAACCCAATCCACAAATGGGCAGAAGACCTAAATAGACATTTCTCCAAAGAAGACATGCAGATGGCCAACAAACACATGAAAAGATGCTCAACATCACTAATCATTAAAGAAATGCAAGTCAAATAAATAAATTAAAAAAAAAAAAAAAGAAATGCAAGTCAAACCCACAATGAAGTATCACCTCATACCAGTCAGAATGGATATCAACAAAAAATCTAGAAACAATAATTGCTCGAGGGGGTGCAGAGGAAAGGGAACTCTCTTGCACTGTTGGTGGAAATGTAAATTGGTACAGCCACTATGGAGAACAGTACAGACGTTCCTTAAAAAACTAAAAGTAGAACTACCATATGACCCAGCCTTCCCACTACTAGGCATATACCCTGACCATACTCCAAAAAGAAACACGTACCGTGATGTTCATTGAAGCACTATTTACAATAGTCAGGACATGGAAGCAACCTAAATGCCCATCAACAGATGAATGGATAAAGAAGATGTGGCACATATATATAGAATGGAATATTACTCAGCCATAAAAAGGAATGAAATTGAGTTATTTGTAGTGAGGTGGATGGACCTAGAGTCTGTCATACAGAGTGAAGTAAGCCAGAAAGAGCAAAACAAATACCATATGCTAACTCATATATATGGAATCTAAAAAAAATGGTACTGATGAACCCAGTAACAGGGCAAGAATAAAGATGCAGATACAGAGAATGGACTTGAGGACACGGGGTGGGAGGGGGCAAAGGGGAAGTTGGGACAGAGTGAGAGAGTAGCATTGATATATATACACTACCAAATGTGAAATAGATAACTAGTGGGAAGCTGCTGCATAACACAGGGAGATCAACTCGATGCTGGGTGATGAGTTAGAGGGGTGGGATAGAGAGGGTGGGAAGGAGTCACAGGAGGGAGAGGATACGGGGATATATGTATAAATATAGCTGGTTCACTTTGCTGTACAGCAGAAACTGGCACAACAGTGTAAAACAATTATACTCCAATAAAGAGCTTAAAAAAAAATCCATTGAATATCCTCAGCGTGTTGGCCTCTGTGCAAGGTGCTGGGAGGCAATGGTACCAAAATAGACACAACATCTATCTTCATGCAGACTATAGTCTATATGGGGATGCAGGAGTGATGACAGTGTAGTGAGGTGAGTGCTGTGATCAGCAGGGTGAGTCTAGGGATCTGAGGAAGCTTCCCAGAGGGGTGCCCAATGCATACATAGGGGCAGGGTCTTTCAAAGGATGGGAGAAATTTATTAGGTAAGGGGTGAAGATTGTATGTGAGGGGGCAGAGCGCATCCAAAGCAGAGGGAAGAGGGTTCATGGGCTTGGATAAAAGAGAGCATGGCTCCTTTGAACCTGAAAGAAGGTCACTATCTCTAGGGAAGATACAGTGAAAGGTAAGGGGTGAGGGTAGGCAATTATTGAGTCTGGAGAGGTAGGAAGAGGCTGGTCCATGAATGGTCTTGTAAGCAAGTCAGGGAGCTGGGCACTGTCCTGAAAAACGGGAGTCTGTGGAGGAATTTTAAGCCAATTTTAAGAACCTGATTTGGGTGAAGAATCTTTCCACAATTTTGTGGAGAACAGAATGGAGAAAATGAGAGTAAAAACAGGACGTCAAAACAGAGAGTTAGTAATCCAGGAGAAAAATGAGGGGAGCCTGGGCTGAGATGGGGGCATTTTTGACCCAGAGAAATGGTTGAATTGGAGAGAGATTTAAAAAGTAAAAGCAATGGAAGAATACACTGATTGAAAAATACCCACGGTAGAGAAAGGGTGAAGGGAAAGAGAGGAACTGAGGGTTATGTCCTGGTTTTGTTTCTTTGAAAAAACAAACAAACAAAAACCACAAAAACAAACAACAACAACAAAACTTTCAATTTTGAACCACTTCTAGACTTACAGAAAAGTGGCAAAAAATAGTAATCTCCACATATTCTTCATTGAGTCTCTCTCAGTGTTATCATCATACATGTTCACTGTACAACTGTAAGAACCAGGAAATTATGGTACAATAAATACTATAACCAAATGAAAGACCCCATTCAAACTTCACCAGTTTTTCCACTAACACCCTTGTGTGGGTATCAAGAGCCCACACTGTATTGGGTTGTTATTTGTCCCTGGTCTCCTGAAGTTGGCAAAATTTCTTCAATCTCTCTTGTCTTTCAAGATCTTGACACCCCTGAAAACTATTGACTAGCTGTTTGCTGGTCTGTCTGATGTCTACAGGTTTCTGCCTCTGACGTTGAGAAGGTAAGTCCTGGAGGGAAGGGACATGGACTCTCAGTGACAGTTCCCAGGGCTGGGAACAGGATGGACTCACTGTAGGTGCTCCGTGTGTTGAAGGAGTGTCTGGGAGGAGTGATGTGCCAGCCACTGAGATGGGTAAAAGTATGTTTCCTAGGTCTCCCCTCCCCCACTGTATTAGTCTGCTTGGGCTGCTGTAACAAAATATCACAGGCTGGGTGTCTTAAACAACAGACATGTACTGCTCACAGATGTGAGAGCTAGAAGTCTGAGAGCAGGATGCCAGCATGGTTAGGTTGTGATCAGAGCTCACTTCCTGCCTT
The DNA here is from genome assembly GCF_030028045.1 of Hippopotamus amphibius kiboko. Lineage (NCBI taxonomy): Eukaryota > Metazoa > Chordata > Mammalia > Artiodactyla > Hippopotamidae > Hippopotamus > Hippopotamus amphibius. The sequence goes on along the minus strand of NC_080193.1, from coordinate 90,375,471 downwards.
GCAGATGCCACTTTCTCGCTCTATTGTTACGTGGCAGAGAGAACCAGCCAGTTCTCTGGTGTCTCTTCTTATAAGAACATTAATCCCACCATGAGCCATCCCCCTCCCCACCACTTGACCTCAGTTAAATCTAATTACTTCACAAAAACCCCATCCCCAAACACCCCCACGTTGGGGGGTAGGGCGTCAACATAACAATTTGGAGGAAAACAATTCAATCTGTATCACTCTCCTAAGCAGAAAGGGGGGAATGTTGTTTAGAAAAAAAAAGAGATGCTTTTCTTGAGTGAACCCATAAAAGTATTCAAATACTGACTTGGCCTGGGCTGCATTAATTGCATTACCTTTTTGAGCCCCTCCAATTTCCAGGCACAGTGGGAGATACAAAGGTGGACTGGACACATAGGACAAACCCCCTTGAGCTCGTCTTTGACTGGTGAGAAGGAAATGGGGGATATCAGGCAGGAAGGGGAGGGCAGGGCAGGCCGTCTGTGGTGAGGAAATGCTATGGGGGCGCAGCCAGAAAGAGAGGAGGTGTAGGATGGAGGAGGTGACATATGAGGTAGGGCTTGGAGAAGGTTAGGGTTTGGGCTGGTGAAGGAAGAGAGGAAGGACGTCGCAGGCAGAAGAAAGCCTTTGAGTGGAAATCAAAAGGCAGAGAGCTATGGGGTGTATTTGGGGAATGGCAGGCCGTGGGGATTGGCTGGAGCATCCGATGGGAAGTAGAGGCCATCAGGCTGGAGGCTGGATGGAAAGGTCAAGCCCAAATCCCAGGAGTCCTTGATTGTTACTAAACTGAGGGCATTTAACTTTTTTTCCCCATGACAATAAGAAGCAGAAGAGTGAACTGCTCAGAACCCCTTATTATGTAGAGTCAGGGGGTGCCCTGGATGTTTCCCTGGCTTCCTTACTGATAGGAGTAGATGTAGGGGAGACAGCAAATTGGACATGCTCGGGGTCCTCTGGTCCTCACCATTTTTCTAAAAAAAATTTTATTTATTTATTTATTTATTTACTTAGCTGTGTCGGGTCTTAGTTGCAGCAGCAGGATCTGCATTGTGGCCCGCGCATCCTTCTTCGTTGCAGCTCACAGGCTTCTCCCTAGTTGTGGCGCTCAGGCTCTAGAGCGCATGGGCTCAGTAGTTGCTGGGCATGGGCTTACTTGCCCTGAGGCACGTGGGATCTTAGCTCCCAGACCATGGATCGAACTGGCATCCCCTGTATTGGAAGGCAGCGTCTCCCGAGACTCCCCACATGTCCTCCTTTCACATGTCAGACTGCCCCAGTGTGCCACACCTCCTCACCTTTGCAAGTACCCGGTGCCCCTTCCCCATGGGTCTCTAGTGAATTCCTGCCCGTCCTCTTAGCACCAGCTGGAGGTTCTTGTCTACGAAGCTGCCCACCTCTGACTCCCTCAGATTTGGCCCCTCTCTCTTTTCTGCGCATGCTGTAACTAGACCATCTCTCCAGCGTGATTTTCATAACAATTTGCTGGCATACTTACTTCTCTCCTGTTAGACTGAAAGGTCACTGAGAGAAGGAGCCACATTTATTTATCTGTATTTGTACGTCTGGCACCATGCTTGGCACATCATAGTTGCTTCAAAAATAGCTGCTGGATTGAATTATGTTTAGTTAAAGAGCACTGGATTTGGAGTCAGGAGCCCACAGCCCAAACCCAGCCCTACAAACCAACAACCGTACCTAACTTTTCTGAGTCTGCCTCCTCATCCATAAGGGGAGTGATACTTTCTATTTCATAGTTTTTTTCCTGAAAGACTCTATTATATTCCTCGAGCATGATCTCTGTACCTCCAGCCATCACACTTACCTCACCCATAACTACGTTTTTAGAGTCTGGAGATCTCATAGAGGGGCAACACACAAAGATCAGACGTTGCTACCACCACCGGGGGTCCCACTGCATGCCCGACAGCACCGAGCGCAAGGGAAAGGAAATCTTGTGCATGTATGAAGCGGAAATGCAGCGGAGAAGCGACTAGAAAGTTGACCGAGAAATTGATAACGTTACCCAAGAGGAGGTGGATACTTGTCAGCGGAGGGAAGGAAAGAGCTACAAACAGGGTTGTGCCAAGAAGCCAGAGCAGCTGCCCAGGTGGCCAAGGTGCACCAGGACCACAGCATGAACTGGAGGCCATGATTCTGCTAGACTTCATCTCTAGACTGTGAGCTCCATGAGGGCTGAGGCCCTGTCTGTTTTGTTCACAGCTATGTTACCTACGCCTTGCCCGGCATGTGTGCACCCAACAGTAACACTGACACATCACTTACTCTCTTTGGGCTTCAGGTTCTTTCTCTTGTCAAAGAAGGAAGGTCCCTTCCTCAAAGTGTACTATCCTGTACTGTTAACATTTTCCAGCATGAGGGTAGGTGGTAAGAATGCTGATGGCAGCTTTGGAATGGTCATTTATTTCCCAAGGAACCAAACGGCAAACATAGTACATTGGTGCTGCGTCTACCAGACCGCTATGGAGATGCACAAACACAAAAGGCTGGGAGGGCTGGGAAAGCTGAAGGTCTGCAAAGACTACGGGGACTGTGCTACATTGATAGAATTTTCTTTCAGCTGTCTGGCCAGCGACCTGAAATAAAAGTGTGCCTGGGTCTTAAATGAGACGCTGTTTCCCACCCACATTGGAGGGACCTGGCAGGTTTAGAGTTCCTGGGCTTCTGCACTCTCCTTTGTCAACCTGCTGCAGTACCAGCATCCCCACCCCCGGAAACCTGAGTGCTTGTTACCAAGGTGTTACCAAGGATCACCCACAATGGAGGGACCCCTGTGTCCCCCCTCCTCAAGTGGGCTCAGTAAGGCAGCCTCTTGGCAGGAGCAGGACTCCATTCGGCTGGGACCTGCACAGGTGAACCCCCAAGTTGAGTGAGGCTCACAGCTGCTCCAGCTGATGCCCTAGGGAGACAGAAGCGACTCTACTGACCAGAGAACAGAGAAAGGAAGTTGAGTGAATGCTTGCGTATTGAAGCAAACTGGGCTTTTGGGAAAGCTCCACCTTCTGCCTGGAATGCCCTTCCACGCTCTCATCTCTGCCAACTTCAGGTCCCCCATAGATATCTCCACTTGTGAGAAGCCCTCCTTGATCCTGTGCTCCCAGAGCACATTTCACAGTTCTTAGTCCTTTCCACTCGGGATTATAATAGCCCCACTTGCAGTTACAAGACGGCAAAACTCCTAGGAGATGGGAGCTGTGTTCTAGCTCACTAGGATAGCCAGGATCCTTGGCACAGTTCTTGCACAAAGCAGCTGCTCAATAAATATTTGCTCAATGAACTAGAAATTTTACACAACTCTTGTGGGAGAAAGATAAAACAAGTTGATTTCACAGTTTCAAAAAAATCCACCTAATGAGTTCTGTAAGATACCCTGTGGTCTATGAAGCTAGAAAGATATTCCTTTGCCTCCTTTAACAGAGCCTAACTTTAAACAACAACCCTTCAAGATAAAGGGAATTTGGGGTGGTGTTCAAAGGCACTGCAAAGAGGACCTATATCTTATAAAGATTGTCAGCAATAAAAGTTGAAATACATATTATATAAAGGCTTATCCCCACATTCACTAGAGGATTAAATTAGCCATAAATGTGTCCTCTTCCTGCCCATTTTCCCTCCCCAAGATCTTTCATTCTCCAAATGTTCTGATAAATTAACACTTCACTACAATATGTTCATGTGTTAGGGAGTAAATGAATGGATTTTTCTGTGGCTGGAAAAGGGGTGGGAAGGAAATGTCTTCCTCCTGTGAGGGGCAGATGTAGGCTCTGCGGTTTCCCACCTTAACATTCTGCCTTCCGTCCACCTCTCTAGAACCTGGTTCCTTACCTCTAAAAATTAGGAAAATAAAGTTTGCTCTTTCCTCCCTACCACAGGAATATGTCAGTGCCCCTGCACGCACTGGAGGGTAAAGAAGCTTCTGGACCCACACGTGAAGCTTCCAGGTAAAAACCCGATTCAATCAACCAAGAGAGTTTCTGTGGAGTTACTCTTCCCAGAAAGGTGGCCCCGAGAACAACCAGACCGTTAGGCTCCAATTACAGAAAGGCCAGTAGGACCACACCTGGAAAGGCTGGCATTGAGCGGAGCAGCTTCTAGAGAGGATCTAGTGCACCCCTCCCCTGTCTGCACGGAGCCCACACTTTAATCCACCCAGCTCCCCAAGGAGAGCGATTCTGGGTCTTAGAGCAGAGCAGGGTGATCTGAAAAGCAGTGAGAGGGAGAGAGGATTAGGCTGAGTGGGAAATGTTCCTGATGTGGCAAGTGAGGTAGCTCTCAGATAGCCATGTCTTGCACACAGTTCCACCTGGAAAATTCCTCCTACTCATCCCTATGTGGCCACGCAAGGATTAGCTTCTCTGGCAGTCCTTCTCTGGCTTTCCCAGACATTACTAGTCGCCCCTCCTGTGTGCTCCTTCAGCACAATGGATGCAACCCTGGTCCAAGGCACTCATTAAAATGTCGTGCTATGGTTGCTTCTTCGCTTGCTCTGGATTCTGAGCTCCCCAGCTTATCTCCATCTTCCCGGGGCCTGGCACTGGGGGTGTTCACTCAATGTCTGTTGAGTGAATGGTCACACTGATCCTTGTGGACCAGAAAAGAAATGAACAACAGGACATTTCATCTTTATATCATGACCTTCGGGGATGGAACATCCCCTAAGAGGTCATCAAATTTATTTCCCTCATTGAGCAAGACTGATGAAGTGCCCGCTGGGAGGCACTCTGGTCCTATCTGTCTTCGGCTATGGTCCTCAGCCCTTGTGCCCCAAGCTATTTTGTTTACCCTCAGCTAGCTCCACCTCTCCTTTGTAAAACCTGTTTAATAACTGTCTTTTCACAACATTTCATAACCAGGTAATAAGCCATATCTTTCTATTACAGAAAATTTCGAACACACATAAGACTAGAGAGAATAGCAGACAAAAGCATGTACCCAATCACCCAACTTCAGCATTTATCAACTCATGACCAGTCTTGTTTCACCTCTAGTCATTGGATTCTTTTGAAACAAATTCCAGCCATCATGTCAAATAAACACTTTTTTAAAAAATTTGAACTGCACTCGTAGGAGGGATGAAAATTTATTTAAATCGTGAGGAACCTCTCTCTGTGTTTCGGGCAGGGAGGAAGCAGAGAACTCTTGAAATCATACCACATACTCCGCGAAAAGCTCCAAACTGATTTTTTTTTCACACAAATACTTGATGGATGTCAGAAGTGAGAAACACGTGATTATTGTATAAAATGTCAGCACTGACTTCACGAGGACCAGGCCCCCGGGCACTCTCTGGAACAAAGATGATCAAAAGGCAGGAGCAGCCAAATGGACGAGCCCCCTCAAGCGCCGTTTTCTTCCGTGCTGAACGGCTGTCGTCCACGTGCAGAGGTGTGCCCACTCGCCCCCTCCCACCCACAGACACACACACACAATGGGAGTGGACATCTCTTCACTTCCACTCACGCCTGCCCTCGTTCACCTGCAGCTGCCTGGTTTGGGCAGTTGTTTTCTGCACGCATTAGAGAACTCAAGAGCCCCAGCACAAGAAAGCTTTCCTTTCTAAAGTAGCACACTGCTCCACGGAGGCTTAAGTCTGTGGTTCTTGGAGGCATCACCACAGGATGAATCAAATATACAGCCCACACTCACTCAATATGCCAAAACGCACCATTCGGGGTGTCAGGTTAAGAAGTGGTAAAGAACACTGCACAATGGCCAGTACTATTTATGCTGATGATTACCAACTCTGCTTATATGGTTAAGATCCTGTATTGGGAAAACATTTCTGCCCACTCAACACTTTTTACTGCTCAGGTGTCACCCCGTCAATCTCGAAGCACTTAGCACACAGTACTTGTGCCTGGGGAAATGTGTGAGGAATGTTTATCATCCTCTTCCGACAGAGGGGTAAAGAGAGACCAGAAAGAGAGTGAATGTTCATCTGGAACCCCCTTCGTGTACTATAGTAGGTGTTGTCTCCTCAAATTCTCACAATAATTCTATGATGTATTTCTTTTATTCACTCCACATTGCAGATAGAAGACACTGAAGCTCGGGGGATTGAACTGATTTGCCCAAAGTTGTTTTTAGCTACTAAGTGCTAGAGCCTGGATTCTAACCCAGTTTTTCTAACCACCAAACGCGTGCTCTTTTTTCTATACTTTTTTCTTTTCTCTATACTCTTTTTTTTCCCGATTTTTCCAAGTATGAAACACTACTCCCCACTTGAATTATTTTTATTTTTAACTTCCCATTTTGAAGTAACTTGATTCATTAAAAAATTTAGAAATATACCTTCCCATAAAAGTTTCACCCTACTTTTCCAGAAGTTAACATCTTATAGAACCATAATACAATGACCAAAACGAGGAACTAAGCATTGATACAATGCTATTAAGTAATCTATACACCTTACTTGAATGTCACCAACTGTCCCACTAACGTCCTTTCTCTGGTCCAGAAGCCAATCCAAATCACACATTGTATTTAGTTATCATATCTCTTTAGACTCCTCTAGTCTAGAACAGTTCCCCCTTCATTCTTCATCTTTCATGACCTTGACATTTTGGCTGGTTGTTTTATAGAATGTCCCTTAATTTGGATCTTTTAATGCTAAAAGAGTTTCACAAACCCTCAGATGACTATAGTTGTACTTTGAGTATCTGCTGATACAGAATATATTTATTGACAAGAAGCTGCACTAAAGTGAAGGATGCTTTTGATTTTGTCCATCATGATGGCTTCCACATACATTTGAAAATTTGTATGTGTATCTGTGAGATAATTTTTATTTACTCTACTGACAATGCTTGAGTATATTTAGTTTCACCTACTGCTGTGATATTTTGGAGCTTCTCCTGAGGTCAGCAGCCCACAGGCATACACACATCAAGGTAGAGGTTCTCAAAGAAAGTTTGGAGAAGACCACTGAGAGCTGGTAGACCAGATAACATCAACAGCTAATGTTCCCTGCACTTTGCTAATTTATTGCTTTTTTTGTATTTGCCAAGAGTTTTGCATGCATTATATCATTTGAGCCTCACAACAGTATCTCTAAGACAGGTACTATTATTATCATTCCCATTCTACAGTGGAGGAAATTAAGATTTCGAGTCTGTAAGTGACCTGCCCAAGGTCACACACCTGTTGCATAGCAACACTGAGATTTGGACACACTTCTGCTTGGCTCTGAAAGATATTCTTATCCACCATGCCAATTTTCTCCCAAAACATCTCTGATTGTTTGCTTCCATTGTTCCTATGTCTGGAAAAGTCTTCATTTCCTATTTCCCTGGTTCTGTCTTTGAGGCCCAGTTCTAAGGTCATTCTTCTAGGGAGAGTTCTTCTACTGGTGGCAAGAGGAGTTGGATTTAAACAAACCCCAGGTACTGCTCCTCCACCTGATGAGGCATAAAAGAGGACAACAGAAGTAGAAGGGGCTTGGATATTCCCTAGTACAACCTCCTTCTTATACAAATGAGGAAATAATAACAATAACAACTAATATTGATTGCATGTTTACTTTGGGTCAGGAGTGTTCTAGAGGTTTGACATGTGTTATCTCGTTTAAATTCCCACAGCAGCCCTAAGAGGGAGGTACTAATACTGTGGAGGGGGAGATTTCAAGAGCTCACCCACATCTGGATTTCCTCTCTTTCCAGGCACCCAGAAGGATGACACTCCTCAGCCCTGCTGCCGTTAGGCAGAGCAGTGTTTCTAGATCCAGCCAAGTTGTAGGCAAGAGTGACATGCCATTCCAGAGCTGAAGCACTTCACTGTTGGTACTCAGGGCGCTGCAAGGGAGCGAGCTGTGCACCATCTGTTGCCTTACTCTGGGGCTCTGGGGCTTCCCCAGAGAGGCCCCTGATTTGACTTTGCTCACGAACACCCTCTGAACATAATTCAGGAGTGAGTATTGATGGTTCTATTTGTCAAGGAAATTAATATCAGCTGGGCAACGTCTCAACATGATCAAAGTTTGCATCTCTCCCTCACGTCACAGTCCCAGAGGGGTTAGACTTTTCCATCTTGTGGCTGTGCCACGCGAAACTTGTAGTTCTCAGCTCACTGAGGCAGGGATGGAGAGAGATCCAAGAGGCATCCCTTCCTGCTTGTTCCCTGAGTGACACATGTCACTTCCTTCTTAGTCACATGGTCCTGTGCCCACCCAACCACCACCCTCTCCTCTACCACACCCTTGTTTCTCGTACGTCTGAGAACCTCAGGTCTGGTGGAAGCATTTCTTCTTCCCATTTGGTTTCCTCCTCAAACTGCTGCCTAATACACAATACTCCTGTGAAGTAGTCACCTACTTCGGAATTGTCAAAGCCAATGGTTAGAAATGCAGATTCCAGGGCACCACCCTGGGACCATGGCCTGGGACTCTGCATTTTCCCCCTTCCTGAGGCAATTCTTGGTGCACACAGATGTTTCAGAACTATTATAACCTGTGCAGCACAGGTCAGTGTTATCCAAACTTCAGTCACTAACACTCTTTGATGAATTCATACTATCATTTTCTTCGTACTTAACATTTTTCTCTAAATAACTCATATATTTACTTCCGTAAATTTATTTCTCAAGGAGACTTTTTGTCACTACCAGAAGTAAAAACCCGTTATCATTAACCGCAAAAAGAAGAGACAAGTTGTGCTATAGTCATATAATAGAATGTTATTCAGCACTAAAAATGAATGTGCTATCAAGCCCTGAAAAGACATAACCATACATGCGTATCACTAAATGAAAGAAGCCAATCTGAAAAGGCTACACATTGCATGATTCCAATGATGTGACATTCTGGGAAGGCTCAGACTATATTGTAGTTCAGTGATGGGAGCAGAGGGATGAATGGATGGAGCACAGGGAATTTTTCAGGTAGTGAAACTATTCTGTAGGATACTATAATGGTAGATACATGTCACCGTGCCCTTGTCAGAACCCTTAGAATGTACAACACCAAGAGTGAACTGCAGTGCAAATTATGGACTTTGGGTAATAACAGTGTGTCAAGGTTGGTTCATCAATTGTAAAAAATGCACCACCTGATGAAGGATGTTGATGGTGGGGGGATGCGGGGAGGAGAGGTGGGAGTGAGTATATGGGAACTCGCTCAGTTTTTCTTCCAACACTAAATTGCTTTAAAAAATGAAGTCTGTTAATAAAAAAAACAATAAGTACACACAAACACAAGCGAAACAAGATTAACAGATTCTAGCAATGTATTGCTGTATGTCCAAAGGCTCTAAGCCTGGTGTCTTCTCTCTTTGTTTAAAGAGAAGATTGACAAGCCTTAGAAAGGTGTTAAAGACGTATTATCTCTCCAGTGAGATTTTCTCCTGGACATAATCATAAGGCATGAGAGCAGACTGACAAGAGAACAACATTCTCGGCTGGGGATCAGTGTTATTTAACATCATGTCTGTCTGGGGTAGCCATCCCATCCCAGCTTTCAGAAACACTAGTCTAGGGAGGACCCTGAAGACACACACCTTGCAGGGGTTTCCACCACCATTTCCTCAACAAGCTCCTGCATGTGCTTGGTCCACTGCTGGCCTCTAGGGACTCAGAGTCCAGGAAAGTGTTTTTCTGCACAGTTCCTGCCAAACAGAGAGTGTTGCTTAACAAAGACCTGTCAGGGACATGATGGTGATGGAGATGGATAAAGACAAATAGGTTAGGAGTGAGGCATCTAGGTAGGGGAGGACAGAGGTTCAATAGACTCAGGCAATGCAAGACAGAAAGTCAGCTGAACAGAGACACTGGATCTAAACATGCATCCCTGATGGTCAGGCACAAAATAGCTGGGTTTACTGAGGTCAAACACAGCCTTAATCAGAGTGTCTGATTTTTTAAGGTTGTAATGAGAGAGGGTGGTAGAAAAGGCAGCAGTGTGATCTGGGGGCCCCACTCCAGGTCTCTGAGCTACATGGACAGGATGAGATGAATATTGTTCCCATTTAATGAACAGCTACTGTGTGTCTAGAACTTTAATCATGCCCACTCCTTACAACAAGTGTTCAAGCTCAGTATTTTATTCCTGTTTTATAAACAATGAAATCTGGGTTCAGGGAGGTTAAATAAGTCACACAAGATCACCCAGCTGGGAAGGGCCCAGACTGTGATTTAAATCCATGTGTTTCTGACTTGAAATCCCACGTTCTTCCCATCCTTCTGCAACTGTACAGGAAAAGATCTGCTCCTGGTCAGTGGTCTCAAGCCAAGATAATGATCACTATGATTACTAGAACAAGAATCTTTGCTAGTTGTCATTATAGAATCAGGAAACGAGTTTGGATGGGATGAAAAGCATCTCAAGGGACCATCTATATCCCCTTGGTTGGCATTTTAATTTACACACATACATACAAATATGTACCCATGTGCACATAAGCATGTATGCCTTCTACCATGTGTACACCAGGAACCAAAGGTAACACTATTAGTCTGGAATGAACGTGTTCCAGGATGGAGGGGAAAAGATCAACAAGTATTGAATCCCTACTGTATGCAGAGCCCTATGGGTATGCAGAGCCCTATGCCAGCCACCAGGGTGGTTTCAAGAGGCTTCTTTTGGAGAAATCGATGTTGATTCTCTTCAACCACATCCAAAGTAACCTTTCAATAAAGAAGGAAACTAATTTGATCTGTCTTTCTCAAGACCTCTGAGCACATGCCCTGGAGATACTCTCGTCACAGTAATGAGCTGGGTGCAAGACTGAGGCTTGGAGTCCCTTTTGTGGGCTTGGATCACAGAGTTGGATAGAGCCTCTATTAGCAGATCCCTTTCTTTGCAGACACTTTGCATCTACCTAGAACTCAAATTATAACATTCAATTTTGCGTATTTTTTCATACGTCAGTCAGTCCCATGTGCATCCCATTTTTACTTTTAACATACACAGAAGGAGGTATCAAATGTGTACTACATGTAATACGCACAGTCTAAGTGACTCTATCTTACATATGATACTTCTTGAGGGGGGATGGGATACAGTTCGCCCACACAGTATTCACTTGCCAGCTCCTTTACATCCAGGCTCAGTTCCAACTTGGCTTCCTTCCCAGCAAACAAGAAGCAGCTCTCTCATTCCCACACTCCTTTGAGTATCCCCTCCCCCTCAAAACTAAACCCCCCTCCCCCAACTCACAAACCACAGCTGGGCTTCTCCAATATACCAGCTGGAAAACAGAGCAGAGAGAGAGAGAGAGAGAGAGAGAGATTGATTCCCAGTATCTCTTCTTTCTTCTTTCAGGCTCTTTTGAAATCCATATTTCATGCCTGCTCTACTGGCTTTATTAAGTAATTCTCTGTATGGGGGCCTCAAGCTAGAAGCCACACCCAATAAATTAGCCAACCCACCACAAACAGATGCAGGCTGGCAAGTGAAGAAGGATTACTCCAAAGTGAACACCATGCAGAGGATCTACAGTTGGGGTGAGAATCGCTCACCCTGTCCAGACACCAGGTGTCTCCCCTCCTCCAATCCCTGATTCCGTCTGTGAATGACAGACAGCTTCTCTCAACACTTTATTCACATGTATGCATGTGCCTGTGTGTGCATGTAAATAATAGATCACTAAATCTGGAAAATAGCCAGGGGCCCAATGGTGAGGTTTGAACATCTTTACATCATCTCTCAACAAAGTATTATAGCACTAGTGAGAACCCTAAGGAAAGGGTCCTTGGACCTTCCAGTTTAAATAGGACCAGGACTGGCAGATGTAGCAACTGGAAAATCGACAGTGGAAAAAAAATCTCAGATGGGAAAATGAAAATAGCTCACTCATGACTTTAGGGAAGGGGTGGCGACAAGTGTGCTTCTCCTTTCCTGGGGTGGTGCTGCATCCTAGGTCCATGATGGTATCTGTTACCTGCCATTCATGAAATGTTTGCTCTCCTGTTGTATGTGCATGGTGTAAATCCAGGATTGCAGTAATCACGTGCTTGCCAACAACTTAGTGTTTCTATAAACACAGGACAGAGACTATTCTTTGTGATCTTTGCTGAAGATAAATTTTTCCAAGCCATGTATTATATACTCTGGAACTAGATATGCTGGGACTAGATGACCCCTTGAATTGGAAAGTGATACAGACCCATCTCTTTGTGCTTAGGTTAAAAATCTCTTTGGACCCCAAGAAATCTCATAATGAACCCCAAGTCTCAAGCTCAAAAGGGATCTTGAGGGTCACTAGTTCCAGTTTCCCACTTGAGGCCCCTTTCTAAGGCAGCCTATACCCTCTTGGGACAGCTCTGATAGAAAGTTCTTTCTAGTATCAAAACCCAAGTTGGCTTCCCTGGAGATTCCATCACTGGCCAAGGCACTGCCCTTCGTAATCCTGCAGAACAGGTCGGCCCCTTCTTGCACAGCACACTGTCAGCATTTGATGCCAGTGAATATTTTTCTCCCTTGTCGTCTCTTCTCCCCAGTTCCCCTACCTGTGGGGCTGCCCACTGGATGACCTCTAAAGGCTCATTCATTCAACAAATACTTATAGAGCATGAGGCAAGTGCCAGGAACTGGATTGATGAACAAACACAACCAAGTCATTGCTTCCAGGGATCTTACAGTCCCTTCGCAGTGCCTCCCTTAGACCCAGGCAGGAGGGCCCCTTGCTATGGAAAGCTCTACTCTGGCCCTTCTTCAGCTGCTCACTTCCCATAGGGTGAGGAGCCTACAGGGTCAAGGACCCACATCCTCCTTCTAGAACATGCTTAAATTACCTGGAACCCTGGAATTCCTGCCTATTCAGCTATGAGCCTGTTCTCAAAACCTTCCTGGTTCTCTTTCTTCAGGCTCAAAGGGAGAGGGGCAAGGGGAAGATCTTTGGAGTTGGTATAGATAGAGCTTGGACAAGCCAGTGGGTGGGTCCACATGTGTATGTCCAAGGCCTATCGTGGTGCAGGATGGAGCCAGCAGTGGAAAGAGAATCAGATCAGAGTGGCCTGTTGACCAAGGGCCAGACATCCCCATTTGACTAGCACAGAATTCTGAAGACTCAGTTTTAAATTCAAACCTGCCTTCCAGGTTGTTTTGAAGATATGTTTGACAGGATATAAGGATAAAATGCATTTTGTTTAACAGTTTGTTAGCTGGATTTATTACTTGTAAATATCTTAGCCTGTGATATGTGAGCCTCCATCCATACTCTTGCCCTGGGGTCCATAAATGTTAGGGATGGATCTATTCTCTGTGGATACAGATGTTAATTAAGCAATCACACAAAGAAATGTAAAATTCAACCATAATGCTAAGAAAAATAATATATAATTTGGGTCTCTCTTAAAATGTTCTGCTTGATCTCCATTCCCAGGGTTCTCCTTGCATCTTGGGGTCTCCAGTTTCCCTTGAGCCCTGCAAAGCCCTTCTCTTACTTTCTAAGACCCCAAAACACTGACTAAAATACTCCACACTACTCTTGCCCCTTCTGAACTCAGAGCTCCAGGGAAATGAATCCCAGGAAGAATAAGGGAGGCAGACCAAGACTGTTAATCTCTTCCAGATTCATTTTCTGCTTTTCATTAGGTCCAAAACAAGTGCCCCATCACCCCCACTGCCATGGTAGATTCCATCTTTGTACCCACTCCAGGTGCTCCACAGCTGACCCAGCCTGGGAGGTGGTTTCACCTCTTTGTTAAGGTATCTGTGTGTCTCACATCTCTTCTGCTTCCAGCTGTCTAAACTCAGCCTAAGTCTATTTCTTCTCACTTGGTCTGCAGCAGCAGCAGAGAAACCTTCTCTGACTAATTGGGGGAAAAGGTAGCAAATTCATCCACTTGTCTCTCTGAATAGGCACCCCACACACTAGCCGCTTTTAAGCATACATCTCTTTCTTGTCCCCGATATTACTGTAATTCACCTGCGACTCACTGTCTGTGTGTTCTTGATCTCTATCAGCCTCTGTGATGTCTGGGTTAGATTGTGAAACTCCCAGAGGGGGCAGAGCCACATCTGCCCTGTGTCTCCAGACCCTGCTCAGCAGAGCAGCAGGCATAGGTAGGCACTTAATATAGACTTTTGATGATGGAAACAGAAAAGCAGCACTCTGTCTAGAGCACTGTGAATGGGCAAGAAGCAATCTACCACCACAGACAGACCACATCACAGCAGTCCTCCTGCCAGCCCGGGAGCTGGGGCACACTTTTTCCTTTTAAACAAGGTGCGTGGGAGGGGGGCAACCTTTTGCCTCTGAGACAACACCAACAGCAAACACTGTGACAGCACGGCTCTAACCATGTTGACTGATCTGATGCTCAGAATAACCTTATGAACTTGGGACTATCATTATTATCCCAGCTTTACAAATGAGAAACCCAAGGCACAGAGAGCTGTGCAAATTGTTCAGGCCTCAGACTGGGGCCACCTGGCTTTGGAGACCTCAGCTTACCCACCCTGGTACACAGTCCTTTGGCATGAACTAGTGCAGCTTCAAGCAGAAATGGAGAGTGAAGGATTGCTGACCAGGCTCTCGTCTCACACGTTCATGGATCCTTGACCGACTGACCCCTGTCCTGCCTGAATGACTGGCTGAGGGCAGGAGAGTGGCTACTCAGTCAGCCGCCCAGCATGGAGCCACGTTGGCCCTCAAAGCGTTTGTTCACATCCCATCCCCCTCCCTCCTCCCATCTTTTCATTTCTCAAACATGCTAAGCTTGTTCACACTTGGGTCTTCTAACCTGCTGTCTCCCCCACCTGGAAAGCTCTTCCTCTAGACCCGTGTGTGCACCTCTGGGCCATCCTCATCACTTAGGTGTCAGCTCAGATGCTGCATTCCTAGGGAGGCTCTTCCCGATAATAGCTCCCAAGCCCTGCCTTTCATTCTTGTCTAACTCATTTTCCTGCTTTGCCTTCATCACGGCACTCAACGCCATCTGAGATCACTTTATCACTTTATCTGTCTACTAGTTCACTTGTCTATTTCTGCATCTTCACTAGAATGTTAGCTTCAGGAGAGCAGAAATCTCATCTCTTTTGTTCACACCTGGACACTCAGGGTCTGAAACAATGTCTGGCATGCTGGAGGTGCCCCACAACCATTTACTAAATGAACGCACGTGTGAATGAATAAATACTAAGTTCTTTGTAGATACGTGCAAATACGGAACTAGCTGAATCCTTCAGTTTCCTGCCCCTTACCACGTATACGTCAAGCCATTGGCAGGAGGAGATCAAATTTTCAGTTTTGGCAGCCTTTTAACCCCTGGAGCAGTGGCAAATGACTGGGGAGCTGTTCCGTTTCTTTGTTTGGGCAGAGAAAAGACCAAGATGTTCAGCTACTGAGTCTGCAGACTGTCTGCACTCCATTCAGGGCCACGTGTGGACAATTGCTGGACAGCTCCCTCCCTGAACAGAAAACAGGACACTGAAATCTTGGCTTTTCACTTTCTGTGTCTGACTGTCTCTCTCCCTCTCCTCCTTCTCTAGAGAGTTTCCCCATCTCCTTGCCTTTGTCTCCCTTCCTCATTGAAATCCTGTGAAGAAAAACAAGCAAAAAGTGGGAGAATGTGTTCACATCTAACACATGCTACTCATTACTATTGTAGCACAATCCCATCAAAATCTCCTGGCTCCTGCACAAATAAAGAAAACTGTCCAAATATAATAATCATGTGCAGGAATTGCATGATTTGATCTAGTCTTAGTATTGACATGGCCCCCTATCCCTCCCACATAATAACGGAGCCCATTCCTTTATTGGCGTTCGCTTTTCTTTTTTTTTATTCCATGCTTTATTTATAACACATTGTAAAAATAACAAACAAGAGAAGAAAGCTCCTAACCTCCACATCAGACTGTGTATCATGTGATGGTATTTCACAATATTCCTAATAATCCTTTCATTTTCTCTCTCTTTTTAAACAAAATACTGCTTTTCCATGTGCAAAATACATGTCATTATATATTAATCCCTTTCAAGTTATTTTCAGG
Source organism: Hippopotamus amphibius kiboko (assembly GCF_030028045.1). NCBI lineage: Eukaryota > Metazoa > Chordata > Mammalia > Artiodactyla > Hippopotamidae > Hippopotamus > Hippopotamus amphibius. The sequence goes on along the minus strand of NC_080193.1, from coordinate 90,359,516 downwards.
CTCATTATCTTCTGGATCCTCTCAACACACTTATAAGCAAATGTGGGAAATACAAAAAAGGTTCCTCCAAATCACAGAAGTTGGAAAAGGGGCTCAGGGGTATAAAGAAATTTGAAGACGTTCACACAGCAGGCAAATATCATCCAGAATCGGCTCCAAGGCCTCCCTCATTCTAGAGACAAGGGTGTTCTTGCTAGAAGCCACACTCCAAGTGGCCCCTGTGACATAGAGACCTGAACCAGGGCATACGGGGGAAGAAAGAAACTGCTTAAGAGGTCAGGAAGGTAAACAAGTCTTTTTTGTTTGGTTTTTTTTTTTTTTTTTTTTTTTGAGAAGATGGGGCTCCTGATTGGGACAGATGCTGACTGGGAGCATCCCAAAGTGAAGCACCATTCTTGTTCTCAGCCCTGTCACTCCTTGCGTCTGTGCTGGAGGCCTGGCACTGGAAGATGGGCACAGGGCAGGCATCCCGGGCCTTCTTGCCTAACAAGAGTCCTTGGCTCTGGGCGGCAGTCCATTTGGGACTTTAAATAGTCCTAGTTACAAGAAGGAGGAAGCCAGCCCTCAGCCTCTCAGAGACATGTATTCACACTGAGATCCACATCACCTCCTCTCATGATGCCCAGGCTGTGGCTCCCACCATCATCTGTCCCTGAAGTGCCCTGCCCATTCTGAGCAAAGACAAAATGAATGAAAATGTCAGTGAAACCTGCTTCTCACAGAGAAAGCCCTCAAAGAGAACCAGATCTACTCAGGAGCACAAGCATGGCATCCTACTCTACCACCACTTGTCTAAGGAGCACACAGATGTCTTACTCCCATTTCTGGGAAAATAGTGAAGAAGTGGCTGATGTGACCACATAACTCTACTCAGGGTGCAACTGAGTGTCCTTTCACCAGCATCACTAACTAGATCAGCTTTTTAGATTAACCTTTCTTATCTTGGATTCTGTGGAAAGTGTTACCACAACTCACGATTCTAGAAGAATGTGCACATGCTATCCAGTACTGCAGAAACTAGATTAAAAGCTGAGCTAGAGGGTGAGTATAGGGTGAGTATGTCTGTGAAAATCTGAATGAATGGGACAGGGAGAACCCTTGGCCTTGGGAAGACTCTGGTCCATCAGGTACTTAGCATCCCCTATCCTGGACGGGGAGAATTTAAGGGACTTTCTAAGTTCATGTGCTTCAGGCCTGAGAAGGGAAATAGTTATGACAAGACTCCCTACTTCCTTCTCCATGTTCCATACTCTCACTCTCACTCTACTTAACTACCTGCTTTCAACCTAGAAAAACTTGAGACTGCCAAGAAGTATCTTAGCAAACTGTTCAGTCTTCATGAATGTATAATCCCTCTCCATTTCCTCCTCAGTGACTAAAACACACTGCTGAGGATGTCAATATAATACGGGAGCGGTTCATCTCAAAGCAAAGGAACAGGCATAGGCTTGCTGAGGACAAGATCTCCACACACTATCAGAGAGGAAAGAAGTCTGAATCTGGAACTGAAGATGGGCTGGGGAAACGTCAGTAACAACAAGTCAGGTACAGGGATATCTTGGTAACAAGCAGGAATGTACCACCAAGTTTCTTCATTTCATCCCTTCCAACTTTTGAATCTTCTACTCTGAGGATGCTTATGAAATTTTTGGATAGAAGTGAACATATTCCGATTGAGCACTGGAAAGAAAATTTAAAAGTTGGGTACAACTGAGCCACCAAACAGGCTCCACCAGGCACCAGACACCTCTTGCGCAAACTTAACCACACGACACATCATGGAGGATCCCTTAAAACTTACAGTCCTCACACTAGAAACATCACAGTGGTTCCCCAGGGCAAATAGGCGAGTAGCAATCTGCAAGACCTGGAGATACCGTATGGAAGCAGGAGAAGGGAAAAAGGGTCTCACCTGTTCCGGGCCCTGGAAGCAGATGCGGCAGAGCGGGGTCCTCATGCCACTGTCCAGGCTGCTGCCCAGGGAGTAGCGATCCTCAGCCTTCCCCTTACAGAAGTCATCCGAGGAGGCACTGCTGAGCAGCGAGGCAGGGGGCTCTGTGGCTGGGCCACCCCAGTCATCTTCCACAGAAGGTGGCAAAGGTGGCGGAGGTGGCAGGGGCGGGGTCTCCCTGCCCACTCCTTCTCGAGGGCCCCTCCAGCCTGCCCACCCCCCGGCACCCAGAGCCGGAAGGGTGTTGTTGTTGGCTGCCAAGCCGGGGGGCTGGGGTTCGCCGTGCATGGGCAGGGGCGCTGGAGGGGGGCGCCGCAGGAGGAAAACCTTCAGGTCATTGAAGAGCATGCGGCAGCGGCACTTGAGGAGACCCTGGTGGCGCAACATCTGGGGAGCTGGAGCGCGCAATCCACAGGGGTACCAGGCACAGCAGCACCACCACCACAAGAGCAGCCCACTCAGGGGCATCCGCATGTGCCCAGTGGACGCAGAGAGCCCGGCAGGGACAGCTGGAGTCTTTGCAGAGGATAAGATGGTTTGAGGGGGTCCACAGTGTATCTGTGTTATGGGGGAAGTCTCCGTTCTCACTGGCTCCTCTTACATCCCCTCCAAGCAGCAAATAAATTGCCCTCGGGGCTGATAACTGTGAGTCACTGATTCTGAACTCTACCTGGAAAGCCCAACAACAACCAAAAATTTTTCTTGCCCCCCCACCTCTACCCCAACCTTAAGCTTTACTCTGGGTGCCTCCTTTTTTTGCCTTTGACCTGGTGGTACTGGTAGGGGCAGGGGGATAGAGAAAAGAATATCGAGGATGGGCTGTTAGGGCCTTGAGATCAAGGTCTAATTGTTAGAAAGTTCCCCAGGAGAGGCTTATTGGGTATTTCCTCTAATTCCTAGGCAGTGGGAAATTTCTTTTCTTTCATATAAAAGGGTGGGGAAGGTTATCAATAAAATTTGGAGTGGACTGAGCTGAGATTAGGGCAAGCTAGCTCAGTGAAGAATTGAGGACTGTATGTGCTAGAGAGAAAAAATAGTTTCCTTCAGGTGACAGGAGGTTGGTTGTGAGGGGGTGAGGGAGGTAAGGTGGGGAAGAGAGGAGGTTGGGAGAAGTTTTAATTCTCCTGGGCAGAAAACTGGGGCAATTAACCCCCAGAAGCACCAGAGTTGCTGTTAAGAGAACAGTGGGTGGTAGGGAAGGGATTCAGGGAAAATTGGGCAAGGGGCTTGTGCTTTGCCTTTGCAGCCAAAGGGCTGCACAGAAGAGGGGAAAGCCAATTAGGAGAATAGAGGTGGGAAGGTCAGGGACTGGGGTGGGTTGGGGGGGGAAGGAAAGAGAAGAACAGAAAAGGTAGTTTAACCCTTGCAGAGCCACCTCCTTCCTGAGCATTAAGATCCTGGCTAGAAGAAGGGTGTGTGTTTGGGGGTGGGAGGCAGAGAGTGGAGTAGAGATAAGGGTTAGAGAAGAGGGGCGTGTGGGAGGGGACTAGAGGAAGGAGTAGTTACATGATCTCAGCCCCCGGCCCACCCCTGCGGCAGTCTGTAAAACCTCTGCCCCCTTCCCTTGGCTCCATCAAAGGTCCCTTTGGGCGAGGGGCGAGCGCCAGGAGAAGGGCAGGTCCGGGCGGGTGAGTGGCCTCGCCTTCTCCTCGGGGTCCTCCTCTGGGCGGCTGTCGCCCTCCTTCTCTTGCTCCGGGTCTGCCCGAGGCCGCCGATGCTGCGGCGGCGGAGGCGGCGGCGACGGCTTGTCGGCGTCCGGGTGTCTCCGGGGCGGGGGCTGCTCGGGTTCGTCCTCTGGCTGCTGCTCGCCGTCCGACGCGGCCAAGACTCCCGGCTTCATGATCCTCCTCCTCCTCCTCCTCCTTCCCGGGGGGCCGGCCTTAAGCCCCCGCGCCGGGGCAGCGCTGCCATGCAACCAGAGGCGAGGCAGGCGTGGGGTGGGGGCGGCTCAGGAGTGAGGAGTAGGGGTAGCAAAAAATGAAATAATACTAGTGGAATAAGAATAATTCGGTTCTCAAATGATCAGAAAAGAGTGCTTCTGGAGGGGTGGGGGCGGAGGAGGGCGGCTGCTGGGTCTTCACGGCAGCTCTGCCCCCGCTACCCCCACCAAGGGCGGCCTCGGTCGGCTCTCTGCGGCCCCCCCCCTCCGCCCCTCCCTCCTCTCCGCTGCCTCTGGCTGGCTGGGCTCGCTGTTGCTACCTCTCTTCGTAAAAGCAACGAGGTAAGGCTTGTTTGCGGTGCCAGCGGAGGGTGGGGAGGGGGAAATGAAGCAGCGTGGCCGAGGTAGGAGGTAGCCAGTACTTGGCTCCGGCTTGGTCCTCGCGACTTCCCAAAACCATATATAAATATATCTCTTATAAAAGGCGAGAGGAAGTAAATCAGATTCCAGGCTGCTGCCAGGTGTTGTCTCGTCTTCCGCCGTTGCTCAGCACCCGCCCGCCGCGACTGCTGCCCCCTTGGATCAGTTCCCAAAGGGGTGGTGCTGGAAGGGAGGTGGCAGGCGGTGAGCTGACCGTCCGAGGTCTGGAAACAAGATTCCTGGATGAGGGAAGGCTCTCAGCTATCTCCGCCGCTGCAGCCGCCGCTGCTGCATTCAGCACCGCGGGCGAGTGGACAGCTCCCACCCAGACCCTGAGCGTCACGCAAGTGGGGGCCTGACGCAGACGCCGGGGAGGGATTGAGGAGGGAAAGAGAACGAGAGGGAAAGAGGCTAGAGGGAGAGAGAGAGAGAGAGAGAGGATGAGGGAAAAACTGTTGGATGGAAGGGGATGGGGAGGGACCAAGAGAAAGGGAAGGAAGGAGAAGAAGGGATTTAGGAAGGAAGGGAGGAGGGAGCAAAGTGGTGAAAGAGGGAGAAAGGCAAGTGGGGTGGAGGGGAGCATTCGTGTACTAACTAGTGCATTTTCCCCCGCTGGAGAGTATCAGTGTGGATGGTACCCCTGTAGAATTTCTTCCCTCTCTACACTTTCACTGCCCTCCTCAGCGCACATACACAGAGACGTCTACATCTCAACCAGAGTCTGTTTCCCTGCTCATATAAACATTTTAAGCAGCTATCAGTCTACAAGCCTTGAAAGACAAAATTTTTTGTGATTCTTGCACTGATTCTGGAACTTGATGAAGCCTAAGTCCCTCATGACTAGGAACTTGTGAGAAGAAAATATTTCTAACAGGGAGAGGGATGCTAACACCATTTTTGCCAGTTTCTTCTAGAATTTAAGCTCCAAAGGAGAGGAATTTTTTGGCCTATTTAAATCCTATGTGCCTAAATACATAAATAAATAAATCTTATGTGCCTAGGTCAAAGATGGCATGTGGCAGGTACTTAGTACATTTTTTTAATGGATTATGGTCACTGTCACCAAAGTTATCATTACTCCAAGCCATAGACCTCTTTCAATTGTAATCATAAGAATCCAGAGCATTATTACAGACTCATCTTAACCAATATCTCCAGACTCCTCTCTATTTGAGCCTTTCACTGAGCCACTGATAAGAGGTAATTTGAAATGGATGTTAATTTCCTCTCTTATTTCTGCTTCTGACTCATGTCATCCTACCCCCATCCTTCTCAGTGAGTGGCTAGTGAATAGAAAAGTGTCCCTAAATGTGACAAAAAAGAAGAAAATTTATAGTGGTCTGTGCAAATATTCAGTACTTGCAGTTGTAGACTTCAGTCATTTAAAACTCAGGATTGCTTTCTTGCCTTTCCTCATAACTGCTCCCCCCAAAACACACACACACACACACACACACACACACACACAGACACACACACACACCTCTCCAAGGTCATAGACTTGGACAAGCTAACCCAATGAGTCATCTACACTCCTTTAAAAATGTTGGCTCCAAAGACAGAGCAGCATGCTAAAATCTCTGCTCCAGAATATCATTGACATGAAGTTCAGCCCTGTGAATCATAAGAAAACTGCCCCTTTGCTCCCATCTCCTTCGATGATTCATTCCTACCAGATCTAGGAAACAAAGACTTAAGTGTGGTCTTGTTTAGCTCAGAGTGGTTGCTTGTTTGAATCTTGCCTCAGCACCCACCATGGATGCTGACCCCTGGCCCAAGGTGAGTGGTTGGAAGAGGATGGTGATGCTATTAATAACTACAAAATAATATGTATTTTGTTGATGAGCATAACCACTGTTCCGCGAAGTTTTTTCTTTGCTTAAAAAAAGTCCATCTGCTCTCAAAGAAAATTCTCTGTGCTCCACATTATGCTGTGATTTCCTCTGATATTGTGTAAATTACAGCCTATGATAATGATCTTATCATATATTCATCTCCCTTTAGAAGACTCAGAGCTCCTTGAAGGCAAGAATCAATATTTATATTTGAATCATCAGCACATAACATAGTGCCTAAAGTGTAGTGGGTGATCAAGAAAATGAACACTGATTGAGTGAATAGCCTTTTTGTTTCAGTGAAGCTACTGTATTTCTCCTCTTCATCCTAGACACACACACACATGTGAATGCTCTCACACATGACTGAATATCTACTTTACCTAAAATTGAGTTTCAGGGTTTTATGCCAATAAAATACTAGTTCCAAGTATGTCATGCAAGTAAATTGGGGCAGGAGATAGAAAAGCCATATGAAGCTTGTATTCAGAGTCATTGAAAGGGGTGATATCCATAAGAAGACTGTTTTTTTCCAACACTTCCACTGAGAGCAAAAAGATTTCTAGAAACAGAAAGCTGTTAAGGATGGGAAGCAACAACAGGACTGTCTTCAAAAAAAACCTAGAAAGCTTGAAATTTCTGTTTTGAATATAATGTAAATCTTGAAAAGCACCTCATTGACTTGGATTCTTCTTATTACTGACGATAAAACAGTTGTGAGCCCCCAAGAATAAAAGTCAGAAATCAATGTGTCTCAATTTAAGCAAGCATTCAAAAAATATTTACTAAACTCCAATCATAGTTAAGGCATTATATTGGAAAATATAGGGAACACAAAAAAGAATTGGTTGAAATTGCATCTTGTAGAGTCTAGTACTATAAATATGTATACAATCATATGTAAGTGATAAGTAATAAATGCTACAAAGGTAGTAAAATTTTGGGAGTGTTTAGAATAAGGAGGTAATTAATGCTTACACCTTAGCAGCAATTAGGAGGGGTGGGAGGAGGTGGAGATGCCAGAGCTCCAGGAAAGCCTTTGTTAAGAAGTGACATTTGAACTGAGTTAATATGTAGAGTTCAGAGGAGGGAAGTATATTTCTGGTAATGGGAATGCTGAATACTTTAGTCCTCCCATTTGACTGGAGTGGAAGGTGCTTGAAGGTAAGTAGCTGAAAGTAAGGTCAGAAAGGTAGACTGAAGCCAGATTACACAAGGCCCTGAATGCCACTCCAGGAGAAGATTTATTCATTGACCAGGTACTTATTTTAATGGTTTTAAAGATTTGGGGCTGAAGGTGAAGGGCAGAAATAAACTTTATCTCTGAGCAGGTTAATTAACTGGATGGGATTTCACTGCTAACAGGTGAGAAGTGATCAATATTTTTCATTTCACGCCAGAAAGTTCTCAGCTCCTTAATGGATTTATTCTTTTAAACGAGCTTGTTTTCAGATATATTTCATTACATACAGAGACGCTGGGGTCATATGAATTAGAAGAGTAGAAGAATAAGAGGCTCCAAGGAATAGTCTTCAGGAAGAAATATTAGGAGATGCAGAGTTTCAGAAAAGACTTATTACAGAGGCCATTGCACTTGTTTCACCAACCAGGGGACCCTAAAGTGATCCCATCTAGCAGCTAATGTTTCTTTTCCTAGACAGAGAGTACTCAGGGTAGAAGGCATTTTATAGAGGCTGGGGGAGAAAAGAGGTCCAGAAAGGTTAGGTGACTCCATGCCTAAGATTCCATAGCAAAGTAATTGTCAGACGAGGGTTAGAACTTACACATCTTCTAATCCTCAATACGGTTTGCTTTCCACTAATTCACAATTGACTCTCTTTAAACATATAGTTCCTCAAGAATAATTGCAGAAATACTGTTGTCATGCAGATTATTAATAACTACCATATACGGAGCCACACACCTTTTGTGCATGTACTTATTAAAAATAGAAATTCTTAAGTGCCACCCCAAGTCTACTGAAGACAAATTCCTTAGGGAGCAACCTGAGAATCTGTATTGCCCAAGTGATTTTCTTTTTGATCCTCAAAACTCCTTAGGTGGTAGGTACTTTCCACATTTTTTCTAACCAAGGCTCAGAGAAATTAAGTCTAAAGTTACATGCAGTTGGTGAACACCAAAGCTGAGATTCTAACGGAGGCCCCTCTCAACCTAAAGTACATGCTCTTCTTATGCTGCAACGCTTTCTTTTAAATTAAATTCCCGGGTGCCACATAGAATTCCCACACAGTTATTATCTGTCTGTCATACTGTGCCCCACATCAAAAGATAGTTCCAAACTCAGCCTAAGGTGTGGTAGGCAGCTTCTAAAAGGGGTCCTAGTGCTCCCCACCTTCCGGTATTCATGCCCTTGTGTAATTGCCTCCTCCTTTGGAGTGTGGGCTGGACCTAGTGACTTGTTTCTAATAAATAGAATTCAGTCAAAGTGATGGGATGTCACTTCAGTGATCAGGTTACAAAAGACGCTGACTTCCATCTTGCTCTCATCCTTTCTCTGGCTCTTCTCACTTGCTCACTCTGATGGAAATCAGATGTCACGCTGTGAGCTGCTCTATGCAAAGGCCCATGTAGCAAGGAACTGAGAACAGACGGCCTCCAGCCAAAAGCCAGCAAGGAACCAAGGCCCTTAGTCCAACAGCCCATAAGGAACTGATTGCCAACAATCACATGAGTGGACTTGGAATCAGATCCTTCCCCAGTTGAGCTTGAGCCTGGCCAACATCTTGATTGCACCCTCATGAAAGAACCTGAGTGAGAGAACCCAGCTAAGCTGTGAGATAAATGTAGTCATTTTAAGCCCTCTGTATGTTATCACAACCCTCACTCCCAACACGTATATAGAGACATCTACCTCTCAATCAGTCCATTTCTCTGCATGTAAGCATTTTGAGTAGATATTTATATGCAAGCCTTGGGAGAGAGTTTGGGGACTCGCTCATCGAACCTGGGGACTTAGTGGAAACTAAATTTCTGACGACTAAGAACTCATGGGAAGGAAATGCATCAAACATGGAGTAAGATGTTAGCATCATGTCCTTCCATTTGCTCTTCTAGAATTTAAGCTCTGTGGGGCAGGGTTTTTTGTTTTGTTTTGGTTTGGCTTTTTGGTTTCAGTCCATTTTGACCACATGTGCCTAGGTCAGTGATGGCGTGTAGTAGGTGCTCAATACAGATTTGCTGAAAGGATTATGACCACCCTACCATCAGCATAGTCATTGTTACTCCAAGCTATAGACCTCTTTCAATTGTGGATTGTAAGAATCTAGAGTGGGCTTCCCTGGTGGCGCAGTGGTTAAGAATCCGCCTGCCATTGCAGGGGACATGGGTTCGAGCCCTGGGCTAGGAAGATTCCACATGCTGTGGGGCAACTAAGCCCGTGTGCCACAACACCTGAGCCTGCACTCTAGAGCATGTAAGCCACAACTACTGAGTCCACATGCTGCAACTGCTGAATCCCGCACGCCTAGAGCCCTTGCTCTGCAACAAGAGAAGCCACCGCAATGAGAAACTCACACACCATAGAAAAGACTAGCCCCTGCTGACCGCAACTAGAGAAAGCCCATGAGCAGCAATGAAGACCCAACGCAGCCAAAAATAAACAAATAATAATAATAAAAAAAGTCATGCCAAAAAAAAAGAATCTAGAGCAATATCACAGCTCCATCTTTTTTTTTAATTAATTAATTTATTTATTTTATTGGCTGTGTTGGGTCTTTTTTGCTGTGCATGGGCTTTCTTTTTAGTTGCGGTGAGTGGGGGCTACTCTTTGTTGTGGTGCGTGGGCTCCTCATTGCCGTGGCTTCTCTTGTTGCAGAGCATGGGCTCTAGGCGCGTGGGCTTCAGTAGTTGCAGCACATGGGCTCAATGGTTGTGGCTCACGGGCTCTAAAGCGCAGGCTCAATAGTTGTGGCACACAGGCTTAGTTGCTCCGTGGCATGTGGAATCTTCCCGGAGCAGGGATGGAACCCGTGTCCCCTGCATTGGCAGGCAGATTCTTAACCATTGCACCACCTAGGAAGCCCTCACAGTTCCATCTTAACCAATATCTCAACCTCCTTATCCAAACCTTTCACTGAGACACTAATAAGGAATCATTTGAAATGGATTTTAATTTTCTCTCCTATTTCTGTTCCTGACTCATGTCACTTTACCCTATTTTTCTCAAGGAGTTTCTAGTGATCAGGAAAGTGTCCCCAAATGTGAGAAGCACATTAAGGTTTGGAGTAATTCATTACACAGCAATTGGTAACTCATACATACAGCACTGAGAGCATCAGTCACTGTGCCTGTGCTTTCTGTGCCCCAAGGCACTCTACTCTGACCTCAGATGGAGAGTTTGATCTTTCACAAGACAGTGCAAGTGTACATGTGAGAGATCACCAGGAAAAAGAAGCATTTTGGTATGCTTAATTGGTGGGCTGAACTTAAGACCTAGGAGAGCTCCTCTCAAGCCTTAGTGTGCTTTAAAGATCAGCTTGGGTGTTTGTTTAAAGTGTAGATTTCCTGGATAGATTCTCATTTCCAGAGATTCTGATTTAGTATGTCTAGTATGGTACTTGGGTTATGTGTTTTTGTCTAGTTTCTATTGAGCTCCATTGTGTGAAAATACTGGCTTAGAAGACAAAGCTCAGAGCCAGGACCTTACCGTCCCACCACTAGCCACCAGATGAGCAGGGCTGGCCATTCTCCTGAGTTGATATTCTTCTCCAGACAGGAATGAGTAAAGAGCAAGTTCCAAATCAATATCAGAAGGAGGCAACACAGTGATATGGAAAAGGTACTAAGAAGAGATTTGTGCATTTACCACTGCAGTCCGGACCATTCCTGGTGACAGAAATTCAGTAGGAAGCAAGATAGATGAAGGTTTTGCTCTCACAGTGTCCATATCCTAGTGTGGAAAACAGTTAAGTAGACAAATAAATAAAACAAGTAATTTCCTATGGTGATAAGTGCTATAAACAAATTAACAGGTTAGCGTGATAGGGAACGACCCACTAGCACGTGTATTGACTGAAGGGAAATAGACGGTGAGGACAGGGAAGGCTTTCTGAATTTAGACCAAAGAGGTGAAAAGGAACTAATGATGCAAAGATCTGCGGCAGAATGTTCCAATCAGAGAAGTCAGCAAGCAGAGAGCCTGAGGTGAAAATGAAGTGGCATGTTAGGGGAACAGAGAGTAGGCCAGTGTGAGTGGAGACTAGGGAACGACAGGAGCGGGGGATGGAAAATGAAATCGGGGAGGTGGACAAAAATCATATCATGTGGAGCCCTGTAACAACGGTGAAAGAGATTGCATTTAATTCTAAGTGAGCTGAGTAGCCAGCAAAGGATTTTAAGTAACGGATTTCTATTTTTTAAAAGGTCACTCTGGTTGCTGAGTAGGGAGTGGATTGGAGGTCTACCTCTTCTTAAACATATAATAGGCCAGACACTGTGCCAAAAATTTTATATGCTTTATCTCATTTAATCTGTGCAACAAATTTATGGGTTAGATACTACTGTTTTTCCTATTTTGTAGAAGAGGGAACTGAGGCTCAGACAGTTAAGTAACTTGTCCAAGATCAAACGGCTGGTATGTGGCTATGATGGTTAATATCAGTAGTCACCAATATTTCTAACTATTCTGACTGTAGTGAAGTGGGGATCAAAACCAAGTCTTTCTGAACCACAAGTCAATATCCTTAACTACTGGGCCATACTGCTTCTTCCTACCTCCTTATCCATTAAGACCTCTTAGATAAAGTTATGGGCTTGAAAAGATGAGAGAAAGAGGATCTAAGAAAAAAAGTGATCCTTATGAGGATAATTACTAGAGGAATAAAAGAAGAAAGAAACGAGTAGAAAATCATGCCTGTCTTTGCTTTGCTTACTACATCAATTAAAAAAAATAAAGAAAATAAAAAGGATTTCTTAGAAAAATGTTTATAGTTAGGGCATCTAGGTTTTTATGCTTGTGGCCAGGGAATTAATTGTGGTTGCTCCTCATTGAAAATAATTTTGCAGCTCATCTCTAGGGAAACATAAATGGGAATGTTCTCTACTTTGGAATAAAAGCTCCAAGCTATGGCCCTTCTACTTGCAAGCAGGACAGAATCTATATTTGGTCCCCTGTGTGGCCTTTTTCTTGGTTCAGTAAAGACCATTTGTTAGTTTAAGACTATTTATTAATCTTAACCATCTTCTCCTTTCAGCCTTCCATCACCCATCGTTCCAAAATCCCAAGGATTGACAGACAATGTCTCTGTATCGAAGTTTGGAAAGAACCCAGATAATAAGGCCAGTGTCCCCATATCTAAAGGCAATTGTGTAATAAGTTATAGTCTCCAAAGTTTACTAGGAAACCTGAGTTTGAAGGGATTACATTGAAAACCAAGATGCTAAAATGACCTCATTTTCTTGACTTAAAAATATAACACTTTCTATAAGAAAAAAAAAGGAAAAAGAAAAAAGGATTGACCAAGAAGGTACCACTTATTGCCCACATATTCATATACCTACGGATGAAAACACAGAGTGCCCGGTCTTATCCACATCCCCAAACATGTCTACAAACTGGGCATAGCTATGAGAGGATTTGCTAATTAGCATCATGTTTATACATTTATTGTCAACTATAATTACTTGTTTATTAGAACAGAGGCATCCCTGTTTATTACCATCATTATGGTCTGTCAGTAAGAGATAATGTTCTTGAATTTCACCAGTATCTGTGAATTGTACAAATCTTGCCAATTCCAGCTAGGACTCACTCTCAGTGAAAATGCTCAGAGAAGATAATTCTCAAGGAGCCAAAGAATTTTATTTCAGCTAATAAGGAGTTATCTTGCCCAACAGAACTGCAAACATTCCCCTAAGCAAGGAATTTGCAGCAAGCTCCTTCTTACTTAGCACTAATCCATGCTTCTCTTCAGCAACGTTAGGCACTTAATTGATATGTGTGTTCTTACTCCCATCTTATCACAACTCTCTAATGTAGGGTCCCATTTTCTAGGTAAGGAAACTAAGACTCAGGGAGGTCAAGTAACGAGCATTGAGGGGCATGCGTAGGATCCATTATCCAGGCCTTTCTTTCTACAAAGTCTCTGTTTTGTTCATTCTACACACACACACACACACATACACACACACACACATGACTCACACGTACATTCCCCACATAAGTGAATGGTAAGAGGAGGTTGAGTAGTCTAGTTTTTCTGGGGTACGTAATAGCAGGGATGTATATAAAGGGAATTGGCGGATGACAGGACTTAGGACCAGGAGGCAGGCTTGAGATTAGAAAAGGAGAGGTATGACAGCATGTTAAGGTGGGGGAGCTGGTGATGGGAAGAGGTTGTATTATTTGCTGAGGAAGTTAGAAAACAATGCCCAGCTGGGAATTTGGAAGGCCAAAATTTATTTGTTTGGTTTTTGTGAATGGGGGTTGGACAACCAGGACATTAATTAAGTCTCTGATTACATTTAATCGTTTTTGCTTTTGCAGATGCTTGGGGAGGGGCAGAGTGTGTGTCACATAAATGATGCTTTGCATTGAGCGGCTTCTGGCTGTGTCAGCACCACGAGTTGGGGTCACTGCGATCATAACGGGAATAGTCAACTGTTCCTGGGAGTTGATTATGTAGAGACAACGTGTAAGAAGCTTTACCTTCATTTTCTCATTTAACCTTTATATCAGTTCTCAAGGCGGATTCTATTTTTGTTTGCAGATGAGGAAACAGGAATGGAGAAGTTAAGTAAAGTCGCCAAGGTCACACAACTTTCAGAATCAGGACTCCGTGTCCCACCCTATCTGGACCAACAGAACTCTTAGACACGCCCATACACGACGTAGCTTCCATCACTCTGGCCCCAGTTTATGAGAATGCATGCTGGATTTCAAGAGGCAACTTTGTGTTTCCTTGCTTTTTTACATTGAGGTATTTACTTCTGCACACTCAAGTGCACAAATCTTAAGCAGATAGTAAATACGGTTCCTGAACCCAATTCCAACGTGGGGTGTGTGTGTCTGTGTGTCTAGGTTTCCCCACATCAACAAGCAATTCTCTGACACCAACAGAGTGTCTGAGAAACCAACTCAGTTTTCACAGTATCTACCCAGAGATAGCATCAGATGCCACAGGTACAGGGCTCAGTCCCACAGGACTGCCTTCAGATGCCAGTCGCAAGTCCAGGTTGTTACCTGTACTTTTGACCAACTGGCTACAAATCAGGGGTGCCCGCAATCCCCTCCTCAGGTTCAACTAATTTGCCAGAATTGTTCACAGAGCTCAGGAAAATCCATTTACTCATTAGATCACCAATTTATTATAAAAGGATGTCAAAGGCTACGAATCAGCAGCCAGAGATGTGCAGGGCGAGGAGGCGGGAAGGGGCGTGCGGCTCCCGTGCCCTCTCAGGAGCACCACTCTGAGATATCTCCATGTGTTCACCAACCTGGAAGCTCTCCAAATCCTGTCTTCACTACATAATCTTTTTTTTGAAGCTCTTTATTGGACTATAATTGTTTTACACTCTTGTGCCAGTTTTTGAAGTACACCAGAGTGAATCAGCTGTATTTACACATATATCCCCATGTCCCCTCCCTCCCGCGACTCCCTCCCACCATTACATAATCTTGATTGATTAAATCATTAGCCAATGGCAATAGATTCAACTGTAAGGTCCTCTCCCCTCCCCAGAAATTAGGGGGTGGGACTAAAAGTTCCAACGCTCTAATCACTTGGCTTGTTCTCCTGGCAACCACCTCCCACCCTTGGGTGGGATCCAAAAGTCATGTTTTCTGAAGTGTTTTCAGGAACTATGGACAAGAGGCCAAATACTATCCCATTGTTCTCATCACTCAGGAAATTCCAAGGGTTTGGGGAGCTGTAAGCCAGGAAGTGTAGATGGTGACCAAATATCTATGAGAAATATCTCATATTTCATATCTCGTCTGAATGACCAAATATATATATTTCCTATAAATCACAATATGGAAGATAGCTTAAGGGATCTTGACACAATTAGATACCTATGTAACAATGTCCTATGTCAATAACCACATCTGATCTGAATATGTGGCAATGATAAACATTGCAGGATATGCAGATATAATTTTTTAACTCCAGGTGACATTATTTATAACATAATGGTATAGCATGCGTGTGGATGGTTTTACATTACATCTTCTTGTTGTAATTTATAGAACCCAAGTCTCCCTTATTTTGGAAGGTATGTGAATCCAGATGCTCAAGGTATATGGGGTACAAGGTGACATAAACCAGGTTGCTGTGGGGCTTTCTATGTGTTTATATTAATTCCACTTCACATCGTAAGCACAGATAAACTTTCTTGCTATCCACATAGGGGAGACTACCAATTCCCCAGGAGAAAGAAGGTATATAAATTCAAAGTTTTATTATTGCTACATATGTATCTAAAAATCAATATTTCTATCTGTCTAGCTATCAATCTACACGTGCACATCGCATAGCCACTTAAAACAGGCTTTTTAAAAGCCACGTTGCATTAAGTGGGCTCTCTGTTAAAATAGGTTACGTGTATGTACATGGCTAAAGGTTACAGGGTGTGGGTATCACTGTACACTATAAGCTGGGGGAGTTTGCGGTATGAATATAGATTACCTTTCCACTTAAGACTGTGTATGTATCTACGTCTCACATGCGATAGCTCCATGCACAATCACATGGGACTCGAACAAAATGATATTTACCCAAAAGGATTGGTCAGTGGAGGACTTTGTCTGTGAGAAGTACTAAAGCCCTCACGTCCTGGGACCATATGCAGGGTGGACACATCAGAGGCACATCCAGAGGATTCTAGGGAATCTTCAGCCGAGACCACCTCTCCCTTTGTCCCAGCCGGACTCTGAGCAGGCAACTGTCCTCTTAGGACAATTGAGAAGCAGATTCCATCTATCATGTCCACTCCCTTGCCACAGGCTTTTTGAATATTTAATAATACCATTTGCCTTCCCAGAAAAAGAGCTCAGAGAAGCCTGCGCAGTCATGGGTACGAGCGGCAGTCAGCAAGGCTGCGGCTGACACGGAGTAGGCTGGCGAGCCATTCCCCTCCAGGAGCGTCCCCAAAGTGAAAACCCCGACAGATGGCTCTGGGCTGAGGATGTGGCAGATACAGGAGACCGTGTGGGTGGTTTCAGGCACCAGTCAGAGCCTTGGAGAGGAGGAGGAAGTACTGAGCTAGTATCAAGTGACCATGGCATGCAGTGAGAGGGAAACCAGAGACATTTCCCACTCACATATAAGAACCTGGCTCAAATTCAGGCTACTGCAGAGTATTTCATAGAGTGGCAAACCAGAATGAACCACGTTGCTCTTCTGACCCCAAGCAAACATTTTACAGACTGGGAAACTGAGGCCCAGATGGTAACCAAACTCTCAAGTCATCTAGCTGATTAGTGGCCAAGCTGTTTATATAATCCAAGACTGTTTCTACTTTTCGAATGGTTAGGTTATGCTGTAATAACAAACAGCGCCACATTTTCAGTTTCTTAACACAAAGAAAGTTTATTTGGCCTTTTCACCAAATCAGTACCAGTCCTAGTGACTCTGTAGGGCAGCTGCCTTCATGTAGTGGCTCAGCAGTCCAGCCTGCTTTAGTCTCATGACACCCCCATCTCAACACATACTCCTGTGACTGCAGTGGCAGTGGCACTGAAGACCCCATGCCAGCTCTGAAATATGTCAGCCCAGGAGCACCTCGTCACTTGAAGTTACAATCCATTGGCCACACTATTCACAAGACCCTGCGCAATTGCAAAGAAGGATGGTAAATACAGTTTTCCACGTATTCAGGAAGGGGAAGAGAATCAGAAATCTCGGTGAAGGGGCTTCCCTGGTGGCACAGTGGTTAAGAATCTGCCTGCCAATGCAGGGGACATGGGTTCGAGCCCTTGTCCACGAAGATCACACGTGCCGCGGAGCAGCTAAGCCTGTGCGCCATAACTACTGAGCCTGCGCTCTAGAGCCTGCGAGCCACAACTACTGAGCCCATGCACCGCAACTACTGAAGCCCGCACACCTAGAGCCCTTGCTCCACAACAAGAGAAGCCACCGCAATGAGAAGCCCACGCACAGCAACAAAGAGTAGCCCCCGCTCTCTGCAACTACAGAAAGCCCGTGCACAGCAATGAAGACCCAATTAATTAATTAATTTAGAAAAAAGAAAGAAAAGTCATTAAAACAAAAGGAAAAAAAGAGAAAATCTTGGTGACCACTGGTATTAACCATCATGGTCACATACTGGCTGTTTGATCTTGGGCAAGTTACTTAACTGTCTGTGCCTCAGTTCCCTCTTTTTAGAAATGGGAAAAATAGTATCTAAGCCATAAGTTTTTTGTGCAGATTAAATGAGATAAAGCATATAAAGTGTCCGGTACAGTGTCTGGCATATTATAAGTGTTCAGGAAATGGTAGGCACCATTAAAAATATAGCATGGTTAGCACACTTTCTACTTGCTTAGACAATAGGGTAAAAAGCTTGGGAGGAGAAAGGGAGAATAACCCTTAAACCCATCATTTTAACAATTAGGCTTCCCAAGAAGAAGACTAGGTCCTAAGAAACAGGTGTGAGTGGCTATTCTTTAGGCTTATGGAATATTAGGTGTGATCAAGGCACACCACACCCTAGTGTGACCATCTGGCATGAGTTGATCTTGCACCTGCCACCTGCTTGTTACAACAGCTTCCTTGGGAGGTCTGGATAGCACACTCAGAGACTTTCTAATGAAGACACTATATGCAGATGTATAGGTAAGATTAAGGGAACCAGTGGGTCATGTTGAGTCACCTTTAGGCCTGAGGACACACGGAGGAGGTACTGTTATGGGGCCTAAATGAATGTGGCCCTTTGGAAGGGGAACCACCCAACAGAAGTGCTAGTGAGATGTAGACAGTCCCACACCATGACAAAGCCAGGAGGACTCAGGAGGGGTAAATATCCAGATCTCTCCCTCCTCCCTCCTTTTCATCTCCTGAAGTTGCCAACCATTGACCAAAGCCAACTGGAAACCAGAGGACAAGGGGGTGATGTGGTCCACAGGGCTCAGCTCCAGGGCAGAGAAGTCATCCAGGGTTGGGGACACACAGCACACCTCCACCCCAGCTCTCCCTCTCTCCCAACCATCCTTAGCTGCCCCCTCCTCCTCTCCCTCCCCCTTCTCTGCTCCTCTTGCTTTCACTTTGCCAGGTTGACTGGGCATCTCCTTAGGTGAAAAGTGCTGCCTGGATGGAGGTAATTAAAGCCACAGCACTTCTATCCACCACGTGGATTGAGCAATTCACAGCACCCCAGAGTGTTCCTAGACGGATCCATGGACTGCTTACTGCTGCTACTGCTATTTTGAGTCAAAGTACAAACAGAATTCTTGCCTCTCTAGTCTGTCAGGGAGAGGAACGGGGTAGTGGGAAGCTGGGGTTTTGTTTGTTTATTTTGTTCTTGCTGCTTATCTTCTATGCACCTCATCTTGATTACCATCCCCAGTTCTCTCTGGGGAATTACCTTTTTTCCCCCAACACTCAGCTCATGTCTTCAGGTAGAGTTGACTTATTCCTGGCTCAGAGGTGGAACATATGACCTAGACTTAAACCAATCATTGCATCTAATTCTCCCTTACACAGTGATTGGTTCAAGGATGGACATGTAATGCAGTCAGAACAGTAAGATGTAGTAAGATTTTGTTAGAAATGCTGGAA
Organism: Hippopotamus amphibius kiboko; assembly: GCF_030028045.1. Taxonomy (NCBI): domain Eukaryota; kingdom Metazoa; phylum Chordata; class Mammalia; order Artiodactyla; family Hippopotamidae; genus Hippopotamus; species Hippopotamus amphibius. Next base: position 90,340,697 of record NC_080193.1, on the reverse strand, counting down.
CTAAGATTGTTGATGAATTCCAGATAGAACACTGCAGAAGACATTCTGGTTGACTCTCCAGTAGCCACTGCAGCCTAGATGACTGTCTAAGCAAGGGTTTCTCAACCTCAGCACGACTGACATTTTGGAACAGATAGTTCTTTGTTGCGGGGTGGGGTGGGGCAAGTTGTTACTGTGCATCAAAGAAGATTAGCAGCATCCCTGTTCTCCACCCACTAGATGCCAGTAGCACCGCTCACTGCATCTATGACAATCAAAATGGCTTTGAATTGTGTCAAATGGCCCCAGGTTACATCTTCCCCCGTTAAAAAACACTGATTTAAGCTAACATGGTAATTTTACCTGACGTGTCAGTGGTTGGTTGAGGAATGGGCAAGTGGGGAAATTCTGTACCATAAAACATGAGAAGAAGTCTTCTAGGAGATTCTGGGGGACATTTCCTTTTTCTGAAGAAAGAGCTGTAGTTTTACTTCTTTTCCTGCACCTTGCAATGTCTGGATACGACACTTGAAATTTCTATAGCCATTATGCGACCATGAGGGCTCTTCTTCTAAGAGAAGAATTGATACTAGAAATGAAGGAGTAGAAAAAGCTTGGCTCCTTGATTACATTGTTGAGGCACTTAGTTAAGCATTCTGGACCTCACTAGATCTTTGGATTTCTTCTCATGTGAGGTGAAATTTTTTCTTATTGACTACACTAACTTGAGTCAGATTTTCTGTTGTTTGCATCTCAGATTATCTTAAGTGACATGGACTTCAGAATGGATGTATCCAACCCTGGGAGCTTATGGATGTTGTCTTGTGATGACAAAGGAAGATTCTACCTAAGACCTGAGAAAATACAGAGAATGCAGGACTGAGAAGAGAGAAAAGAAATGTAATTTAGTGACAATGGTTCAGGCATATGAAACAATACATTTCCTCTGCTTGGCTTTAGTCCAAGCTTTAGAGTTGGGTTTTCCGGTGACATGGTCCAGTGGTTAAGACTCCACACTTCTACTACAGGGGGTGTGAGTTCAATCCTTGGTCGAGGAACTAAGATCCCTCATGTTGCAGCCCCCCAAAAAAAAAAAGAAATAGAGTTGGGTTTTCCTTCCCTTGCAATAAGAAGTGATGTAACTGATACAGAGGGAATAAGAATAGTGCCTCCAACATCAGAAGGTCGTCTCAGAACAGATGAGAGATATGAGTGCTTTGGATGCCAGTTTCCCCAAATTAATCCAAATCCTTTGGCTGTGTCCATACCAGCAAATAAAGTAGAATGAGGACTACCCAACCTCCCCCAGCCTGCCTTTCCCAAATCCAACAAAATATTTCTGCCCAAAATATTAATAAAATTAAGAAAAGTATGAGCCTCAAATATGGACACTTGTCATAATTTCAAATTTCGCTGACTCATTGTAGATATTGCCTGGATGATCCAGAGAGATACTTGATTATCTTGGGTGATATTGGATTCATAAAAGAGAAACTTAGATACATCCCCTCTGACTTTCTCACTTTTCAGAGGCAGAAACTGAGGTCCAGAGAGGGGAAATGATTACAAAGGTCATGTGGTTCCTGGGTGGCAGAGCCAGGACCAGAAGCCACGCCTCTTAACAATGCACTCCTCTTCATTCTTCCTCACCTCACCTACCTGATGTTGAGTCTATGCAGAGATTGAGGACTTGGCCTGGCTTTCCTGTGGTGAGAGAAGTCACTCTACCAGCATCCTTATCTTATTAGTGGTCCCCACGAGAACACAGTTTTAAAATCTTTCTAGGGCAGCTGCATCAGCAGCCCTGGGAAGCCCTGGGACAGGCAGGACCCTCACCCTCAGCTGGGACAGATGGCCAGTCTGGCGAGGCGAGTCTGGCCACCTGTTCTTCTTCAGGCAGAGTTGGAGCCAGCTGGGCGCTGGAAGGCGGACTGATCAGTGACAGCAGAGTGGGAGAATGGGCCCTCCCAGTGGCAGGAGGCAGTGACTCTTTTGTGCCACCAAAAATTCAATCCAAATTTAAAGCTGACACACAGGTGGAGTGGGCGGGCCTCTGTGATTTGATGGGTTCTCTGAGGTTCTGACTGCCTAAAAATATCCCCTCTACCCACCTGCCTAGGACACCCTCCCTTCTTATCAGGCCTGCAATCTCTACCATTAGAGTCTCTAAGGTTTTAGATGACAAAGGATGGAGCATGTTTCCCAGCAGGTCACCATTAAAGTAGGTTTCCTGGGAATGGAAGGGAGGCCCTTGTGTCTGCTCCTTTTAGCACAAAGAGCTAATACTGCCAGAAGCTCAGAAAAGACAAGAGTGGCCTATTTTACAATTTTCGTCCAACTGAGACACCAGTCACTCAATTCATTTATGCTCCTATGACCAGGGCCTTGATGATATTAGGCAGCAGGCTTTCGAGACGATAAGGCAGTGAGGCCTCTAAACAAAGCATCATTTTCTGTCTCTCCTTGGTACTCCCATTTGGGTTGTCTCCCTGTAGGGGTCTGGGTCCAAGTTGGAGAACTTTTTCATGTGCTTGCTACAGCCAGAAACTGGGAACTTCCAGAGCTCTGCAGGGCTCTCCAATTACTGTTGTTGTTGTCCCCTAAATTCTTTCCCACTTCCTCTTGCCACCACTTTCCCTTGTCCAGTCCCAGGGGAAAAAGGTGTTTAATCCTGGCGTGCTCTTGAGAAGCAGAGGGGTGAAATGTGGGGGAACAAAGCAAGGCAATGGGAGAGATTCTTGGCCCGGTTGATTGACTTTGTTCACCCCATTTCAACAGGTGTGAACCTCCCTCTGCTCTGCTGTGTCAGGGGCTGGGGCCAGGGAGAGAGACTGACAGGGAGGGTCAGAGGGATCAGTTGCAGACAGAAAGGGCCTGGCAGGCAGCAGAGTGATTAATGATCTTGGGCTTAGGAAACAGACAAAAGCCAAAAGAGGGGAAGCTGATATTCACGGGATTGAGAGCTGTGCTAAGAATTTATAGGCTCTTGAAGGGGAAACTCTGAATACTTAAGAAGAGGCTTGGTGTAGGACCTTATTGGAATCAGGGTGGATACCCTGGTTTGCGTCGTCATTCATTCATTCATTAACAAGATGCACAGGGATAAGACTGGAGAAACCAAATGAGAGAATGGACTAATGTCAGACCATTCTGTGGTTATCTTATATGAGCCAGACACACCCCTGTGGGGGAAGACAGAAGGGCTTGTCCTTGAAACAAAGGGATATGCTCATTGTCAATGATCCTGGCATGAATTTAATTGGATGCTAGCCATAACGATGTAAGGAGGAGGGACTTACATTAGGAAGAAAAAAAAAGAGTATTTGTTTTCCCCTGAGTAGAATATCTCCTCAGCTGGCACCCCGAGAACAAGAACAGCCCCAGAATATTTCTGCTGTGAGTGCATTTTGGAGCAGGAGGAGGGCTACCCTTTGTCAGTGGAGCCAAGCCAGGAAAGAGATCTGAAGGATGAGCAAGAGATTCAGATAATTCTCAGTTTTCCTAATTTCTTCCATTAATCCCAGACTTAACGAAAAGTCTCCCTAAGGTTTACAGCCTGATCTCAGTGATGCTGTAGTAGCTGAGGGAAGACACCTGCTTGGGACCTAAGGGCAGAGCAGTGAGCATCATCGCCTCCCTTGAGGTCAGAGAAGTAGACAGAATTGGTGGCAGTTGTAGGGCAGTGGTACACAGTAGGAATACCATGGAGGTCAATGGCTAAGGCAGTGTCTTGGGGATATGGCAGAGTGAAATAACCTCATGGCCTTTTTCCTGGACGTGGGTAAGGCAGCACTCTAGGAAATTCTCCAAAATGGTTTGAGGGTCTCAGAGGGCTGGGGTCTCAGCTGAGGTTACTGTAATTTGAGGCACAAACATGTCCCAAGGGACCCAGAATTGTGTTGGGCTCCAAGGATACAGGGATGAATTAGACAAGATCCCACCCCTCAGGACCTCCTGCCTAAGTAATTTTACCCCATATCTCCAGATGTCTGGAATCAGAGGACCCTGGGTAGGAAAACTCATTCCAAATCCTTGGCTCAGAGGGACCACTTGGTTTCCTTTGCATTGTCCATGTTGCCAGGCTCATGGTTCAACTTTAAGAACCACAGGCTTACAAAATCTGGAAGAGACATTGGAGAGTGTCTGGCTTAGCCCTCTGATTTTACAGACCTAGAGACATCTAAATGGCAGGATCTGGTGGGGAAGAGGAAATCCAGACCTGTCCCTCGGCAAAGGGGCACTTTCCACAAGCTGATATCTGAGCATCGCCTCACTCCAAGGCAGAGGAAAGGAGGTAAGTCCTGTGGCCAAGTGTACAGGCTCAGACACAAGGATTCAAATCCTAATTCCAGCTCTGTAACCATGGGTATATTATTGAACCTCTCAAAGCCTCCATTTCCTCATCTGTAAAATGGGTACAATTACGGCAGCTACTCACAGGGAATCTGTTGAGGATTAAATGAGGAAAATCTGTGTCAAGGGCTTAGTGCTCTGTATGGTACATTTAAAATGCTTCATGGATTTCAATTATTTAAAAAAAAAAGCTATTTTCTTAAAATGTGCTAGGGTTGGGATTGATTTGCCTTTTTTTTTCTGCTTCAAAGTACATGTCAGCTGTAAACCTTGCTGCTTTTAATATCATCTGTCATTACCAATTGATGAGAATACTCTTGTTGAAGCTCTTGCCTCTTCCATTTTCCTGCAACTCCGGTACTTTTCTGTACCTCACAGCTTCTGTTGTAATACCATAGGCAAGAGGTAATGTTCCGGTTATCTACTGTTGTGTAACAAACTATCCTACAACTTAGTGCCTTAAAATGACGACTGTATATGTCATATCTCATGAGTTTATAGGTCACAAACTTGGGCCAGGCTTGGCTGGCTGATTCTTCTGCTCCATTTAGTGTTGACAGAGGTTACTCAGAGGTATCTGATTTGCATTGGTGCAAATGGCTGGAATTCTGGGCTCAGCTGAGATGGTCAAGTGTTCAGATATAATCTCTCCTCCATGGTGGCTTACAGTGATCAGACTTCTTGCATGGAGACTCGAGGCTCCATTAGTCTGTGCAACAAGAGTATAACCTAGCTTCAGCATTCTCAGGATATTATTTCTACCACATTCTATTGGTCGATCAAGTCACTAAAGCCAGATTCAAAAGAAGGAGAATTAGACTCCACCTCTCAAATGTAAGAGCAGCAAAGAATTTGCAGTCATATTTAATCTACCAGAGGTGATGAGAACATACAGATCAACATATTTTATGTAAAAATACAAACCACTGGGGAAAAAATAAAAAGAAATATACATGATTATTTATCCCCTCTGTGGATGGGGAAACTCTCTAAGCATAAAATAACTGAAAGGAACCAGAAAGGAAAGTTAGAGTTCAAACTTTTGTATTTCAAAAGCTTCATAAACAAAATAAAAAATAAACTGAAGCCACAAAAAATAGCTCCGATACGTAATAGATTAATATCTCTAAGGTAGAAAAGTAATACAAATCATTAAGAAAAAAAGTCCAATAGAAAATTAGGGGGACTTCCTAGGTGGCGCAGTGGTAAAGAATCCGCCTGCCAATGCAAGGAACACAGGTTTGAGCCCTGCTCTGGGAAGATTCCCCATGCCATGGAGCAACAAAGCCCGTGCGCCACAACTATTGAGCCTGTGCTCTAGAGCCCGTGAGCCACAACTATTGAGCCCATGTGCCTCAACTATTGAAGCCCATGCACCTAGGGCCCGTGTTCCACAACAAGAGAAGCCACTACAATGAGGAGCCTGTGCACCACAATGAAGAGTAGCCCACACTCGCAGCAACTAGAGAAAGCCCATGTGCAGCAATGAAGACCCAAAGCAGCCAATAAATAAAATAAATAAATAAATAAATAAATTCGTTAAAAAAAAAGAAAATTAGGAAAAGTTATGAAATAGATAATTAATGAGAACCTTCTGTATAGCACAGGGAACTTTACTTCACCTCGCTTACAGTAGAAACTAGCACAACATTGTGAAATAACTATACCCCAATTTAAAAAAATAGGAAAAGTGAGTGAATAGACAATTCTTCCCAACAGTAAATAAATATGCAGAAAAAATTCAATCTCACTCCAAAAATAGAAATTAAAATCACTATAAGATATTCTGAAATCTCTTTGATTTTGGTTGACCAAACATAGTCTCCTGGCTGCTGGCAAAGATGTTGGGAGACAGGCATCCTCAACAAACCTCCTGGAAATCAGCTTGATAATATATATCAAATGCTTTTAAAATGTCATACTCCTGGAACCACACATTCTGCTTCCAGGAATTTATCAGAAAGAAATAATTATCAGTGTGCACAAAGATTTAGAGACAGAGATATTCATTGCAGTATTGCACAAAATAACAAAAAAAAGGGAAGAAATCTAACAATAAGGATTGTTTAAATAAATTATGGTATATTGTAATAATATACAATCATTAAAAACAAGGTAAAATATGCTATCAACATAAGAAAGTTTTCACAATACATTGTTAAGGGAAACATATGCAGTACGATTCCATTTTTGCATGAAAAAAATATTTACACAAAAAACAGTGTTGGTATCACACAAATGTCATTGCTTCCACTACTCAGGGCCACTTGAAGGTGCAGATCTACTATGTTCATGTGACTGTCATGGGTTAAAAAATGTCCTCCCCTCCAAAAAAAAGCTGTTGAAATCCTAGCTGCCATACCTGTGAATGTGATGTTGTTTGGAAATAGGGTCTTTGCAGATGATTGAGTTAAGATGTAGTCATTAAGGTGAGTCATCATCCAATAGGACACTGTCCTTATAAAAAAAGGAAATTTGGACGCAAGCACACGCACACAGAGAGAATGCCACATGAAAATGAAGGTAGAGATCGTGGTGATGCAGCAGAAGCCAAAGAAAATCAAAGATTGCAGCAAATTACCAGAAACTTGGGGAGAGGCCCAGCCCTCAGAAAGAATCAGTTGTGCTAACACCTTGATCTCTGACTTCTGGCCTCCAGAACTTCAAGACGATGCATTTCCGTTACTGAGCCACCCAGCTTATGGTGCTTTGTTGCGACGGTCCAAGCAAACTCATACAGGTTTGTGGCCCTGTCTACCTGATCAGGCTGCCTGGCCTAAAGTGGCCCAGTTAGAGTCTTCTTGGAACTTGGAATTGGGACAATGAAAGATTGAGCCAGTGAGACTGAAAAATCACGGGACTCCAGGGCAGACAGGCAGACCATCTGTGAACTAACAAGTGAGACAAGGAAAGTGGTCTTCAGAGAGAGAAGACTGGAGCGGGTGGAGAGACGAGGCAAAGATGCATGAGAAAGGGGTCCCAAGGACCCAGGGAGCCAGAAGGTGCAGCTTCTGTGTCTGTTGGAGTGTTGCTCCCTTGAGGCCCAGGGATAACTTGTGCCCTGAAGGGTTCCCTGGAGTCCACTGCAGCCTTTGATAATATCCCAGAGCTTGGGGCAGCCAGAGTGGATTTCCACTCCTTACAACTCCAAGCGCATTGATGAGAGCAGTCAGGAAGGATATGTAGCAAACATCAGTATTGGATATTTCAAGATGGTGGTTCTTATTTCATTTTTAAAGCTTATCACAGTTTCTAATTTTTCTTCAAGGAACCCATATAATGTGTTCTGTTTTTTTAAGCTAACTAGATTAATTCATTTATCATTCATTTTACAAATAGTTATTGAGAGCTTCCAGTGTGCTGGGCGCTGTTCCAAACCCTAAGGATGCAATGAACAAACCCACAAAAACCCTTGCCATCATGGAGCAAAAGATATAGAAGGTGGATAAATAAAATATACAGTATGTTAAACAGGGATTGGAGATATGGAAAAAAACAAAGCAGAAGAGGGAGATGGAATTGTCAGGTGAGGTGAAGAGTTTTGACTTTGAGCACAGCAATCTGGGAAGGTTTCACTGAGAAGGTAAGTTTTGAACCAAAACTTGAAGGAGGTCAGAGAGAAAGTCATTTGAGTGTCTGGGAAGAGAATGATTCAGGAAGAAAAGCCCACAAATGCAGAGGATCTGAGGCATGAGGGTGCCTGGAATGTTCCAGGAAAATGAGAGTGGCCAGTGTATCTGAAGCAGAATGAAAGAGAGGGAGAAGGGGGATGGAAAAAGATATTTGATGCAAATGGAAATCAAAAGAAAGCTGGAGTAGTGATACTCATATCAGATAAAATAGACTTTAAAATAAAAAAATGTTGCAAGAGACAAGAAAGGACACTACATAAAGATCAAGGGATCAATCCAAGAAGAGGAGATAACAATTATAAATATATATGCACCCAATATAGGAGCACTTCAATACATAAGGCAAATGCTAACAACTATGAAAGAGGAAATCGACAGTAACACAATAACAGTGGGGGACTTTAACACCCCACTTACGTCAATGGACAGATCATCCAGACAGAAAGTTAATAAGGAAACATGAGCTTTAAATGACACGATAAACCAGCTAGATTTAATAGATATCTATAGGACATTACATCCAAAACCAGCAGATTACCCGTTCTTATTTAGAAATAGATGAGTAACTTACTAGTTAGAAATTCTAATTTGAGGTAGTATAAAAAGCCAGTTAAGTCAATAAAGGCAGAATTTTTTGAAACAAAAAACAAAAAAACACAAATAAGAAACAAAATAAAGAGAGGGAGAAGACTGGGAGATGAGGTCAAAGCTGTCACTGGGGGCAGACAGGCAGACCATTTATGGTTCTGTGGATCATTATGAGAAGTTTGAATGTTTTGAATTATTTCTCAATCAGGGTATAACAAATTATCTCAAGACATGGTGGCTTAAAAGAACAGCACACATTATTCCCTAATGGTTTCAGTGGTTCAGGTTGGAGACGGCAACCAAGATATCAGCCAGGGCCATATTCATCTGAGGGCTTGAGTAGAGCTGGAGTGTCCACTTTCAAGGCAGACAATTCACGTGGCTGGGAAGTTGGGGCTGGCTGGTGGCAGGAGGCCACAGCTGCTCACCACATGAGTGTCCTCATGACATGGAGACCAGCCCCACTTTGCAGAGAGGGACCCAACACAGAACAAGGTGAAAACCTCAGTCTTTTATGACCTGGCCTTAGCAGTCATACTCTGTACACAATATTTTGCCATATGTTATGGGCTACACAAGTCAGCCCTATTCAGTAGGGGAGGGCACTGAACAAGAATGTGAACATCAGGCAGCAAGCATCGTTGGGGGCTCTTTTGGAAGCAGGCTACCATAGTTATTCTATTTAAATGATAATTTCCAATCTATGCAAAGACAAGTGATTTGTCATGTTCAACTGCATCTTTCTTTGCAGGGTTTGTCTAAATATAACCACACTGAGGAATGAAATAATTCTCCAGTTCTGACTTCCAAGGGGCCTAATCTATGTCAGTCAATCTTTAATCTGTAAATTCTCTCCTGATATGCTATTTGTCTCCAGGATGAAAGAATCTTACTAAGATTCTTTAGTTGTAAATAGCAGGCATCAACTTTAGCTGCCTTGAGCACAAAGAAATGGAATTTGGGGGAAGGATTCTACAGTGTCTCAGAAGCTATGGGAGGACTGAATTGCCAAACCCAAAGGACAGGAAACAAAGTGATTGTGGAGACCTGAGCATCTGAAGCCTACAGGTCTTCTCTGGGAGCGCTGTTAATGTGAACAGCTCTCACACCCCAAGCTCTCAGTTCAAGGTGCCAAGTTCCTGTCAATGAGCATCTGATAAGGTCAGGTGTGCCCCACCCCCACGTGGACCAATCACCTGGATTGGGGGTGAGGAGGGGGCAGGGGAGCAGTTTGTGATACAAACTCCATATTGAGGGCTCACCTTGAATATGTACAGAGGACGTTCCCAGAGAAGGGTGTCTTTGTGAGTTGAGCAGCCACCCCAGGAACTAGTTTCTATAAAGCTCATAGACATATTGTACTTAGGTGGTCACCACTGAAATTTCCTTTTTTTGCATTATTGTATACACATCTGTCCATTTTTTTACATAGTTATTTTGTTTTCATACCAAGCAAAATGAACAAAAATTCTTTCATCTCGTTTAATATCCAGTTCAAAACATCTTAGTTGTATCAAGGTGTTGTTTTACATTTAAAATTTCTTGATTGTCTTTTTTTTTTTACATTTACTTTAATTTGATTCACATTTTAATTTTTAGCCTAGCATAGGATCACGCCCCTAGAGGCACTCTGGAAAAGTGTGGAGTGACTTGGTTTGCCCCAACGATGGGTAGAGGTCTCGCTCCCGGCAAGGAGAGCCTGGGACCCCAGCAGCTTGATTTATTGCTGTTTCCTCAGCAATTCTGCACATGCCTCACCCCATGCTCCACACAGCTTTCAAATGTCCCGCTAGGTATTTGTAGAGCTAGAAACTCATTTATAATCGTCTGAGCTTTAGAATGTAACTTTGTTTTACATGTAAACAGAAGGATTTTTTAAAATGGCTTTTAATATATGCTGAGTATACCCTAAGAATGGAACTACTATGTAAATTGCAGAAAGATTATACTTTATATTTTGTTCGGTGCTTTACCAGGAGTTGTTCACGAATTTGGAAAGTCACGTCACTGATAGCAAAGCTACTTGTGATAATTGAGTCTTCAGTATCCCTGTATTAGTCTTCATTCAGAGCTGTGACATTGTGGTGATTTTACTTTTAGGAACTAACGTCTATTTCACTACATCCTCTAGTGGAGTCCTCTTTGAACTGTTACCTGTTGAAATACATCCCTAAGTTTCATATGCATTTCTAGCCTCTTTCAACTCGAAGTCTCTCCCCTCCCCTCTTCTTGTCACGCCCAAACCAGACACAGAAGGCTCCTGCTGCATTTCCCTTAGGATAAAGCCTGACATCCAGGTTTGCAGGGGGTAGGAGCAAGAGGTGGTCATGGAGTTCCTGAGCTCCCTGGCTTTTGGGGGAGAGGTCCAGGGAATGCCCCTGTGGGTCACAACAGAAAGAGAATCAGCCAGGGCTTGCTTACCAGGGGAAGCCTTTCGTTGCCTCACTCCTGCCACCACTGCTACTCCTAATTTACAGGCTTCAGGTTCAACTTATATTTCCTGAGCACCTCCACTATGCCAGCCATTGTGCCAGGCATCTCACAAGCACTGAGGTAGGCATTATTGCCCCCATTTTACAGGTAAGGAAACTGAGGCTTAGTTTCTACAGTATGGAAACTTTCCCAAGAAATCCTCCTAAAACTCTCTCCCTGCTTCCAGGAAGGGTTGGACCAACCTTCCCACGTTCTATCCTCTTTGTCTCTTTCTATGCCTGCACAGGCTCAGAGGAGAAGGTGGCCAGGAGGAGTCCTGGCCAGATGGTTGGGTAATAAATTACTCTGATTTAATAATTTGTTGCTCTCCTCTTAATTAAAAGGCTTTTCCCTAAATGACTTGCTGATCACACAGGCAGCATGCATTGTTTGGGCCAGGATTGGGGGGCCAAGGGAAATCTAGACCGAGAGCAGGAATTGGAAAAAAGAGGTGCCAGATGGGCAAAAGAAGCCCATCCTACACATGCTGGTGGGGGACAGTTTCAGGGGCTCCCTCTCTCTTTAGGTCTGAAACGTGTTCAAGCCAATGACAGAGCCTTAGGGAACTGGTTCTTCTCTGGGTCCTGTGTTTATCTGAAAGCTGACTCAGCCATAGGGCTCTTGAATTTCTGAGATGAAGATATAAGATTCATTTTATCTAACACGTGGCTTGGCACTCAGTTTCCCTGAGGCTCCATCTGACCTTGGGGAATGGTTAGATGACCTATGGGCCATTTTGCATATGTAATGCTACTTATACACTTGATACACAGGGGTGGTGGCCAGGCAGGGGAGGGGGTGTGGTTGGGGCCTCCTGTTGTTCCAAGCATTGTCTAGCTCCGCAGTTGCAATCAAATGATACAATTCAATAAGCCCTCCCTTTCTTCTGTACAGTTACAATGTATAAGTCCCTGTGATTAAAATGGCTTCACAGCAATTATCATACAGAGAGGTATTTTCAAAGCCCCAAATGTAATTAGAACATGATATTGATAACATGTTAGCTAAAGATTCAAACTTTGAGTTTGTTCAGGAGGGACTGGATCTGTGAATATTGATACTCGCCCCCCCTTCAACTGCAGCTGAGTTAGACTGAGATGCCAAATTCAATCAAAGCCCACATAACACCCCCTACCGAGGGATTCTTGGCTCTCCCTTACTCGTTCAGACTTGCTGCAAGAACCCCAAAGATCATGTCATTCAGGAAAACATCCTGTCAATCTGTAACTCTCTCTCCTAAACGTTCTTTCATTTAATTAACCAAATTTTCCTCAGCATTTGTGATTCTGTCAGATTGGATCATCCTTGGAGCTACTGTTTTCCCCAGTTATTCGTGGATACTAAATTCCTACCTGTCCTTCAAAGGCTAGTTCAGGTGCCACTCCATCCACTTCACCTTCCTTGTCCTGTGGGCCCTCTGCACCCATGACGGCTGCAGCCAGCAATGAGCTCCTTGCTGATCCCCACAGCAGTTCGTTCACCTTTGTTATACACATCTCCTCTCCTCCCCTAGACTATTAGCTCTTGGAGACAAACGTTTTCTTTTCAGTGTTTGTATTCCAATCATGGGCAATGGCATCTTGCAAGCAAACCATAAAGAGGTGCAGAGGTTTCTTATTTTGTTTCATCCATCTTCTAGTACCTTAGCACCATCACCAGCGTTTTCATTAGCGTAGCTTTGTAGCACATTTTAAATTTTAACCCTAGAATATTAGCTTATATCTATTGATCACTTCCTATGTGCCAGGCAAGGGGCTAAGTGCTTTACATGATCTCATTTAATCCTAACAGAAAGTCTCTGGGATGGGCCCAATTTTTCCATTTTGTACAGGAGGAAGCCAAAATAGGAAGAAATTAACTTGCCTCAATACAAATGGAAAGATCAAAGTGCAGAACGATGTGTCCAGCATGTCACCCTTTATAGAGAAAGGAACGAGGGATCAATATGCTTTTACTTACATGTCCATAAACTATACCCAGAAAAGTATGTGAAAAAGTGATGACATGTATTTCCTGTTGGGCAGGGAATGGGGTGGCTGAAAGACAGGGATGCAGGCAGAGGCAGATTCAATTTGGGAGGCGGCAGCTTTTAAAGAAAAAATAATACAAAATGAATACAGAATTAGGTACGGGGCCTTAGAAGAGGCCTATGCAAATGAGGGTCCCTGAAGGCGAAGCTCATATAGCTTCATGTTATATCTGCTTCTGGCTGAAAGAAAACATTTCACTGTATGTGCTCTTACATGCATAGAGAGTTTGAATCATGTGACTGTATTACTTGTTCAAAACATATATAGCTTTTTAATTAATATTTTTAAATGCTATCTCTCCAACTGGTAGCATGAAACAGGCCTTTTAAATTGTTCAAAAAAGCAAATAACTAAGTGTTTTCATTTGTGTGTAAGCAGAGAAGGAGGTGCCTGTAGGAAGCTAGAGAGGGTGCTGAGAAGGAATTCTGGAGTTGTCTGTTTAATGGAAATGGGGTGGTGGAAGGTGGGGATTTGCCTCCATCATTTCAAAGTAGAGACTCGTGCCTGCAGTCTAAAAGGCTTGAGTATGTAATGCTTACTGGACTACACATCACTTTCTGTACAAGTCGGGTTAAGGGAGAGTCCCTGCTCTTTCAGAAGCTTACGAGAGAAAAATAAAAACTCAACCAAATCATATTGAACTGATTGCTAAGAGGGAGGTTGATTTCCTGGAAACAAGGGCTGGAAGACCAAGGAGGTGAGTGGACTGGATGCTAATGGTCTTTCCCAAATGGATCTGATGGCCCGTGGTTTTCTATTATTGCAGCCAGGAGAAGGAGGTCCTTTACTGTAAACTACCTAGAAAGCATTCATTCTCTTAACCGCTCAATTAGGATAATTTACCCTCATGATAAATGGGACTGCTCCTTCTCTGTGATTTAGTCTGAGCATGCCTCCTTCTAATGCAGATGGAAATAGCTCTGTTCACAGCAGATGGCCAACCTGCATCCTCACCACCGTAATGCCTCAACCTGCAGCTTGCAGCATGGCTCTGTGGAAGGGATTGATCGCAAGCCCTCAGGTCAACAGGAACATAAAACAGCTGGCAGCTCCCTCCATATCTCTCTCTCCCGTAGACACAACAAATCTGGACTTGCAGAGCATTTGGAATGGACACTAAGGAGAATTTTCTGAATGTTAAGAAATGTGAACTACTGGAATAAGGAAAGAAAGGAGTAACATGTTCCCAGGATCTATAGGAACCCCACACTTTGGATGGTTATTTAGATGCTGTCTTAGTTACAGTCCTCAAGGCCACTTAAATTTCCCCCTACTTTTGAAATTCCTTAATGAATGAATGACTTGTATGATGTTTTATTTGAATCAGGAGTAGATACACCTTCTTTTTCCTTAGAAGAGGCGAAGGTAGCTGGCCACAGAAGTAAAAATCAAAAAATGCGAGTGGGGAAAGGCTAGGGGAGGGAAATATAAAGTGTTATGCTTGCAGTTTTTCAGAACTGAAAATGAGGAGAAATTCAACACATGAAACAAACTACTAAAAATGTTTTAGTCCTGCAATGGGGGCAGGCTGGATATGGGGTTAGAGGAGCAGAGGGGAGAAAAAGGAAGAATGAAAAGGTGATAAATGTAATATAAGATGAAAAAGGAAGAGATAAGGAGAGACAAAGCATAAGCATAGAAAACCAAGGAGTAGAGAGGAGCCCAGAGTGATGGGAAACAGTAACAGCTGGGATCACGGACTATTATTCGCCCCCTGGTGGCCTTCAGGGATATTGCACCAAGCCAATAACTTCTAATCCAGTATTAAATTTTCACATCTGTAGACACAAATGGGGTGCCGCCACTCGGGCAATTTCCCAAGGGATGGATTATCTAGTTTAAATCAAGAATAGACTATTGAGCAAAGTCTGGTGGCTCTTCCCTTGTTGTAGCTCCTATGGAGCAGCGTACTAGATGAGGAGTAGGAGGTAGGACATCTGAGATGGAGTTTGGGCTCCAATGTTACCTATATCCTTGAACAAGCTACTTCTCTCTTCTTTGCCTCCAATTTCCTTTAATAATCATGAAAGAACACAATTTTCCCAGTTCATATCTCTGTAAAGAAGCTGTCTAGTATACAGAAAACAAAACAAAACAAAAACAAAACAAATAAAAACCCAGCAGCCCATAAGAAAGTTCTGTTTACTACTGCAGCTTTCTAAGCAGCTTCACGTCCATGGCCGCCAAAAGGAGGTGAGCAACAGGGCTCTCTTTGTGTGTTATGTGCTGGACTCAGACATACCTCAGGCTCCCTGAGAAGGAGATGTGATGCTGTCTCCCTCCAGGCAGCTTCCCAATGTGACCATCTCGCCAGGCCACCATGCTCTCTGGTCTGGACTCTTGCATAGCTTCCTAAAGGACTCTGTTTATATCCTTCAAGCACTTATCATTTAGTTTGTTTCCGTGTGTGTGTGTGTGTGTGTGTGTGTGTGTGTGTGTGTGTGTGCGCGCGTACCTCCCCAACCAGACTGTAAACTTTAAAAAGAAAGGGTGACATCTTTGGGCTTTTATCGACTATTGCAACCCCAGGGCCTTTGCACAGTGTATGACCCATAGCAGGTCTTTGAATTGTTGCTAAATGAATAAAGGAGTGAATGGATGAATAAAGTGGAAGTTGTGATTTTGTAGAAACAGGAAAAGTAAAACTTTACAGGTTTTAGAAAACTGGAGCAGGGTGTCATGGGGGTGCTGTTGGCAAAGCCATTCCAGCAGAAAATGTGCCAGATTTGAGGGAGAGGCTTGTGAATCAATCACAGCCACCAAGGCCAAAAGGTCTGAGAAATTAAGATGCTTGGAGAACCCTCACACCAAACTGTGGAAAGCGTGGTATAGAAATAATACTGAGTTTCTGTCTTTATAATATATTTAGAGCTTCTGTGGGGAGGAGGGATGGGGGTGCAGATGAGAGGAGGGAGAAAAACTGAATTGTCAGATTCAAAGCAATTAAGTCCATCAGAACGGAACAACCGCTAAGGAAGGTGAATTTCCTGGCTTATAAACCTTCACAAGGCTCCTCTGTGCTTTGGATATGCAAATACCTTTACCGACTGGCAGCACCCGAGGAAGGAACAGCCTCCTTATCCACCCAAAGTCTTCCATCTGCTCCCAAATCTTATCACAGTGCTCTAGGTGTAATGAACTGGAGTGATGACATGCCCTTGAGGTGCCTGTCAAAAACTCCCTTCCCAAAGGGCTGTCAAGCCCTCTCTAGGGGATCAGAAATGGAGGGAAGCCCAGTGCCTGCACCACTAACATGTAAGCTCCAGGCAGAGGACTGCAGTAGGTACGCAGACATACTGTCAGGCAAGGGCAAGCATGAAACAACTATCTGTATGTTTAATTAGTGTCAGAAAGAGTCCTACAGTGGGACTGATGTTGTCCGTTCCAGCCCAGGCTCTGCCTGGTCCAGCTAATTCCTCTGGGTGTGTTTTTACAACACACAAAGTTTCTGTCTGAACTAGCAGCTAATCTGCCCTCTGTTTCCTCACCTATAAAACCAGATAGTCCATTCTAGCTTTAAAATTTGGCCTATCAATATATCTATGAATCATCTATTAATGCATATTTGTTCGCTGCCCACTGATATAACAGGAGAGGACTGGTTTTATGGTTGTCAGATAAAATATAGGACCCTCAGTTAAATTTAAATTTCAGACAAATAATACTTTTTTTTTAAATATAAGTATGTCCCATGCAAGATTGGTGACAAATATTTGGGACATTTGCTAAATCTGACAATTTTAGCTATTTGTTTTCTATCCTCCAAATACTGTAATTTTTTGGAGAAACAGGAACTGGATCTTATTCATTTCTGGAATCCTTTACAATTGTGTCTGCCAGATCTTTGGATTTCACAGACTAAATATTATTGACATATTTGAAAGGAAAGCTACTTTTATTTTGGTAAATAAAGGCATTTATGATATCCATCACTTTACTAAAGAAAAGCCAGTTAAACTTTAAAAATTACAAGATGAACTCTCAAGCCAGTTTATGTAATTTTATATAATTACATAAATCATTTAAAAATTTACTTTACAAGATACTTATCACATTGTCCTTTTGTGTGCATCTAAGGCAACTGGGTGATGCTTCAAACCGGTTGGCACTGTCCAGCTGATCTGTGTTTGGGAGCTTCAGCTGTGTGGTGTTTATTTGAAGCCCTTGCATGATTTTTTCACTTTTTTTGCAAGGAAGCGCTGGGTTAATTTGGAGCTCAGCTGCTACAATTAGTCTCTACTCTCCCTCCATTCCTTGGCTCCCATGCTTTCTTCAAGGGTGTTAAATCTTTTCAATGAACTGATTTTTACTATAAGTTACCTGAAGAACTTTGGAAGTATAGAAATTTAAACAAAAAAGCCTTGCATATATCAATACTCAGTAAATGTGCTGCTGACAAAGCAGGTGTGAACAATGAGTGGTATTTGATTAGCTTACTTTCTGAAGACAAGTTTCTTTTTTAACTGAACTCTTATTCTGATTTCCCATTCTTAGAATTTCAGAGTGTTTGAGCTAGAAAGGTAAGTACATCTTTTAGTTCAAATCCAGACTTCCTGAATTGGGATTTTGATCTCACGAATCTATAGGAATATTAGAATCCAAGCTCCACTGGTCCACTTGCCTTCTTAGCACACATCAAAAGGCAATATGTCATTTTACAAGTGAGCCAACTGAGCACAGCCAAGGGCAGTGACTGTCATATGAACCGGTGGCAGACGTGAGTGGAGTGCCCAGCTTTCTTAGCAAATTAATTGAGTCTGCTGCGAACAGGAAGGGCAGGGAAAGATGTTTGTTTATTTCTGTTCACATTAGATAGTAGGAAATGGCTGCTGGGTGTAGAGTAATGAAAGACCTGAGAAGATTGACCTCAAATAATAGCAACACCCCTCTCCCATCTGTGCTGGGATTTCACAGTTCCCTAAGTGCTTCTCCCGTATTTTCTCAACTTCATCCTCACCACAACAAGGAGATTTAGCAAGGTGATACTGTTTTCTCATTCTAACTTTACAGGTGAGAATTTAGAGGCATGGCCACTGTGTTGATGTGGCCAATAAAAGGGGTGGAGCTGAGATTTGAACACTATCTAGTGCTGAACTTCACTCAAGGCCTGTAAGACAGGCCAATGTCTTTTTTGTCATTTAAAAAACCCAATTTACTGTTTCAAAAGTCACACAAGTTCTATATGATTATTATAAGAAAATTCAAATAATTCAGAAAAATACAGATTAAAAAGTAGAAGAGTGTCCTCCCCTGGTCCTGAACTATGAGTTTACATGCATTGATAGTACGGATTTTTTTTTTAAATGGATCATACTATACACATTGATGTGCTTTGTTTTTCTTAACAGTATATCTTGGCTGTTTTTCCAAATCCTTAAGCAGAGATCTACCTCTTTGTTTTTAAATGGACCATGTTTGAAAACAGAATAGCAACATTTATGTGCACACTGATGACAGGGGGATACAGAAACCGCGCGTTCCATACAGTTGTAGTGAGGATGAAATGAGATAATTCACATTAAATGCTCAGCACAATGACTGATAGTGACAGTGATGATGCGGACGATGGCAGTGACGACAATGTTAATTCTCTTTTGGTCCAGGAAGGTCAGGTCGGGGTTGGAAAGGCAGGTGGGGCTTAAATTGCAGTGTTATCAGTATCAGGAATGGATGCCCCAGGGGATACTTTTACTAAGAGCTACCAAATCTGTCTGCCCGTCTCTCCGTATGACTATGAGATTAGCCACACATGCAGTCTCTTTGGCTTGTCTAATCAAACTCCGTGTTACTACGACGTTGCACATTTTGCACAGCTCATGTTGCTTCCTTCCTGGTTGCTAATAAAAACAAGGAGGAGCATGGAAAACAAAATTTTTTTTAACTGTTGATAGCGAGATTCCAGTTTTGGAAACATCAGCAACCCAGACTTCCTTGATTCGGTGCTAGGTGAAGCCTTTGAGAGAATCGAGGACTACAATTCCCAGGGTCCACCACTTCAGCCCCGCCCTCGACGTTGCGCCTCTCCTTAGTCTCCCCAGGCTCCGAGTTCAAACTACAAATCCCAGAAGGCCCTGAAGACCAGCACCAGTCTCCCGTCTCACGCCTCTCGCTTTTTGAAACGTAACGAGGACCGCGTTGCCCACTGGGAAGTGTAGTTCCTCGGTAGCGACGTACGCCATCACCAACACTATGTCTCAGGCCCCGGTGCTGAAATGAGGCGAGGGAACTGGCAGCGCTCGAGTACCTGCGCCTAACCGGCCACCGGAAGAGTAACCTGGCTAGGGAGGGCCCTGGAGACGCGCCTGGGTTCGGGGTCGGGCGCGAATGTGGCTCGCGTTCTCAGCCTCACCGGATGAGAAGGTAAACTGGGAGGAAAGCGGAGGAGGCGGACGAGACCAAATGCCAGCCTGGAGCAGGGAGTGGGACAACGGAAAGGGTGAATCCAAGTGGAGATGATGGGGTGGGAGTGGCACTCCCATACTGCCAGGTCGGGGAGACGCGCGCCCCCAAAATGGGGTGGAACACAAGCAGCAAAAAGAGGAGGGGCGTCCATGTAGTGGGCTGGCTTTATGTTTTGGCGCAGGTCAGGGGGACTTCATCCCATGGCCTCGTCTCCCCCGGCTAGTGGAGGCAGCGCACCAGGCCTTGGACCTGGAGAGTTTGGAGGCGCAGCAGAGCCATGGTTGGAAAGTTAAGGCAGGAGTGTTTTACCCAGGGAGCCTGAGAACTTCAGCCGAGCCCCGGGAACAAAGCCTTTCCCCAGCCCCTTCTTAACTGCTCGTGGTTGGAGGAAGTGGAGGGTCTCTGGGGATAGATATTAGGAGTTCTGATCAAGGAGAGTCCCAGCAGGAAGGAAACCTTTTTATCCTCGGGCTCTTCTCAGAGGCGCCCCCTTGTCATCGTCGTAAGCCTTACGGAGCGTCACATGAGTAGCGGTTCCTTATTCTGAATCAAGACAGAGAAATTGGTGTCTAGCGCCTGGGTCTAGAATACTGTAAATAAGTGGCTCAGCTCATAGAAAAATGACCTATGTAAATTAATTGGAAAAAAAATAGGGATCGGAATATAAAACAGAACATATATAATGATAATATTTTGTAATAAATTCGTCTGTCTCCCAAATATTATACATGACCTGTATCTTTGGATATGGATCGAAAAAAAATAGAATTATAGTATACTCTAAACTATGAAGAGTGGTTATTGATGGATGGTGAGATTACAGATTAATTTTACTCTTTTCTTTACATCTTTATGTAGCATCTGAATTTGTCCAGTGACCATATATTATTTTTTTCCTTGTTTTTCCAAAAGAGTCACTTGTGTTGTTCCATGGTGGTGGGTTTACCACCTGCAGATTGACTTGCCAGGAATGATAAAAGGATTGAATTCGAGGGGTGAATTTCCTGTGCAGTCTATCTGATGCTAATGATTTTTTCCTTCTTCCAGGTTGGAAAGAGGCTATTTTAGCAAGCGTCATGCCATGGTATGTGGTTGTTTTGGTCTATGTCAGTCTAATCCATTATCCTTTCTAGTTTGAAATGTCGCCCTTCTCATTATCTGATGGATTTAGGTTGCACTGTGTAACTTTTTGGGATCTGATAACTCATGGTGGCTGGTAGATGAGAGGGAGAAAAAGATTGCAGCTGAAATACCTTTTCAGCTTTGGATTTGATCAACCTTGCTTTTTGCTTTTTGTGAGGGTCATGGTTTTTGGCACAGGTTACCTACTGTCTGTGTGTGTGTGATCCTTTGGTTATGTTCCTTGTGCATTTCCTGGGACAAAAGCTTGTTAAAATCAAGGTAATCAAATCCATACATTTAATGTTTATTTCAACATTGTTTTTCTTTCTCAGCTTTTGCCAAGTTTCCGAATAAAGATTGACATTCCTGCATGAGCATTTTCCTGTTAAAATGTCCTTGCCTCTTACAGAGGAGCAGAGGAAAAAAATTGAAGAAAATCGGCAAAAGGCTCTGGCGCGTAGAGCTGAGAAATTATTAGCGGAACAGCATCAGAACACAGGCTTGGGCTCCTCCGTTGCTGCCAGACCTTCCCAGTCCAGGCAGAGCCCTTCCCAAAACCTCCACGGGGATCCTTCTAAGTTAGGGAGCCATGGTGTCGTTTTCAAGCAACAGAATCCCAGGAGTTCATCTAACGGCGAGCAGAGACCTCAAAATTCCCACAGTTTTCAACTCAGCACCTCTGAGCAGGCAGAGGGGACGTGGCAGAGGCAAGAAGAGATGCCCACAGCCTGCCCGAGCCACTGCCCACCGAAACAAGTGACTCTCGCTGGGATCTCCCCTCCTTTGGCAAACAGTCCTCCAGAGGTCCCCAGCCAACAGCTCTGTGGTTATGAGTTAGGTCAGGGTCATCCTCAGGCTTCACACAAGACCAAATCAACACCCTTTGCTAACACAACTCTCGAGCCTTTGGCCAGAGCAAAGAATTTCCAGGAGACAGCAGCTTCTTCCTCTGGACAGCCTCCCAGGGATCCTGAGTTCGAGGCCAGGATGGTGAGACCCTCCACCTCTGGGCAGAACATTTCAGGGAGTGTGATGCCTGGTGTAGAAGGAAGACTGCAACAGAAATCGGGGACCCCACTCCACAAAGCAGCAGGCTCCCAGCAGGGAGCATGCATAAAAATCGGTGATCGTTTCCAGGTGAAGATCGGATACAATGAGGAGCTCATTGCAGTGTTTAAGAGTCTGCCCAGCAGACGTTACGGTAATGAGTCTTCCATCTAGTTCTTTCAGATGTTTTTTCCTAATTCTAGTCTCTTTAAATCTAACAGTTTCTCATCAATATGAAGAGAGTGCATTGGCACATTATGTCCATCCAGTCATTAAAAATTTTCTATTTTAGCTCATGTTTCCTTCTATAATAGACGTTCCTTCAAACAGCTGCCATGCTTGGGGGCTGCCACGTGGGCACGTGGAGAATGGATGAATAGTTCCCTGCCAGGTGCTTTGTATGCAGTGTAATACTTAAGCATAACAACAGTTTTTTTGCGATAAGATGTTATTTCCATTTTAAAGGCGGTGGAACTGGCTTGGCCAGGTGAAGCGGCATGCTCAGCTTGGTTCATCCAGGGCAGAGCCCTGTTTGTCCTCCACAGGGATTCTGTACAGCAGTAGAGGCTTTTCAGTCAACTGTTTTGAACTTAGCATTCATTCGTTCATTTAATGCACCTTTATTGAATGTCCAAGTACAGCTCCTACCAACAGTCATCCACCTTATTGTGGGCAAACCAGATACTTCTGCTTCATTTCAGATCCTGCCACCAAGACGTGGAACTTCAGCATGACCGACTACGGTACTCTAAGTAAGTAGGTGTGTGGCCCCCCCACATGCAGAGAGATACTGGTATTGGAAAGTTCCTTGAGTAGCAGATGTAGTCGAGCTTGTGGTTCAGCTGGCTTTGGGGCACCATCCCAATGCTCCTCTTCCTTCTCCCCATGGCCAGCCTAGTGAGGCAGGTCCTTGGGAGGAGGTCACCAGTCGTATTAACAAAAGCTAGCACTTAGAACCTGCTACATGCTAGGCTATTCTAAGCCCCTTATATGTGCATTTTTATTCCTTATAACAACCATTTTACAGATGGGAAAACTGAGGTCCAGAGAGGTTCTGTAACTAGCATAGGGTCACACGGCCAATAGGTTGTACAATTGGGATTCAAACCCAGGCCATCTGACTTCAGAGTGCATATTCCCACTGGACTGCGGGCTGCAGCTGCACCAGGCAGCTGTGGTGGCCCTGCTCCCAGGAAGGGTAACAGTTCAACAAACAACACAAACCTGAGAGTGCGGGAAAGGGGTGTTGCCCAGGCTGGCTCCAGCCTATGCTGTGTCTGGTGGTGGTTGGGGCCAGCGGTGCACCACTCTGTCTTCTGAGATTTTGTTGACTGTCCTACACCAAGGTTTTTGTCACCTTCTCCCAGTGGTTGGAGCCTGCACCTCTGTTAGAGTCAGCCCTGAGTGTCCTCATCTCCTGTTCTGCTCTTCTCTCCCAGCAGCCATTTCTGTGCCCTCTTTGTC
The DNA here is from genome assembly GCF_030028045.1 of Hippopotamus amphibius kiboko. Classification (NCBI taxonomy): domain Eukaryota; kingdom Metazoa; phylum Chordata; class Mammalia; order Artiodactyla; family Hippopotamidae; genus Hippopotamus; species Hippopotamus amphibius. The sequence continues at coordinate 90,317,608 of NC_080193.1, read as the reverse complement.
TCCACCCAGTTCAAAAAGGGAAAAGCGGAGGATGCACGGTGAGGTTACTCCTCCATAGATTTGGGGCACAAGGTAGAATTCTCTGGAGTCACCAGTATAGTTTCTGGGGGTGATGGGACAGCTCCCTGCAGAGCTTCTTGTTTCTCTCCTTGGCCTTCACTGCTTGAAATGTAGGACATTAGGTTTCGTAAGGCTTTTACCATTATTTTAATCCATTTATTAGGTGTTAGGAGGAGGAGAGGCAGTGCCCTGGGTTAACACTGCAGGTCTTGATATCTGGTGTTGTATTGTTGCTTGTGTTAAAGCACTGATTTCCACTTTTGTCATCTTTTTACTCCTGTTCTCTGACCACAATGCATGGTAACTCAGATGACTTCCACTTTTGCAAATTCATTTAGGTTTTCTGTGCAGTACGGTTGGTTTTGGTATTGCTCCACATATTTTTTTCTTTAACTGCCTGTTGGGTACAAAATTCTCTCTACGGCTTTCAGGTGACTTTTGCTGATTAGGAATTGTTTAGCTCCTCTGTATCCTTGTCACATTCAATCTGCTCTCTGCTCGATCTGCTCTCTACTAAGATACACCTTGAACACTCTTGCAACAATTGTGGATTTGCACATTTATCCTTGTTTCTTCACTTTCACATAGTTCATGATTGCTATGTCATCTTAGTAGAGTATACTTTTTATTAATATAACATATGAAGACTGTCGGTCTTTCTGTTACTCGTTTGGGTCCACCTATGAATTTTGCCTTTTTAACCCTACCACATGCTCACTGCAGGTCATGTGGAAAGTGTATCAGTGTGCAGAGGAGAAGAACCAGGCCCTGTCTATCCCCTCACTTAACCACTATCAGCATTTTAGTTTTGTTCCTTCCAGCCTTTTTTCTTATGCATTGAAATATACAACATTTTATATATGTAATGTAATTTGTATCTTGCCTTTTTTTACTTAGTATTCCTGCATAAAGCATTTTTATTTTAATGGTGCATGTTAAATAGTTCATTCTGAGTGACAAAAATGTGCATGTCTATTATTGAACCACTTTGACCTCCAAAAAAATCTTTCGTACTTAATATTGTCTTTTGTATCTTTGTCTTTTCCAGAATTTCTTCCAAAAAAAAAAAACCCCCACTAATGGCTATATAACATTCCATTGTAAGAATGTGCCATAAATTGGATGAATCATTTTCTCTTTGTTTAATATTAACTTGCTCCCAGTTTTCCCAGTATCAAAGCTGTAAGGAACACCTTGGTTTATAAATTTTTGTTTTCAGTTTGTGTTAGTTGAGATAGATTCCTAGAAGTTAAACCATTGTAGTCACTTTTTAGGGCTCTTGCTGTATATTGCTAAATTGTTTTCCCAGAGGTTTTATTCCTATCTAGCATTGCAGATATCTATTTTTCTAATCCTACAAGTTTGATAAGTGAAAAATGGCTTTTTATTACTCTGATTATTTGCAGAGTTGCACATTTCTCCAAATGTCTCTTAGCCATTTTTCCCCTTTTGAATTGGTTACCTGACTTTTTATAAAGACCACCTCTTATGTGGTGTTTATTCAGTAGTTTTGCCTTTCATTTCAGTTTGTGCTTTTTGACAGTTTAGTTTTATGTCATCAAATCTATTAATCTATAAAATGCCTCAGTAATTGAGAAAATAAGGTTCAAAACTGTGCATTTGTGGCCTGATGGTCCTGTTTCCCCTTTCTTGTCCCCCCAGTGGCAGACGGAGCAGTGACCTAGGAACAGGGTGAAGGGGGTGATTTCTAGTCTGTTGACTTCCTTCAGTGGCTTCTCTGACACGGCCACAGAAATTATCTAATAAGTTTACTCATCCTGGTGAGATCCCTCTTCCCCCTGTTCATTTCTGAATTCTAAGTTTTTTAAATTGGAAAACCTAAGGAATGGAAGAGTTAAGTTCCGTTTCAGGAAATCCAGAAATTCCCGGAAGCCCCAATCGAAGCTCACCTGTATGCCTCCCCCATCTAACTACGCCTTTCTCTCCTGCCTGCCCAGCGAACTTCCTGCTCACCCTGCTCCTGCCCTCCTCCTCTGCCTGCCTGAGCATCCCAGGGCCATGTGCCAGTCGCCAGGATCATCACCTCTGTCCTTTTCTTCTTCGGCAGTGAAAGCAGCCCAGCGCCTCCCGGCGGTCACCCTGCAGCCTTTGGAAGGGGCCGAGGGCCACGTGGGGTCACCCGCCAGCAGCAGCAGCAGCAGCAGCAGCGTGGCCCCGACGCGCCTTCCTGCAGCTCCCTCCCTTGCCTTTGTCAAAGGGCAGTGCGTGCTCATCTCCCGGGCCCGCTTCGAGGCAGACATTGGCTTTTCAGAAGACCTGATTGCGCTGTTTAAACAGATGGATTCCAGCAAATACGGCAAGTAGTCGGCCTCTGCGTGATTCCCAGGATGCAGAGTGGCCTGTGATCTCAGAGGAGGGTGTTTTCTTTTTCTCTCTTTAAATATTCAGAAATGACTTTCTTGGTAGAGTCTTCCTAACCTGCTCCTCTTCCTGTGGAAAGGTGCTCCCTAAATTGTTCCAGATAGTTGAACACATAGTGGGGCCTGCTTTGTCCTTAAAGGCCTCCCAAAGAGAAGACTGCTTCCCCAGTCGCCTGGGTAGTGTCTTCTTCGTAGAAGCAGGTAAGTTCCTGCTTCAGCCACTTCAACCCATTTAGGTTTGTGGTGTTGGGTTTTGTGGGTTTTTGTTTTTTTTTGCTTCATTGGGTCTTTGTTGCTGCACGTGGGCTTTCTCTAGTTGCGGAGAGCAGGGGCTCCTCTTTGTTGTGGTGCGTGGGCTTCTCAATGTGGTGGCTTCTCTTGTTGCGGAGCACGGGCTCTAGGCGCGTGGGCTTCAGTAGTTGCAGCACGAGGGCTCTAAAGCTCTGGCTAAGTAGTTGTGGCACACGGGCTTAGTTGCTCCGAGGCATGTGGGATCTTCCCGGCCCAGGGATGAAACCCGTGCCCCCTGCATTGGCAGACAGAGTCTTAACCACTGCCCACCAGGGAAGCCCCTGAACGCCTGGGTTTCATTCTTAGCTTGGGCCATGTCATTTTACAAAACAGTATGGCTTTTATGTATTCATAGTCCCATCCTAGAAATGGTTTTAGCATGTCCCTAGGCGAGTCGAAAGCAAACCCTTAAAACTTCCTGCCTTTGAGACATCACATTCAGGCAGCATCACGGACCAAGCCTCTGTGGAAGGACTTGCTCCACGAGCTTTCAGCAAGGTCGGGGGTTCCTGTGGGAGGGGGCGATGCTGGCTGTTGCATTTTTATCCCGTAGGTGGCTCGAGTTCTGACTGGTGAGAGTAGGCTGCTGAGTCGGGTTTGGGCGCCACGCGCAGGGCCCGGCCTGAGTCCGGAGAGCGTGGCCTCCCCTGCCCCCTCGGGTGCTCGGCTTCCTCTTGGGGTGGTCCCCAAACGACAAGTACCGGGGACCTGTGTCTTCTGAGAAGTGTGGTCTTTGAAATCACACTCCTGACATGATCTGCTGTTTGGGGAGGAATGAGAACAGCGAAATTATTTACACCTAACCCTGCCCAGACCCTAGATGTCCAAATACCATGATTGGAATTCTTTCTTTTGGCCATTGCAGTTATTCACGTTTGCGGCCCCACCATTGTCAGGATCAGGCTGTCCTCAGAAAGGGTCTCCTGCACCGTTACCACATCAGGAGCCGTCCGTCTGCTTTTGGCCTTTCTGTCAGATGACACCCGGGCCACCTTGCTTCTTTCCTGAGGTGGACGCACGGTGCCCATGATGCCTTTTCCCTAACGACCTTGCTTCCTCGGTGACCAGGCAGAGAAGAATTCTTTTTTGCTGCCCAGAAAGCGCTCACTGAGTTGAAGGCTGCTTGATTTTCTCAGGAGGCTGACTGGTAGGAAAACCTAAGGACTTAGTCGACGTTGGGGAGCAGGATGCTCCCCCTTCGCAGTTAACGTCGTGCGTAGTTTATGCCCCGCCACACGAATCAGACGATGGCATCGTAAGAATAATAGTTCATCATCTTTTCCCTTTTTTTGAGTGTGTTCTTTGCCAGACACTCTTTCATAGCATTTTACATTTAAATTTTATGTAATCCTCACAAGAACCCTGTGAGGCGGGGGCTATAGGATCCTCCTTTTTCAGATGTGGGAACTGAGGCACAGAGACGTTACCTAACTTGCCCGAAGTCACACAGCCAGGAAGTGGCAGACCTGGGATTTGAACATAGGCTGTTCGACCGCTCTGACCAGATGTAGCTTGTTTTCCATGTACAAAATGGAGCTAATAATGGTGCCCAGCCTACAGCATATTGAGGAACCGAGGAGATGGTGTATGTCTCTTGGCACCGTGTCTGGCTTAAGATGAGCACTGGATAAGTGCAAGCTACGATATTATCCCAACCTTGGAGGCTGAGGGTGTTTCTGATCTGCTGGGCCGTTCCCACTCCTGGGTCCCCATAGCGCCCTTTATCACCACCCTCACAACCCAATGCTATCTCTACGTCTGCTTGTCTTTCCTCCCTGAATTCTGTGAAAGCCTCGACTACAGGTACTCTCAGGCACAAGATCAGCCACATCACCCGAGTTCCCTGGGGGTTTGTAAAACCAGGGAGTGAATAAGTGCGGTCACATTGCAGGAGGGCAGGGTATCACGTTTGCCTGTTTGTTTCTTGTTATTGCAGATGTCAAGACGAGGAAGTGGAACTTTCTCCTGGAAGAGTACAATAAACTAAGTGAGCTGCCCACTTTGCTTGTTTTATATCATGCTATTGTTAAGCCTTAATTATGTGCCTTAAATTTAACATATTTTGCAAGAATCACCTCCTTCCTCCCCTCCACTACGATAACTTCACATGCTTGCGTACAGAACTAGTAAAGGTGAAGTTGGTCTCAGGCAGCCGTGTCCCTGTGCTCTGGGATGGTGGCTTTACAACAGCCCAAGCACACACAGGGCCTCATCTTCCGTCAGGGTGAGGCGATGGTAGTCAAATTCTAGAGGCCCGTGAAACCTCCCACCCGTCATAGAAATATTAGAAGTGAGTGTTTGTGGACTTTGGGAATCAGAGGCAAGCTAGGATTGCTGAGCTTAGATGGAAGCTACTTTAGGTTTCCTCTAAGACCAGGCTGTCAGCTTACTTCTAGAACCAGATGGTCTGTGAAAGTTGGAGAGCCTTAGTGGTTACAGGCTTCATAATGGGCTGAGCTCTGCCAGAGGCAGAACCCAAGGCCAGGGTGCATTAGCATTTAATAAGAGCTTTGGAGTCTGACCAAGGGAAGGGCCATGTGTACAGATATAACTACAAGAAGGAGAAGCCAGTTGGAGTGTATCATTTTTCTTCTCTGTGCTCTGCTTGGGCAGGGCAATGAATGAATTCCAGTATGCCAGAGAAAGGGGGTCGGGGTGTGTGGTCATAGCTCAGCCTGCCCTAGAGTGCTGGTCTGTTACCCATCTTCCAGACTGTCGGTGTTCTGCAGTGGGTGTGGAGCTGGCACAGTGTAGGTTCCTCCTGCTTGACCCCCTGAGAACTTTCTGGTACCAGGGTTGGTACCAGTCAGGCCAGGAGAGACACACTTCAGCTCAGTGGGGGCGGTGGGGGTGGGGGGGGCCCAGGTCATTGACTGTCTTGCCCACAAGGCTAGGGCTTTAAGGAAGAGGGTCTCTTCCCTCTGTCTCCTCCTTATGTGACTTACTATGTAACATCAGGAAGATAATTCAATATTCTGGGTCCCATTTGTCCCTTCAGTAAAAGAAAAAAAAGAGGAGGGGGGGCGGTGTTTAATCCATATTTGCCTTCCTGACAGAAATTAAATACAAGCAAAGAGCTTTTGATTCCTTGAGGAAAGACTTGCTGCAAACTCAAGGTTAAGTTTGAATGTGATGAGGTATTTAGTATCATCAACCACTAGCTGAAGCAGGAAGGATGGCTGACGTGGATCTGAGACCCCTTGGCTGCTGTTATTTGGAACTTGTGATTTAGAGCAGATTATTTGGCCAAAGCTGAATTTTTGATGAGTGGTAGGAGTGAGTTCTTCCCTCTCACCCCTTTGTCTTTCAACCACAGAAAGACATATAAACATGTAAGCTATAAAGGCTTTGACTTGTATGGAACAACAGAAAGCAGGATATTCACAGCATTAGCAGATGAATGTAATGTTAGAAAACCATGGCCTGCAACTCACATAGCGTTATAGTGGTTCCAAGTCTTGGGAGGCCTGGACTCCTTGAAATATCTGATGAAAGCAATGCATCCTTCACTCAGCAAAAATGCACATAACAGCCACACATGAGATTTTGCCTTTGATATTAATAGTTCCATGGGTCTTGAGGGAAGAATTCTAGAGTTGGAGTTCCAGTTGCTTTTTTGCATTCTATCTCTATTATAATGATAATGTCTTGTAGAATATAAGGCTGATTCTCCCCATTTCATAGATTGGGAAAAATTTGGACTCAGAAAAAGGAAACAGTTGTTTTCCTTGATAGGAGCCTTGCAGGGCACGATGAAGTCTGACTAAAATTGTGATTCTGAGTTTGTGATGCGACCCGCACACAATTGCAAATACGGATGTGAATATGGAGGGCTGAGCCCTCTCTGTGCTTCCGGAACCCCTTTGCATTTTACTCCTGGTGACCTTCAGCACTCAAACCCCCGATGAAAGCTAAGAAAGGGCTGCCAATCTGGCTGCTGGAAATTAGAAATCTCCTGGATTTCTAATTTCTAGGAAATGTAGAAGCCCAGGTCTATGAACTAGGAGACCGAGGCGATGAGGTGCTGCAGAACGTGGCGGTTCCCAGTTTAGTTCCAGTTCCACTGTTAACAGATGGTGAACCTGGGGAGTTTGCACCTGTCTCCTCACCCCTAGGTCTCATATGAGAAATCAGACTGTTGACCTGAGCTCATGACCATGTGTGTATGAAACTGGTTAAGAAAGGACAGTGAGACCTGAGTGCGCGCCTGCTCACTGCTGCTGCAGTGACTGTCACAGGTCAGGCCGGTCTCAGCGCGATCCTCTTCCCTCTCCTCTGAGTGGCTTGTGGCCTCCTGCCCGCAGTGAAATTTGGCGCTAGGCCTTCTGTTTCCCCCCGCCCCCGCCTGGCACAGTCCGGAAGGGTTCCGCATCCCCCTCAACGATCTTGTCTTGTCCGCCGCTATTTGGAAACATTCACGTCTCTCTACCGTGTGGCCCAGCAGCGGTAGCGTTCTGTCAGAGAGCTCTTCTACAGACACGACTTCTGGATGACTCAGGCAGCCAGACAGCACCTTCCCGTCATCTCCTAGCACGGGGAAGGGAGAGCAGAGAGTCATTAACAGCGAATGGAGGCTGTCTGAGAAGCACACTCAGTTGGCTGAACCAGCAGCATGGGATTTCGGGAGGCAGTAGTCGATAGGAAGCAAGAGTAGAGGGTGGTCTTCTTCCTCTTGAGTGGCTGAAAGAGCGTAATGCTTACACAGCACCGCATCTCACAGCAGCTGGATCGGCAGCCCTTTCTCAGCTTTCATCAGGTGTTTGGGTGCTGAAGGTCACCAGGATTAAAGTGAAAAGGGGTTCTGAAAGCACACGGAGGGCCCAGTCTCTTGAAGTGTGCAGAAATCAGCACGCTCAGATTTAATTTGGAAGCAGACAATGTATTTCTGCACCAGTGTGGACACTCTCTTTTGTATTAAAGCCTTCAACCTTACCTAGTTTCTTATCACGGTGACTCTATTCATGCAAACTGTTTCCAGAAATAACTGATACTATGTTTAGGGAAAGACAGAGATAGATTTAAATATATTGAAAATGCAGGCAACTTAAGGTGGCAGTAGGTGGCTCAGCCCTCCATATTCACATCAGCATTTGCAATTGCCAAGTGATGGTTGTGGCAGAAGACTTTTGGAATACCTTGTGTGGAGGTTAAGAAAGCACACAACTGTATGGAATAGAGAACTGACAACCTTAGATTTTCATGTAATATTGCGTAGAAATGAAATAGACCCACATTCTCTGTTTAATTCCTTCTCCTGGATTCCTGGAGAATCCAGTTAGCCCCTTGGTAGGTTACTGTGAGTATCCCAGGGCACCCCTGAAAAGGTAAAGGATAGAGAGTGATTGAAAATCTGTAAACAATGGTCACTTTTCTTAGATTTTTCAGAGGAAATGATGAAAGGGAAGTACGTCTTGAAAGCTACAACCATAGGGCAGCAGGCTGTGATTGGTACTTTAATAGTAATTCTACTACCAGGGATTTCTAGATCTATCACCTTTTCTCTAACTTTTAAATTTTTAACTTGTCTTCTCCTGCCTTCTCCACCCCCCAGAATTATGTTTTATTTGTATCTCTGGTTTAGTTATTTTTTTTTCTTTATTAAATAAAGGTTTTTTTTTTTTTCTTAACCTCAATTTCAAAATCAGATGAAGCTAAATTCCTTCAAAAAGAAAAATCAGTGAAATTAATTTCCTTTCATTTCCATATAGATCCTAGGTCATTTATTTTTTCCACATGGATTAATGACTCTGCCTAAAAGAGATATCCCCATCTGTTATATTGAGATCTGGAGCCAGCACATGTGGAAAGAAAGTAAAGACCCCTAAATATAAGCTTTAATTGAAAGTCATGGCTACTCTTAGTAATAGTTTAGACTCTAAGCTTAGCAGGTGTTGGTAAACTTTTTTTGTAAAGGGCCAGATAGTAAACATTTTGTGCTTTGTGGGCCGTGCAGTCTCTGTCCTAGCGACTCAGCTCCACCGCTGTGACATGAAAGCAACAATGGACAGTCCGTAAACAAATAGGAACCAGTGTGTTCCAGTGAAACTTTATTTACCAGAGCAGGTAAGAGACTGGTTTGCCCACAGGTCTTAGCTTGCCGACATCTGTAAGACTCACCTCTCTCAAGAGGAGATGCTTATTCTTTTACGGAAAAGATCAAAAGTGTGCAGGGCCATGTGCATTGTTGTCAGTGGGTGGCCTTTGCATGGACTCTGCCCTTTATTGTTGTCCATAAATAGCACTGCTGTCCTGGCGATCTTTCTTAGAAACACCTAACAGCTTCTCTGCTTGGACCACAGTGTTTCCTTGCCTGTTGACAGCATGTAGCTTAAAGCTCTCCATCTTCTCAAACATCGAAACCAAAATGAGAGGAGAATGGAAACAGGACAAGATTCATTCATTCTCAGTCTTGCTTTTCCTAGGCTGATTTTTGAAGAATACAGGTCCTTATTTATTGAATGGGAATACTAAGATTATTTTTTAAATGACTTGAGGTTAAAAAAAGATTGGTCACAAAAATACTTTAGTTCTTCCCAGTGTTTGCATAGTGTAGTGAAAATCAGTTTTGCATTACTGAGTGCCCTCTTGTTTGCAGACACTAGGAATAGAGAGGAAAAACTGGTTCTCTGCCATGCATCTGTCAGTACCCAGTTTTCTCTCCAGTTACTTTGTGGAGAAAATGGCTTGCAGCAAAATTCCAGCCATTGCACTTTGTATTTCAGAGCTCCTTCTTTTTCCCCTGGAAATCTTGGGCATTAACACTCCAATTCACATGCCTCTGTTCTTCTTTCTAGTGCAAAGGGTGCGCAGCCTCCCGCAAGTTCAGCTGGATCCTCTGCCCAAGACCGTCACCCTGGCTTTCGCCACTCAGCTCGAGAAGACGGCTCTCTGTCCCGTGGCAGACATCCCTGAGGCAGACCTGTCCAGAGTGGATTCCAAGCTCGTGTCTAGCCTGCTGCCCTTTCAGAGGACTGGAGTCAAGTAGGTTCTTCCTCTGTCTTCCTCTTGCTCTCTCCTGCTCAGATTCATCGCTCACCACGGCCTGGGATCAGATGCTCCCTCTTTTATGAACGCTCCTCTTCACAGCTGCCTAGAAGCATCTTGGTTTTAGTATTAAACAGCCCAGGCGCACTGTCACCAAAACCTGATTCTAACCATTGATTTCAAATTCCATAAATTAATCAGAACTCTGGATTACAAGTGTGCAGAAACCCCACTCAAAGGAGTGGAAGAGAAGAGGTTTTTCAGTGCATGAAGTAGAAGCCCAGTACCTCTAAGGAGCTCATCAGGACTCTGTCCCCCTCACAGCTCTGCTTTCTTGTTAGTTAGCTTTGTTCTCAGCCAGGTGCTCCTCAGGTGTGGCAGCTGGGGCAGCAGGGGCTTCTGTTTTGCCCCCATCGGTTCTGCAATCCAGTGGAAGCACCTCTTTCCTAGTGGGTCCCACACTGAAATTTGGTGCTGACACTTGAACTGGTCAGTTACTGTGGTCTGGGGAGCTTGGAGGTCTTACTGGTAAGACCAGGTGACAGGTCCATCCCTGGAGTGAAAGGCTAGGGGCTGCCCCACCCCAGTTACTTGGACTGAGAATGTAAGGTGGTAGTTTTCCATAAGAAAGTGCTCTTATTATATTGATAGGAAGAAAAAAGATAACCCCATGTCCTGACCTGTCCCTTTTTCCAGAGTTTCTTGGGAGAAACAAAATGACAGGTTTGCCCCAGAACTTGCCTTCTAGTGGAAAGACGGGAGGTGGAGGAGAGGCAGGAGGCTGGCTTGAGACTCCATGTAGAAGTAATAAGAGCTAGATCTGATGTCAGGCCGTGTGATTGGAGATGGAGCTCCATGCAGGAACTGGATTGTCAGTGGACGGGGCCTGTGAAGGCAGCCTGCCTGCGTGCAGCCCGCTTGTGCTGTTTTGGTTAAAGCTTGGCTGCTTTCTTTGCGGGATTTTGTTCTCTGAGTGCAGTTGGGCCTAGTGGGACCTCACTGCATCCCCACGGTCCCGGCTCTGCCCACACTCTTTGCTTCGTTTGCCTTCCAGCTGCCATCTCTGTTAGATAACGCGCTTTGCTGTTTCAGTCTTTCGTCTGTTGAGATGTCCTTTGGGCCTTGTTTCACCCAGGCTCAAGGTGGGTTTTCCCTTTGATCTTTCTTCCTCTGGCTCCTTCATTAATGCCGTAAGAGGTTGCCCACCCCCAGCTCCTGGGCAGCCCCCGTCTTCAGAATCCAAGTTCTTCATGTCTCCTTCACCGCTCACGCGGTGCCTGCTGAAAAACAGTGGCTGCGAGCCCCCCAGCGTATGTACATCAGAGCCAGAGGACAGTCAGCTGTTTCCGTCTTTTTCTCTATGGCTCTGAAACTGCTGATGGTACTTACAGCCTTTCTTCAAAACTTTCCATTAGATCCAGATTTTAACTTTCATTCCCCGAAGGGGAGGAGTTTGGTGTTAAGGAAAGAGGGTTGTCAGTTCCATGTTTTTGTTTTGTTTTCTATGTAAGTATTATGATTGGAAGCTCCCTTAAATATATGGAGCAAAATCTCTTAGATAGATGTCAGCCTGCTATCTAAACAGTTCCTTTTAACAAAGGAGTGAGTTGAGACCAAGAGAGACAATCACCTGCCTAAAGCTGCTTCATTTCCGAAACTGGAATTGGGGCTGAAATCCTATCTTCTGATGATAAGTACAGCATTTTTTCTGTGATACCAAACTACCCTGTCGAAAACAGCATTCAACTGTGTGATTGTTTTCTCTATTATCCAGGCAACATCTTTGTTCTTGGTTTTGATCACTTTGTTCCTTGGTTGGGCTACCTCAAGGCAGAGTAAAAGGAAAGCTATGCAATTCAAGGGTCTGTTCTGCTTTGGAAATGACAAGGTGGATGAAGCCATGTGGACATTGTAAATGGTAGCAACGCCTCGGAGGCTGTAACAGAAGGCCCTCCCTGGTTTGTTGCATAGGCGCCCCGGCCATCCTGGCTACCAGTTTTGTAAATCAGAAAGCGATGTAAAAAATGTCTTTTATACTTGCCTCTCTGCACACATCTGTCTGTGTCATGAGTTGATCCCGGAAATGGTCCGAAAGGTTTCACCGAGGTTTGGTGACAAGGGGAGGCTGAGCTCCCTCCCTCCCACTGCAAGAGTCTGGTGGCCACGGCCACGTAGTGGGGGAGGAAGAACCACCTGTCACCAGGTGGGCCGTGGGGCAGCTGGGAGGGCAGAGAAGTGCCAGGACCACGACAGGATGCCTGTCATCTGCTGAGCCTGGACATCCTGGGCTTATGTCACCCGCAGACCTGCTGCTCACTTTCCTACCTTTGTTGGGCACTAGCGTCTGCAGGGCAGAAATGCCATTTCCAGGCAGTCCAGTAAGGCCACATGCAGCCCAGAATTCTTGTAGGCCATACCAGCTGCTGGTCAGAAGAGGGGATGTCCTCTGTCTTTTCTATGTGAGAAGGAAAGGAGAAGAGCTAGTCAGTTGGCTTATTCTCAGATTCCTGAGCAAATGATCAGTTTTTCAGGAATTCCGATGAGAGAGGAGTGGTGTTCAGAGCAGGAGACCAGGCATCTGGCACTCGGGATCCTTTTAGCTTTTCACTGATTCATCATGCAAGTCAAGCAAGTCACCGTCACTGTTTGTATCTTGGTTATTTTTCTCCTTTTGGGGGAATAATGGTTACAAGAGAAGCATTTCCCCATCACTTACGATATCACCAAGCGCTGTTTTAAGTGCTTTAAACGTTATGAGCTCCTGCAACAGTCTCTAGGGTAGGACCCGTCCTTATTCCACGTTACACCTGAGGCATGAGGAGGTCAGATAACTTGCATAAAGGCACACGGCTCCCAGGTGGTGGAAAAGGTGGTGGAATTGGGATTCCAACCCAGGCCAGAAGTAGAATAATAATTCCATGCCTTATTCACAAACTGTTAGCAAGGGCTGCTGCCCTGGAGGCTGCTAGGTAATGAGACACATTATGTGCTGAGGTTGGTGCCTCTCTTAGACAAACACTCTTGCTCCATCCTTCTCTCTGACCATTTTCCTTTACTCCAGCATTTTCTGTCTTTGCCAGCTTTAGGCATACGGAGTCCTCTATGATTTTTTTTTTTTTAAGATTTTTTTTAATTATTTAATTTTTTTTATTGGCTGCATTAGGTCTTCGTTGCTGTGCACGGGGTTTCTCTAGTTGTGGCGAGTGGGGCCTACTCTTCATTGTGGTGCATGGGCTTCTCATTGCGATGGCTTCTCTTGTTGCATAGCACGGGCTCTAGGCACATGGACTTCAGTAGTTGCAGCACGTGAGCTCAGTAGTTGTGCTTGCGGGCTCTAGAGCACAAGCTCGGTAGTTGTGGCACATGGGCTTAGTTGCTCTTCCTGGCCCAGGGATTGAACCCGTGTCCCCTGCATTGGCAGGCGGATTCTTAACCACTGCGCCACCAGGGAAAGCCTTCCTCTCAGATCTTGAGACAGCCTTTTTTCAACCCCACCATCTCTTCTTTCTTCCCTTTCCTTCCTGGCAGATCCCTCACGAGACAAGTACACCCCTCCCAGCCCCTGGTTAGGACTGTTTCCCACTCTCCTTTATATCCCCGGGCCTCGCCTGCACTGGGCAGAGGGTGACTCCTCTTACTGGAAGCTCCCTCCCTTGGCTTCCACGACCTAAGTGTCTTCTAGAGCTTCTCCTTACCCTTTGACTACACTTCACATTGTCCCTATACATAGTCTTCTCTCGGTTTTTATTACTCTGCTCCCCTGTTTGGCCCCAGTCTTCCCTCTCAGGGGAGCAGGTCTGTTGCGAGCAGGTTTCCCACACCGAGCAGCCATGTGGCTTCCCGTGGCGTCGCAATGGCGAGTTAATTGTTGCTCTGGGAAGGGTGCTGTGCTCTGTCCTGACCTTGTCTTCTTTCAGTTTTGCCATAGCGAAAAGAGGCCGCCTGCTGCTTGCTGATGACATGGGCCTGGGGAAGACCGTCCAAGCCATCTGCATAGCTGCCTATTACCAGAAGGAGTGGCCGCTCCTGGTGGTGGTACCATCATCTGTGCGCTTCACCTGGGAGCAGGTCAGCTCTCCTGGTGCCATGATTTTAACAAGGCAGGCTTTCTTCAGTGTCCAGGTCATCAAGTGACATTCTGGGGACAGGACGTGGGGAGCTGAAAAGATCTGTCTCAGCTGAAGGAGGAAGGGAGCCTCCTGAGGCCAGGCGCCTGGATTTCTGAGTTAGAATTAGGCTGGGCTTTTAGGGAGGACAGGCAAGGCCTTACTGAGCTCACACTTCTTTCTGTCAGCAACCGCTTCCTGAGCATCTCTGGTGCCCTGCTAAGAACACCTTTCACCTCCACTCCACTTAAGTTTCCAAATAGTTTTACTTCCTTTATTTCCTTTAACCCTTAAACAGCCGTCTGCAGTAGACTCAAGATTTTAATCCCATTGGCCGATGAGAAAATGGCCTCTCAAGGAGGTTAAGCACCATGCTTGCCTCTAGTGAGGAACGGTTCCGGGACCTTAAGGTCGCACCTTCTGACTTGGGGCTCAGGGTAGCAGGCAGTATGGGCAGGATGTTCACGGTCTACCAGGTACCTCTATGGCTGACGTGCCTGACATGACCATTGTATTATCACTCAGCCATGAGCGTTGTCTACCGTAAATCCAGCGATCAAAGTGGTCCCGTGAAATGAATAAAACTCTACATAAGCAAACTCGGTGAGGAAGGAAGACGTGGTCCATCGTCCGTAGCTTTTCCCAGCTTCATGCGACTCGAGGCGGCTGTCAGCTTTCTCACACCTCAGCTTGTTATTAAAGCCCTCGTGAGCCGCTCTCAGGGAAGAGGCAGCTCTGTCTGCAGCCAGGGGGCCTGATGCCCAGACATGTCCTTCCAACCCAAGAGAAAGCAGAACTTAAGAAACGTGCACATTGGAACAGATCCTCATTCTTTCCTTGCCCTCATGATCTCAGCTGTGCTAGAGCCTCTAGGAACTAATGATTCAGCACACGTTAGAGTCCCACAGCACCCTCAGAAGTCTTAGGGAAGGGCAGATGGTCAGGTGCGTAGGAGTAGGACAACCCGTGGACTGGCACTTCTGGTGTCAGAGTTGTCTCAGCCCAGGCGCACAGACCCCGGCCGATGACAGAGGCACCTGGTGGCTGTCCACTGGCTCCAGGTATTGGCTTTGACTAGAGATGGCAAGATTCTGGGGAGCGCAGGTGCCTTTGTACTGTTGAAAACGCTGACGTGAATATGTTCACCATCATCAGCGCCTTTGGCATTCCAGGCTCTGCTGAAAATTCCTTTATAAAATTCCTCTTAAAAAGAGTTGTATTCTTTCCCTGCAGAAACTTGCCATCTAGCTAGAGGTCACAGACACCCCAAAGTGACTGCTCACAAGCGCTTGCTTACCAAGGAGGGACGTGTCACGTTAGTGGAAAGCGAAGGGCAGTGGCTGGGTGAGAGGAACAGGAGGACAGTTGCTGTTCGTGGGACGAGGGTGAGAGGAACAGGAGGACAGTTGCTGTTCGTGGGACGAGGGTGTGACGACTGCGGGAGGGCGGGGAGGGAAGAGGCCTAGTTTATCTGCAGAGAGTGTTAACGTTGGTCCACGTGGAGAGAGGCGGTGGTTGGCAGGGCCACAGCTGGCGGCTGCTGGGCCAGATCTTCACTTGGGTTTTGTTCTCTCCTGTCACCCCCAGGCCTTCCGCCAGTGGCTGCCGTCTCTGAGCCCAGACCAAATCAACGTCGTGGTGACCGGGAAGGACCGCCTGGCCGCTGGCTTGGTCAACATTGTCAGTTTTGATCTTCTGAGCAAGTTAGAAAAGCAACTAAGCCCCCCTTTTAAAGTCGTCATTGTTGTAAGTGACTTGGCAAAGTCTTTAAGTGCTTTATCTCTGGGGAAGCTTTCTGCTCGAAAGCTCCAAGGATGTCCATGTCTGTAACCTCGGGGAGCCTCACTAGGCTTCTAGGAGCATAGACATCACTGGCTTTATTTTGCGGGCAACTGACATTTCATTTCTCTCAAATAGTGTTTCTCAGCCCTGGCTTCACATTAGGATCTTCTGGGGGCTTTTTTTTTTTTGGCACACGGGCTTAGTTGCTCCGTGGCATGTGGGATCTTCCTGGAGCAGGGATCGAACCCATGTCCTCTGCATTGGCAGGCGGATTCTTAACCACTGCGCCACCTAGGAAGCCCCAAGGGGGGCTTTTTGAAAAGCTTTGATTTGTTAGGTCTGTGCTGGGGGTTTCTAGCCCACCTCTCCCCACGTGAGGTCACGATGGAGGTGAGCATGTGGACCCCAGGCTGCCCAGGGCTCCAGAGCTACAGCCTGGGCAGCACAGGCCTGTGCCTCCATCTGCTGCCCTGTTGGCATGACTCAGACATGTGCAGTTCAAACAGTTCATAGATTTCCTCCCAGCCGACATAAAGACATTCCCTCCCCACACGAAAAAAGCACTTTTTACCCTAGTTGTGTTTTTAAAGACGGCTTGAGAGTTTGAGTCCTGCTCCCAGATGTGATGATCTGTCTTTCGGTTGCCGCTTTCCTTCTTCTAACACCTCTCACACTCCAGAAGGAGAGTCTAGAGAGACGGCTTCCAGCCTCCTCTGTCAGTACTCAGTGTGTCTACATGGCTCACTACTACAGCCCTGAAAAGGTGTGAGTCTCTCCCATCCCTGCCCCCATCCGGCCAGCTCCCACCCCCAGTGCAGGTACCAGACGTTCCGGGGCAAAGCGTGCAGTGAGTGATTTCCAGGGGAAGTTTATCCTCGCTTTTCCTCCTGGCAGAACAGGGAAACCCGATGCCTCCAGGTAACATGATAGGTTCTTTATTCAAATGTGTGACTTGAAAAGCCACTGGTATTGTCCTCCTCTGGAAACAGGATTCTCTACCGGCAGTGGCTTCCCAGATCTTGCTGCTCATCTTGTCTAGTGCACATCTCATCTAGAAGGAGTGAAGGAAGGGGTTTTTAGAAAACTCTGAGAGCCTCTGAGTCACTCGCATCAATAAGACCGCAGTGAAGACCCTGCCTTGGGTTTCCCGGCAGTGGGCTGACTGCGAGGGAGGCGCCTTCACCCATTTGCTCAGATAACCAGAGGTTGAAGCCAGCTCCGTGCCCTGCACAGGGCTGTGCACCAAGGGTGTGGAGAGAGGGGGCTCAGCCCCTGGCCTCCGGGCAGCCACAGTCCAGTAGGACAGACAGACACACATGCAGGTCATCACAGTCCATTCCAGCGCCGTCACGGACGTGGGAGCCAAGGCCTGTGGGAGCTCAGGGAAAGGAAGGAGAAGGCACAGGCTGGGCCGCAGAGCCTCGAGCCAGCTCAGGGCACACACGGGTCTTCAGCACACTGTGTTAGTGCTGTGCAGGGGTGAGGTGCATCCTATAAACCAGCGAAGCACCTTTCAGGGGTTTGTTCCTTGCAGCCTGTGAGGTGGGCGAGGCAGAGGAGTCGCCAGCCCCAATCTGCAGGTGGAAAACTCTCCCTGAGGGAGATGAAGTGACTTGCCCACAGTGTTGTAGAGAAGATGCCCCAGAGCCTGGTCCTCACCCAGGCCCCCAGCCGTCCCCTTGCACGAGAAAGTGCTAAAGGAGGCAGCCTCAGTGCGACGCCGTACCAGGGTCAAGCATGACATGGGCTCTCTCTCCGTCTACTCAGGGTCTGGCCTGTTCGCTTACATGACTGCTTCTTTTCAGGATGAATCTCACTTCCTCAAAAACATTAAGACTGCCCGCTGTCGCACAGCTATGCCCGTCCTCAAGGTGAGTGCTGCTGCAGACAGACTTGGTGCCTGAGCCCACTCGGCGCTGAGACCCTCTGTATTTTGCTCGGGCTGGACAGGTGTCCAAGGGGAGCAGGGGCTGCACGTCCAGGGCTGTGGATCATGGGTGTGACTTAGCATCGACCCAGGGCATCTCTGTTTAGGACTTCGGTGCCAGATTCGTTTTTCTTCCCAACATCCTGCTGAGAAACTAGTGCTCAGTGCAGTCATCTGTCTCTCAAAGATGAAGACTCGTTGAAGGTCACAGGCCAGGTCAGGACTCACTCTGGACCCTCCTCAGGCTCCTCCTGGACAAGGCAGAGGGACAGCCTCCAGCAGCATGTCCTCTAAACAGCCCAGGAGGAACTGTCTGTCTCCTACATGGCTTGTGGGGCAAAGCTCTCGTGGTGCTGGGAACCAAGGGCGATGAGTTACGCAGACTCAGAACCAGGCCATGGGCATCAGCACGAGGCTCTTCAAAGCTGAGACCTGCTTTATAGATAAAGTGATGCCCTTTTCTGGGGCCACCCTAAGGCTGTTTTGTGAACAGGAAGGTCCGCCATCCACATCCCTTTCTGGGGTGGTCTAAACCCATGCTGAGTACTGTGGCTGCTTGAGTATTGGCTTCAGAGCAGAAGGGGTGTGTGTGTGTGTGTATGTTTGCACGCGCGCACACACACATGCACGTGCAGCTTCAAATCTTTATCCAAAAGCACTGTATTCTGACCTGCTGCTTTGTGTGGCGCACACTTCCGTGTCTGTATTTTGTGTCCCCAGCCCTTGTGCCCCCAACAGAGAGAAGGCCCCCAAATTTCCTTCCATCTTTTTTGTAGTGAGCTTTTTCCTACTTTAGGGGAAAAAATTGTACGATTAGAAACGTAGTCGTTTCTCTTATAACAAGGTAGAAATATCTCACAGATAAGCTTGGGGTAATCTCCTTTGGTTTGTATGGACTGAGCATACAAAAATGCATGTTTATCTTGGGCCTTTGGGTTGCACCAGCATTTTAAAACTGCGGCTTTTATTGCTTAAAAGAAGCTTTAAATTGTACCTAAGCTAGGGAAAACAAATATGCTAAATGTTGGTGAAACTTATTAGCATTTGAAAATTAACTTAATTTTTTCCAGCTCCCCACAAAACACACTCAGGTATCTACTCATTTCAAGCTTGTTTTGTGTTCAGAATAAAGAAATAATATGATACATCTTCCAAAAAGCAGGATGATGTTATTTGCTCCAAACTTAAAAGTCCTTTACTTAAAAAGCTTGATCCTCTGCTCAAATTACCTATAAATGTTTATAGGTTGAGAGCCATTTATGGACACACTTAAATGAAATGTTTTTCCCAGAGTGGTGACCCTTCTTGGGGGAGGTTTCAGTATGTTTTCTTTTGAAAAATGTTAATAGATCTTGGTTCATGCTTCCAATATTACAGCCATAACTAAAATTAAATCTGTACCCCTGATTGTTTGGACAAAAGAAATTGCACAGTAGATAGATGATATCATTAAAGATACAATTGGAAAGCTTCTTAGCAGCTGTCTTGTTAATGCACTTATTGCCTGGTCAGGCAAGCTGGGCTCAAATATTGGTTTCTGAAATACGTGCTTCTGAGCCAGACCTTTTAAATCAGCATTTACATTTTTCATAACTTGGGTATATTTCAAAGTGACACATTTAAAACAAAATTGTAAGTGCTAACTAGTATATATTACTCTGCATTTGCAGTAGAACTTGGGTGAATTAACATTTCAAAATAGGACCCGTCAATATAGCCTGTTCATGGGTGTCTTCAGGCTGCTCTCGTCCATAAGATTGACTTCATGTGATGCTGGGCTGTTGGCATCATTGAGTGGAGGCGGAGGATGAGGCATCCTGTATTATTCTGTTAGTCAGACCTCTCATCTCTCTGCTGTATGTTCATCTAGATCAGAGTTCCTCAACCTTGGCACTATTGACATTTTGGGCTGGATAATTCCTTATTATCCACAGGCCTGTCCTGGGCATTATAGAATGTTTAGCTGCATCCCTGGCCTCTACCCGCTAAATGCTGCTGGTACCCCCAGCTGTGATAATCAAAATTGTCTCCAGATATTGCCAAGCATCCCAGGGGGAGGTGGGAGGAATTACTCCTCCCCATTTCTGTTGAAAACCACTGATCTAGCTACTCTAAGGAATTGAGTGAATCTAGGTGTTTTTGGAATAAGAGCAGAGTTGGGAAGAAATAAAATAATGCCTTCGGGGGGGAAAAAAATAATGCCTTCGAAAAGCCTTAACATAAGGGCCTAATTTAATACTACTTGATTGTTCCTCTAACTTGTGCATCTCTTAGAACTATATTCTGATAATTAAAATGTCAAGATACTTTCAGCAGGTGTTCGTGATGAGGTAATTAGGTTATATCCTCCTGTCTGTGAGATAACCAGGCCAGGTGATGTGGGTTTCGTGAATGAAAACAGTAGCTGCATTCAGAGGACATGTTGCTTAGATTGTAAGAAACTGGTGTCATTATCCCCTGGGAAATGTGACATCTTTCTTCCCCTACAGCACTGTTTCCCTGGGCTGCTAAGCAGGGTGGTTCTGTTTTCATTTACAGTTGACCCTTGAACAACGTGGGGTGCAATCCGCCTTTAACTTATAGTTAGTTGGCCCCTGTATCTGTGGTCCCTTCACATCCTCCTATTCACCAGCCTTGGGCCGTGCAGTACTGGAGTATCTGCTATTGAAAAATACCTGCTTAAGTGGACCCATACAGTTCAAACCCATGTTGTTCAGGTGTCAGCTGTGTGAAAGGAAGCAAGACAGAAAGCTAGAAAGAACAAAACTAAAAGCACCTCTAATCCTCCAACACAGAGAACCACTGTTAACAGTTTGGTTATTTTTCTAACATGTCAGTGGTAGGGCAAGATCACTTTTAATGGCTTGGGAGCATTCTGTAGTATGAACACATCCCCTAATTTAACCCTTAGCATTGGACACTATTTAGCTATTTTTTTTAAATAACCTCATTTATTTATTTATTGGCTGCCTTGGGTCTTCATTGCTGCACACAGGCTTTCTCTAGTTGTGGTGAGCAGGGGCTGCTCTTCATTGTGGTGCGTGGGCTCCTCATTGCGGTGGCTTCTCCTGTTGTGGAGCACAGGTTCTAGGCGCGTGGGATTCAGTAGTTGTGGCACATGGGCTCAAAGGTTGTGGCTCATGGGCTGTAGAGCTCAGGCTCAATAGTTGTGGCACAAAGGTTTAGTTGCCCCGCGGCATGTGGTATCTTCCTGGGGCAGGGATTGAACCCATGTCCCCTGCATTGGCAGGTGGATTCTTAACCACTGCACCACCTAGGAAGTCCCTGTTTAGCTATCGTAAATAATTCTGCAAGTGAACATCATCCGTGTATTCATAGCTTGTATACTTTGTCCTTTTAGGACGAATGCTTACACTCAGGATTTCTGTGTCGTAATTTTACCTTTTGACAGTTACCTCTGACGTCCAGTCTGGCTGCACATCACCCTCTTCACTCCCACTCAGCCTGAATCACACGGTCTTTTTCTCCACGTGATTCCCACCCTGAAGGGTATCAGACTTTTCCGTTTTGAGCAGTGAGGTGTGTTTGTGTTTCCTTTGGTGTTTTATTTATAGCACTTTTTTTTTAAGCTCTTTATTGGAATATATTTGCTTTACAATCTTGTACCAGTTTTTGAGGTACACCAAAGTGAATCAGCTGTATTTATACATATATCCCCATATTCCCTACCTCCTGCGTCTCCCTCCCCCTCCCCGTCCTGACCTTCTAAGGCATCTCCCATCATCAAGTTGATCTCCTTTTGTAATACAGCAACTTCCCATTAGCTATCTGTTTTACAGTTGGTAGTGTAAATATGTCTATGCTATTCTCTCACTTCGTCCCAGCTTCCCCTTCGCCCCCCACCCCAGCCCCGTGTCCTCAAGTCCATTCTCTACTTCTGTATCTCCACTCTTGCCTGTCACTGGGTTCATCAGTACCATTTCTTCAGATTCCATATATATGTGTTAGCATACAGTATTTGTTTTTCTCTTCCTGACTTACTTCGCTCTGTATGAGAGCCTCTAGGTCTGTCCACCTCATGACATATAGTTCAATTTCATTCCTTTTTATGGCTGAGTAATATTCCATTGTATATATGTGCCACATCTTCTTTATCCATTCATCTGTTGACGGGCATTTAGGTTGCTTCCATGTCCTGGCTGTTGTAAATAGTGCTGCAGTGAACATTATGGTACATGTTTCTTTTTGGATTATGGTTTTCTCTGGGTATATGCCCAGTAGTGGGATTGCTGGGTCATATGGTAGTTCCATTTTTAGTTTTTTAAGGAACCTCCAAACTGTTTTCCATAGTGGCTGCTATAGCACTTTTTATTGTTAAACCAGTTAGATTATTTCTTTAGAGGAAAAAGGCCCTCAGAATGCCACCATCCTTTCCTAATGAATAGCTGTTTCTTTTTTGTGTGAGTAGAGTCCTTTTATCTCTGTCAATTGACTAGATGAGATGAGAATAGTGGTCTAAGGTGTGTGAGCTTTTTCGTTTCCTTTTTCATTAGTTTCACTAGATGACATGTTCAAATAATACAAAAGGATGTACCATGAAAAATAACTTTCTCCCACGTCTGGATCCCCAGTCCCTTGAGCTCTCTCCTGTAAAGCAGCCACTCTCCTCCAAGGCAGCGACAGTTAGCAGATATTTGGGTTTAGTTTTAAAAATTAGTCTGTGCCCACATCAATATGTGCATGTGTGTTTCCTTTCTCCCTCCCTAGTGTTCTACAACCACTGTTTTGCACCTTTCTTTTTCCCTTTAATGGTATATCATGGTAATCATGCCACCTCATTCCCGATGACCAGAGGTTATTCTTACAAATATATTCTATTGTATAAGTCTGTCATAATGTGTATCATCTGTTCCCTTTTGGTGGATTTGTAACCAGGCTTTGGGTGTTATATACAGTACTGCAATGGCCATCTTTTCATGTGATACACAGCAGGGAGTAGAAAACCCAGTTCCTCTGCACCTAGAAGAGAAAACCTGGTCCCTCTGCGTTTGAGGACATGCTTCTTTGCCTCTTCAGGCCAGAGCGGGGTGGTGTCAGCTGGAGGGTCTGCTCTCTCCCCAGTGTGATCAGGCAGGCTGCAGGAGGAACCCCTGCTCATGTGAATCACCTAACTTCACTCCGACACTAAATAAAAATCTTTTCTTTGCATTGTTCTGTTGTGGGTTTCTTGGGTGCTAGAAGTGTTAATGCATTCAATTTAGTGTTGATTTGTGTAGTTTCAAGCATTTATATTTTCCTAAACTGGAACTTGTCAGAGGTGGAAGGTGACATATAAACTATGTGCAACCAGGCCTTACTGGTGACAGTGAGGGGCTGAGCAGGCTAAATCCTTTTGTAATAGGTGAGATGCTGTATTGGTTTCTTTTCAAAGCTGGCCCTTTTCTTTTCCCATAATGCTGCCTCTGCTTTTTAACACCCACAAGCATCCATTTTCAATGGTCCCATCAGCACCTAGTCTGGACAGTAAATGGGAGGTCTGACTCCATGTTAAGTCTGTCCTATAAATACCTGGCAGAGAACCCTGGAGTTTTGCTTCCATCACCGGATCTGTGAGCTGCTGCCCAGGCTCCGTCCGCAGGCTGCAGCAACGATGATGATGATGGCATGGGGAACAGGTTTGCAATGATGAGCCGATTTTCTCCTACTGATAAGACTTTTCATTTTCCCCTTTTCATTGAAATGATCTTGAACCAAGGCAAGCGAGGACGCTACAGGCGTCATTCAAGAAGCTCATTGTTATTTTAATGAGTCTGCATTAAAGCGTGCAGGAAATTAGAAGGCCCGGGTAATTGAACTGTGGAAAATTATAGCTGGAGAAATTCACAGCTCTCCTGTCATAATGGAATTAGGTATTGGCGGTTGCTGAGAGGGCAGAAGTGCATCTTGAGAGTGGTATATATTGTATATTTATAATAAAGAATCATTTTTCTTCCCCCTGTTGCACCTTTATTTATTTATTTTTTATGAGGTAGTGTATCCATCTGAAAGCCTAATTTCCACCGTGAGGTGATTGACTGCATGCGAGTGCGTCATGCTGCCTTCATTAACTCAGGGTTACAGTGGTTAACAAGCTGTTTCTAGACAACTGAGCCCCCCGGCAGGGTCCCTTCCCAGAGCTGAAATGGATTTTACCTCCAGTGATCTTTGGTCATTCCATGTTCTGGTACAGTAGGAAGTGCCTCCCTTTTTACCTCACCCTCTTTCTCATCTGAGTAAGAGGTAGGATCTTGGGTCTGGTCTCCATGGGTCAGGTTGGTGTCAGGTTAAGGAGGAACCCAAAGTCTGTCTTTGAAATCGACCAACTACTTACACCCATCCTGTCCTCAGCTGAGCGGGATGCTGCGGGCCCGGGCTGAGTTTAGGGTAGGTGGATCTGGGTCCCACTTTTAAAGTCCTTATTAACTGCAAAACGAGCTCGCATCAGGGATCTCTAGGCTCAAAGCATTGTGCAGCTGAGTTAGTGACAGCCTTTTACACAGGCCATCACTGACGCTTCCTCCTGAGATTGAAAAAGGGCTGGTTCTAGGTGTCATTGTCTGATCATAGGTTCAGCTTGGGTGCCAGAGTCCATCCTGGAAAAAGGTCACACCTGCTGCTGTCTCCCCTACTTCCGCTTCCTATCCCCACGCGGGATTCTTTGAGTTTACTCCATGTCCCTTAGGACACTAATTAGCATCCTTGTGAATATTTTTTGGCATACAGTGAATATTTATTGATTGCTTACTTTGTACCAGCCACTGTGCTACGAAAACAAAGGTGAAGACAGCCCAGTCCTTGATCTCAAGAAGCTTACAGTCTAGCGAGGGAGCCAGACAAGATAGAATTCGGTGTGGGGGTCTAAGTCCTAATGTAGACTTGGACACAGGTCGGGCAGAGGCAGCTTAGGAGATGACGCCCAGCCTCTTACATGGGTCACACCGTGAGGTTCTTGGAGCACACGTGCTCTTTTTCACTGGTCATTGTGCCTTTGCTTAGAGTTCTCAGGTTGTGGCCACACAGAGCTCTGGAGTGAGGCCAGTCTTAGTGTCTTTGGCATCTAGATGTACTTTGGGTCTAAGGTGAGTGAACTTGAGATGTACCTGTTGATCAGAGTGCCAGAAGTGAAGGTGTTCGTGCAAGATTCCAGGGGCCTACTGTTTCAGGGGCATCAGCTCCAACTCCTGGGGGCGTTGGGGATATCCCCTGCGTGTCTTCTCTGTGTCTCAGCATCTTCGGCTGTTTGTGTTCTAGGTCGCCAAGAGGGTGATCCTACTGTCGGGCACCCCAGCCATGTCCCGGCCGGCAGAGCTCTACACGCAGATTCTTGCCGTCAGGCCCACCTTCTTCCCTCAGTTCCATGCCTTTGGACTTCGCTACTGTGGTGCCAAGCGGGTATTTATTCTGTTTCCCTCTCTTCCCCACCCATCCCTCACTCTGATTTTCTTTCCTTTCTCTTCTTTCTTTTCTGCTGTGGTGTGATCAGAAGAGCACTGGCCATGGAGCTGGATTCAGATTTTAGCTCTGCTTTGCCCCTAACTCTGACCTTGGAGTGTCCTCTAGCATAAGATAAGAGCCAGCCCCTCCTAGTTCTAACGCTGGTGTGGTTCCAGGTTAGTGTTTTCCAGTAAAGCGACCAGTGGCTAACATGTAGGTGCCTGGAGCTCTGAAAGCCAACAGCTCTTGCCCGAGAGAAGAGCACTGAGGTGAGCTCCAGGTGAGGCCAAGGCCCTACATACTCTGTGCAGAAAAGACAGAGGGAGCCTTTGAACAGGCGGAATAGGAAACATGATCTCAGGCTGCCCTGGTGGGCTCTCATCAGTGGGCCTTTGCTCGTAAATGTTGACTCATTATAGCGAATCGTGCCTAGTCAGCAGGCCAGAAGCCTCTGACCTACAAATTATTTCTACGAATACGGTGCCGACGGAGCAGCTGCCCCTGGAGCTGCAGTTGGCACAGCTTCCGTTCTCCAAAAATGACAGAGAACGCTTCATAAACAAATGCCATTGCAATCAAAATTGCCATTTCTAAAACCTCAATTTTTTTTTTAACTGAAGAAAAAAAGTTTATTTAATGACATGGGGGAATAAAAGAGTGGAAAAAATTAGGATGCAAAACTTTCCCTCTAATTATTTATTCATTCTTTCTCTCCCTCTCTTCCCCCCTCCTCCTCCTTCATCCCCCCTGTGTCTCTCTCATATATGACTGGAAGATAATGTACACCAAAATGGATTGCTTTTGTAAGAAAGTCAACATTTTGAAAAAATACTTAAATTACATTATTCACAAATCCGGAATTCTCCCTGACGGGCCATTGACCCCATTAGTGTTCATCGGCCTGACCAAGCCAGCTGAGCATGGGACACGTCCTCCTCACCAATGCCTCGGTGTCTCTGCCAAAGCCACCCACTTCCAGAAGGATGACCTTACCAGACAAAGCGCTCCTGTTGAAGGACAAATTCATCACTGAACTTTCCTCTAGATCCCCCAGTACCTCACTTTTGAATACAGATGAAGAAAATTCTGGCTGCTCCCACCATCTCTCTTGTAAACCAGAGGAAAAGAGTCAGGAGGTAGAGGGTAGAGGAAACAGGTGGAGGGCCATGTTCTTCTCTTTTCTCACTGAGCTCCTTGTCAGCTGAGGCATCGCAGGTCCCACGCATAGCAGGTGTGATCTCCACACTTCGCAGGTGAACTTGGCTGAGATTCCCTGCGCTGGGTCCCTCCAGACACAGCATAGGCCTCGACTGGTGACACGCTCACCTCTGCGGTTTGGGGGCTGAGTCAGTGAACAAAGAAACACAGGTCGAATGGGCCTGCTGCCAGTGCTGGCGGGCCTGGGTGTGGTTCCTCTGTAGACTGATCACATCTGACGTCCTGTCACCCTCGGCAGTAGTAATATTGCCAAGTGCCTTTTCAAAGCATGGCAGAGCTGTGTTCAACCTGGGGGTGGCCGAGGCGGCCCCACCCTAAGCAACAGTAGGTCCTTCTCCAGGACTGGTAATCCACAAACGCCTCCCTTAGGTAGTTCTTTCAGCTCCGTCGTGTTCCCTCTGCCTCTGCCGGTTGAAGCAGGCCTCTCTGCCTTGGTCCAGCAGGAGCCGGGCCACCCCCAGAGCGTGGTGGAGCACGACCAGAGCTGCCGGGGATTCCTGGCTCTCCTTGTCTGCGGTCGTGTCTCCCTTGCAGCTCAGCAGCGTGTTCTTGGTGGACACAGCATGTTTCCTGGCCCGAGCTGGGGGGCCTCTCCGTGTCCGGCAGCCGTAGACAGGTTGGCCAAAGCCTGTGCACATTTCTCGTGTTCTTCTCCAAGATAACCTGAGACAGGATGACACACAGAATTAGCTCCTTGTTTACTTAGGAGTTTTTTTTTTTTTTCCATAATCAGTTGAGCTGTGTTCTTCTGGGACTGGGCTGTTCTCTTTTCAGGAAGAGACACAGTCTGTGGCCTTCTCCTCCTTCTTGGCTTCTGTGCCCTCTTTACTGTCTCCAGACCCACCAGTGGGATCTACCTCATCTGTTTGCTGGTGTGTTGGGACCTTGGTTGGCTGTGATGGGTGGAGCAGGAGTCCCAGTCGGCGTCACTGCTGACAGGGGGGAGGTGGTGGGGCCGGTTTGAATCTTCTTCCTGAGCCCCGAGTAGCTCTCTCTGATCCAGGCTCTAGAACATCCACGACCTGAAAACCAGAAAGGGGGAGTTACTCACTTTTCTTCCTAATCTCTACGTTCAAAAATGTGACTAGGGTGATGGATTTATCCTTCAGCAGTCATCCTGTGTCTGGCAAGGTAGACTTCTCAGACGCCTCAACTCTGTTCCCGTGACGTTCCACGTGGCCCTGAGTTAGAATGGCAAGTGTTGGCCCCTCTCTCAAGTGCAAATCACGTCTCCTTTTCCCCACTTGTTCTGCTGTAACCTTGAAGCCACAACTCCAGCTCACCCTGGCTTCTTTCCTGTGGGCAGTGCCCCTGTGCGGAGGCTTTAGCTGGACTCTAAAGCCTTATTACTTCGGACCTTAAGGATTCCTGTCTTGTGATCAAATCACAAATGTGTCGAGCTGCTGTTTGCATCAAAAGCACTGACACTTTGGAGAAGTGGCTGCCCCTCACTCATCACCCATGCCACCTGGGAGAGAAAAGCCTTGCTGTGCAAATTTGTGATATAAATAAGATCATCTGCCTTATTTTAACATATTTTGGAAAGAAAAAAACTGTTCAAGTACTTTAAAAATATCCAGTTACACTCAAACAAAGTACTTATAATGTAACTTGTGGTGCTTTGCAAAGTTAATGGCAAACCAATTTTAGCTGGTTATTGAGGCAGGAAATTTCTGTTATTAAATGTATTTAAAGCCATACACTCCTTTAACAAAGTTTCCCTATGGATCAGTCCAAGTTCGACTGTACATAATTGACTTGATTCCTCAAAACAACTTGCTTTCTGGAAAGGATCTTCTCTTCCCCAGCTGTCTGAGCCCATGACGTCATGTTTAGCCAGGGGTGGTGGGGGCTGAAGGCAGAGCCATTGCCTTGACGGGCACACTGTCCCTCCCTGTGTTCCCGGTCTCTGGCCACCATCTCCACAGTCACCCACGCCGTCCTCAGATTTGCCCTTTTCCTCTTCCTGATGCCCCAGCACCCAAGAAAACAGACAGTGCCTTCCCCATCTTTGTATCCTTCCTTCCACCTAGCCCAGTGCCTGCTCCATGATGAGTTTTCAATAAAAGCTTGTTGGATTGTAATTATTCTAAATTTAAAACCTTTGATATTATTGGGTTTTAACCTGCAAGATTAAGAACTGATAATATGAGAATGTAGGAGCATGATACCTAAATTAATTATGATATCCATTTGTTCCTAGCATGATTTTTATATAATGCAGCCGGTTGGCCAGGGCTACTTTTTTTTTTTTTTTTAAACTGTGGCCAGATTCTTGCATTAAGAGAAGCCACTGAAGAGAATGCCCCATGCCGAGCTCATTTACGACCCCATAGGGTGAAGGCATTTGCTGAGAACTTCCAGTTTATTTCAGAGTGTATTTTTTTAAAAGAAGAAGCAGTTTTTGATCATTTTATTTCTCCACCTTTGGCTGTCTCTTCCTGCTTTCAATTTAGCAAAGGTTTATAGGACACCTACCACGTCTCCACCATTACACTAGGTCCACTGGCCCTCGGAAATGATCAAGCCTAGCCCCTGCCCTCGGTGGTTCACAGTCCAGGGTGGGGTGGAGCACAAGGGAGAATGAGCAGCTGAAACCCTAAGGCAGCAGACACCCCTGGCTCCCCGCAAGAGAGCTTTTCTACAGGACCGTAGAAGTTAGCTGCCAGTAAGATTGTTAGTGAAGGACGGCGTTTTTATTTTAATTGGTAGCACCTTCTCCAGCTGTGTGGTAGGAAGTAGACGTTCCTGCTCACTGCCTCCTGCGAGCTGCTAAATGAAGGAACCGTTTTTATGGAGGACTGCCTGGGCGCTCTAACACCCACCTCTGATTTCAGCCAGACTGCAGTACCTGTGTTCTGGGTTCTTCCCTTCAGCCCCCACCACCGTGGCCTCTGCGATGGCATTCACCAGGTCACACCTGGTGAAACCCACACTGGGGGGGAACAGCTTTGTAATCCCTGTAAACTCCATCAGATACAGATATTATAGCATCATCTGTCAGCTTGTGCAACAGGCTCTGTAGGGTAAGCGCTCGGGAGGATTATTTCTGCATTTAGTATATGGGAAGAGTCTGACAAGCTGAGTGTATCATTTGTTCTTGAATATAACAGGCACCAGACCACTTGACATCTTGTCTTTGTTGCTGGAAGGCTTAGTGCCAAATTGTGGGACGCCATGATACACATTTTTGGTTCACCTCATTCCTGACTTTCTTTTCCTTCCTATTTCTCATTTATATTCTGTGAGGTTTTAGTCATCCCTTAAAGCCACTTGAAATTCTCTGAACAAAGCCAAGGGAAGAGAGGGCTGTGAGAAGGCCATTCCCAGAGGTGACAGCTCCATTCCTGGGCCCTGGGGAATCTCACGAGCTATGTCTCGGTTCTGCCTCCGCAGCTGCCCTGGGGATGGGATTATTCAGGCTCCTCCAACCTGGGGGAGCTGAAGCTCCTGCTGGAGGAGGCCATCATGCTGCGACGCCTCAAGGGCGACGTCCTCTCCCAGCTCCCGGCCAAACAGCGCAAGATGGTGGTGGTCGCCCCCGGCCAGATCAGCGCCAGGACCAGAGCTGCCCTGAGTGCCGCGGCCAAGGAGATGACCACCAAAGACAGAACTGTGAGTCGGGGCTGGAGATGGGAATTTGGAAGTCCCTGTGTGCACAGCTGTTCCTTGCCGGGAGGGGCGCTGTGGAGCTGACCCAGAGTCCCCTGATCTTGTCTTGCCGTAGCTTCTGCCTACCTCCCCGCGCAGGATGGTGGGCCCACTTCATTTCTCAGCCTACCTAGTCTGCTTCCAAAATCTCTCATTAGTTTTCAGTTTTCTGCTTGTGTAGATCACTGTTGACCGGCAGTCATAGAAATAAACCCCAGGGCAGCCACAGGATGGTGATATATATTCTGAATCCCTGGAAGAAAGTTGGAGTTTATATTTAGTATATTTTGACTTCCTTTAGTCACAGTTGTTAGAAATTAGTCCTAAGTGCATTTGTTACGTATGTTAACCCTGTAACCATCCCATGTCATTTGCTTTAGTAGGAGTAACAAATTGACATTTATGCAACAAAGAGTTTTCAGACCCTCTTAACCTTTAATCCTTGTTGCAGTCACTTGTGGTTGGCAAGAAGTTGGCACCTCCATTTTATAGAGAGGGAAGCTGGAGCTCACAGAGGTTGCGATTCGCCCAAGGTCTGATGGCTGCTCCTTGGCAGAGCTGAGGCTATAGCAAGCCTGTTAGCGCTATATTTTAGGGCTCTCTCCACTATGGTGACTTTCTCTTTTCAAAACACTTTCATTTCATATCTGTCTTTAGTGTCATACTGTGCTAAGTGCTGTAAAGTAATCTATACCAGCTCCTTTTCTGTCCTCTTGGGATTAAAACATTGCAGTTTGCATTCCCAAGAAAGTAACAGTCATTGACATTTTCTGACATTATCATAAAGCATCATCTGGGCTTGATATTACCCTGGATACAGAAACTTAGATCTAGATGAGATACCAGCCTTCTGGGAGAGTACAAAATAAAGAAGATGACAAGAGACAGAACGTGTGATTTTTTTTAATGTTATTTTACCATGTGATGAACAAGACTGGCTAGTAACTTTTAAGAAACAGTGTAGGGTAGAGGATGCACTGGTAACTTCTCTAGCCGTATTTAATTTATGCTGTATTATACATAGTAATCAGATGGCCTGGAAGAAGTGAGCAGGCATAATCTGTTTGCCATGGAGTTTTCAAATGGAATTCCATAACATTGATGTGGACATACAGACCAGTGGTTCTCAAATTATATTTTAGTGGAACCATGAGCAGAACCAGAGTGTTCTGTTGCTAAAATCAGCATTGGTGGTCTTTTTCTGATTTCTAGAGTTAAAAACTCAATGAATAAAATTTTTTTCTCAGTTTTAAGTTTTTTCTTAGAACTTTCTTAAGCCTTCAATGTCCACCAACTTTTGCCCACCAACGAACTCCACCAGACAAGAAAACCAATGAACATGTATAGCATATGTAATATTAATGGAAAAAATTCAAATGTATGATATTTTTAGATGCAAAGGTCTGAAAGTTTATAAAATGCTATGTTTTACTTCCTTGTGTGTGATGGAAGAAAGTCTATCAGTATTTCGTGGGAGTCCCCAGAGAACACCCTCACCTGCACCCAGTCCATCTCCTGAGCCAGGTAGAGAGCAGCCAGTGTAGACAACTGACAAAACGATCTGTGGGCATTTTAACTGAGGAGGAAAGTCACATTAAGTGGTCAAGAGGCAATTGTCAGTTGTGCCGTATGGCCAAAAAGAAAAAATATGGGAATTTTGAACTTAGTGCAGCAAGGTTTGAAAGCATTTTTTAAACTTTCCGCCAATGTATATAGTTAGGTGAGTGGCTCTTTCCAAAGATGATTTCAGATGTAACCTGCAAGTTTGAGTTCTGAGTTTATAGGCAGTGATGTGAAATTGACTAGGCTGAGCCTTGGAAATCAGGAATATTGGGTGTTTATAACTCCCCAAAGCTAGGCAAATCCCTTAAATTCCTTGGGATTTGTTGGTATTTTCTTCTTTGAAAGGGGAGCCTCATATGCTTGGTGCTGGAAAAATACGAAGGGCTGGTGGCAGTGCTCTGAGTCCCACCTGTTGTGTGATTGTTGTTTCTGCTTCTTCTCCCCGGAGTCTTAACACTGTTTTGCAGATTGTGAAAACAAACCCTAAATTGCAGTGTAATTCTTTAAGAATCCAGTGGAGAAGGGCCCTTGAGTTCTTCTCAGTCCAGTGCTTGCAAATTGCTATGTGCTTCCTTGGCGTCTTGGGAAATTTAAGTTTGTCCCTAAGAGAGAGAAATTGAAGAGATACAGGTTGCCTTCAGCGTCCTGCTCAAACCAGACACTAAATGCTTTTTGATAATAAGATAAATTCTTGAAAATTTGGTTTTCTTTTGTGTTCTTTAATGTAGATTCATTTTTATAATGGAAAATCCAGGTAGCAGATGAATTTATGTGCATGACCCTTTAGAACATCAGAACCTTTCTTACTGTAAAGCCCCAGATTTGGTGCATCTGCAAACCTTGGATCCAATTGGGAGCACCTCCCCCTCCCAGCTCAACCCAGGAAGGGGAGCCAGTGTCAGCCCGGCCTTGGACCAGATGGCCATCAACATGTGTTCCAAGCCCTGACTGGCTGTGAAATCCTGAACTGAAAGAGTTAAAATAGAGAATCATGGTTTTGTTGTTTTAGTCTGTGAATCTACAGAAAGGACCCCGTGACCACCATTTTTACAGTGACTCTATAGCCTCAAGTTTCCCTGCAGTTTTACACATTATGGCAGCTCCAGCAAAGCAAAGCTGACCTGTCAAAAAGTGATTCTTTCTTTGTTCCCTCACACCTTCCCATCTGGAGGAAGACATTTTTTAAAAAGCTTTAAATCACAGAAGCCAGGGTGAAGCAGCCAATTTATAAAACATAATGCACAGCGAAAGCTTTTTCTCATTTTCAGCCGAAATAATAGCTAGCTCTTTGCGGGCTAAGAAAAGCCGACTCTAATCATCTTTTGTCTAAAGCCGTTTTTTGATCAGCAAGACCAGGAACCGAAAAATGGAACTGGTCCATGCAGACTTCCTGGTGACAGTTTCAGCTCACCTTTCTGCCGTTCAACAATCCATTCAGTTTCCAACAAAGAAAAATAAATTCAGAGCCCAACAGATCTGATTTAATAAAAGTCTAAGAGGCAGGAACAAAGAATGCAGGT
This sequence comes from Hippopotamus amphibius kiboko, assembly GCF_030028045.1. NCBI lineage: Eukaryota > Metazoa > Chordata > Mammalia > Artiodactyla > Hippopotamidae > Hippopotamus > Hippopotamus amphibius. The sequence continues at coordinate 90,284,691 of NC_080193.1, read as the reverse complement.
TACTTAAAATTTCCCAGTCCACGGCTGGCAAAAGAAGTAAGGTAGTTAATGGGCTAGTATTATGTCTACTCAGTTTGGGGAGCTTTTTTTTTTTTTTTAAAGATAAAACTATTGATTTCTCCCACGTTAAAAATACAATAGGTATCTATTGTATAAAATCTGCTAAAGAAAGAAAAGTATAGTATGTAACATTTATTAAATGTTTTTTATCACTATATTATAAAAAAAAATTAACCCATCTTTTTATATTATATAATTTTGGCATGTATCATTTGGGTATTTTTTCTATAGAATTTATGTGTATTTTGCTTTAAAATATATAGTATTTATATATCAATATATATAACTTAACATACGTAGCAAGCAACATATGTGTTTTAAAAGCAGCATTGGGATCTTATAAAGATACATCAAGTGGGAAAGAAAGCAAGCTACAAAACTATATCTGTATACTTTTCCATGTTGTTGTGTATTCTTTTAAAACATAATATTTGAAGACTGCATAATGTTTTCTCCCCTGGCTGTATTATAATTTTGCCAATCATTTGTAGTTGGACATTGAAGTTATTTTGGTTGTTCACTATTTTAAGAAACACTACACTGAAAAAGCAGTTTAAGTCTGAATTTGTGTACCTCCAATTCTATCCCAAGGATAAATTTTAGGAGTGAGTTTCTGCATCACAGGGTATGGGCATATTTTGAAGACTTTTGGTACATATTGATAAATCAGCCCCAAAAGGTTTAGCCCTGGATACCATCCCCCCCGCCATGTGTAATAAGGATGTTTGTTTTCTCATACCCACATTGGCTCTACGTATTAAATCTTGGGGAAAGATTTCCAAAAGTGTTTTACCATCTGTCTCTCTGTTTTGCCCTCTCCCTTTCTCATAGCAAGTGTGGAATGAGTGTGGGTGGGAGGGAAGGACCTGATAAGAGTCTCTGAAGGACACAGGAGTTTGATCGTGGATTGAGGACGGGTGGGGTGCAGGCTGCGTGAGGCGTACACACCGTGGGTGAGGTCGTCAGATGGGAGCCTGACACTTCCCTTCGGCATATGCTACTAGCGACGCGTTCAGTTGGAGGCCTAACCTGCTGCAGGGGACCCTTTGAGGGACACAGTGGACTCCATGTGAGCTCATGGGCCACTCGCAAAATTGTGCGTGTATCCAGAGTCCTGACTGGACCTGGGGCTGAGAAACAAGTTAAGATATACACACATACAACCACATCTTCAATGTGAGTTTCCAGGAAGTTTGAGTTGTTAAATTGAACTGCTGCCACAAAATAGAAGGGATGGTGGCCACCACTGCCATGACACATGTAGAGATGAAATGGTTCCACTACCCCGTCACTGCCCCAAGAATTCCTGTGGTTCCTGGGTCTCTTTCTTCTTTCTTGTCAAGGCCTAGAGGAGAGACACTTTTTAAAGCCAAAACACAATTTTGACCCTAGCTTTTCTCACCATCTGTGGTGTCTGTACTTTAAGGTACAGGCCAGCTGTGGCTGCTTTCCTGAGTTATTAATGAGTTCAGAGGCATAGGTGTTATTACTTTTGGGTCACCTCTGTGTTCCATGAGGAAGCTTCCATGTCAATCACTGGCCTCACAGGGCCCAGGCCGAAAATGTAGGAGCATCTATCAGCCCATGCTGGCTAGTGGAAGGGAATAGCTGCCCTACCAAGGTTGGTAAGTATCTGTCATCTCTGGGAAGCCGAGTAATGGTAGATGTTGTCTCATACTGTTATGAAACTATTTAAGCACCTCCTGTGTCAGCATTCTTATTGAAATGTATTTAGATGCAAACTATAAAGAAAATCAGTTGCCTGTCCAGGAAAGTCAGTTACGTTATATGGAGACAGGCCAGAAACATGTGAATAACAGTTTTGAGATGATACTAGAATCGACTAATTGGGGATCCGTTGGAGTTGATTAAGTCTTAGAGCTGACCTTAGTCAGTTGGGTAAGGACACAACTTGGCAGGAGGAAAGGGGTGGGGGAACATCTTGGGCCAGTGTCCTATGCAAGTTGTCACTAGGCTGTCATACCTGTAGTAAATAGGTGCGCCTAGCACGGCTGCCTTCCAGCTGAGCACGTGAGCTTGGTATGGATGGTGAAGCACTGCCCAAAGAGCATGCGTGTTCCTTGCCTTGTTGGATTCTCACAGCAGTTCTCGAAGGATGACAGAGTAGCTATAATGCCACATCTCCCAGGACAAAACCAGAGTCCAGACAGTTCCAATGGTGTGGCTAAAGCGAGCGGGTAAGCCAGGGCCCCTTGGCTCTGGAGATTGGTGTTGGGATTTGTAAAGCTCGTGGTGGCGATGATTACATCAGTGTGTCACAGAGTTCTCAGAGTGGGAGACTAAACCCTCGACTTCTCCCTCCACAGAAACAGCAGCAAAAAGAAGCCCTCATTCTATTCTTCAACAGAACTGCTGAAGCTAAAATCCCATCTGTCATGTAAGTGGTCACCAAGTGTCAACTTCTCTGTCTCTTTTTTAAAAAGAAACACCTATTACCTTAGTCCATCAGGATGGTTTTATTGCTCTGTAAGAAATGATTAGAGATTTGAAAGATGGTTACCTTGAATATGAAGTTTAGGGCACCATGGCCTCATCATGCAAGAGGCATAAATAGGCTTGTCCCCGGAGCACTGCCAGGATGTGCTTGGGTTCCCTGCGAGATCCAGTCTTAACCCAAGTGAGCTGAAGCTGCAGCCACTTACGAGGAGGGTGGGGTGACCCAAACACTGAAGGGAAGTTTTCCTCTTGCTAGGAGAGCTGTGGTCACTTGCCTGTAGGAAAAAATTAGGGGTTTCACGGAAGACTGAGAAGCTACCTTATGGAGATTCTTTGATCTTCTCCAAAGACATCATGTTTCAGCTGTCATTTACCTAAAAGAAAGAAGGTGAATATCAACATTCATTCAAAAGACATAGGCAAGGGGACTTCACTGGTGTTCCAGTGAGTACGACTCTGTGTTCCCAATGCAGGGGGCTTGGGTTCCATCCCTGGCCAGGGAACTAGGTCCCACATGCATGCTGCAACTAAGAAGCTCGCATGCTGCAACTAAGAAGCCCGCGTGCCACACCTAAGACCTGGTGCAACCTAAATAAATGAATGAATGAATGAATGAATGAATGAATAAAATTTTTTAAAAAAACATGTGGGCGAGTAGCCACACTTGATTCTCCTTCCACCTTGTAAACTAAAGCTGAAATAATAATTTCTATTTTTAAAATTATTCAGTGACTTGAAAAAGATCTCACTCATCTGCCTTTGCTAAAGAGAGAAAAACCCACTGCTGTTCACATGTCACTGTTAGAGACACTTGAAGCACGTCTAACAAGCCTCATTTTTTATTGTTTAACATCGTGCGAGACTCAGGCAGGGTAATGGTCCAAGCGATGAAATTACAGTGAAATGAATTCGGTGTGGGTTGAGCGGTCCCAGATTGACTGTGGGGACCGAGATCCGGGGATAGATTGAGACGCACAGCTTGGCCCGCCTTCTCGCTCAGCCCCTGCGTCTCCCAGCCTCCCCGGCCTCTCCCTCCGCACCCTTAAATGCGGTCGGAGAGTGAGTTCACTACATCTTTCAAACCGCAGACCCTCCACAGAGACCGCTGAGTATCGGACAGCCCCCCTTCACCCCCTGGGCACTGCCCTTTGGTTTATGGTACTGCGACGAGACCAGCGGACCCCAGATGTGGTTTTTATAGCCTGGAAAGTTCTCGCTCAGACACTAATCTGGATCGCCCCCCCAGCCCGTTTCTCATGTGCTGCTGAGTCGCCGACGGCAAGGCTGTGAGCCCCCTTTCCTCACTCCCTCAGCGTGTGACCTACAAAATCCAGGCTTCGCTGAGTGCTGGGCCCAGAGCCACCCATTTCCCTTAGAAATTTAAATCTAACCATTTTTCCAGCTTATACATAAACTTTGGAAATACCTTGACTTAGTATGTTCATGCTGCTCTAACAAAAATACCATAGGCCGTGTGCCTTAAACAACAAACATGTGTTTCTGGAAGTCCAAGTTCAAGGCGCTGGCAGATTCAGAGTCTGGTGACAGTTCTTTTCCTGGCTCGTAGGCAGCCATCTTCTCGCTGTGTCCTCGGTGTGGTGGAAGGCGCAAGGGTGCCCTCTGGGGTCTCCTTTATAAGAACATTAACTCAGACTTCCCTAGTAGCACAGTGGTTAAGAATCCGCCTGCCAGTGCATGGGACACGGGTTCAAGCCCCGGTCCGGGAAGATCCCATATGCTGCAGAGCAGCTAAGCCTGTGTGCCACAACTACTGAGCCTGCACTCTAGAGCCGGCGAGCCACAGCTACTGAGCCCACGTGTCACAACTACTGAAGCCCATGCGCCTAGAGCCTGTGCTCCACAACAAGAGAAGCCACTGCAATGAGAAGCCCACGCACCACAACAAAGAGTGGCCCCTGCTCGCCACAACTAAAGAAAGCTTGCGTGCAGCAATGAAGACCCAATGCAGCCAATAAATAAATAAATAAATTTATTAAAAAAAAAAAAAAACACTCCATCTCCTCCCGTAGGCCTTGCCCCCCAGTACTATCACATTGGAGGTTAGAATTTCAACATATGAATTGGAGGGCAGGGACACAAACATTCAGTCCATAACATACCTTATACATGCTTTATCAAAATTCCATGATAAAGTATAATAGTGCTTTATAGTTTCCAACAGTTTTGACATCTATTAACTCATTTCACATTTACAGCCTCTTTGTGAGATCAGTAAAATAAGTTAAAATGCAGAAACCGAGTAAATCTCATGTAAATCTCTAAACTTCAGAATCACACAGCTCGTAAGTGGAAATTAGATCATAAATCTTAAAACCCCAATTTCCTCTGATAGTTGCTTTTCTTTCCTTTTTTGCTATTGTTCATTTTCATTTGCATGGACATCTTTCAATATAAAAGCCAAGGTTATTGTGGTCAGCCAATATTTCCAGTCTGATAGCTCAGGGACAGGAAGGGCAGAACAGCAGTGCCATGTCTTGAGACGCAGAGGGGAGAGAGGCATTAGGAAAATTGGGGGCCGTGGTGTTTATGAGCTGGCCAAGTTGATTTTATGGCCTTGTGACTTTTTGATGCTGTAGCAGTCAACTTTTTTGCTTATATCATGGCAAATTTTATGTCTCAAACTAATTAGATTCCATTAGTACCAACAATTCACAAATTGAACTCAAATCCATACGGTGGTTGGCCATCATGTTGTTTGAAAATAATTGTTAGATGTTTAGAAGACAGTCCACTTAAACCTTCCCACCACCTGCCTGTATTATAATAGGAAACCTTGGAGATTTGTTCTTCTCCAAGGAGATCGATGTCTGTTCCCTGCCCAGACACACCCATGTGTGGGGACGGCCTCAGGCAGGGCAAGGGCTCCTTGTGTCCTGTCCGAGGAAGCTCACCATCCCGCCGCCTGTGCAGGAGCAGTGACCTGTACTGGGATTGGGAAGCCTCCGCAGGGCGCTAGTGCCAGGGCAAGCCTTGGGGTCTGCTGACTGTGTGACTCTCCTCCCTACAGCTCTACGGCAGAAGGTGACTTCCGCACAGCTGCTGAGGGCAAGGGGGAGAGGTCAGCTCTCAGAGGAGGGAGAGGGTGGGCTGGAGAGGCAGGTACCCCAAAGGTGTCTGCTACTGATGCTGTCACTTTTTAATTTATTGTGTTGTCATTGTCAAATGCAGTGAATATATCCTGGACCTACTGGAAAGTGGAAGAGAAAAGTTTCTAGTGTTTGCACACCATAAAGTGGTTCTGGACGCAATTACTAAAGAGCTTGAGAGGAAGGTAAGCTCCCTTTGAAATTCAGCACAGGATGCTTTGCTTGTTTGCGTGTCAGCTGCTGAGTTGTTATGAGCAGGCCGAGGTCAGATCTGAGCAAAGAAGTGAGATGAAGGTTTCCAAAAACATTGCTGAACACAGTGAAGGATCTTCCTTGCTTGTAGAACCATGAACAGGTTTGTTTTAACCCATCTTTTAAAAATGTTTTCCTTTAATAGCTTCACTGTGGTATAAGTACCATGCAATGAGCTGCACATATTTGAAGTATACAGTTGAGTAAGAATGGAGATAGTTGTTGCACAGAGGGAACGAAAAGTACCCACCGAACTGAGACGGTATCTTGAGACCTAAAAACAAGGCAGGCAGCTCCATATGATCAGTGGATCCGTGTATCGTAGGGTCACTTCCGTGGAGGGTAGGTGGGTGGACGGGGACGCAGAGCACTTGCAGCTGCACTCCGCGATGCCGAGGAGCCACCCTACTAGCGTGTGGGCGTCTGTGCCTGGAGACAGGAAGTGTGTTCCTAAGTCAAGGTCTGTGATGGGTTACTCGTCTCGTGAGCGTCGGGAGTGCGTCAGCAAAGGTTGTCGTCGTTGGAAACTAACCGAGCATAGAGGCCGCCTGGACCTAAGAATCATTAAACAATATCTATTGGCTACAAAGCCCTAGATGACAGAGAAGAGATTTACTACACAGGATGGCCCTAGGTGAGGTCACTGGAAGGACAGGAGGAACTGAACGGGCCCAAGATGGCACCAGTCATGCTAACAGCCACACAGTAGTGAATATATCCGTCAGCTCCAGAAGTTTCCTCCTGTCCTTTGTAATCCCCGTTTCTCCCTGTCCTCCCATCTCCAGGCCACCACTGATCTGCTCTCTGTCACTGTAGATTAGTTTGCACTTTTAGACCCATATATAAATGTGGAATCATACAGTGTGTACTCTTTTTTTTTTTTGTCGGATTTAACATATTGTGAGATTCATACGTTACTGCATATATCAACAGCTCATTCCTTCCTGTTTCTGAGTAATATTCCATTGTACACATACACCACACTTTATCCACTCACCTGTTGGGTGAGGGGGAAGCAGGAGGGAGATGGGCAGGGCCGTAAAAGGGCTACAGAGCATCCCTGTGTGGTTAGAACCGTTTACTGTCTCGACAGTGAAGGCAGATACGTGAAAACCCACATGCGAGATAAAATTGTGATTGTGGTGATGGTCGAACAACTCTGTGAATACACTAAAAACCATTGAGTTGTACACTTTAAACCAGAGAATTGTGTGGTTATGTGAATTTTATCTGAATAAAACAATTCTTCAAAAAACAACAGCAACAAAAATTGTATAGAACGCACACATGAGTTTAAGTAAAACTGGGGAAATCTGGATAAGGTCAGTGGATTATATCAAAGTCAGTATCCTGGATGTGATATTATGCTATAGTCTTACCAATATTACCAGCGGGGGAAACTGGGCAAAACGTACACGGAATCCTTCTGTATTAGTGCTTAAACTACATGTGAATCTACAATTATGTCAACACCAGTTTCAATTTGAAAGGAAAGGAAAGACCAGAAAAGAAGCTCAGAAAGCAGTACTGAGTGGCGAGCTTGATGCTCTGCCCGGCTTGGAGCCAGAGCAGCGCGGGGCTCTGTGGCTGGAGCTGTGTGGCCACCAAGGCCCCGCACCTGCACCCACCTCACTTCCCTCCCCTGTTCCCGCAGCGCGTGCAGCACATCCGCATTGATGGCTCTACCTCCTCGGCCGACCGCGAGGACCTGTGCCAGCAGTTCCAGCTGTCGGAGGGGCCTGCCGTGGCTGCGCTGTCCATCACTGCTGCCAACATGGGCCTCACCTTCTCCTCGGCTGACCTGGTGGTGTTCGCCGAGCTGTTTTGGAACCCAGGGGTGAGGGGCATCCTCCGGGCTGCTGGAGGAGGGAGCGAGTTGGGGGGTGGGAGGGGCTTCTGTGCGCCGTTCCTGGTGCCAGCGTCATCTTCTTAACTCTGTCTTCACATCCATTGGCCATGTATTAGGTCTTCACAACAACCTGCAGGGTTATCGATTCCATCTTATTATCAATGGGGAAGACAAGGTTTAGAAGGAACCTCAGGATCCATCTCTCTGTGAAGAAATTGGGGTGCAGAGAGCTCAAGAGCATAGCTGTCTCTTAAGGGGAGCACGTGGCAGCCCCAACCCCGGGCCTCTGGCTTCCCAGCCTGAGCCCCGTTTATCAACCACCCCCGGGAGCCGCTCTACCAATGGGGCTGCAACAGGGTGACCCCGGCGGGTGTTCCCTGAATGTGCACAGGGTGCCCACTGGCCTTATCTGATCAGCTGTGGCAGCAGATGGACTCATAGTTTTCTGCCCAACTCCAGAAAGAAGTTCTTTCCCTTCCGATGTTGTGATGCGGAGTGGCTCTCATTGACCACACATCAGCAGTGGCCATAATGATGGGTGGATTTGGAGGCTGAAGGCATTTTATAGGAAACCATGCTCTTGGTTTTCATTATTTATTATAGGATTTACCACCATGTAAAAAAGCCACCCTAGCCCCCGATCATATATGGCCTCTCCCTGGGTGCAGTATTTTTATCTGTTTAGTAGATAACTTTTCATTCCGTGGAGGAAGAGTGGAAGTGAGCCGGGTCTCCGTTGTCACAGCTGGTGTCAGAGCTGAATCTCGCCCCCCCTTCGTAGGGCCCAGCCCCGAAGGGCCATTCACAGCTACCCAGCTGCAGATTGAGTTGCCCCCTGTTGAGCAGCGTTGTGTTTGTTTCTGCCCTTTGTCAGATGACAGGTTGTTTGTGAGTGGAGGCTCACAGGCCCCCTGCCACGTGACACGCAGTGAGGAGGAAGGGTTGTGGAGGGCAGGAGCCCGCCTGCTCTGGTGGGCTGAGCAGCCTTGACCTGCAGGCACCTGGATCCCCCCGCCCCGCAGGTGCTGATGCAGGCTGAGGACCGGGTGCACCGCATCGGGCAGTCGAGCTCCGTAGGCATCCACTACCTGGTGGCCAGAGGCACGGCTGACGACTACCTTTGGTGAGGCTGCTGGCTGGCCTAGCAGTTGGGTTGACACTGATGACGTACTTCCTTTTTCCTAAGAGCCTGTGCTTTGGGGGAGGCCCCCAGGGATCCACACGGAAGCCCCACTAGTAGTGCCCTCCCCCTGTCGTCATGACCCTGTTTGAGCTCCTGCATGGCATTCCTGGCGGCTGCAGGGGGCGTGAGGAAATCCTGTAACAATAAGGGGATGTGGCTTCTTTCCACTGACCTGAGACAAGGGAGGAGAACTTATTGGGATGAAATGTAGGTGGAATTTTGTCTGTGAAGCATTGTGTTCCCAGACGTGAAGGCACTTGCTGAGTCAGGGGGACGGCCCCCTTTGCCCCCTCACGACCGTAAGGCCACATCTCACAGTGCTTCGGCTGGGCCTTCGGGAAGAGTGGCTCACCCTGTGCCATGTGGTGCTTCTTTAGCAGAGGTGGGGTCAAATTCTTAACTCTGGGGTTTCATGTCCATTACTTAAGCACAGACTCCCCCAATGCTCCCTCCCCAGGTCCATTTCCCCCTTCCTGGTATTAAGTTTCATGATTATCTCATTAGTTTCCACTCCCTGTCTCTGTTTCCAGCATTATCACTAAGGCATCTTACCTTTATTTTGTATGTGGGTTGCCCCTGTTTCCCTCTCTGTTAGTGGATTTGTTAACTGGGCAGCTCATAACAGTGCCAGGTTCAAAATTTTGTTGTAATAGCACTTATTTCCTACACATCCAGTAGAAAGAATTTTGAGCCTGAAGATGTGAGCCCTGAATTGGTTGGTTTACAGTAGAGAGGAGGACAGTATTTCAGGATGGGCGTTGGTGCCTGGAGAGATGCAGAGATGTGAAACTTAGGGTGTCCCGTGAGAACAGGGGGGTGGTCTCGTTGTAACCAGTCTGCTGGTTCTGTGCAGGTTGTTTCCACTGTAGCTCATTTCTCCCCAACAGGCCCCTGATTCAAGAGAAGATTAAAATTCTGGGTCAAGCTGGACTTTCTGAGACCAATTTTTCAGAAATGACAGAAGCCACAGATTACGTCTACAAGGTAACACCAGCCTGTGGCTCCCAGCCACTGGGGCGTCCTGAGGTCCTGAGCAGGAAGGTGTGACTCACTCCTGGGGACCTCCTCCAGCCGGGAGCCGAAATGACAGCTGTGGTCTTTCTCGGGTCAATCCGTGTGTGTGCATCCCTTTACGGAGAAGTGCTGGCATTAACTCCTGCTGCTTCTGCTGTGCCCTTCTAGGTCCTCCTAAAACCAGGGCCTCCAGATGCTGCCGCCTTCATCAGGCCATTAGAAACTGGCAGACAGCTCCCCACGGCAACTGTCGAATTGTTGCAAAAAGTACACAGCAGCCCTGCCGCCAGAACACGTCCCCAGCACTGAATGGGGGGTGTTTCACATAGGGTGTTCTTTTATGTAGCATATTTTCCCCTCTGTCGCTGCATTTTATCCTCAGTGTCTCCCCATTTTATAAAGGAGTGAACAGAGATTTGCAGAGCAGTAGGACTGGCCCGTAGTCATGGGTCACGTGAAGCCAGCCCAGGCAGAAGGCTTCTAGACTCGGCCAGCATTCCCTATGTGACAGCCTCGCTTATTGTCAAGGAGAGTAAGAGACCAGTGAGCATCCTTCCGTGACCAGGTGGGCCTTGTCAGAGGTGCTGAGGGGAGGCCCCTTTGCCTCTGGAGAGGGCAGCCCGGGGCCCAGCAGGCCTACCCTGGCCGAGCTCTCCAGCCCCTTGGCTGCCACAGCCTTTCCTCCTCCGTTTCAGTGAAACAGGGTAGAGAGGAGCCAGAGGTGCAGAGACTTCCAAAGGCTGGTCTTCTTTCACCAGCTCAGGTGGTTGACAGGGAAGGTGAGAACTTGGGATGTCCTGCCTGCTGGAGGGCGACCCCTGAGGGGATGGTTTCTAATGAGAGAGCTTGGACAGAGATCTGAGCCTTGTGCAGAAAGGTGGCCTTACTCTTCAGGAAACTGAGGTGCCTTCTTGCTGTGGAATAGCTGAGCGTCAGGAGCTAAGTCAACACAATCTTGTAGGTGATGCTAAGACTTGTCTGAGGATATAATCTTTCATTTACATTCACTTGCAACTAAAGTCTTTCTTCAGAATATTATTATTGGGATAAGTAAGACTCGGGGGAGATCATATTTTTAAACAGTATAAATTATCCTTAAAATTAATAAGCCAATTTTAAAACAACCTTATTTTTAAACTTTTTTAAGAACTCTTTAATTCAGTTGAAGGGTGACTGTTTTGACAGAGCCTTGGTTATTATGTGCCCTTTGAAAAGAAAGAGCCTTATTTTTAAAGGATTCTCAACTAATGAGAATAGGTTTATTTGTAACTCATTTATTTATACTGGCCTGACCCTCAGTTGCTTTGAATTAATTAAGAATATTTATTTTGATTAATAATTATATCACTTTTTAAAAAATTAAAATAGGGCTGAAAACTTTATCAGCTATTAGGAGAAGAAAATGTTACCTCCTGTATAGGAGCCAAAAGCAAAAGCGGTCTTGTCTGCCCGCGTGCTGAGCGGGAAGTGAAATATTTGTCTGATCTTGGAGCCTGCTTCCCTTTAATTATGCGCACTCCACGTTAGTGCAGAGCTTTGCCATCACACTCTCAAGTGCGTGTGGACCACTGTTTCTACCTGGAGGAGGCTGCCTCGTGGGAGGCATTTCCTTGACCTTGCAGTTGCTCAGACAGAAGCTGACGACATATCGTAGAGGACACGTGGCTGGTGTGGGGCTGACCTTAATGACCTTTAATGTCCCTCCCCATCTGAATAGCTGGGATCCTAAAAGGCAGGAGAATGTAGGGTACAGGTTACTGAATAATCTAGAGTCCTTACAGGATCAGTTTTCAAGAACTTCACCAGTGTGGAGGGCTTCTGTGAAAGCAAAGAAATAGTGGCCAGTTAGGTTGAGACCCGACTACGAAGGGCCTGGAAAGCCAGGGAAGTGGCATTAGACTTGATGACGTAGACACACAGGTGTCCAGTGATGTGACAGGAAAATCTCGTTAGAGGATAGTCTGGAGGGGAAAATCAGCCCGGGAAAGACTGGTGAGCAGCTGACATGGGAAGAGGCCTGAGGCGGGAAGTGCAGTGAAGCCACTGCAGACCCAGGCAGCCACAAAGCCATGTGGCCCATGTAAAGAGCCTGCCTGCGAGGTATCTGGGAGGGAGCAGAGGGAGAAGCCAACCTGATGCGGTTTGATGTGTGCGATGCGGAGTCTGGATGCTCTGGTGATTGCAAGCTGGGGGAACTATGAGAATAGTGGGAGACCATCAAAACTAGGGAACAGGAGCTGGTTCAGGGATGTAGGAGTGAGATGAGAGATGTGGTTTTTAGACAGGTTTAGTTTTATGGACGTATGGGAGGTCAGTGGAGATATCAGATATGTGCCTCTGGGTTGAATGGTGGTCAAGGTTGGGAATTTAGACAGAGGAGAGATCAGCAAAGGGGTGAAAGCAAGCCCATCGTGTGCCGTGGTGGTAACTGCTGGGCGTGATTTTAGTATTACACCATCGTTGTCAATGCATAGATGCAGCCGGAGGGCATTTTGATCATTCGTAACTTTAGGGTAGTCAGAAACGGGTGCATGTATCTACTTAGCAATATGTTAAGTGTGTGTTTTATAACCGCTCTGAAAATTAAGTATAAACCACGGCTAAACACACCAATTTGGGAGTTGAATTACAGCTTAACTAACCTCTCGGTGGAGAAAGGCTTTGGAGGAAGTGAGGGCTTGGGAGCTATTTCAGTATCGAAATACAGCTTTGTAAAGTTAGAAGGAAGGAAACATTCCCACCATAAATTTCTTTTTTTTTTTTTTCCCGTCTTTACTCAACAAGCAACAGAGAAGATAAGAAGTCAGACATGAAGGCAGTAAGGCTGCTTGGGTGATAAATAGTTTGCTGAGCTGGTCCCACAGTGTTGGACACGGGAGAGTCAGTGTTGGTGCCTGGGTGCTGATGTCTTGTCTTTCCTTCCTCTGATGAAGGACCCAAAGCAGCAGAAGATCTATGACCTATTGCAGAAGTCCTTTGAGGAAGGCGGAAACGATGTGGAGCTCCTGGAGGCAGCAGAGTCCTTTGACCCAGGAAGTGGTTCCCAGGACACGGGAGACACACTGGACGAAAGCACATTGACAGGCAGTTCACTGAAAAAGAGGAGATTTGAATTTTTTGATAACTGGGACAGCTTTACCTCTCCTCTGTAAGAGCAGCCAAAAAAAGCATTAAAAATCATGGAATTCATTAAAATAAAATAAGCCATTTTTTTTTTAAAGCCTATGGTCGGTCCTCTTGTCATTACCACAGTGTTGACCTCTGTCTCCAAGCCCAGCGGATTACCAGGCCAAGTGTCAGCATTTCCTTTCATTATGTGCGGGTTTGCTTGGGTCTTAATTAACCTTAGCTTAACCTACTGAGAAATAGACATTAGGCTGTAGTGGAGGTGATTCATGTTCTTTAATTAACGAGGCGCTTTCTACACAGCCCCTGAAATCTAAGTCTTTAAAATTTATTCATTCAACAAATATTTATAGAGAACCTAATATGTGCCAGGCACCGTTCCAGGTGTTGGCAGCAATTCACTAAACAAAAGAAGAGGGTACACGCCTTTGCCAAGGTTATCATATAACAGGAGAGGCAATAGCTGTGTGTTCTATGAAGAAAAATAAAGTAAGCTAAGGGTTTAGAGCAGGGCTGTAAATAACCAGATAGTAATTAATTTTGGCTTTACGGGCCAGGATGTCTGGGTTGGAACTACTCAGCGCTGCTGCTATCGTGCAAAGTCAACCATCAGATAAGCCAGAAACAAGTGATGTGGCTCTTTTCCAGTAGAACTCTGTTCTGGACATGGAATTTTGAACTTATAATTCTCATGTGTCACAAATGACTAGTTTTTTGTTTTCAACCATTTAAAAATGTAAAACCTACTTGGCTCACAGCCCATACAGAAACGGGCAGAGGGCAGGATTTGGCCCATAGTTTGCTCACCCCTGGTTTAGAGCAGCACTGTGCAATAGAAATCTAACACAGGGCACATATGCGATTTTAATTTCCTAAATTAAATTTAAAATAAAAATTTATTTTTAAAAGTGAAGGATCAAAAAAAAAAGGGATGAGATGGAGCTATATGTAATGAGGTGGATAGAACTACAGTCTGTCATACAGAGTGAAGTAAGTCAGAAAGAGAAGGACAAATATTGTATGCTAACTCACATATACGGAATCTAAAAATGGTACTGACGAACTCAGTGACAAGAGCAAGGACGCAGATACGAAAAATGGACTGGAGAGCTCGAGGTTTGGGAGGGGGCGGGGGGTGAAGGGGAAGCTGAGACGAAGTGAGAGAGTAGCGCAGACATATATATACTACTAACTGTAAAATAGATAGTCAGTGGGAAGTTGTTGTATAACAAAGGGAGTCCAACTCGAGGATGGAAGATGCCTTAGAGGACTGGGGCGGGGAGGGTGGGGGGGACTTGGGGGGGAGTCAAGGAAGGGAGGGAATACGGGGATATGTGTATAAAGACAGATGATTGAACCTGGTGTACCCCCCCAAAAAATTATAAATAAAAATAAATAAATAAAGAAGGATCAAATTAGTAATATTTTAACCCAGTATATTCAAAATACTGTCATTTCAACATAAGCACTATTAAAACAATTATTGAGAAAATTTTATTCTCTTTTTCACAGGAAGTCTTCAAGATCCAGTGTGTGTTTGACACCAATAACAGCACACCTCAGTTTGGACTAGCCACTTTTCAAGTGCGCAGTGGCCACTTGTGGCTGGTGGCGCCTATGTTGGCAGTGCAGGTTTAGAGAGGGGTGAGGGGAGTAGAGTATCACATGGGAAGAGTAAGGTAATGACATGGAAGCGAGACGGGCCAGATGATGAAGTGCTCTTGGGTCCTGGTAAGGAGTTGGATTCCATTCTGAACATGCGTGGAAGCCACTGACTGGTTTTGAGCAGGGGTATGAGGCAATCCGATTATATTTTTAAAAAATCAACCAGTTTGTGTGTAGGAAAGAGATCAGGAAGGATAAGCAGAGGGACTGGTTGGGTAGGAGGGGCTACCGAGCTCTTGCAGCTGACCGCGGGGGAGCTGCTGGGGTGGGCCAAAGGGAGCAGTGTGCGGGAGGTGAGACGTGACTGGGATCTGGATGTGTCTTGGAGGTGAAGCTGAAAGGACTTGGATTGCCCATGGGCATTTGAGGAAGAGTCAGTTTTGAGACGTGGTGTTTTGCCTCAGCAAAGTGATAGTGCTCTTGGCCACTTTGAGATTAAAATAAAAAAGGGAGAAAAAGTTGGGAGGCAGGGTGAAATCAAGGGTTGGTTGTGGACTTGCTGAGTTTAAGGTGGCCACTGGACAATCCGTGGCAGCCCCTGCAGACACCCGCCCAGCTTCCCCTTGGAGGAGGGACTTGCTGCCCAGCCTCAGAAGTGCAGTCAGCAAATAGCCTCCACCTGGCCACAACTTCTGGGTAGTCTCAGGCCGCAGAAAGCCACTTTGTCTGAAGTTACGCCCTTCCCGGGGCAGCCTGCACCGGTGACTGAAGAGGTGGATCTGATGCGGGACACCGCAGGGCTCCCCCTCCATGCGGGGTTGTCGGCGGCTCTGCCAGGCCTGCCTCGCAGCTCACTGCCCTGTGCCCTGCCCTGCTTCCCCCCTTCCTTTCACAGGTGATCTCTAGTAAACATCTTGCACCCCAAACTCCATCTCTGTGTTTCTGGAAAACCCAGCCTGTAGCAAGGTCCAAGCGGAGATGTTCCGTAGGCAGTAGGGTATCTGAGTCTCCCGGTTCTGCCTCCACCTGATATAAATGGTGTTTGTAGTCATGGGGCTGGATGAGATCATCTGAGGGTCCAGTAGCTTCAGGAGAAAAGCAGATGTGACCGAAAGCCAAGCTTGGGAAGAGGAGAAGGAGACCCGAATGGGTGTCCAGGAGGGGATTTTTTTTTTTTATATATATGTGTTCAAAAACGAAGGAGTTGCTGCTTTAATTGGTGTTGTGGGGAGACGGGGGGGCCAGGTGTAAGCGAGGGCTTGCAGTGAGCCCAGTATTCTTGGCGGCAGCAAAAGCTGCCTTGTGATGGTGTGTGGACTGTTTGTTAGCCCCGGATGGTTTTGCAGTGTGTCCGAGATGGCGGGACACTGACCAGGTTGAGCGTTTATCATGTATTGACACAGTGAACACCACCTCGGGGGAAGGTAAATTTTCATTGTGCAGATGCAGAAATTGAGCTGAGGGCATCTCAGCTGGGAAGAGGCAGAGCAGAGCCTGCAGCCAGGCGGCCCCACCCTGCGCCGCCCTCCCCCCCCCCCCCCCCCCCCGCCCCAGCGCCCACTCTAGGTGTCGGTGTGCCATTCTGCCACGGCAGGAGGCCCACAGTGCTTTAGGGGAGGGAGGTGCTGTGAACAGTTTGGCACACGGCCGCCCTCCCGAGAGGCTCAGCCCTGGCTCTGAACCTGCACTGGCCTCCTGCAGACCCCCGGCTGCCTCTCTGCTCCACAAACCAGAACAAGACCCTGAAATGCACCCCTTTCTCATCCCTTTGAGTGCCCTTTCCTGGGCTCCCAGACAGCTCCAGTTGAGAGAGGGGATCTTTGGGGGCCCCCCAACCCCCTCACCGCTGTTCAGGCTTACTGACCTCTCAGCACAGCCTGGACTGGGGGTCATGTCCTCTGTAAACCCCAACCTGAGGAAATAACTGGGAAGATGCTGACCTTTCTGCTTTCCTCCATCAAATTTGGCCTTTGGTGACAGTGCTTAATCACTGTGTTGATCTGCTGCTCCTGGCTTTCCCGCAGAGTCAGAGCTCTTCAGAAAGTCCAGCCTGAACACCTAAGTCGAAGGGGGTGTGAGTTGCTTCTTCTGTCTCTCCGAGGATTGTGGAGATTAGCAGCTGAGCCTGCATCTGCCGGCTTATCCTGCTGTGAGACGCTCGGCTGGGGCCCCAGAGCTCCACAAATAATCAGGACTTTTGTTTCCTTATCACCTGCCGACGTAAGAACGACCCATGGTTGTCTGGAGAAAATCCAAGGCCGAAAGCCTGGGAGAGAACTCTCATCTGGGCTCTCCTTTGGGCCGCCAGAAGTTGTTTCACACCATCTCACTCCCGGTTCTGTATTTTATTTTTTAATTTTGTGAGTTGTCCTAGCTCAACACGTTTGTCTAGAACAATGACTAGTCTTGTTGGAAGCTTCCAGAGGACAAAGGATGGTCTATCTAAATTTTACTACAATTTCCCCCTATATAGGAACTTAAATATTTTCCTAAGAGTGATTAACATACAGCTGCTGTTTCATCAAATAAGCTGTATTAAGTCCCTTCCTGAGTGGGAGCTCTGAAAAGCCAATTACATCACCACTTCATGGCTGTTGGCCTTGGAGTTTCATAACCTGCAGTGGACACGGTAAGCAATGCAGATATGGAGAAGGACACAGTCACTTGTGCACTGGATGGCCTGCTGGGAGGTGGCCCAAGGGACAGAACCTATGCAAAAAGAAATGCTGGCAATCCTATATCAGCTTTGCCCATGTGATTTTCGCAGTCTTGGGGGTTCATTAGTGGAAACAAGAGAGTCACTTCATTAGGGAAAAATCGTTAGGAATGCGTTAAGGGCCAAGAAGCAGAAAGGTTTTGGACCACAGATCCTGAGAGAGTTTTAGAAAGGAGTATTTCTTCTGGGCCGGCCCCAGTGCCTCTCCAGAGCCTCTGCTCCACGCGCCTACATCATGCAGCTTGAGGAGTGGACATCCCCGTTTTTTTTCTGGCCCAGTAAACTTTTATTTACAAAAACATGTAGCCAGCTTGATTTGGCTCTAAGTTTGTCAACTCCTACCTTACCCCAAACCCCAGAGATTTGTAATAAAAAATGTGGTGCATGTCCATTTTTTTTTTCTATTTTCTACTTTTTAAAAAAATTTTTATTTAATTTATTTTTATTTTATTTTATTTATTTTGGCTGCATTGGGTCTTTGTTGCTGCGTGTGGACTTTCTCTAATTACGGCGATTGGGGGCTACTCTTCATTGCAGTGCGCGGGCTTCTCATTGCAGTGACTTTTCTTGTTGTGGAGCACAGGCTCTAGGTGTGCAGGCTTCAGTAGTTGTGGCACATGGGCTTAGTTGCTGCATGGCATGTGGGATCTTCCCGGACCAGGGCATGAACCCGTGACCCCTGCATTGGCAGGCAAATTCTTAACCACTGTGCCACCAGGGAAGCCCCTGTTTTCTACTTTAAAACGTAAAGGATGCTTAAGAAATGTTCATAATGATGGGTTAAGGGAGGAATAGTACATTCAAGACAGTTCGAAAGTTATGTGCAAAATTATAGTCTTGAAAAAAATTTAAAACTAAAAAAGAAAAAGAAAAAAAAAAGGGGGAATTCCCTGGCAGTCCAGTGGTTAGGACTCCGTGTTTTCCACTGCAGAGGGCACGTGCTCGATCCCTGATCGGGGAACTAAGATCCCACAAGCTGCATGGTGTGACCGAAAAAGAAAAGAAAGAGAGATAGACAGACAGACAGACAGACTAACCAAACAATTCACAGACTATTCAGAGAACTGAACTAATCATAGTTAATATTGTTAGGCCTGGTATTTCACAAGCTAAAAAATGTGTAATTATTACACAGCTCCTGTGTAATGATAAGTTAATGACAATTTGCTGGAGGGGGAAAAAGATGAAAAGAAATGACCAGAGCTATCTCAATTTTAGCTTTTACTCTCACTGTGCTTTTTGAGTCTAAGTTACCTATGGGAGGAAGAAGTGGTCATACTTCCAGTTACAGTCATTTCTTAGCGTTCAAATGGGAATAAAATGATCATAAAAACTTTAACATCTTCATTTTCCCTTGGCTCCAAGGACATCTCTAAAAATCTCAGATTCTGCCATAGGCTTTTAACTATACATATTTACTTCTGAATCTTAACATCCATTAGCTTCTCTGACATGTCTAACCTTATTTTTTTACCCTATCCTCTGACGTCTTACAAAGTTCAGGATTACAAGGTGAAAAAAAAAGGCTTAGAAGCTTAAAGGGGATTCACTGGCACAGTCTCTCATATCTATGTTTTATTTTGGTGTAGTGTTTTCACGGGGCGGGGGGGTGGGCGCTGCTTGGCAAAGGAAATGGATTCCTCACCATAGCAGAAAGCATTGAGAAGCCTGTGAGTCACGGTCTTTGGGGTATTATGACAGCTAACAGTTATTTGCTTTTGTAACACCCCTGCCCACATCCCACCCCAGCCCCAACACATTCAACAGATATATTGAGTACCAAGCACTTTTCCTTTTTCTTTTAACCCCTCTTTTGGGGGATGAAATAGAATATACAAAAGAGTTCATGAAACAAATTTATAGCTTAACAATATATTATAAAATAAAAACCTGTGTAACCATGACCCCAAAGTTATGAATATAATATCTTCTAGATGCTTTATTGTTTTGCTTTTGATCTTTAGATCTACAATCCACCTGGAGTTTATTTTTGCACATGAAGTGAGGTAAGGTCAAGGTTAATTTTTTTCCATGTGAATATGCAATTAGCTCAGCACCACTTATTGAAAAGCCTGTCCCTTCATCCACTGCTCTATTCACTACTATAAATTCTATATAAAAACTAACTAATCTAGAAATGTCTAAATAAAACAATGAAAGTCCTACATCCTCATCCCTCCTACTCTTAGCCCTATTTCCTAAAGGTAATAAGTAATATAAACAACTTGGGATGAAGCCATTGGTAACTTATTTCCGAGGCATTCAAATCTGTGTAAGTATACATAGAATTTGTTTTTATGAAAATTATATCACACTCTCCATACTGATAATGGCTCACTTTACATAATATATGTGGCCATTGTTTCATATTCATCTCCCTTATCCCTTTTAAGAGTTGCCAAGTAACTCCCACCCTGATGGATTTACAGCTGGTGTTAATCCTCTACGAAATGTCCGTTCAAAAAAACAAACAACTGGCCTTCCTAGGTGGCACTGTGGTTGAGAATTCGCCTGCTAATGCAGGAGATACGGATTCAATCCCTGTTCCAGGAAGATCCCACATGCCGCGGAGCAACTAAGCCCGTGTGCCACAGCTGTTGAGCCTGAGCTTTAGAGGCCGTGAGCCACAACTACTGAGCCCATGTGCTGCAACTACTGAAGCCCACGTGCCTAGAGCCCGTGCTCCGCAGCAAGAGAAGCCACGGCAATAAGGAGCCTGCGCACCACAACGAAGAGTAGCCCCCACTCACTGCAACTAAAAAGAAAGCCCGGGCACAGCAAAAAGACCCAACACAGCCAATAAAATAAATAAATAAATAAAAATTAATTAAAAAAAAAACTACTAGAATGAATTTAAAATAAATTTGTAGAGAGAAGAGAGGAAAGAACGAATCCCTGTGCTGAATCCATTTCAGACACCTGATTCTTTCCAGGTGTCCAGGCCTTGGCCTTGGCAGCCTGTCCCTCCGCATGCTGAGTCAGCTCTTCCCGGTGGAGCTGGGCCTACGGGACTCTTGACAGTTCTGTGCAGATTTCCCTCTTGTCTGTAGCCACCAATGAAGGGCGAGCAAGAGCTCTTCAGGCACAAGGTGAAGAAACAACATGGCCCCGGGACTCTGGGATAAGCCCTTTCTGTGTCCAGCGTGAGATCAATGTAGGATGATGCTCGCACCTCAGACTTCTTCCAAGAATAAAATGTTCCATGTGCCTCCAAGAGAACTAGTTGACGCAGCAGCTGAAAGAACTCTTCTCTGGAGGCAACTTTGAACTTATTTATTTTTCTAAAGGCAAAAAGCGAATGTTGAGGGCCCCCGAGGAGGAGAGGTGACTCAGCAGTGCTTTTAACTGAGACGTTCATGGGTACATATCACAGTTAACAGCCTCTACGCCTGATGGCCCTCTGTTGCGGGTGGAGATTCATTAGCCCACAGAGAAGACAAGTTGAGACTCCACGCACGATTCTCTAAAGCCACTTAGAGCTGATTTCATGAGAGTGCTATTTGTACATCCTCAGGCTTGCTATTTCAAGAGAATTGTTCTGTTTTGAAAAAATTGCTTGGAACAGGAACGATTTCCTCTTCTAATGGAGTGTCTCATTTTCAGCCACTCTACTGCATTTCTACTCACGTGGCCTCTCTTCTCTTGCTCTCTCTCTCTGTCCCTTTGAAGGCCAGAGACATAGGAGGCTATGTAGGAGATGGGGTGGGAGATGGTAAATGTGCTAAAAGATGATCTGAACTAGACTCTAGAGCCAGCCTAGGAGAGCTCAATTCAGCTCAGCCTGCCCCAGTGCAAGGCTGGCCGTGCTTACCCACCCCCCGGGGACAAGTGAGCACTGCTCCTGCCTGGCCTAGAGGCACAGATTGGAACAGGAAGACCATGAGAGTGCTTGTTTTTTTGTTGGTTTTGGTTGTTTGTTTGCTTTGGCCATGCTGCACAGCTTGCAGCATCTTAGTTCCCTGACCAGGGATTGAACTCTGGCCACCGCAGTAAAAGCACCAAGTCCTAACTACCAGACCACCAGGGAACTCCCAAGTGCTTGTTTCTCAATACTCCTTCACCAGTCTCATTTTTTTGCAACAATACATTTTAATTTACAGTTTTCTGGAGACAGGGCATAGTTTGGGTGGAGAGGTTTCCAGAAACCCTCCCCCAAAGACAGCATGTTTCTCTTCTGGAGGAGGAGAGACTTGCTCCATTGGAGCAAGTGTGTGTGTATGTGTGTGTGTGTGTGTGTGTGTGTGTGTTTAGCCTCTGGTGAAACTGAGGGATGCTGAGCACACTCTACTCCGTCGGTGGTAGCTGGGTAGTAGGTGGAAGTAGCCATGACTATAACAGTCTCATTGTGTTCAACCTAAAGAAATTAAGGAGAAAAGAGATGGGCATATTTTTAAGGGAAAGTGGAAAGCAGACCTGTCAAAGCTCCCTGAATGTGGCAGGACAGAAAACAAGACTGAAAAGGCAACAAGAGACACTGAAATCAGGTATCATCATCATCATATCATCTCAACAATAAGGACAACCATCATTTAGAAATGCCCACCCCGTGCTTCAGAGAAGTTATTTAATCTTCCCAAGAACCTTACAAGCTATGGTATACTCATTTTACGGCTGAGGAAACAGCTTGAATCTTGTGATGTAGTAGAAAGAGCACTGGTCTGGAAGTCATTTATTGGCTGTATGACCTTGGACAATTCACCTGACCTCCCTGGGCCTCAGTTTCCAGTTGGAGCTATATTATCTTGAAAGCCTTTTTTAGTTCTAACATACATAGATTGACCTTGTAAGGCAGAGAAGCCCAGACAAATAAAACCCTTTAAAACCCCTAAAGCCCATCATCACCATTACACTATCCAAGGTAACCCTTCCCTACTCAACACATATGCACCACCACTGATGTGCCAGCTCCGTGCTCCGTCCTAGGACGCGCACGTGGACAACCGAGGCCCTGTCTTCACGGAGTTGACTTGTGGTGACCTTGGCTTGTTGTTGTTTTTCAAATAGACTTTATTTCTAGAAAACTTGTAGATTTATAAAAAAAAATTGAAGAGATAGCACACACAGTTCCCATATAATCTCTCACCCAGTTCCCCCGTTAACACCTTACATCAGTAAGGTACATTCATTATAATCAATGAGCCAATATTGATACATTATTATTAACTTAAATCCATAGTTTATTCAGAGCTCCTTAGTTTTTACCTAACGTCTTTTTTACATTTAGTCGTCACATCTCCTTAAGCTCCCCTTGGCTGTGACAGTTTCTCAGGCTGTCTTGTTTTTTATGATATTAACAGTTTTGGGGAGTACTAGTCAAGTATTTTGTAGGACACCCCTCTATTGGAATTTGTCTGATTTTTTTTTTCATGGTTAGACTGGGGTTTTAGGTTTGGGGGGAGGTGGATCACAAAAGTAAAGTGCCACTGTCATCACATCATATCAGAACACAGTCTCTCCATGGTTTTAGACTGTTGGTAGTGACCTTGACTTGCTTGGCAGGTTTCTCCACTCTAAAGTTACTCTTTTTTCCCCTTTTCCATATTGTGCTCTTTGGGAGGAGTCACTCTGCACAGCCCACACTCAAGGAGTGAGGAGTTCTATCCCCCTCCCTAGAGGGCACAGAATCCACATAAACTATTTAGAATTCTTCTGCAAGAGAGATTTGCCTCTTCTCCCCCATTTATTTATTTATTCAATCATTTATTTCTATCAGCATGGACTTATGGACAGTTATTTTCTACTTTGGGTTAAAATCAATAAAACTTTACATTTTGCTCAAAACTTTCCAGACTTATCCATTGGGAGTTCTTCCAATTGGTTGCCATGTCTCTTTCACATAGCTCCATCACAGTAGGGGTTTTTGTTTGTTTTGTTTTTTGTGTTCTGAGCACTCCTCTATTTTCTGGCACTACGAGACGCTCCAGGATCATGTTGTATATATTCTGCCCCAGTCCTAGAATCGGTCATTTCTCCAAGGGGCCCTGGTTCCTTTCATTGTGGAATGATATTAGAAACCAAGATCTGAGTGCTAGGTGTACTCATTGCTAATGGACTTCAAAATTTTTTTCTCCAATTATAAATACATACTCATTATAAGAGATAATTAGGAAATGCAGAAATGTATAAAGACAAAACTCAATTTAAATATTTCCACTACCCACAACCACAGAAAAGTAGATTTTTGCTTTTTCTCTGGAATTACATAGCCAGAGCTGGCATAACAGATCGGGGAGGGTAAAGAGAGAACTGCTTTTGTTCCACAAAAATCTCTACAGGATGGTGACAACACAAATTGTTTGGTCAGTCAGCTGCCCCAACAGACTCAAAGTCTGGAAACTCTTCCCGGAATCACAGAACACAAGAGCTGGATGTGACCTTGGAGGTTATCTTGGTCCAGCCTCTCATTGTAAAGATGGTCACTGCTGGGAGGCAGGGAGATGGTTCTCCAGACCACGCAGGGACCATGGCTAACCCAAAGTCATACCACAAGGTAGTCACAGAGCCCGCCCTGGACTGAGTGCCAGACACCCGATTTCAAGTTAAGAATGTTCTCTGCTATGGTTTTTTTCAGTGCACTAAGTATTATGACTTGGATTCATATAAGCCAATCATTAAGAGAACTTACTTTGGGATCAGATAGACATGGATTTGAGTTCTAGTTCCACCACATTGCTGTGTGTCCTTGGACAAAGTACGTAAGTTCTCTGAGTGGTAGTTTCTGCATCTGAAATAACAGTAATAGTTACAACTGCATAGTGTTTCCTATGTTCCAGGCACTGTGCTAAACACTTGTCATGCGTTTAAGTCATTGGCTCTTTTTTTTTTAAATAAATTTATTTATTTATTTGGCTGTGTTGGGTCTTTTTTGCTGTGCGCGGGCTTTCTTTAGTTGCTACTCTTTGTTGTGGTGCGTGGGCTCCTCATTGCCGTGGCTTCTCTTGTTGCGGAGCACGGGCTCTAGGCACGTGGGCTTCAGTAGGTGCAGCACATGGGCTCAACAGTTGTGGCTCACGGGCTCTAAAGTGCAGGCTCAACAGCTGTGGCGCACGGGCTTAGTTGCTCCGAGGCATGTGGGATCTTCCTGGAACAGGGATCAAACCCGTGTCCCCTGCATTGGCAGGCAGATTCTCAACCACTGTGCCACCTAGGAAGCCCTAACTCATTGGCTCTTTACAACAACAACATGAGGTAGGTATTATAATTATTCAGATTTTACAGTTGAGGAAACCGATGCAGAGAAAAGTAAAATAACTTGTCAGAGGTCTCACAAGGAGTAAATAGCAGAGCCCTGCTTTGAAACCCGACCTATGTTCCCAACCATTACATAAGACCTCCTCTCTTGATCCTAATAATGAAGATAATGATTCTTCCTATCTCAGAGGATCATAGTGAAAAGTAAATGTGAACATCCATGTAAAATACTCAGAACAGTGCCCAGCATATGGTGCCTTTCCGCACGTGCCAGGGGGCATTACTATGATCACTTCTGCTGCTTTGAGCCCAGTGATTCTGAGACAGGCTAGGATCTGGGACCTTTGCTGCGGTGCTTTCACCTGGACAAGCCTCTCCTTGAGCAACAAAATACAGAGAAACTATATGGGACTAAAAATAACTGCGTGCATGTGCAGTTGGGGCAAATTCTGGACAAAAGATACAAAGAGACCAAAAAACCCAACTGCCACTTCTGAAGAGCCCTGAGCAAAAGCAGTGTACAGCACATGCCCCGTGCACACACCACCACCTAAGCCACCCCTTCGGCCCAACCCCTGGACACAGCGCTACCTCGCCCCATACACCCCACCCCCGCTCCCTTAGGGAGGGAGCAAGCAAGGGAAACTGTTGTTTGTTCTCACTCTGCTGCTGCTGCAGGGGCCCCAGTAAAGCCTTGCCTGAGTTTCTTATCTGGCCTCTGATCAATTTCTATTGATTAAGGAGACAAAGAACCCTGGTCAGTAACAATTCTACCTGTCCTGCACTCAAATCTTGAAGGGTTGAAAGATGATAACTGTATGAAATACAGAGTATATACCTGTCTGCAAGGTGCTTTTAATATACTTGTGAGGAGCCATGAACACATGCAAAATCATTTGTGAACTGAAGCCATTTGTTACCAGAGTTCTGATTGGAAACAAGGTCAAGTAGTCCCACAATGCCTTTCAGCCCTCATGGTCTTTCTTGGCTCCTAAATCATGGATCCTCTCTTACACTTTTATTTCAAAATTCTCTGAGCTTGCTCTCCTCTGACCTAACCACTTTCCGAGAAAAGGCAGCAAAATTTTCTAGAGTGTGTACTATGTGTTCCCAGCCACTTCACTGAACATATCTTCACTTCCTAGCCTTAACCAGAAACCTGGCTCTTCTCTGCTGACCCTTTTGAGAGAGCTGGAAGGAAAGGTAATAGATATGGTTAAAGAATGATCTGCTGGGGCTTAAGATTTCAGGCAGGGACCTGACAGCCAAGCATGGGGCCGTGTGAGTGGATTCTGAAATGAAGCAGAAAGCAGGCCATCAGAACTGAGACGGAGAAGCAGAAAGACCAAAGTCCATCGTGAATGTTCACTCCTCCCCAGCCTTCGGGTCTCAGACTTTCCTCAGGAAACCCAAGGGTCTTCCGTGTCAGCATCAGGTGGAAACATCTTCCTTCCTTCAGAGCTCTGATCAAGTTTTATAACTTGTTAATGTGATTATATGGCTTCCCCTGGCTGCACTGTAACTTATATGAGAGTGGAGCCTGGGTCTTCAGTCACCTCTATGCCAGCCCCCTGCACAGGGCCCGACGCTTTCAGAAGGCATAATGTAGAAAGCAGATTTGGAATCATAAGATTCAAGCACCTCTCTAAGCCAAGTGCCAGTGGGCAAATCACTTAAAAACTGAATCTTGCCCATAAAAATGGAGGAAATTGTACCTGCTTTGCAGGATTTCACGTGTGTCAACTATAAGTTGGCACTTGCCATCTGCCTCTACTCCAAGGATGAAATCACACGTGCTGCTGCAGCTGCTGACCTTCAACTTCCCCTGAAGGGAATTCAGGGTGGAGACCAGGAATGAGGCCCTCTGTGCTTTGGGAAATGGGCGGATGGAACAGGTCTTCAAATATTTAGATGTTTTCAGGATCTGATTTTATGAACCCAACCCTTGCATCTCCTCATATGCAGAAAAGCACTACGTCCCTATAGGGTGACGTCTGCTCCTCATGACTAGCAGAAACCCCCTACCAAAATATGTGTTTGATTAACGTATGCCTCCTTCACCAAGATTACATATATACTAATCTTCCCCCCTGCCTCTTTGGAACAGTTTCTCAAAGCTTTCTGGGATGCTGTCTCCTGGGATGCTGTCTCCCCGGCTGCAGTCCTCATTTTGCTCCAAATAAATTCAACTTGTAACTCTCAGGTTGGGCATTTTTTTTAGTCAACTTGGGAGATGTGTAAGAAAACGTCGACGTGTGAAAGTGCTTCAGCCACCCGGTTTGCTGCTACAACTTGTGAATCGGGGAGAGAGAAGTCTGGCTGTACTACCCAGGAGGCACAGGGAGTGCGAAAACCTCCAGATCATAGAGTTCAGTTCCTAGCTGGGCCTACCATCCCGCCACTTCCGCTTGAGCGCCTAAAACCAAGCCTGCGCACTTCGCCTCTTCCTCTCTGGGCTGGGACCTAGGTTGCAGTAACATGGTGAGTGTTGGTACCTGTGTGGCCTAAATGTCTATCCGGTTGCATCTGTCCTTTTCTTGGTTTCTTCGCCCTAATTTTTCTCTGCTCACCCGCTCTGTGCCGTGTCCCCGGCGTCCGTGCTCTCGCCGCTCCCCTCGGACGCCGACTGGGGCGGACGGGCGGGGGCGGCTTCGTGGGGGCTGGCGCGTCCGGTAGAGTTAACCGGATGCCTTCGGAGCACCGGGCCCACTACGGGCCCTGTTTTTACCGGGATGGGGTGGGATGGAGGGAGCTAGGTGACAGGCGGGGGCTGGGCGGGTGGAAGAACGGCGTATGGAGGCGCCGGGACTTGGTGGAGGGGTGAATTCCCCGTTCCTGGGCCCTAATGTCGCTGGTTTCTCTCGTAACGCGTTCTTACAGGCTAAACGCACCAAGAAGGTCGGAATCGTGGGTAAATATGGGACTCGCTATGGTGCCTCCCTCAGAAAAATGGTGAAGAAAATTGAAATCAGCCAGCACGCCAAGTACACTTGCTCCTTCTGTGGCAAAGTAAGATGGGCTCTGGGTGATGGGGGGGGGGTGGGGAGTTTCCTTCTGAAGTGAGCCCTCTTCTGAAGGAAGTTTGTAAAGAGTTTGCTGGTTCAAAGTTGGTGAGCAGTTAGAGTTGCACATACTATTGGTGACCAGTTACGAGATAAGGATATTGCTTATAACTTTAGACTTTGTCATAACGCTTTTCATTTAAAGAAAACTATTTGGGATCTAAAGGGGAGAAAATTACTTAACAGGCCCAGCCTAAGCCAGACCTGCTTTGTGTAACATGCACTGTCAGTTTTGTCTACTGGTGTTGCTAGAGATTTTCGTTAAATATTTGTATGTTTACTGTGTGCAAGAAATGCTGTTACAGTAATCTTTGTTTTTTGGGGGGGGGGTGAGGGGGGCTGTCTGTGTCGTTCACATCCCTGGCAGTGTCACCATGGTGAATGCGAATTTTGCACCAGAGAACTTGAAATTAGTAAAAACATTAATAACCTCATAAAATACACCAGCTTTGGTTTTCTAGTGTAACTTTAGATTCTTGGATGTTTGTAATATAAGGCTTTTCTTTGGTCATAGGAAAAAATGATTGTTTTTTACAGACCAAGATGAAGAGACGAGCTGTGGGCATTTGGCACTGTGGTTCCTGCATGAAAACAGTAGCTGGTGGTGCCTGGACCTACAAGTGAGTCCATTTCTTTATTTTCTTTGGAAGAGTGTGGACCATGTCACAATTCCAGGTCTGTGGCTGGATGGGCTAGTTTTAACAGGTCTGTCCGTTGGGCTGACTACTGATCACTTGTATGGCAGGCTGTTTTTTTAAAAATTAAGAGGTCAGTTAGCTTATTACTGTATATGTATTGAGACCATCTGGGCCACCGCACCTTTGCCATTCTAAGCAGTATTGGTTGAACTTCTTCAGCTTTGTGACTGACAAGGGCCAGGTGATATTGCTGAGATAAACCTCTATGCTGGTTATTGATTGTGTGGGCTCGAGTTTATCCTTTTCTGGAAATTCAAGCCATGCTTGAAGGCCTCTAATCTTGGGATTGATTGCTGACCCTGAAGGATGACATGTTTTTCCTCTAGGCAGTTGTAGACTCATGCTGTTCAATACAGTAGTTACTTACACGTAGTAAAATGATTCAGCTACTGTAGTTAAAATTTTCGATTTTTGTTAAATTTAAAATTGAAGCAGTGTAAAATATTGGAAAATGTTGAAAATGATAATGTGGATATACATAATAAGTACCTCGTGGGGGTTCTATGAGGACAAAAGGGAAAATGGGAAGTGGGTGTTCTGGTTGTGACGGTTAGATGACTTAGTGTACATCAACCGTATGGGGTGGGATGGTTATATGTTTTTCAGGTACAGTTCCTGAGTATTGTAAAACATTCTGTTATTTCCACAGTGCTTTAGTCTGCTCTACTGCCTTAGATGATGTTTTCTTAGTACCTCTCGTTGTACCATCTTATAATGTATTAGTTTCTTCTAACATTCTGTCCACTCCCTTTTAATGAGTTCATTCAGCCTCTTGCAATCATTCTTTCTGTTAATTTCACGCTCTGCTGTCTGAGAAGTGAGATGCATGAGATTGCCTCATTCTTCAGGTTCGGAAGACATGGTTGTTAATAGATGCCATCGTCATCGTTAAGATTGTAATGTCAAAGTGAGGCAGAGTTCTCATTTACCATTCCACATGTTAACTAGTTTTGGAACCAAATTTGTTTCTCTTTCCAGCACCACTTCTGCTGTCACAGTAAAGTCTGCCATCAGAAGACTGAAGGAATTGAAGGACCAGTAGAAGCGCCACCATTTGATACGTTGCTAGCCTATAATAAATGGGTTAATTTATGTAACAAAATTACTTTGGTTTGTTGTTAATTTTATTAGTTAGACGTTCTTATTTGCGTTGCATTAATATTGTTTTCTTTAAAAAGACTTGGATATTAAAATCCTTTTAATTTTTGTTGGAAAAGCAATGTGAGATGGGTTATCTTAATCCATTTTTTTTCAGTAGTCAGATGATACATAAGAATATGAGCCTAAGTCTGTTCTTGCCAGTTAGACTTCTTTGAGATACATTGTTTCAAAAAATGTAAACTTTTAAAATAACAGTTAACATATATATATACAAATTTTTTTTTTTGTTAATGTATATTTTTTAATACTTTAAAGGTAGGATGACATATACTGCATATTAACTTTTGGTGTTTTGTCTACATTGACCTTGTAGGAATGTTTGACACAAGTTTTCAGGAATGGGATTTTGGATCTGCACAGGGAATTGAATAAGATTAGGTGGCTGCGGTTAAGATGCACCAACTCAGCCAAAACTGCCTAGGTAGTTGTACAGTCTAAGTTTCTTAGCTTCTCTGCTTCAGATTCCTGAACAATGCCTGGTAGTAGAATGGAATATGATGGGAGCTGGGATTACTAATTTGGAGTCTTATTTTTGAAGGCTTTTGTGTTACTTTGAGAATTTGTGTGTGATTCTGTAAGCAACAGAATTATTAGAATTTTGAAAGTGGTGAGGTAACGTTTAACATTTGTTGAGCCTGAGTGTTCTAAGCATGGAATATCATTTAATACAGTAACTTAATGAAGTGAAGATAATATTCTCATTTACACATGACAGTTAAATAACTTGTAAATGATGAAGCTGGGATTTCAACCCATGCATTCTTTGTTTATTGGATAATTAATTTTTTATTAAGAAACTTCACTATATTTACTTTTATCAAAGGAAAACACAATGCTCCTACTATAAGTTGTTTTTTAACAGTTTTCTCTTTTCTCTCAGAAAGGCATGCAATGCTGAATTTTCATCCTTTATGTCTTTATGAGTGACGTAATTTATCAGTATCCTTTGTAAAGACTTCAGATGCACAACCTATGCATTCTTGACTCCAGAGCTGATATTCCTAGCCATGCTTGTTTTTGTTTTTTTGGTTTTTTTAATGACAGTTGAAGAGTGGATGGGGGACATAGAGACCCCTTAGAAGACTGTTGAAATAGTAAATATTTTTGTGGCTAAAAAAAATAGTGACTTTTCCAAGACTACAGGAGGCAGCTGGTGGGGGTAGGGCTGAAAATTAGGTTTCTGACTCCTAATTGATGCTTTCTCACTGTACTAGGCTGCCGTATATTTTATGGGCTCAAGAATATGTCCCTTAATAATCTGCTTCCCCACCCACTGTCTTGTTCTTACAGTGGTTTTCTGAGCCTTTGTTTCTTAAGCTGTTTAATTGACTTTGCATCAGGTTATAAAGAGTAACGTGTGTGTTCCTCACTAGACTAAGCTTATAGGCCATCCCATTATATCTTAAGTACTGTGTGTGTGTGTGTGTGTACACGTTACCAGAAAGCCAAAACAGGAGCACACCTAATTGCAAGTTTTGTTTTGGGTGTGGAAATGGGGGCTGGGGATACTTGAGCTTTGCTTTAAAGGATTATTAGCAAGAGATGAGGTCTAGAGGCTGAGTTTTGGAACCAAAAATGGGCTGAGAAGGAATTTTGGGAGGACTCAGTTAAGACTGGAAATATATCAGCAACTTTGATAGTAGCAACTAGAAACAAGCAGTCTGTACAGAGTTTTAAAAATTTTACTGTTAACTGTCTTCCTCTGGAAAACCAAAAGACATTTTGTTGTCTGGCACTTTGGGCCAGCAGGGAAGGGAAACTTTGATTATATGTTTTGGGATACATGAGTCAAAATGAGCCAGAGATCAAGATAATGCCATGCCACAGTCAGCCCTGTAAGCCAGGACCCTTGAGAAGGAGTATCAAGGAGAGTGGGTGGTATGGCTGACACCAAAGAACTGCAGGTATTTTTGTGGGTTCAGCTAGTGAAGAAGGGGGTTAGTTGAAGATAGAGACCATTCATTAAACCAGTGTGCATTGACCACTCCCTGAACTAAGGACAAGAGATGATCACCGTTTTTAGCAGTTCACCAGCAGAGGTGAAACAGCTTGGCTCATTATACATTTACAAATTGCTAGTTTATGTGATAAAAGTGTCCTAAAGTAATTCTCTGTATAATGCAATTTCAATCAAAATGCTAATTTTTCTTTACCTGAACTGTGCAAAGTGTTCCCAAAATTTATTTGGAAACAACAAAATTAGAAAAGATAACAAAAAAATGTAGCATAGTGGTTAAAAACATGGATTCTAGAGTCAGAAGTTTAAATGTCTTACTAGGTAGTGACTTTGGACAAGTTTACTATTTCCTCAGTTTCCTCACTTGTATAAAGGATATAACAGTTTTCCCCTCAAACAAATTAGGTAGTTTTGGCTTCAGGACACTCACTCATGGTGTGGATCTTGGAGAGGGAAAGAGCGCTAAGTTTGGAGATGTGCTATATTTCAGTAGAAAGGAAGTGGAGTCAGGAGGGAAACTGCGAGAGAAAAGGGTGAGTTATGTTGAGGAAGGAGGAAAAAAAGATGTGAGGTTTGGACTGAGGAAGCCTTTTTTATAAGGTACACTTTTGATCCAAGGGGAAAGAAGCTAAAGCAGAGATGTTTGATATAAGAGGCTAATCCCATGCCCCGTGTGTGCGCATGCATACGACTATATGATGTGCCCCTGACGCGGAGCACTCTACAGTTAAAATTCTTTGAGCTTTTATGCTGTTCCTTGTAAGGAGGTTTATTTTACTCTGCTCCATCCCATCTGCCTGTGGTTGTGTTATCTGTGAAGTTGTCATGTGGATCTATCAAGGGTTAAATTCTAGGACATTCGTGCTAAGGATCAAGCAATAATAGCTTTTCCGGGTGCTGCATCTAGTGTTTTATTCTAATTGTAGATTAGTCACTCTTCAGCTTACTCCAGGCTGTGGAGATAAGTTATGGTTTTGCTGCTTTTGTACATGAACCATAAAAGAATTTCCCCAACCACTATTGAAAAGGGATGAACAAATGATGTAGTAAATGGAACTCTGTGTGTGTGTGCGCGCGCGCGTGTGTGTGTGTGTGTGTGTGTGTATATATATTTTTTGGCCGCGCCGTGTGGCATGCAGGTTCTTAGTTCCCCAACCCAGGCCCTTGGCAGTAAGAGCAAAAAGTCCTAACCACTGGACTGCCAGGGAATTCCTCCAGTCATTTCTTTTTAGAGAATTTGAATCAAATGACACAGAGAAACTAAGGTAAAGCACTAAGCTTTGGAAAAAGTTCATGGACTCCTGCCAAGATCATGGAGCTGCCCCAGTCTCTACCTATTTCAGCTAGTTTTTTGGTTGCATGTAAGAGGCTGACTGGAGCTAACTAAAGCAGAAGAGCGATTTATTGGAGAATAATCAAGTGCTTCACAGGCTAGAGGAAAAGGACCAGGTTTGTAAAACCTGAAGAGAGGGTCCAGTTGGCTTAGCTGGAGTTACATTTCTGTCCCTTGGCACCTTAGTGGACTGTCTCATCAAAACTACACATGACAGGAAAAATCTCCCAAGAGGAAATCCAATTGGCTGTCATTTTAGAAGGGCAAGTATCCATAACATCAAACTTATTACCGGAATTGTATTCTTACTAAACTCTTATAAACCATGTAATTTAAAAGTAACGCTCCTTGCATTTTGTCCCTCTAACCACCTTGTAAATTGCAACTCACTGAAGAACGAGGCTACAGGTGTACAGTGTAAATTGTGCCTCAGTTCTTCCCCATGGAAATGTGAGGCCATTGACAATGGTCAGAATAGGAGCCATGGAAGTCAGATGATACCTTGGACTGTCATCAGTGGGTAGTGTGGAATGCTGCCTCCCATTCTGAGGTTTTTACCGCATTCCCAGAACGTAGAAGGGGACTAGATAATACTTAGTAGCTGGTGAATTCCTTTCATTCGTCCCTTGGCTGATGGAGGGAGGGCTATTAGGTTTGGAAAAGTCAAGCACAAACCTGGAATTGTACTCCTCTGCTTCCTCCCCTCCCCCTGCTACTCAAAACACACACCAAGATAGTGAAACAAAAGGATTCCCTGGGGGATCAGATTAATGGTATTCTCCACCCCACCCCCACCCCCCAACATCTGAAATTGCCATGAGCAATGGTCTTGGTCATAACCAATCTCAGTGTGATTCCAAATGTAGCTCTATGTTCGAGGAGCACAACACCTCTGGCTCTGATATGCTATTAACCTAGCAAATGTTTCCCCTCATCCCTTTACGCAAAGTAATCAAAATTAGTTTGTCTTCACCTTACAGGGACAGCAGTACACTTTCATTGGTTTTCTTTAGGGCTATCAGCTCACACATTCTCTGTCACAATTCTGATGGATCTTGATCATGTTGATATCTCACAGAAGGTCATAGTGATCCATTACACTAATGAAATAACTGGACCAAGTGAGATCAGGAAGTGTGGTGAACCTTACATGCCTTCGACCTTGATTTAGGTCACCCTGCCTATCTAAAGTGACAGACAAGTTTCTTCACCTTAGGCCACCCCTAATTAAGAAGGGGATGGTAATATTTATCGGATCTGTTTGGATTTTGGGGGCCAAACAACATTGGGGTGTGCTCTGTCCCATTTACTGAGTAACCTGTAAGGCAATCAGTTTTGAGTGGAGACTGGAAAAGGGACTCTGGAGCAGGTCCAAGTCATAGTCTGAGTTAACTCTGCCTTTTCATCTATGACCTAGCAAATCCCAGTAGATTGGAAATGTTACTGGTAGAGGTGTTGTGTGATGCTCCAGAAGAAGAATCACCTGCACTAAGGGTTTGGAGTTAGAGACTTCTAACATCTATTATCCATTTGAAAAGTAGCTCTTGTTTGCTACTTGATAGGATGCCTGAACATAGAACATGGAGTTGCTGTGCATCTGAAACTGCCCATCTGTTATGTAGTCCGTAAAATTATAAAATCAGATATGCCTTCTAAAATATAACATTCACTTTGGTAGATTGTAGAGACTAAGTCCAGAGTGACTTGGACCACAACTTAAACCTGTTCCAGAGTCGTAGACTTAACCAGCTGGGTTAGCTGCTGGTCAGACAGTTGGAAAGAATAAGAATCAAAGACTGGTGACAAGGATGTTGCAGGATAAATCTGTAGACAATTCTCAGAATGAGTACAGAATTGATGATATTTATATTCCATGTAAATGCCTAAAAGAAAGCATCCACTATGGATATTGTTTTCACTAAGCAGATAAATGAGATAACCCAGTCTGTGGGTGTCAGTCAGCAGTTTTCCCCAGGTGCTACCTCAGTGCTTTCTTAATAGGCCCGTGAACAAAACGATCATGATAGTGTAGACTGACCCTGTGTATGAGCTCAAAAAGATGGACCTCCCCTTACCAAGGATGACCTGGCTGTGGCCTCTGCTGAGTGGCAAACTGCAAGAGACCAGTGCTGAGCTAAAATGACACCATTCCCTGGGGGTGCCACTTGGCCAAGTGATTATATTGGATGCTTTTCATCATGCAGAGGACAGCAGTTGTCTTAGGGATAGACGTGTACTCTGGGTGTGGATTTGTCTTTCTTGCCTACAACATGTCTGCCAGTATCAGTGTTCCTGGACTTGCAGAATGCCTAATTCGTCACTGTGATACCCCATATGGTGCAGTCTCTGACAGTGAAGGAAGTGAAGGAATTGGCAGCAGTTGGCTCACACTCATGGAAATCATTTGTTTTACCACGTGCCCCATTATCCAGAGACAGTTTGCTTGATAGACTTAATGGTTTGCCAAAGGCTCGATCATAGGACCAGCTGGGAGTTAACTTTCTGTGAGGTTACGTACTGCTTTACAATATACAGTATACGCCTTAAACCTAACAGTATATGGTGCTTTCTCCCCCATAGGATGCACAGGTCAAGAAATCCAGGGATTGAAGTGGGACTCATACCACTGAGAATTACACCAGTTGACCCATTGAAGGCATTTTTTATTTCCCTTGTGTTGTGACCTTGAATTTGTTGAGTGCAGAGGTCTTAGTGCCTAAGGAGGAGATGTTTCTTCCAGGGAGCACAATCTTGGTTCTATTTAAATTGAAATCTTGAGGCAGTTCTTTGATCATTTTGGGTTCTCCATGCCACTGAAGCAATAAGCGGAAAAAGGAATCTCTCCAGATACATCCTCTTTACCATCCAGCTCTGCTCCAGGAGAGTCTCTGCCTTGTATGGGCTGTAGCAGTGTGTTTTCTTGTTCTCTGGCTTCTGGTTAGGTTCAGTAAATGGGAGGCACCAGCAGAAGACTTGGCAGATGAGAAGAGAGAGTCATGATATTTATTTCCCCTGTTCCTCCTTGCAGAGTTGCTTCAGGTAGACCATCCTACTGAAGGCTTCAGCTCTCTTAGCTTTTTCCTGTATTTATAGCTGCTCTTTCTGAGATTAGTAACCACTCTCTCCCCTTATTCCTGAAGGCCTAGGGTGGTAATGACTCCACACTGTTACTAGTCCTGGAAGGCTGCATCCATTGTTGATTTCCATTAATCCTGCCCACATTGTTGACCTTAGTGCCTTTATTCAACTCTCCTCAATTACCCCATTTTAGTGTCCCATCTGTTTTCTGCCAGGACCCTGACCAAATCAGATGTTTCACAGTAACCTGTTTGGACACTTCTAGAGCTGAAATCGTATTCTTCTCCAAATTTGTTCCCCATCTTTTGTCATCTCTGATTCTCTCCTCTTTCTTAGGTTCCATAATAAGACATTTTTGTCTCCCCAAATCTCTTCCTTTGGGCAGCTTACCTTTTTCATTCCATTTGGTTATGATGGGGTTACCAATAGCAGGATCCTTTCCATTGGTCACATGATACAGACTGATATGACTGATCAAACAAATTATTTCTTCTGAGAATTTCTAAATTGAGCAGAGTCACACACAGAGAGATGTGGTTAGTTGGAATTGTCTTTTAGTGGAGGTACCCTAAGAGACATATCATGAATTTCTGCCTGTAAGATTCCCTGAAGTTGCCCAGGTTTTTGCCTGAATATTAGCTCTTCCTTTGATGTGGTGAGATCCCAGTATGGAGTAAACCTCCTCCAGCAGGCTATACACGGGAAGTAGAAGTGAGCAAGAAATAAACAAGTCCTCACTGGGACTGAAGAGGAGTTCTGAATCATTTTAACCCATGGTTGCATTTAGTTAATTTACAGTTCCTAGTGCCCTAGCTGTGTACAAGAAGCAAAGGTAAATACTCTCTGGAAAAATAAAAGATATTCTAAACTTCACATTATGCTTTTTAGCATATGATATCTGGCACCCAAGTAAAAATAACCAAGTGTACAAGGAGACAAGATAGTTTGATTTAAAAAACCAAGAAGAACGTTAGATAATGGAAACAGATCCAGAGAGTATCCAAACAATAGTTATCAGACATTGACTTTAAAATAACTACGTAATATGAACAAGGTAATAAAAGACAAGACTAAGAATTTTGTTGCCAAAAAAAAAAAAGACAATTCTTGTAGTGAAAAATTTAGTAGCTAAAATTAGAACTCCATGGATGAATTTAACAGCAAATTAGATGTATATTAAGAGAGAATCCGTGGCTAGAGAGATAAAAAAATATCCAGGGCTTCCCTGGTGGTGCAGTGGTTAAGAATCTGCCTGTCAATGCAGGGGACACAGGTTTGAGCCCTGGGTCGGGAAGATCCCACATGCCACAAAGCAACTAAGCCCACGCACCACAACTACTGAGTCTGTGCTCTAGAGCCCATGAGCCACAACCACTGAGCCCGTGTGCCAGAGCTACTGAAGCTCACGTGCCTAGAGCCCATGCTCGGCAACAGAAGCCACCACAATGAGGAGCACGCTCACTGCAACAATGAAGAGTAGCCCCTGCTCGCCGCAACTAGAGAAAGCCAGCGCACAGCAACAAAGACACAATGCAGCCAAAATAAATAAATAAATAAATAAATTAATTAAAAAAAAAGAAAAAAATATCCAGAAGCACAAAAAGCAATGGAAAGGAACGAACATGTGTAAGAGACATAGGGAATAAAATGGAGAGTTCTAATAACAAGTGTGTAATGAGCTCCAGAAAGAGAAAGAAGAGGGGTGATAATAGGTAAGAATCTTCCCAAATCAACAAAAAAATATCAAGCCACTTATTCAAGAATCTCCCTGTAAGCCTAAGGTAAAATAAGTACAAAGAAAATCACACCTAAGAATATCATAGTATTACGAATGCCAAAGACAAAAGGCATCTCTTAAAAGCAGCTAGTAGGAAAAACGGAGCAGCACTAAGGCAGTCGACTTCTTAACAACAGACTTTGCAAGACAGTAGATTTATATATTCAAAATTCTTCAGATTCTGTAGTCAGTGACCATATTCTTAAAATATGAAGGTGAAATAAAGACAATTTCAAACAAAACAGAATTTATCCATCGAAATCCACCTATTGGACAGAAAGTAAATAATCTAAGACTTGAAAATGCAGGAAGTAACGAAAGTTAGCAAAAAAAGGGGAAGCAGGTAAGTAAATATAAGTGAATATAGACTGTATAAATAACAGCAATAATAAATTTGGGGGTAATACTAAAATTATTATAGCAAAAGCATATAGGTTGAGGAAGGGTACATAGTGTTAAAATGTTCCAAGGTTCTTGGCTTGTTCAGGAAGAGGTCAAACTGAAAATCAAGTATATGTGTAATCTCTGGTAATCATTAAAAGAATAGAAAATAATGTATAACAAATTAACACAGTGGAAATAGAATTAGAAAGTAGAAGGGATAGAAAGAGAACTAGTAGGACAATACGTAGTATGATGGTAAACTTAAGCATATACACATATACATATATATGTGTGTATGTATTTGTGTATTAGTAATAACATTACATATAAATAGACTAAAGGCGTCAGTTAAACATTGCATTACATATCCAAAGTATAAAGATTGAAGAAAGACCTAAAAAATCAGATTATAAATAATAAAATATAAGGATACAGACACACTAAAAACATAAAGATACAGAAAAGTCTAAAGGGATAAAAAAGATATAAACTGAAAATACTAATCCATGAAAC
Source organism: Hippopotamus amphibius kiboko (assembly GCF_030028045.1). NCBI lineage: Eukaryota > Metazoa > Chordata > Mammalia > Artiodactyla > Hippopotamidae > Hippopotamus > Hippopotamus amphibius. The sequence goes on along the minus strand of NC_080193.1, from coordinate 90,246,168 downwards.
AAAAACAGTGTTAATGTTTAACAAAGTGGACTTTAAGGCAGAAAAGCATTGCTGGAAACAAAGGGGCATTTATATTGTTAAAACAGAAAAAATGTGTGCATGATATTTTAGCATTTCTGGGCCATTGATGAAGATAGGTGGGGATGGCTCTGAAGATATTCTTGAGAAGCAGACTGAAGAATTAACCGAAGAACGTAGAGGAAATAAGGAGAATGATAAATTCTGCAAAGTCAATGCCAATGAACAAGAAGACCCAGCAAGTTGCAGTCATTATAAGCTAGAAAACATGTTAATTAGTTAATTTCTAAATAATAGCTAATTCTATGAAGCAAAAAAAAACCCTAAAAAATATCAAGAAATATTTCAGCAGCTTGAGATAATAGTAATAGATGCTAAGCATTTTTAAAAAATTCACCTTTTAAGTGGAACTAAAGCCATCTCTTTGCCTATGGTTTTGTTCTCTGTTACTGAAGCCTACCGCACCATTTTCCTGGACTGACATTAAATGTTGATGTATCTCTAGAAATGTCAGCAGGTGAAAACAGAATAATCGTTGTTGATTGCATATCACTATATTCACTGTTAGTTTTGTGCGCTGACTTTGGAAAACAACTTTCATAAGGTGTCATGGTATGGTCACTAGTTGTCTGAATGTTCCGAGGGCACTTTGGCCTTGGAACCCAATGGATTTCTACACATTCTTTGGAAACTAATCTGTAAGTCAAGAAAGTACTTATCTACAGATATTATTCATTTTTTCGACGAAGCAGAGATTTGACATCATGTATTGGCTGCAAGCATCATATATAACGCTAGGGGGTGATGCAATGTAACCAGAAGAAAGGAACATAGCCTGGCAATGAAATGTGAGGTTTGCAAGATTCATCTTGAGGGCGTATATAAAGTGGTTAAGAGCTTCTGTAAAGTTACAGTTTAGTAAGTATTAAGTTATTTAAAAATTTCCATAGTGTCATCATGTGGCCAAGCAGACTAAGTAAAGAAAGAGACCAAAGGATTTAACAGTTACAGGTCTTTTGGGACAAACAACCCACTAATATATAATTAAGATGAACTTGGGTGTATTTTCTAGGGTTTGCTAGTTTGAAGAGGAAATTTTAATTTAGTATTTTCATTTTGTTAATAATATTAAAAATTATTTTTACCACTTGTAAAAACCAAACGCTTCTGTAGTGATAATGCATCTTTAAAATATATTTAATTGAATAGGATTTTATTTATCAAGCATTTCTCAAACTTGTGGTGTGCAGGCCTCTGACCACATTTTCAGAGGCTTCAATAATTTTTTTTTCCTTTAAAAAGGTCAGTACAGAATGGCCATCATCAAAAAATCTAGAAACAATAAATGTTGGAGAGGGTGTGGAGAAAAGGGAACTCTCCTGCACTGTTGGTGGGAATGTAAGTTGGTACAGCCACTATGGAAAACAGTTTGGAGGTTCCTTAAAAAACTAAAAATAGAACTACCATATGATCCAGTAATCCCACTACTGGGCATATGCCCAGAGAAAACCATACTCCAGAAAGAAACATGTACCATGATGTTCACTGCAGCACTATTTACAGTAGTCAGGACATGGAAGCAACCTAAATGCCCATCAACAGATGAATGGATAAAGAAGCTGTGGCACATATATACAGTGGAATATTACTCAGTCATAAAAAGGAATGAAATGGAGCTATATGCAATGAGGTGGATAGACCTAGAGGCTGTCATACAGAGTGAAGTAAGCCAGAAAGAGAAAAACAAATACTGTGTGCTAACTCATATATACGGAATCTAAAAAAAAATGGTCCTGATGAACCCAGTGACAGGGCAAGAATAAGGATGCAGATGCAGAGAATGGACTGGAGGACACAGGGTTGGGGGGTGGATGAAGGAGAAGCTGGGACGAAGTGAGAGAGTAGCATAGACATATTTAAACTACCAACTGTAAAATAGATAGGTAGTGGGAAGTTGCTGTATAACAAAGGGAGATCAACTCGATGATGGGTGATGCCTTAAAGGGCCAGGACAGGGAGAGCAGGAGGGAGTCGCGGGAGGGAGGGGATATGGGGATATATGTATAAATACAGCTGATTCACTTTGGTGTACCTCAAAAACTGGTACAAGAGTGTAAAGCAATTATATTCCAATAAAGAGCTTAAAAAATAAATAAGTAAAAAATAAAAAGGTCAGTATAGGAAGAAAGTATTAAATATGCTGTCAAAAACACTGGGCGTTGGACTTCCCTGGTGGTCCAGTGAGTAAGACTCTGCACTCCCAATGCAAGGGGCATGGGTTCAATTCTCTGGTCAGGGAACTAGATCCTGCATGCATGAGGCAACTAAGAAGTCTGCATGCCACAACTAAAGATCCTGCATGCTGCAACTAGGACCCGGCACAGCCTAAATAAATAAATAAATAAACATTAAAAACAAAACAAAAACACTGGGCTTTCCAATGAGTAACTAAAGCAGTGAAGACACAAACCAATGGATAAAGTTAAGTGAGCTCATGGTCCCCCAAAAGTAGGTGAAAAGATTACACTATTGCAGGGAGACGGCCTAATGGCACCACCAGTGGCAGAGCCAACAGGTTGCTCAGGGGAGATATGACTTGAAAGGGAGCTAGTAGGAGAGGGACATCTCTCTGTTGAGAGGGAGCTCTGTGTGTGTGTGTGCGCGCACGCACATGAAATGGTGTAATTTGTTAAGATTCAAAGGCCAGTGTTACAGGGTTGAGGTGGGTCTTCACTTCTCTTTCCTGATTTTTTTTTCTAAGTTATTTTTCTTTCAAGCAACTATTCCTTAACTCATCAACTCAAGGCTGTTCCGCTCACACATTTCCCTGCTTTCGCTTGAAATCGTGATTAGTAGCGGGAGGGTTTTATCAGGAATATCTAACACATGCGCCTTGCTGACTTGTGTTCTAATGGCTTGACTTGTATAAACTCATGCAGTCCTCATGACAGCCTGCACTGGGTGACTGCAGGACCATATTTTCCAACTGTCTTCATGACTTGACTCCTGTTTACCTTTCCAGTCTTATCTGTTTTCATGTTCTGTTTCCACTCTAAGCACTGACTTGCTTCAGTTACTTGCATGCATTGTGCTTTAAGATCATAGCAAGTATTGATTGTGCTGTTTCTGTTGTCAGTTCTCCTTTGCTCCTTCATGGTCTCCCTTTATCCTCACACCAAACTCATGGGATTAATACGATTGTTTCCTCCATTTTACAGATGAGGAAAAAGCTTAGAGAAGTTAAATGTTATGTCTAAGGTCACACACTTCAGAGAGGGGTAATAATGTGGAACAAGGATGAACTTTGGACCCAGAAGTTATGTTGTCAAACTTTAGCTCTGTTATTTTACTGGCTTGAACTTCAAAGAATATTTATTCTCTTTTTGAAGATAAAGAGACAGGTTTTTTGAGAGTGACATATCAGAAAGTATTTTGGTGATGGGAAGACCAACTTAGGCATGAGACAAATGCGTAAAGTTAGGGAAGGAACAACAGAATGGAAAGGAAAGAATGTTTTCAAGAAGTAACAAGGTGCAAACAGGACTCCACTGATTAAATTAGGGCCCGTGCCCCTTCTGTTCCGCAGACTCAGGGCTCTGGGCACGTGGTTATTTGATACAGGAAGAGGAGTGTAAAGAATGGACAGCAGAGGGAGCCCTGGATAACTTGTACTCAGCAAGTCTGGACTCGGTGCTCCCTCACCACAAGCTTGTCTTTACTCAGTGCTTGGGTATCATTTCCCGAGCGGAAGCGCCTATGCAGTGCTAGCATTGTGCCTCTCTTCACGATGCCCTTTGAGGTTGCTGCTTTCCTCCTCTTCACTAGATGGGGAAGCCAAGCCCCAAAGGAATTGACTAACTGCCCCCAGTCCAGTTACACATTGGTAAGTCGTTGAGTCATGATTCTCATTCTTAGGGCTCTGGGGTTCTAAAGTTTAGACTCCTCATCCCAAAGTCGCTGTTCTGTGCCCCTGAATCTTTTATGGGCCTGTGTTCCCTCTCTGCAAATGCCAACCTGGGGACTAACAGGGTTACAAAGACACTCTCAGAGTAGCATAGTTGGTTCATTTTAGCAGGGACATTTTACAAACACAGTGCTTTAACTCACAGGGGTTGCCCCATACTCAGCAAGCCTGCAGGAGAGAAGAGTGGGGGGCGGTGGCAATGGTAGTACCAAAGGTGTGGATTTGGGGGCATTAAACTCTCCTCATAATTTCCATTTGCCTCCTCTCTTTCTTATAAACAACTGACATTATCTCAATCTTATGTCTAAAACTTTGCAAATACAGATTCAAAACTCTACCCTGGCTGCCCCTTTCCCTAAGCTCCACTGTGGCAGCCTTTACTGGCAGTGCTCAAACCTCCCTCCTGTGAGTGATGGTGGGTTAGCACACTTGGGGATGGACCCCCCAAAAGAATGAGCTCCATCTTTACATCTTTAGTTGCTACGAAATAAAGACTCCTGTCTTCTCCCCTTCCTTTCCTGGGACCCCACTGTGCAGCTCGGCATGGGACCAAGTCCTGGTAAGGAGTGGGGGAGGAGATCAGCAAAGACTTGGTGACAGGCTGATTGATGGGTTCCCCGCCTCTTCTTGCCCTCCCGCTCACTCCTGCAGGCTCTGGCCCAGGTCCACCCTCCGGCTGCCTGAGGGTTCTGCTTTTCTTTGAGTCAGCACCCATGAGTCAGGACCAAGATCAGCTGGGGGTAAGGGGAGTGCTGCAGGACACTCCCCTACAGGGAAGTGAGTAAGAATTTAGTTGCTCAAAGGAAGGCATGGTGAGGAGCATCTGAATGGGGGCACGGGGGTTGTGATCACAGGATCCTGAGCAGGGGGTTGACGTGTTGGTGTCTATGATCAGCAGCTGTTGGTAGAACACTCTTATAGAAAAACACGAGGGGTCACTCAAATCGTATTGCTTAGGGCTCTAAAAAACCCGTGTTGTCCCTCTAGTGCTTCAACTCGACTCTTTTAGAGATGCCAAAATGGAACCAAATTTCCATGAACTCAGCTAACAGAAGACGAGGAGAGAAGGCAGGTGAGTAAAATTCTCACATACATGCCAACAGCAATTCTACTGTGTACTTTGTCAGAGCTGCTGAGGGTCAAAACAAAGTGGCTTCTGACATTAGGTGGCTTCCATCTGTACTTCCCCTCCACAGGTTGTACACACTGGTGGTGGGGACAGGAGGAGAGTTGGATGTGGCTGGAAGGTAGGTAGAGGGACAGAAGTTAAGAGACACCAGCCTTCCAATAACACTTGGGGAGAATGGAGTGGATGGGAGGAGGTAAACCAGTGATGCTATTCTTGCTAATGGTCAGGCAAGACAGTTATGCCAATATGGTCCCAGAACCACAGACCTCATGGCATCCTGGAATCATACTGCTGGGAGCATACTTTGAGGTTGTGTCATCCAACTCCATCATTTCAGAGAGAAGGAGGTGCAGACCCAGAGAAGTGAAGTGGCTTGTCCACAGTCATACAACTAGATAACGACAGAGCCAAGTCTATTTCAGGGCGCTTTCCATGACAAGAACCCAGGACTGAATCTGCAAGAGCCTTGGGAGGAGTTCAGGGTTGTTCTGGGCACAGGTTTATGGGTGAGAGCTTCATTACTGCCCTTGGGCTGAGACACTCTGGAGGCCCTTGCTTTGGCACTTCTGTTCCTCTGAAGGAAGCAGTGTCTTTTCAGGTTAATTGGACTCTTGAGCTTTTTTCACTCTCTAGAGCCAGGTCATCAAGAGAGAGGGCCATGGAGAATGAAAATGTCTTCTCATAATAGCCTTTTTTGCCTAACAGAAGAAGGAAGATGGATGCAGGTTCCTTGCAGGGTCTCACTGGGCCCAAGAGATGGGAAGTCTGTGTGTGTTCCTCCAATGTCATTGTATGAAAGGAGCTGGGCTTCCACTCAGGAAAATTCTCATGCCTTGCTCCTTTCTTAGGGAACTGAGGCATGCCTGTTGTGAGGATTAGTAGGATAAAAGGAACAAAATTCCCTGTGACCTGGGGCTGCAAACCTGTGTCCAGAGCCACACAAATGAGGCCATGCCCCCTCATCCTAGCCTCCCCCAAAGTAAGCCCCATCCCTGGCTACCACTACTCCACTAAGTGATCTCCATCTCTGTATAAACACCCCCCCGCCCCGGCAAGAGCAGGAAGGCTCTCACACAGCAAGACAGCGACTTTGGAGAGGAAAGTAACTGGAGCAGACTCTGCCCCTGGGGGAGGCACATCCTCCTCTATGGCCTGCGGCGTCCCCTCCGTTTGTCTGGTGCTTTCCTCCAAGATGTTCAAAGCACAGCACAAATGATCTTAAACCTACAGAAGGGACTTCCCTGGTGGCGCAGCAGTTAAGAATCTGCCTGCCAGTGCAGGGGAAATGGGTTTGATCCCTGGCCCGGGAAGATCCCACATGCCATGGAGCAACTAAGCCCATGAGCTACAGTTACTGAGCCTGCACTCTAGGGCCCGCGAGCCACAACTACTGAGCCCAAGTGCTAGAACTACTGCCAGAAGCCCATGGGCCTAGAGCCCTTGCTCCGCAACAAGAGAAGGGGCTGCAATTAGAAGCCTGTGCAGTTCAACGAAGACTAGCCCCTGCTCGCCTCAACTAGAGGAAGCCCGCATGCAACGCAGCCAATAAATAAATGAATAAAAAGAGAAAACAAACAAACACCTACAGGAGAAGGGCAGTGGTGGAAATGGTTCTTGGTTTCAAAATTGAAGACCTAGGGCAGTTGTTACTGTATGGCAACGTCACAGAGTCTTAGTGGGTCCCAGATGGACAGGATCTTAGAGTTGACCCCACAGATATAGCATGGAAGTCAGGAGACTAGGCTCTGGTACCAGGTCATTTCATTCTGTCACTAATTAGTCTTAGTATCTTTATTCCCTTGGGCAAGATTCCTGACCTCTCCAGACCTCTGTTCCCTTGTCTGTATAAAGAGGATAATAATAATAATAATACCTACCTCCATTGGGTTGTTGTAAGGGAAAAATGAGATACTTTTTGTAACATACTCAGCCTGGGACTTCCCTGGGGGTCCACTGCGTGGGACACAGGTTAGATCCCTGATTGGGAAACTGAGATCCCACATGCTGCACAGCCAAATACATACGTACATAAATAAATAAATAAATAGACTGACATGATAAGCATTTAATTAACTTTTTAAAAAATTATTTATTTATTTTTTGGCTGTGTTGGGTCTTCATTGCTGCACACGGGCTTTCTCCAGTTGCAGTGAGCAGGGGCCACTCTTAGTTGTGGTCCGCGGGCTCCTCATTGCAGTGGCTTCTCTTATTGCAGAGCACAGGCTCTAGGCGTGTGGGCTTCAGTAGTTGTGGCACATGGGCTCAATAGTTGTGGCTCACGGGCTCTAAAGCACAGGCTCAATAGTTGTGGTACACAGGCTTAGTTGTTTCAGGGCATGTGGGATCTTCCTGGAGCAGGTATTGAACCCGTTTCCCCTGTACTAGAAGGCAGATTCTTAACCACTGCGCCACCTAGGAAGCCCTTAATTAACATTTGATATTATTTTTATGTTATTCTTTTGCTTACTTTACAGACCTGGAAACTGAGGCCCACAGAGATTTATATTAACAAATTTATTTTCTGGGAATTCCCTGGTGGCCAATTGGTTGAGACTCTGCACTTCCACTGCAGGGGGCGTGGGTTTGATCCCTTGTCAGGAAACTAATATCCCACATGCCATATGGTGCAGCCAGAAAAAAAAAAAGAAATGTATTTCTTAAAATCACAAAATGAGCCTCTTTGTGTATGACCATTATCATTGATTAAAAAAGGGGGACATGTGGACATCTGGACACAAGCTAAGAAACGCCAGGTTATGTGGCAGTAACAACTCCTAAATGCCAGGGCTTATAGCAAAAAAATGTTCATTTCTTGCCCACACTCTATATCCATCATGGGTCAGTTGGGGCTCTGCCCTTATCATTATCTTCTTTGTTCTGGGACCTGGGCATATGAAACACAAACCTACTCTTACAGCCTCTATCTGGAGGTGACTCTGTTCACTTCTGCCCACAGTACTTAGCTGAAGTAAGTCACATGGCCTCATGGAGTTCAACAATGTGGCTAAGCATGAGCCCCTTACAGGAGGTAACCAGGTATGGGTGAAGAGTAGTACAATTTATGACTATATGCTACATGAACAAATATAATCTTAGTGCGAGTGACCCTCTGACATGAGCTAATTGAAACATTTGTTTCAAGATGTCAAAATTGGTGTGAAAAATTGACACACTTTCACAGCATTAAAAGGAGCATCTTTTTTTTTTTTTAAATTGGTGTATAATAGCTTTACAATGTTGTATTAGTTTCTGCTCTACAATGAAGTGAATCAGCTATATGTACACCTATATCCCCTGCCTCTTGGACCTCCCTCCCACCCCCAACCCCCCTTCCCACCCGTCTAGATCGTCACAGAGCACCGAGCTGAGCTTCCTGTGCTTTATAGCATGTTCCCACTAGCTATCTATTTTACACATGGCTTTGTATATATGTCAATCCTAATCTCCCAATTTGTCCCACCCTCCCCTTCCCACCCGTGTCCACATGTCAGTTCTCTATGTCTACATCTCTATTCCTGCCCTGCAAATAGGTTCATTTGTATCATTTTTCTAGATTCCACATATATGTGTTAATATACGATATTTGTTTTTCTCTTTCTGGCTTACTTCACTCTGTGTGACAGACTCTAGGTCCATCCGCATCTCTACAAATGACCCAATTTCATTCCTTTTTATGGCTAAGTAATATTCCATTGTATATATGTACCATATCTTCTTTATCCTTCATCTGTTGATGGACATTTAGGTTACTTCCATGACCTGGCTATTGTAAGTAGTGCTGCAATGAACACTGGGATACCCGTGTCCCTTTGAATTATGGTTTTCTCAGGGTATATGCCCAGTAGTGGGATTGCTGGGTTATATGGACAGCTACATGTAAAAGAATGAAATTAGAACACTACCTAACACCATATACAAAAATAAACTCAAAATGGATTAAAGACCTAAATGTAAGACCGGACACTATGAAACTCAGAGGAAAACATAGGAAAAACACTCTTTGACATAAGCCACAGCAAGATCTTTTTTACTCACCTCCTAGAGTAATGAAAATAAAAACAAAAACAAATGAGACCTAATTAAACTTAAAACCTTTTGCACAGGGAAGTAAACCATAAACAAGACGAAAAGACAACCCTCAGAATTAGAGAAAATATTTGCAAACGAAGCAACAGACAAAGGATTAGTCTCCAAAATATACAAACAGCTCATGGAGCTCAATATCAAACAAACAAACAACCCAATCAAAAAATGGTTGGGGGACTTCCCTGGCCGTCCAGTGGTTAGGATTTCACCTTCCAATGCAGGGAGTGTGGGTTTGTTCCCTGTGGAGGAGTTAAGATCCCATATTCCTTGTGGCCAAAACATAAAAAAAACAGAGGCAGTATTGTAACAAATTCAATAAAGACTTTAAAAATGGTCTACGTCAAAAAAATCTTAAAAAAAAAAAAATGGGCGGAAGACCTAAATAGACATCTCTCCGAGGAGGACATACAGATGGTCAAGGGACACAAGAAAAAATGCTCAACATCACTAATAGAGAAATGCAAATCAAAACTACTATGAGATATCACCTCACACCGGTCAGAATGGCCATCATCAAAAAATCTACAAACAGTAAATGATGGAGAGGGTGTGGAGGAAAGGGAATCCTCTTGCATTGTTGGTGGGAATGTAAATTGATACAGCCACCGTGGAGAATAGTATGGAGGTTCCTTAAAAAACTAAAAACAAAAGGAGCATCTATTGATTATTTCATTCCTTGAAATAATTTCTCAAAACCCCCAAACCACAGACGAGATAAAAATCTCCATTCCTTGAAAACCAACGACGCCCAGTCATGTGGCTCATCCTAGGAGGAGAGGGTCCTTGTACCAGAACATCACAGAGGGTTCTCATCCCTCTTCCATTCCACAGTGTTTACCACCCGTCCCATCCCATTCCATACTTTTTGTGGTTCATTTCATTAACCACTGCTGGTTTAGTGCCGATCACCGGTCTAGATGGTGGAAACACAAAAGAGAAAGGGACACAGCCCTTGTCCTCAGGGAAAGGGGCAAACTTTTTACTAGTGGGGGAAGACTAGCAGTAAAATTGACAAATAGAATGTAAGGTAGGTGCTGGTCTCGTCTGGGAGCTGTGGAACCACAATGGAGGGCCACTTAATCCAGCCTGGGGGTGTCAGAAAAGTTCACTGTGGGAAAACTGATGTGGCTGGAATTTCATTCTTAAGGAGGGGTGGGAATTATGCAACTGGTTGAAGTTGTGAAATAATAGTGGGGACAAAGCGTTACATCTTTTAAGAAGCAAGTGTTCAGACTTCCTGGTGTTTCTCATTTACTAGCAAGCATCTTTTCTGAGTGTTGGGCATTGACAATATTCTGGGGCGCTAAATGACACAGTCAATGCCCTTTGGGACTTAGCTAAACTGATGCAGAGAGTCTGAAACAATGGGTCCGGGGTCACCCATTGTGAGGCTCACCCCAGGGTCCCTACGCATGGAACCCAGAAGCTGGCATTTTAAATAAGTGCCTGTGATACTTTTATCACTCTTGGGTTACTGTTTAAAAGGCAGTCATAATATTGATAAATGTGGAGAGGACCAAGGGAAAACGGGGTGAGTGTATTGAATGAAGAAATCCATTGGAGTAAAAAATATTTGTGTTACCTGTGAGTCAGGGGCCAATGCCCTTTGAGGTATGGTGCAAAGGTTAGAGAGCTTGGCATCTCTTTGTCAAGGCTGCTGCTGACTTCAGTCCAGGACTGTCTCTCCAAGTCTGCTCTCTTATGCTAACTTTTTTTTCAGTTTGTGTTGCCTTTTTATCTCTTCCAATAAAACAATTTAATGGCAGATTCCGATACTCACTTTGTGTACAACAGCCAATGAGGGGTAAAGGTGCTTAGTGAATGAAGACTAATGACATCTCTCTGTTGGCTTAGAGCTGACAAAGAACTTAGATTATCTCATTTGATCTTCACCCAGTCCTGAGGAGGCAGGTCTCTGCTAGACTCATTTTGCAGTTGAGGAAACTGAGTTTGGAGAGGATAGGCAATCTGTCCAAGGTCACATAAGGTAGCTGGTAAGCTAGCTGTGCTGAAAAATGATGAACTTCTTTGAGAATTTAGTCTTTGGGATTATTCCTTTGACTCTAAAGACCCTGGTGAACGGTTTGCCTCCTTAACTGCCAAACTGCCTCTGGCTTTCCTTCAGAAAAGCCCCATGTACCCCACCCTGATTCCCTGAGCCCCCTCTTGAATCTTGGCATGCCTTAACACCACCAGATCAAGAAGGATGGGTATGAGGGAGAGAGAGAAGAAGGGAAGATCAAAGAGAAGGTGGAAGCCTCCTTCCTCCACTCCCTGAACTCAGCAGGCTGTCTGCAGTGTGCTGGACCAACTCTAGGAAAACTGTAAAGGAGCTTTCTACGGCTTATAGTCCTCACCTCCCTTCTGCTGTCTCCTTCACTCCTGTCGCCTTGCCTCACTTTTTAGCCCAGTGGACTCCTTTCTGTTGTAAAGGGACTGTGAACTCTCTCAACATGAAAGAATTAGGAAGCTAGTGTGTTACTCTCCCCAGGGGCACATTTGTGCTTTGAGCATAAGACTGATTTCGGGAACTGCATAACCCGGAGGAACAGATAATTAAGGGGAGAGTCTTGGCTAGGAAGGAATTGCCATTGTGGGTCATTCTGAAGAATCCCAGAGAGCTATTTTCTGACCTCTGGTGAGAGGAGGACAAGGCATAGAACCAAGGACCCTAGAGAGTCTCCTTCCGTTCCTCATCACGACCTTGAGATGTAGTACCAGCAATAGGGGTGGCTTTGGCTCTAGAAAACTGGGCTAGAATTCCAACTCTACTGAATGTTTGCAGTGACCTTTGACCAGTCTCTCCAGCCCGGTTATGCTCAGTTCCCTGTGTTGAGTGGGGATAAAAGGCCTGACCTGCCCACCTCATAGGGTGGCAGTGAGACTCAAAGGAGAGAGCGTGTGCAAAGCTAAGCTAATGCCAGCTGCATGGTAGGAAAGTGCCACAGGGCAGTGGGGTGGAGTTAGAATGGAGACACGGAGCCCCTGCGGACAGGTGCTTTAGGAATGACTACTTTGTGTACAGCAGAGGGTTTTTATCTTAGCCCATAGTGAGCGTGACCACAGGTCACCAGCATACCTGCAATAGCAGTCAGAAGTCAGTTAATAAGGCCCTGAAGGGGACTGGTTCAAAGAGTGGCTTGAGCCAGACTACCTGGGTTTTTCTGACCCTAGCTGTTTGGGTCATGGAAGATATTTAATTTCTCCAAACCTCAGTTTCCCCATCTGTAAAATGGAGATAATGACGATCCCTGTCCCAGCATGTTGCTCTGAGATTTAAATGAGACAAAAATGGAGTGCTTAGCAAAAGTGCGTTCTTTCTGGCACAAGAAAGAACCCCATGAGTGTTAGCTGTTAATGTTATTATTATCATATTTGCATGGACTAAGCTAAGATCAGCGCTCTCCGGGACCTCACGTGGCCTGTGTTGGAGGGACACAGGCTAAACACTGAGCAAGTACAAGATTTAATTAAGTGGATAAAATATGCAGTCGATAAACAATGCATTGACACTTGTACTACCAGGCACAGTAAATGCATATCTCATTGGGTGCCTCTGCTCTTTGAAGTACAGAAGTGAGGGGCGGTTACATAGCAGCCCCTGTGCTGCCACATCCTGTAAAAACAGACAGATTCAGACTCTTTGTCTTGCCCTGCAGTCACCTCCTGGGTCCTTAAAGAGAAGAGAAGTTGTGACTCTGTGAGCGGGAGGCTTTTCTTCCTGGTCATCTGGCCACTTCCATCCTTGATTCACCTTCACCTGCATGTATATTCCGAGCACAGAACCCCACTCCAAAGCCCTCCCCCTTCCCCCAGCTTCCAATGGAAATGTGAGGCAGCCAAGAGTTCTGTTCTCGAAAACAAAAGCCTGGTAAACACCAGCGTACAGTCTCCAGCTTATGTTCATGGTTTCTTTCTCCTCATGCCTGGCTCAGCCTCTAAGAAGCACCACCCTCCCCCCCCCCCCCTTTTTTTTTACTTGATAGTGATTCTTTCTGGGAAAACTTGGAAGGGCATTTTGTGCAGAGACTTGATGATTTATGAAGTTGCCAGAACAGTTGATGGGAGGGAGGTGTTGAAAGAAGGAGGGGCAGCCCCTTCCACAGCAGGTTATTTCAAGAAGGGAGGGGTGGGCAGGGGGATAGAGCCCTCGGGGTCCCATCACCTCCACTGTCGGGAGCATCTGTGTGGGTGGGAGACTGGCTCTGGTTGACAGTGCCAATGGCGGGGAGTCTCTCTACCTTTCTGAGGACTGGTATTCTCTGAGGATGTGTTGGTTTGGGTGGTAGTGGGTGTGGGTTCCTACCTCTGCTGCCACCAGCTTGCAGTGCCTTTTACTTAGGAGCTTTGCAGGCATGAGGAAACGTTCAAGTCCTGAAAGAAGAAATACCAAAGGAAATTGCAAGATCAAAGTTAATGTACGTTTAATGAAAACGTTTCCTTATGTCACCTTCATTAACTGTGAAATTTAGCATTTAGAATTTTCCTAGGAAAATGACTTTTATTGAGGTTTTCGTATTTTGCAGGAATCCCAGGGAACACAATTATTCAAATATTCAGGAATCATAAGCAACCATAAATTTTATGTTACTAAGAGTCAAACCACTTCAAAAGCAAAATTAGAATTATGCTTTAGAGATTATACAAACAAAATTTATCCAGTGCCGGTGCATTTGGACATGCTTGACAGGAGATAGAACCTCTGAAAGAACAAGGGCCCAGGGCTTAGCGAGGTCTTAGTCCTGCCAACAAGCCTTGACAAGCCATCAGCCTTCCTTCCCCAACACTTTTCTTTTTGTTTGGTGAGGGTGCTGCGCTAGAAGCTCTCTCAGTTTTTTCTCCATCTGAAAATCTGTGAATTGTCTTGCTGTTTTTTTCTTCTCTTAGTTTATTTTCAGCCCATAAGATTTAAAGGGTGACTACTGGGCATATATCCAGAGAAAACCATAATTCAAAAAGACACATACACCCCCATGTTCATTGCAACACTATTTACAATAGCCAGGACATGGAAGCAACCTAAATGTCCATCAACAAAGGAATAGATAAAGAAGATGTGGTACATATGTACAATGGAATATTACTCAGCCGTAAAAAGGAATGAAATTGGGACACTTGTAGAGATGGATGGACTTAGAGACTGTCATACAGAGTGAAGTAAGTCAGAAAAACAAATATCGTGTATTAACACATACATGCGGAATATAGAAAAATGGTACAGATCAACCGGTTTGCAAGGTAGAAATAGAGACATAGACATAGAAAACAAACATATGGACACCAAGGGGGGCAAGTGCGGTGTGGCGGGGCAGGGGAGGGAGTTGGGATGGGATGTATTGGGAGATTGGGATTGCCATACATACATTACTAATAAGAAAAAAAAATCAAATTGTACACTTTAAGTATATGCAGTTTATTGTATATCAATTATATCTCAATAAAAGTTCTTAAAAAAAAAAGATTTAAAGGGTGGTCAGTAATCAGTCAGTTACTAGGAAGCAGACCGAGACACCATTGGCAGGCGGGTGCAGAATGTGGTAGAGCTTCCCTGCGTCATTTCCCCAGGGCCTTCATGACAGCTGTCACATCCACACAGCACCTCACTAGCATTTAAGTTAATAATTTTCTGTACATCATCTCCTTTTGTTTCATTTTTCAATTTATTTTTCCTTAATTTTTTTATTGGAGTATAGTTGATTTACAATGTTGCGTCAGTTTCTACTGAATAGCAACATGAGTCAGTTAGACATACACATATATCCACTCTTTTTTAGATTCTTTTTCCATAGAGGTCATTACAGAGTATTGAGTAGAGTTCCCTGTGCTGTACAGAGGTCCTTCTTAGTTCTCTATTCTATATATAGTAGCGTGTGTGTGTCAATCCCAGTCTCCCAATTTATCCCTCCCCCTCCTTCCCTCCTGGCAACCACAAGTTTTGTTTTCTACATCTGTGACTCAACTACTGTTTTGTAAATAGGTTCATTTCAATTTATTTTTCAATGAGTACCACCTTTACATGATTCAAAAATTTAGAAGGTGGGGCGGGGTGGGGGTGAAGGGCAGGGGAAAATATTTAAAAGGCAATAGAAAAAGACACACAGAGTTCTGCCCCCTGCCCTACCCCTATCACCCCATTTCCACTCCCTTCTCCTTGCTAAATGAGCCCATATAGCTCAACTCTCTGAGTGTTATGAGGGCTTCTCTGTCTTTGTAAGGTTCTGATACAGGCACTAGGGTTGAGCCTTGCAATTCAGGGCCAGAGCTGAATGATGAATCCTGTGCCGAAGAGCAGCGTCTGTGAAGCACGTACGGGGAGAAGCACTGAAGGTGGCTAGTGCTTTGAGATCACTTGGTCCAGTGCCTCCACTGTAGTTTCACAGAAGGGGAGAGTGAGACCCAAGGATGAAAAAAAAAAAAAAAATCTCACCCAGGGGCATATCAGCCAGTGCTAAAACATCCTGCTGAATGAAGGGGCGCCACAGACCGCAACATCCGCTGTTTCGAACTCACGCCCGGAGGGGGGCAAGGGAAGGGTAGAGGGTGTCGTAGACTCTCCCCGAGCAGTGATGCAATGTGAAGGAGAGGACGGCTTTTTGCAGGTGCCTGGGGCAGGGAGAGGGGGACAGAGCACTAGGCCAAGCTCTCCTTTCATCGATGAGGACAGGGCGGGAATAGCCTGAGGCCCCTCAGAGAGGCCCTCCTGAGCCAGGCCTCTAACCACCTCCAGGGTGGGAGCCAGATAAAACGTCCTGGGGCACGGGGCCCCTGTGCTTTCATCAGTTCTGGCCTGCCTGTCCCTGCGTGGGGCCCAGGCACGTTCACAGCTGAACAAGATGTGGCAGGAAACCACGCATCAAGAGGGCGAAGGTATTAGAGAAGTCGAGCTCACTGCTGGGCCTAAATCCCTTCCCCTCTCCTTCCAGGCTTGCTCTGGCCTGTCCCTGCCTGGCAGAGTCCAGAGGCTGCCCCCAGCGCTGCCTTTCGAACTGCACCGGGAGCCGAGTGATGGCTGTGAGAAGCCAGGGCTGGCTTGGCAATCATAAGGAAAGGCAGAATCTAGGACCCATATTGAGAGCTGCGGGAGCAGGTGCCCTTTCCGTAGCGATACTTTTTGGTAAAGGGACGTTTTCTTTACAGGAAGTTTATCTTTAAGAGGCCTGGCATTGAGCAGGGGTCAGCAAACTCTTTCCATCAAGAGCCAGGTAGTAAATATTTTAGGCTTTAAGGGGCCCATAATCTCTCCTGAAAATACTCCAACACTTCTGTTGTAGCACAAAAGCAGTCAGACAATACACACATGAAAAAGATGTAGCTGCATTCTTTTTTCAAAAAAACTTTATTTATTGAATTTATTTATTAGGTTGAGCTGGGTCTTAGTTGCGGCAGGCGGGCTCCTTAGTTGTGGCATGAAACTTAGTTTCCTGACCAGGGATGGAACCCAGACCCCCTGCATTGGGAGCGCAGCGTCTTAACCACTGTGCTACTAGGGAAGTCCCGTAGCTGCATTCTATTAAAGTTTTATCTATGGACACAGAAATTGGAATATCATATTTTTTCACGTGTCACAAAATATTAGTCTCCTTTTGATTTTTTTCCCCAACTCCTTAAAAGTGTAAAAACACTTATTTGCTTGATAGCCATACAGAAACTGGCACAGGGGCAGACATTGAGAGGGAGTTTTTCAGTCCCTGGGCTTTGCGTGTGGCTTGGGAGTTAGACAGGCTTGGAGTCAAACCCCAGCTCATCTGTACACTTGGCCTCTGACTTTGGCGGATGATGTCATCTCTCAGAGCCTCAGTTTCCTTGCCCTCAAATAGGGATAATGATGTCTACCTCAGTGAGCATGACAGGAGGTCAGGGCTGTGAAGAACCCGCATTGACTACTTGAAGTCCTCTGTAGGTGGAGGTTACCCTTACTGTGTTCATCGCCTGTAAGAAAACTAGCAGTGAGAGCTGTGAATGCGAAATAAAATACCGCCTGCGGATCAGTAAACAAATGATGCTGCAGCCAACAAGCTGCCACGTTACCGAAGCCTCGACGGTGAGTCCTGAAGGAACTCAGGACGGAAAGAAGATGCTGCAGCCACTCCTGACAGTTCCCCCGAAGGAGACTCAGGACGGGAAAGCGCAGGACACTGGCCCCAGAAAGCTGAGGTGCACATCAAAGGAATGATTTCAATGAGCCCAGACTTTGCATCTTCCCATACACAGGAAAGCGCTAAATTCATTAACTTGAGATGTCCGGTTTTCTCTGATTAACAGTCATCTTTTGATGTTCCGACTACCTGGTCTTTTGTTGCAAAAATGCCTATATATCCTGGCTCCCCCCTGCCTCTTCAGCACAGTTTCTCAGCGTTATCTGAGATGCTGTGTCCTGGGCTTGAGGTCCTCAGAATGTCCGCCGAATTAAACATAACGCTCAAATTTTAGGTTGTGCATTTTTTTTTCAGTCGACATGAGCGATACCCCACCCTCCATTTCTGCCCAGAACCTCTGAAGCCTATTTAGAATGGCAGTCAGCGCACGCTTTTTACAAAAGCTGTAGCCCCTGCTCCTGGTTACAATGACCTCATCCTGTTTGTGTCCAGTTCATTCTGATTCAACGCGTGGTCACTGAGCACCGATTTTGAGCGGGGCTCAGGGCACGGCAGGAGTAGAAAGACGAACTTGGCCCAGTTCCTGCCAATAAGATGGCTATCTCCTTAGGAGGAAGATAAGATGTAAACCCAAATGACCATAAATCAAAACAGCGTGTGGAATAAGACCTCCCAGGGAGGCAATCCTGTTCCCATTTACTGAGTGCCAGGCCTGCTGCTAAATTGTTTCTGTATATATGTTAATCTCATTTATCTAACCCCACAGGAGGGGATCATTTCCCCATTTGATAAATGGAAAATGGAGTCAGGGAGACTGTTAAGGTACTTGCCAAAGGTCACACCCCAATAAGCTGAGGATGGAGATCCACAGCCAGGCCTGGCTGATGGGAGAGCCAGAACGTGACCCACTGCCCTGAAGTGCCTCAGGCCCAGAAAGTCCACTCTGGCTGTGCTGGTTGGGGAACAGCAAGTGGCCCATTTGGCTGAGAAGGGTGCCATAAAAGTGTCCTGTTTGCTCTGTGCATCCGTGCATCTCCCTGAGCCTTCAGGCAAGAGGAGGGGCAAAGCCTGGTGACGACACCAAACTCACATAAATAGAAATTTCTTGGACTAAAAGAAGACCTCATTGTAAAGCAACCTGCTGTGTATTCATGTATTCAACTCTTCTTCAGAAAAAACTTGCTTTTTTTTCTGTAATTGCTCTTCCAACTTTCAGTTAGGACTTTCCTGGCATGAAGAAGAGGCCATATGGTGTAGTGAAAAGAGCACTGGGCACGGATGCAGGTCCTGTCTCTGCAGGTATTGCGTGACCCTGGGCCAGTCGCTTCCTGTCTCTTGCCCCAGTTCCCTCTCCAATTAGGGGTTAGGTGATCTCTGGGTCCTTTCCAGTTCTAACTTTCCAAATTATAGCATCTACTATCCTTGATTGGGTAAGAGAGACAGCCTTCACCTCTAGCTTGGAGCAGGTGAGGCCACCGCACAGCAACATTAGATGATGAACCGCGGTTCCTGGGCGCCGTGGGGCTGGGATGAGAACTTCCAGCCTGCAAGTCATCAATGTGCTGCTTAGATAAACTGCCCCTTCCTGAGGTTCATGGGGATTCACGCTCTGGGTCCACTCATACACCAGCACACCAGCTTTTTAATGCACTTGTTT
Source organism: Hippopotamus amphibius kiboko (assembly GCF_030028045.1). Lineage (NCBI taxonomy): Eukaryota > Metazoa > Chordata > Mammalia > Artiodactyla > Hippopotamidae > Hippopotamus > Hippopotamus amphibius. Next base: position 90,227,218 of record NC_080193.1, on the reverse strand, counting down.
ATCTATTCACATCTAGCCTCTGGAGACAGACTGCCTGAGTTTGAATCCCAGATCTACCAGCCCTTACCATGGGCAAGTTACAGACCCTCTCTGTGCCTTAGCATCCTCCTCTGTAAAGTGGAGGTAATAACGGAGTTTGCCTTACAGGGTTGTGAAGGATTAAATTGGTCGTATAAATGCAGACCATTCCTGGCATGTAGTAAGCATGATATAAGCGTTCACTATTAGCATTTATTTATTTATTTCTGGCCTGGCTGGGCGACTTGCGGGATCTTAGTTCCCAGACCAGGGACAAAACCCGTGGCCCCTGCAGTGCACATGCGGCATCCTAACCACTGGACCGCCAGGGAATGCCCCAGCGTTCACTGTGAGTACTATTATTCAAAGCATTTCTTGATGTGGTTATTGTGTGCCAGGCGCTGTGTTTGGAGCTTTGCCTCCTGCTCTGAAAGGTAGACATTGCTGAGCCTGCTTTTCCTAAGAAGAAACTAAGGTTTGAAGAGTGTACGTGACTTGTTTGAGATGGGCCACCGCCCCCACAGGCTGCAGAGGACACGTCAGCAGGGCCACGAGGAGGGCCGGCTGGGAAGAGCGGGCAGGTCACCTCCTGCCCGTCACTTAACATCCATCTCACATTGCCTCCCCGCTGCACTGTTTCGTTCTCGCTCAGACCCGGACTCCCGCTGGTGTCTTGTGTTGAACTGTATAACCTGTCAACACACGAGAATCACCTGCAGCGACGGGGCGGCGGGGAGAAGTGTGATTTAGGAGCCTGGGAGAGGAGGTCGGCGAGACCGGAAAGCTGCCACTTCACAGCTGATTTTGGAGCTGCCTCTCGGCCAGACCGAACGGGAAACGTCCTGCTTCGAAACAGTCACGCTGTTAATGCTTAGATAAGTGAAGACACACATGTCTCAGCTAATATCCCAGGCGTATCGGACCGATTGTGCTGCACCGGAGCGCAATTTCCTCTCGGGTTTTATTTCTTTGGCCCGACATCGTGCAGATGGTGTGCTCTGGTTGCTGGAAGTTAAGCGTGGAAATGATCAAATAGAAATACGAGACATTTGGATATCACTTGAGCTGCAACTTGACACTCCAGGTCTGATTGAAAATGCAGCCAGGCCTCTTTCACAACCCTTTCTTCCTGCTCCCGCTTCGCCCAGAAGGCGCCTGCTGAACTCCCCCAGCTCATTCCAAACCCCACCACTGTCAGCTCTGGCTCCGTTAGTTAGCACCGCTTCTCACCAGCAACGTCTGACCAAGTGATCCTCCTTGTTCAACACCCAGGATACAGGGACTTCCCTGGCGGTCCAATGGTTGGGATTCCCAGCTTCCATTGCAGGGGGCATGGTTCGATCCCTGGTCGGGGAAATAAGATCCCACATGCCGTGTGGCACGGGGCATGGGGGGCAAAGGGGAAGTCACAGGACACACACACACACACACACACACACCCTCCCAGGTGCTGCCCAAGGCTCCCCTTCCAGCTTTAAATGCTTCATTGAGGACTCCCTGCCACTGAACCTTCTTGAGTTTTTCTCTCACAGTTTCCATGGGAAAAAGCACCTTCCTCTGTCCTTTAAAGCTCCATATCCTTCTTCCTTCAGAGCCCAGCTTGCCAAGTGCCTCCTCCAGGACATCCTCCTTATTTCTTTGGCTAGCCTTCTCTTTGTCCTAGTAGCCTGTACCTACTTTAAAGTCTACTCTCAACACAGATATTGAGGTTTTTTAAAGTTGCGGACGCGTCTCCCTCACTCCTCCATCTCCATACCCCACCGTCCTATAACCTGGAGCCCTCGTTCCTTCTGAACTTTTGGTAATTTCTACATCAGCTGCAGCTTCCAGGACAACTTGGGTCTCTACAGCACCTGCATCAGGGGCTGATTGAATTCCTGAGACCCTCTTTCCCACCCCACTCTCTGACTAGACCAATTTTAGTTTAACCAAACTTCAAGCCTATATTTTTACCTCTTCCCTTTAATGATTGACTTGCTTCGAAGAATTCCAGAACCCGGACTCAGTGACTGCTGACCAAGTTACTGACCAATCCTAGCGATGTTTCTCATGAGGGTCCATCCTCTGGGCTCTGGTCTGTTTCAGGTGAGAATGTCAATTCCTTTGTGGCACCAGTTTTGCTTCTCAAGCAATGGAAATAGTGGTTTGCCTCCTTGATCTCACCTCTCCTGGAGGTCTGCTGTATAAAGGTATATAAAGGAAAGATTATAATGGCTTTGCTTTGTTTTAGAGCTAGTGTTTTAATCTCTTGAAAGCTCAGTTTTCAACCCATTGATTTCAAGCCCTGGTCTTGTCAAGGAAGACACCCATCAGTGGCGCTGTTGCTGCACAACTGCAGACCCTCAGCACTGAGCTGAGGATGTCAAGACGTCCTCAGGTTCCCTACAGTCGAGGACAAGACGAAGGCTTGCGGTGGTGGTGCGCTTCCCTGCACGGACACCGCGTGCTCCCCGCAGCCTTGATGTGCCTGGTTTCTCTGAGGCACTCCCGGGCCCCTGCTCCCTGTGTTTATCCCCTTGGGCTACCACAGCAAATACCAAAACAGAAATTTGTCTTCTCACAGTTCTGGAGGCTGGAAGTCCCAGAACAAAGTGTTGACAGGTTCGGTTTTTTCTGAGGCCCCTCTCTTGGGGTTGTAGATGGCCATCTACTCCTTGCATCTTCAGATGGTTTTCCCTTTGTACCTGTCTGTGTCCTAATCTCTTCTTATCAGGCACCAGCCATATTGGATTAGGGCCCACCTTCATAAACTCATTTTAACGTAATTTCTTCTTTAAAGAGCCCATCTCCAAATACAGCCACGTTTTGAGGTTCTAGGGGTTAGGACTTCAAAATATGAATTTGGGAGGTAGAACACAAGTCAACCTCCAACACTTTCCACTTTTTAAATGCACACTGCCCGGTTTTAGGGCATCCTGGACCTTCATTCAGGCTTCCAAGGAGATATGTCCTCCTTTTAAAAATGGGATTAGTAAGGATACTGATCTCTCGAAGCTGTTCTGAAGATGCCTATGAGGCTTAAAATAGCCTGCATTATAGTAGGTGCTGAGTAAATGTTAGGACCATTTAGATAAATAAAGATGCCCACGGTGCTAACAACACCACAGACTGTCATTAGCAGATGTCTTGGTCATAACTTTCCTTTTTTACAGCACCTGATGATCATTTCACTTGTATCATTTTCATTTTGTTCATTTCTTTCCAAAAGAGGCTTCCCCATGGCTGCCCAGCACACCAAGATTCAGATCAAAGCTCCTCTCCACCCCTGCTGTGAGGACTTGGAAGCACTCTGGCAGGAGGAGGTACTGGGCCTGCCCCACCTCTCCCATCTCTTTCTGCAGCTCCCTTAATCACAACTCACTCAGGCATCTGCTTTTGACCTTGGCACCTTCCCTGTGCAGTGCCAGGTGCCTGGAAGACTGCCAGCTCTCCCAGTCTGCCAAACTGACTCTCTTCCACCACACAAGTGACCTGGGAAGTCCCATCTCCCCTCCAGCAGGGATCAATTTCCCTGGATTGATCACAGGAAAGGTGCTGCTCTGTTGGCTTGCACTCAAAGACCACCCCCGCCTTTAAATTTTCATCCCTTTTATTATTTGGTTGCATCAGGTCTTAGTTGTGGCAGGTGGGCTCCTTAGTTGTGGCATGCAAACTCTTAGTTGCGGCATGCACATGGGATCTAGTTCCTTGACCAGGGCGCAAACCCATGTCTCCTGCATTAGGAGTGTGGAGTCTTAACCACTGAACCACCAGGGAAGTCCCTCAAAGGCACTTCTGTTAGAAGCTTTCTGCTGAAGACTTTCCTTCTGTCTGTGTGCATCCAAGTGTCCATCTCTGTCAACATTTAAAAAAATCTGAAATTGTAAGGCAAATTTTGTTCTCTATCCTGTGCATTACATGTGTATAAACATGCCCAACAAAAATGCTGGGTCTTTACAGTTTGCAAAGCAGTTACGAATGAGCACTTTCTCCCTCTCCTCCACCCTGTCCTCAGGCTCCAGTGCGTTGGCATCTGCTGTTTCCCCTGTGCCTGGAAACATATTTTCTGCCTTGTCCGCTGGAGAACGCCTGTCCTAAGTCAGGCCTGGGCCAGTGCTCTAGGAGATACCTTGCTGACCTCCCTGGCCCAGACAATGTCCTCTTCCTTTGTGGCTCCATTGTGCCTTTGGTGGCGTCTTGCCCCTACTTAGCACTCTGTACTCTGATGGTCCGTTTGTATAGCTTCCCTGGCTGAGCTGGTTGCTCCTCGAGGGCAGGCGCAATGATGCATTTACCTTTGCATCACTGGTGCCCAGCCCAGGGCCTGGCTGCAGATGAATGAAGCCAGTGAGGAGGGCGCTGTGCCCTGGCTGTGCTGGGCAGTGCCTTTCATGGCATTTTCCGTTTGGCCTCACCTCTTCCTTTGTCCTGTTTTTAGCCTAATTCCTTTCAAGGCTCTGGCATGGGACTCTGAGCTCATTTTCATGATTGCTTTAAATATTTGGGGCTGTTGGCATGCCAACACGGGGACCCACGCTAAGGAGGGAGAGGAATTCTCCAGCGCTCTGGGTTCTGCCCAAACACAAGGAATGTGCCAGAGGCAGGGGAGGTTCTGAGAAAGCGCCAGGTTGGGTCGAACTAAACTGCTTTCCTACCTGGCTTAGGGAGCCAGGAATTTTGGCAGGAGACGAGAGAGTGAAAGGACACAGAACCCTGGGGTGGGGGGGATGGGGTGAAGATGGCTTCTCCTCCAGGAAACCCAGGAGGAGCCCTGGGTGGAAGCAGAAGGGCTGCAGCAGCACTTATCTGGAGATGCAGTGGCTACGCTGGAGAATGGGGAGGAGCCCCCTGGAGCAAATTCCTGGATGCAGACAGTCCCGGGAGCCAATTCTGAAAATCAGGTGGACTCGTCATGGAAGAACACGGAAGCCACAGAAATAAGCTCGTGAGCATCTCGCATAAGAAGTAGCCGGCGAGTCACTCCATGCAGCTCTCACCACTTCGTGGATCAGGAAACAGAAGCTGAGAGACATGGGGTGACCAAGGCCACACAGTTCATGGTGGTGGTACCAGCACTGGAACCTAGGTCTCCTTCTTCTCTTTCCAAGGCTTCTACCTCCTCAAGGGCTGGAGAGGAGCTAGAATGAGTTTTCCCCAACAATTGTTATAAATAGGCTAGAAAGCCTCACTGCTGCTTGTTGAGTTCTTGCTACATGCCAAGCACAAACCAATGTGAAGTGGTTTACAGGTTTCATGTTATGTAAGAGCAGCCTTATGAAGCAGACACTCACAGCCTCATTTCAAAGATGGGGAAACTGATGTTCAGAGGCTAAATTATTTGCTTAAATCAACCAGTTCTGAGCACTGAGGTCCATATTCTAACTCAGAGACCTCCTGATTCTGGAGCCCATGCATTTAATAGTTACTTTCTAAAACCTTCCTATCTGGCCTTTACAGATCTCAGGAGACTGGGTCAAAAGGAAGACGGCCTAGCGCTTCTAGATGGAAATGCAACATCCCAGCCCTCTGACAGTGAGATCTGAGGCACACAGACCTGGGCATCTGAAGGAGGCAGGACATTTTTCTTCCCTAAAGGCTCTCCAGTCCAGGTCCAGTGGTTTAGACTCCGAGCTTCCACTGCAGGGGGGAACTGGTTCGATCCCTGGTTGGGGAGCTAAGATCCCGCATGCCACGTCGTGTTTGTTTGCACAAACAAACAACAAAAAACCCCAACTCTCCAGTCCAATAAAGGCCCATGGTTATAGGGGTGGAGACGGACAGATGAGCTGTGGTGGGGCTGCTGGTACAGCAGTGGGTTACGCCGTGAGGCAGCCCAAGAGAGCAGCTGAGAGGAAGGAGACAGATTCCTGACTCACTTCCCGCGTTGGCTGCTGGCTGTAAAGTTCTGTTGCCTAAGAGAGTGGGTTCATAAAGAAGGAAAACAGCCCCTTAAAATTCACACACTTTGTTTACATTTATAGAATAACTTTAAGCTCACTAAGTGCTGTCACATATTCTCCTTGGATTCTTACAACAAGAAGGCAGGGTTACTATTCCTACTTTACCGATGTGCACACTGACCCAAAGAAGTTAAGTGACTTGTTCAAAGTCACCCCATTAGGACTTCCTAGGTGGCGCAGTGGGCAAGAATCCACCTGCCAATGCAGGAGACATGGGTTCAATCCCTGCCCCAGGAAGATAGCACATGCTGCGGAACAACAAAGCCCGAGCACCACAACTATTGAGCCCATGTGCCACAACTACTGAAGCCCACGTGCCTGGAGCCCGTGCTCTGCAACAAGAGAGGCCACTGCAATGAGAATCCCGTGTACCACAATAAAGAGTAGCCCCCGCTCGCCGCAACTAGAGAAAGCCTGTGTGCAGCAACGAAGACCCAACACAGCCAATAAAATACATAAGTAAATAAATTTATATATATAAAAAAAAAAACTAAGTCACCATGCTAGCTAGCAACAGTGCCAGGACCCGACCACAGGTCTCCTGAGCCTCACACGGAAGTCCTTCATCTTGACACCGCTTCCAGGGGACCAAGGACCCAGTAGAAATGCTGCTAGGAGCTGCACACGGATGACCCCTCTCCCAGGTCTAGGCTTGCCATGACTGGGCTATGAAAAACCTTATTTCCTTTGTCACTAGCTGGTTCAAGAAAGGCCATGTGACACACTTCCAGCTAATGCGGCAGGAACATGGGCTGCTGGGCAGCCTACGGGAAAGCATCTCCCACTCCCGAGGAGCCACAGGAAAGGGCAGTCAGTGTCTCTGTTCCCCTGGCTGTGGCTGTGCCTGGAACGTGGTGAGTGAGCTTGCTACAGCCAACCTGCTGCTGGGAAGAAACCAGCAGGTGGACGAGGATGAGCAGGGAGACGAGAGAGTCTGGGTCACTGATGGCATCATTCAACAACACCGAGGCTCACTCTCCCCAGGGGGCACACCACAGACCTCAGACTCCAGACCCGGTGTAGTCCCGGGGGAGAGGCAGAAGACCTGTGTCTCCTTTTTTTTTTTTTTTTTGGGGGGGGTGCATGTATCTTTTTTATTTTTTGGGGGGTACACCAAGTTCAATCATCTGTTTTTATACACATATCCCCATATTCCCTCCCTCCCTCGACTCCCCCCCACCCTCCCTCGACTCCCCCCACCCTCCCCACCCCAGTCCTCTAAGGCATCTTCCATCCTTGAGTTGAACTCCCTTTGTTATACAGCAACTTCCCACTGGCTATCTATTTTACAGTTGGTAGTATATGTATGTCTATGCTACTCTCTCACTTCGTCTCAGCTTCCCCTTCGCCCCCCCGCCCCTCCACTGTGTCTCCTTCTTAAGAGTTAGGATAACCTCCCCAGCAGATCCCCAGCAGATGCACTCATGACTTTTTTTTTTTTGGCTGCACTGGGTCTTCATTGCTATGCACCAGCTTTCTTTTTAGTTGCGGCGAGCAGAGGCTACTCTTTGCTACAGTGCGTGAGCGTCTCATTGTGGCGGCTTCTCCTGTTGCAGAGCACGGTCTCTAGGTGTGCAGGCTCAGTAGTTGTGGCTCGAGGGCTCAGTAGTTGTGGCACATGGGCTCTTAGTTGCTCTGTGGCATGTGGGGGCTTCCCAGACCAAGGATCGAACCCATGACCCCTGCACTGGCAGGCGGATTCTTAACCACTGCACCACCAGGGAAGTCTGCCCCCATGACTTTTTGGCCAGCACTGGGTCCCATGGCTACCCCAAAGCAGGCAACGGCAAGTGGCCTAGGAATGCTATGATTGCCTGATCATCTTAGTTGGGCTGAAAATAGCAAGCACTCCATACATACAACTTTTTATTATATGCAAGGTACTGTGTTAAGTACTATACCTGTATTCTAATGCTCTCGGAGGGGAATTCCCTGGCAGTCTGGTGGTTAGGACTCTGCACTTTCACTGCCAGGGCCCAAGTTCAATCCCCGGTAGAGGAATTAAGATCCTGTGAGCTGTTCAGCATGACCAAAAAGTAAAAAATAAAAAAATATGCTCTAGGAGAAGTACTGTTAGTGTCCTCATTTTATATATGGGGACATTGAAATGCAGAGTTAAAATAATTTGCCCAGGGGCCACACAGATAGAAAGTGGAAGAATTAAATTTAGAACTCAGGCCCCAGGGCCTCTGTCTTTAATCACTACTTACTCCAGTTAAAAAAAGAGGTCAGCAGGGACTTCCCTGGTGGCGCAGTGGTTAAGAATCCACCTGCCAATGCAGGGTACACGGGTTCGAGCCCTGGACTGGGATGATCCCACACAAAGACCAAGTGTAGCCAAAAAAAAAAAAAAAAAAAAAGAGGTCAGCCTCCTAGAGCACATGGCTGACTGAAGGAGAGATGGGGACCTGAACAAAATTGAACTTCTGTTAGGAAACAGGAAGAAAGAAATAGATGTTGGTTAGCAACAGTGTTTGCTACAGCACAACCTGCTGGCTACTCTCCCCATAGATTTCCTTTGAGGCAAGCTAGCAAATATCCTTATGAGTGTTTCTCAAACTATTGCCTGTAGCCCAACTGTCCCAACTAAAACAAACTGTTATTGTGGGCTAGAAAGGCCTTCAGGGAAGAGAACGCTTTGAAGGATGGATAGGATTTAGAGCAAATGGGTATTCCAGGCAAAGAAAATTGCAAATGAAAATGTCCAGAAGACAGGGCTGGAAATACAGAGTAGAGTCAGGTCTTTGAAGTCCTTGGATGCCAAATGGAGGCATGTGGGACCTCCACACGCCTGCACGTTCACTCAGGCAATGAGGACCACAGAGGATCCTTGAGTAGGGGAGTGGCTGGGCATCTAGAGCGCCATCCCAAAGGTGATCAAAGGAAGACGTGTGTGGGAGGAGAGAGCTGGTTGGCAAGAGCACCTGCCTTAGGATAAAAGTTTGAATAAAGGAGATAGTGTCAGAAACGGAAAGGGAGAGACACTCTAGGAGATACTGAGAAAAAATAATGTGTGGGTCTGATGACTGCTTAGATGTTGGAGGGTGAGGAGCTCAAGGTGTCTTTGAAGTTTTAAGCTTTGGTGAGAGGAAGATGGAAACCAGGAGCTTGCCTTGGGGAGGTGGAGGAGAGGAAGCAGAATATGGTGGGTTTGGTGTTAGATTTGGAGGTCTGAGATGATGGACACCCACGTGGAGATGTAGGATTGGGACATCAGTGATGAGTGAGAACTACAGGTATCAGAAAGCTGAGGGGTGGAGTGGATGAGACCTTGGTGACAAGGATGTGGCGAAGGAGAAGGGGGCTGCTGAGATCTGGACCCGAGGGAATGTTCAACATGACTTGGTCCCAGGGAAGGGGATGCAACAAAAGACATGGAAGAAAGATCAGAGATATAAGAGGAGAGCCCAGGAAAAAGAGAGAACCAGGGAACTGGGGTTTAAGGCCTTAAAATTATAAAACTGCCGATACAGAAATTCTTCATCAAAGAATATAACCCAAGGGATGTAATAATTATAGTTTATTGAGTACTTTCTCAAGCAACAACACGGTGTCAAGGATAGCATTCCTTTTAAAAAATTTTTATGTTATGTTGGAGTATAGCTGATTAACAATGTTGTGTGAGTTTCAGGTGTACAGCAAAGTGTTTCCATTATATATATACATGTATCTATTCTTTTTCAAATTCTTTTGCCATGTAGATTATTACAGAATATTGAGCAGACTTCCCTGTGCTAACGATAGCATTCTCCTAAGCACTTTACATTTATTAATTTATTTAGTCCTCAGGATAATCTTATAAGGTCAGTAGTACTCATACTTTTTTAAAAATATACTATTTATTTATTTATTTATTTATTTATTTATTTATTTATTTATGGCTGCTTTGGGTCTTCATTGCTGTGCAAGTGCTTTCTCCAGTTGTGGTGAGCAGGGACTACTCTTTGTTGTGGTGTGTGGGCTTCTCATTGCAGTGGCTTCTCTTGTTGTGAAGCACAGGCACTAGGCACTTGGGCTTCAGTGGTTGTGGCACACAGGCTCAGTAGTTGTGGCTTGAGGGCTAGGTAGTTGTGGTGCACAAGCTTAGTTGCTCTGCAGCGTGTGGGATCTTCCCGGACTAGGGATTGAACCTGTGTCGCCTGCAATGGCAGGCAGATTCCTAACCACGGCATCGCCAGGGAAGTCCCCAGTGCTGCTCATACTTTTTACAAGTAAATTTTCATTTTACAAATAAGAAAAATGAGGCCCAGAGAGGTTCTGCCATTTGAACAAGTTCTAATGACTGAGGGACTGAGATTCAGAGAGAACAGTTACAAGGCCCTTCTTAACCACTAGGCCATTCTGCCTCTTGAAATGATTAGAAACGAACACGAGGCCGCGCCCTGGGGGTGTTCATTTTAGCGTTATAATAACAGGAAACAATCTAAATGCTTAACAGCTGCAGGCTGGCTAAATAAAGTCTGACTTCCAAATGAGAGCGTGTGATATAGATGTTAAAAATCACATCGTAGAAGAATACTCAATGACATGGGAAAATGTTGATGATACGTTTTTAAGTGAGAAAAGCTGTTTTCAAAACAGTATGATCCCAAACATGAGAAAGGAAAGATACTCGTTATTACTCACGTGTGTGTACGCTGGCAGACAGATCTGGCTTCCGTACTGGGTCGCTGATAGCCCGTGCCACCACCAGGTACCCTCCTTCATCCTCACCCTGCCTAGCGTGAGAGCCCATCCTCACAGCCCAGTCAGCTTGGGGCAGTCGATCCTGTGCCTCTGGATTGATGTACTGCATATTCAGACAAAGACAAGCAGACTGGGTATGACGTTCTATGCCCAAAGTGTCGTTGTGTCCCCTCAGTTCATCCCAAGAAGATTATTTCTTTCTCTTTTTGCAATTTTTATCAGAGTAGAGTTGATTTACAATGTTGTATTAGTTTCAGGTGTACAGCAAAGTGAATCAGTTATACATATACATATATCCACTCTTTTTTAGATTATTGTCCCATATAAGCCCTTACAGAGTACTGAGTAGAAGTCCCTGTGCTATACAGTACAGGAATCTTATTTCTTGATAAGGCAAGGCTCTTAGGGAGTGTTAATTAATGGAAAGAGCTTTGGGAAGATTGGGTAGAGCTTGTAGAAAGAATATTTCAGAGATATGGTGCCACTTAAGAGTAGGTGTGGAGGAGATGATGGGTCCCTCCAATGTAGGGATTCTGGAAACTGCCTAAAAGGAGGGTATCCTGCTCTTTGGACCATGCAAGTAGGCCAGGCTCCTACCCCTGGGGTCACTAGCTTTATATTGCAAGCAGCTGAGCCCGAAGATGATTCACAAGCCCCACTCAGAATCCTCTGGGCTTTCTGTCCTATGCTTTGCCCCAGCTCTATACCCATGTTCAGGCAAAGCCAAGAACTGACTGCTTAGAAAAATATTTAATTGAGATTCCTCCTACAGTGCTTATTTCTGTCTCAATAAGGCCTTGGCATGCCATGGGTAGCTAAATATATTGGCTGTTTCCTTTCCAATGCCAACCTAGTTTTTTAAATGTTCCCAAGTACATCTGCCCAGCTTTTCCCTTAGAGAGAATTTACAGCATTTGCCCTCTGTAACCCAGAAGGAAAAACAACAACAATAACAACAAAAAACTGTGGAGGAGGTTAGCTTGCTTAGGGAAGAGAAACCAAGAGATCATGTCTGTGCAGAAATATCTTTCCTTCCTCCCTCCCTCCCTCCCTCCCTGCAACCATCTTTGGGCTTCTCCTGAGTTACTGGCACTGTCCCTAACGTGGGGACTATAGAGATTTGTGGCATTAGACTTGGTCCCTGCCCTCGAGGTGTTCATAGCCTAGATCCACCAACAGTACAGCGTGTTAATGATGGAGGATGAACAAAACAGAGCAGCGGGGAGGGTCTGCAGTGCCCCAGAGGGAGGATACATAGGGGACATTTCCCTAAATAGCATCTCTGCCTATCCTAGAAATACTTAGGAATTGAGAGAATGGGCACAGCTGAAGAAAGAGCAAGAATATAAGGATAGATGGGATTTATGTGCGTGTTGCATTAGTTTGGGGTGGACAGTGTGGGCACTTTCCCCAATAAAATTCTTCTGTTGGATTCGGTATCTCATTCTAAAGAAGCATTGAGTACAATTAATTCACACCTCTGGGCTTTGGTTTCTTTACCTATAAAATATATTAGTGCAGACAAATTTCTATAAACATTTTTAGAGTCATAGAACCCCTTTAGTAAACAAAAGCATATATGGAACCCCAATACATAAGGCCAATAACATCAGAGCTACTGTGGCTGAGGTAAGGGTGCGGAACCCAAAACTAGTCCTGGCTTATCCTCACTGGGACTCTGCGGCTACCTCAGCTGCAGCTGAAACCCGCAGGCTGAGATGGTGTTTCAGCCTTTCCTCGTGTTCTCTCTTTGCCTCCGTTTGGGCATGTGGCCAGTCCCTGCCTCCAGAAGGAGTCTGTACCCGCCACTTGGGAGCTCTGATGGAGGCAGGTGGGAGGTGGTCTTGGAGGACTTGGGATCACCAAGTCCTGGTAGTGGTCAAGTCATGATTGCTGTGGTGGGAAGAAAATAGGGTATCATCTGAAAGCCGGAGAAGCGTCGGCAGCGGAAAGGATAAGCACAGCCTGGCAGCATGTCACAGACGGTTCTGGCCCCATTTACCCGTCTAGTGCTTCTGGAAGATGCTCTAGAGGTGAAGGGCCCTCATTTTCCCATCTTCTTGGTTGGATAACCTCGCAGTTCATAAGCCTCTGCTTTGCAGAAGTCATAAGAAAGTTCCTTTGGAGATGTTAAGATCTACAGCATCTCAAGTGGACTTTACTCTCTGCAATATCAAGTAAGACAAGGCAGGGAATGGTCTTGCCATTTTATAGATGAGGGATCCGAGGTCCAGTGTGGTTTTCTCTTCCACAAAAGAACACGGAGACTCGCTTTTGAGACTATAGTCTGTACCTCACACCCTCTCAGACTCCTGAGAAGTTCTTTCTGTTCTCTAACTTTTATTCATTTCGTTGTAATTGATGTAAATCATTTCCTCTGCATTTACCTGCTTCCTTCTAGTTGTTCAGAAAAAATCTGAAGTTGGATTTCCTATTTTCTTGACACTTCATAGGAGGCAATAGAAATATTAGGGGGTCTTGAAGGAATGACCCATAAGAGTTGTGACAGATTTCCACCTCTGAGAAACACTGCTTTGGTCATCTTGGCAGGAGGCTTGAGGGTGGACATGAGAATTTTAGGGTGAGGGTGACTTCAATCCTGGGGAGTCTGTAATTCCCCCAGTCTTATTAACATAGGGGCTGAATACCAGACGTTCCTTTGGGTCTGCGTGCCGACGCTCTCAGCCTTTCCTAGCAGCCTTTATCCACTGGTCTGGAACCTTTTAGGGCATTCCAAGCCCCCACCCCTCTCCCCCCGGCCTGGGGCTGGCCTGCAGTCAAGCATCTTCACACTCTGCTGCTTCCATCTGGAACTCCCTTCCTCGAGTCCTGATGCTGGCTGCCTCCAGGCGTGCTTGCTATTCCGGTGCCCAGAATCCTACACAGCTCTGCCAGCTGAAGCCATGGGCAACTGCAGTGGCAGAGAAGGGTGGGCTTCCCTGGAGGCAGGATGCATGGGCCAGGTATCCATGCAAGGTACCTGTGACCATTCACCCAAGGTTACCTTACAGACAGAGAAAAGACGAGTTCCCAGTGAGGAGGAGGTAATTGGAATGCACGTAGTCAAGGAAGGATGTTACTGAAAGCCCGTGAAGAACATCTCCAGGCTGCCTTAGGATTCTAAGATTCTCCATGGCGTTGACGCTCCCAAAATCATGAAATTTTGCCTGATACAGAGTCACATTCTTTCCAGAAACTCTTATTTTCCTTCTGCCAAAAGGTGAGGGAGTCTGAACACACCATTAGGGGGACCACTAGCTGACTATGTCAAGGACCCAGCGAAGACTTAATGCAACACAGGTGTTGAGCACCTGTGGCTCTGGCTTCCTCTGGACAGCTTGCGTAACTTCCTGCCTCCAGGCAGACCTAGTGATGCATTCAGTTGAAGTTTTAGGAAACGTGATGCTGGAAGAACGTGAGAGGAGGGGTAGCATTCAATAGCTGTAGAACCAGGCCCTGGAGACATCCACACATCCAAGATCAACCACAGGGCTTTCTGCTTCAGGAAAGGCCCTTCCTAACGTCTCAGTCTCCGTGTTGTCAGTGTCCTGCCCCTGCTATGCTGACTCATGCAGGGAGTCATCCCTGAGCCCTCCGTCCGTTTACACCCAGCAACCACGCCACGGTGAACCGCGCCACGGTGAACCACGCCACGGTGAACCGCGCCACGGTGAACCGCGCCATTCCCTCCTTTGCAGGTGATTCTCCTATTGACTGCTCCTGCAGGCCTCGTGTCTGGGGACGTAGGAGGCCTTTAGCTTTCCCTTCCATCAAACGCTGATCTCATGGTGTCAGAACCTACAATTAACTCCACTTCTGATGAAGTCATGTCCACCTGCCTCTGCCTGGCTTCCCGGCTTCTCCACATCACACCGCTGCCCGTCTCCTGCAGAATCATTTTGTGTGGCTCCCTTCCACGGCTTCTCTCCTCTGGTCTGTCTCGTCCTGTCTCTCCCACAAACACATTAGTTTGATTCTTCCCTCCACACCTGGGCCTGAAACCCCAGCTTTAGTTCTGCTCCAAACTATCAATTCTTCAGGGCCCATAGCTTCTGTGAAGTGTTTCCAATCAGGTCATCCCCTTTATGGCCTTATTTTTTGTGTGTTGATTTTTTCCAACGTTGCACCAACTTGGCAGTTTATTTTATATTACTAAGCATTGTCTTTTCAACAAGGTTGTAATCTTCTTGATGGTAAGAGTGTGATAATGCCTGTTTGAATCATCTCTCTCTGCACCCAAGGCAAGGATGTGGGAATGAGGGAAATTAACATTTACCCAGGGCTTTCAGACATTATCTCATTGAACCTTTTCAACCCTCAGAGGTGGATATTTTTTGTCTCTGGTTTTATAGATGAGGAAACTGAAGCTCTGAGAAATATTTTTATATCCACAGCTGGTAAGTGGCCGAGTCAGGGTTAGAAACCAGGGTTACCCGATAACAAAGCATCTTTCATGACTCCATGTCCCTATTCTAAGGTGGGGCATAGGGCACTCATAACTGCATTGAATCAGAAAAACAATTAGACCTATGAAGCTGATGTGCATTTAGAATCACTGATGTGCATTTAGATTCACTGATAGCAGTAAACCCATATATGTGTTTCTTTTAATCCCACCCTGAAAACTTAAATCCCAGATTGATCTACTCCAGTGTTAATTTTTTTCAAAGAAGCTAGGAGCACGTTTTATGACTGATGTCTTTTTAGAAACATCCTAATTACTTTTTCGGAAGCATGGCTCTTCTAAGTGTTTGCTTGGTGAGAAATGGTCCAGGGACGTCGTTTCTGAACGGAACAACCAGGGCGGAGGCTGGGGTAGCTGAAAGTGTGTCTCTCTCAAGGCTGGTGCCACAGCAGAAAGTGTTCCTGCCCCGGCGTCTGATTAGATTGTGATCAAAGGAGCAGCAAATTCTAGAGCTAGAACTCCATACATGCAGTGTAAATACATATATTTGGCCCAGGTACCCAGATGTCAGAAGTTCCCCCATGACCCCGTGATAAGACTACTCCATTGCATGAGATTGTGAAGAAGAGAGAGAGAGAGCGCGCACAAGCACAGATGAGGAAGATATACAAAGGGAAAAGGAAACAAAGGAAGAAAAAGAGGAATGGAAGAAGGCTGAAAAGAAGCTTTTCTCTGTTAGGAAGGTTTTCTCTATTAACTGGATAGAAAATATGTCTTGAATCTTCAGAATTGGACGGGAAAGTAAATTTTGTCTTAAGTGGCACCCCTCCCCAAGTCCTTTTTCACATCCTGATAGGGTGAGTACAGGGTCCGGTGGTTGGGGATTTAGGCTGAGTTGTTATGGTGTATCAACATTGGCTACATCACGTCATGGAAAGGGCAGTCCCCACCTTTAGGAAAGATGGCACTGCTGACTTTGGAGAAGCCTCACTTTTGGTGGGTTGGTTGGGGGTGGTGAGCTCAGGAACGGGAAGCAGGTGGCCTTGGCTTTGCAGGTCGCTCCTCGGCTCCTGGCCCCTCTAGAAGAAATGTGTAGATGCCCTCTCAGGGGTTTCTGAGTGTCCCCGCCTAGGGTGGTTTGGAGAATTGAGTGGGACAGGTGCTGGACACACAGCCCTAAACAAGTGCCGGTCACATCTCCTGCATTTGCATAGAGAGCGTGGAAGCCCTTGTTATTTCTGCAGGTGCATTTCCTACTTCTCTTCCCTTTACTAGCCTCTTCCAGCCTCAAATACAAAGAGCACCCCGTCCCCCTTGAGGTATCGATGCCTGCCGCCTCCTCAGTGCGGGTCTTGCTGCCACCATAGCTCCTCGTGCCTCCTTGACTCTATTCAGGTCCCGGCTCAAACGTCACCTCCACAGGGAGGTCTTCCCAGACCGGAGTGTCTAAAGCAGCCACCCCAGCACCCTCCATCCCTCTCCACTTTGCTGTTTCGCTAGCACTCATGACCCCTGACTTTCTCCTGTTTCCTTCCAGAGGTTTCGGCTTCAGAGGCATAGGGATCTTGTCTGCCTGGTTTTTTCATTTTATTCCCAGTGTCTATAACAGTTCCCAGCATACAATCGATATTCAACAAATATTTGTTAAATGGTCTATTAGACCAAAAACATTGGGAGGGTGGATTCTGCCTGGGGAAGGGTGAGGAGCACAGGGGCCCTGCTGCCTGCAGCGGCATGTCTGGGCAAGTCAGTCCCCAGCAGAAATTTCAGCCTTCACTTACCCCTTCCTCTGGGCGTCCTGAGGCAGGTTACAACTTGCACAGCCACGTGTGGTGACCTGGTGGCGGGGCGCTATATGGCCCTAGAAGAACTCTAACACTCTTGGCTTTTGTGCCCAGACACTCAGATTCAGGTGCCAGACTTCCCACCAGTGTGCCAGCCACGGTACTCCAGTGAGGTAGCAAAATCCCCACCAGGGCTGCACTTCTTACGCTGGGCATGGGGCATGGGGGGCGGAGTGTGTGCGTGCGTGTGTGTGTGTGTGTGTGTGTGTGTGTGTGTGTGTGTGTGTGGTGTGGAGGGGGCCCTGGGGAACCTGCCATAAATGCATCATCCTTTGCACTGAATTCATTGGAAGCATCGTTGTTATGGTGTGTCAGCCTTGGCTACATCATGTCATGAAAAGTGCAGTTCCCACCTTTAAGAAGGCACTGGCAACTTTGGAGAAGCCTCACTCTCGGTGTGTAGGGTGGGGGTGGTGAGCTCAGGAACTGGAAGCAGATTGCCTTGGCTTTGCAGATCTCTCCTCGGCTCCTGGCCTTTTTAGAGGAAATGTTTACATGCCCTCTTACGGGTTTCTGGGTGGAGGTGCTGGATTGGAAACATCTTTTCAACAAAAATGAACTCCTTGGCAGGTAAGTGTCTCACTCACGGTAGGAACTCCAAAGTAAGGAATGAACGTGCCCCAAGAGATGGGCTGGTGGAGAGGATGCTGGGCTCAGGGTCAGGAGAACTGGGTTCTAGTCCTGCTTTTCCAAGCAGCCTCTTCCCTGCTCTAACCCTCAGTGTCCTCTGATTATGAGGAGACAGACTCTGTCGGTGAGGTCCCTTCTGAGGCTTAAAAGTCCCATGAGGAAAGCCATCCCATAAGGCTGCACACTGTTTGGATGAAGCACAATTAGCTCCCTCCTCCCCCTTGCTAGGCCCCCTCTTCATTCCCACAGAGAGAAAGTGGCTCCTCCTGCCAGGGACATCTGAGTGGTCCCTGACATCTTCTGGCTTCTAGAGCTGGCTCTGAGGAATCAGAGCCCTGGGGACCGTCAGGAGGTGGTTCAAAGTCTTTAGGAGTGGACTGGGGAGAGGGGGAGACCAGAGGCTAGAGGGATCTATGCTGTGGGGGCTGGGGAGGTGGGTCAAAGAGAAACTAGGCCTTCCTTTCCCAGGCCAGAGCAGGCTGCTTCTTTATCCCATCTGCCCTTCATGAGTGCCGGGATGCTGTGAACAGCTTGGTCTGGATAAACCCCCCAAGAACTGATCTTGTCTGTCCCTCTCTGTAGCAGTTTTAAAACACAGGTCCCAAATTCTTTGACCCTCTTCTTCTTGAGAGGTGGGATCTATCTCCCTTCCCCTTGAATCTGGCCTTGTGACTCTCTGAGGAATGAATACAGTAGACGAGGCGCTGTGCCCGTATCTGGGTCCCGGTCTTCAGAAACTGGCAGCTGCCACTTCCTGTCTCCTGGGACGCTTGCTCTTGGAAGCCAGCCACTGTGCCGAGGGGAAGCCAAAGCAGCCTGTGAAGAGGAGAGACCCACGTGGGGAGGAACCGATGCTCTGAGCCCGTGGCCCTGGCTGAACATCCGGTGCCAAGGTGCCAGCCCTGTGAGTGAGCCTTCCTGGAGCCCTCAGTTCAGCCAGCCCAGCTGACAGCGAGCGAGCAGAGGAGAGCTGCCCGCATCTGGCCCCGCCCAAATCGCAGGCACCTGAACACCGTAAAGAGCTTGTTGCTCTCATAGCCACTAAGTCGTAGGGCAATAGAACACTGGCATCCCTGGTGCTGGGGAGCAAGCCCCTCAAGTTCTGCCAGGCAGTTGCTTCTATTTTTCTTAAAGCAGCTGCCACCCCAACCATCCTGTAGACTCTCCATTCACTGGAAAAAACTCAGCTCATCGTTCTAAATGAAGATGGTGATTTGCAGGAATTTTATTCCTAGAAGCCCACTCCCCCTCCCTTCTCATTTCACTCCTCCCTCACAAGCCCCACTCCCACTTCCTCTTATATTTTTCTCTTCCATCCTTCCAGCAGACGCCTTCTCCTCAGCCTTGGGCTCCTGCAACAACCCTAAGGGACTTGGCCACATGCGTAAGTGGGAATCTCAGGTGCATTCTGTGTGTGTCTGTGCATGCATGTGTGTGCGTGTGTGTAGGCAGGGGTGAGCAGATGTGTGGGCGTGTGTGTAGGTGTGCATGGAGGATACTGTTGCAAACACTGGAGGTGGGTAGCAGACAGTAGAGGAGCTAACCATTTTGATGGCTGATGTTTTTGGTAGGTCCATTGGAAACCACCCATTCTTTTTTAAAGATACTTAAAAATGCAAATCAACCTTTTCTGGTCATCCGATTCTGCATTTTTCAAATTTTCTACGACATAGATTACCTTTGTAATGAAGGAAATAAACCTCACTTTTAATTCCAACACTCAGAGTTGACCAGAATTTATATTCTGGTGAATTTCCTTCCAGCCTTTTGTCTGTACTCAAACATCTATTGAATATTTGAGATCGTGCTGTGAATACTGTATGTGTCTTGACTTTTCACTATACTTTATATTTTGAGTCTCTCTCACTAAATATTTTCCCAAACCTATTTTGTTTTTACTCCAGTGTATTTTTTCCTTTTTTAAAAATTAAGGTATAAATGATTTACAATATTGTATGTTTCAGGTGTACAACATAGTGATTCACAATTTTTAAAGTTATACTCCATTTATAGTTATTATAAAATATTGGCTATGTTCTCTGTGCTGTACAATACATCTCTGTAGCTTATTTATCTTATACACAGAAGTTTGTACCTCTTAATCCCCTCCCCCGTCTTATCCCTCCCCCTTTTCCTTTCCCCTCCAGTAATCACTAGTTTGTTCTTTATATCTGTGAGTCTGCTTCTTTTTTGTTATAATCACTGGTTTGTTGTGTTTTTTAGATTCCACATATACATGATATCATACAGTATTTGTTTTTTTTTGCCTGACTTATTTCACTAGGCATAATACCTTCCAAGTCCATCCATGTTGTTACAAGTGGCAAAATTTCATTCTTTTTTATGGCTGAGTAGTATTCCACTGGTGTATATATGTGTGTGTATATATATATATGTATATGTATATATGTCTACATATATGTATGTGTGTGTATATATGTATATATATGTATGTGTATATATATATATATCTTCTTTATCCATTCATCTGTTAATGGATACTTAGGTGGCTTCCATATCTTGACAATTGTAAATAATGCTGCTATAAATATTGGGGTGCACCAGACTTACTTCTTAATGGCTTGATAATGTTCTAGCATAAATAAATAAATATTTATTTATTTACTTATTTAATTTGTTTAGCATTTACCTGACAATTAGGTTGTGTGTGTGTGTGTATATATATATATATATATATATATATCACATCATATATATATATCACAACTTAAATGTCAAATAAATATATGTGTCAGACATATGTGTGTGTGTATATACACACACATATCTCATATCCTTATACATAAATCTCTAAATCTTTGAACCGTTAAATCTTCAAATGTTTTCACTTTGACTCCTAGAAGTGAAGTTCCAGGTTAAACACTATGCATATTGGATAGTCTCCTGACATGCAGTACAAAATGGTAGAAATCATCCCTTCTGAAATCTCTGCTTGATTTCAGGAACCATCTTTTGTCTGTTTGGGCATCTCTTACTCTTTTATTTCCAGGAGATAACCAGGGATGAGAACCCAAGGAAAGAAAAGACCAGGTGAAGATATGCAAGAAAATATGTAGCTGGCAGAAAAAACTCCTAAGCTTATTTCATGAATATTTGAAAGGCTAAGGGGATAGTTTTTCTTTTCTTGCTGAACTTAATATGAGGAAGGAAGAGACGGGAACTAACAACAGTCACATGGGTAGATGCCTGCCATCCATTGCCTCCTTTTATCCTTACAAGGACCCTGAGTTATTATTATTCCAATTTCATGGATGAGGAAACTGGGCTCTGGGAGGTTAGATAACCTGTCGGAGTCAGACATCTGGTAAGGAGAGAGCCTGGAGGTGAATCCAGGGCTGTCCAGCTTCAGCGCCAGTGAAAGGAGCGGCTATCTGGCCCCTGCATTTCCATAGCAAGATAGGGGGAGGTGATGGGCTTTGGCCCTCCCCTCCTCTCCCTTCCACCTTGTTCCAATTCACTCTTTCTCCCTTTGAATAGAAGGGACTGAGACGAAGACGTAAGGAACCCTTTCCCAACGGTCATAAGATATAGGACACCATCCCCCAGAAGCTATTGAACCTCTTCCCCTGCAAAACATTGGCATTCCAGTGAATGTCTCCTACGCTCAACCCTGCTTGGATAACCTCTGGAGGACCCTGCCAGGCAGAGGATTTCAGGGGTTGCTGGGGAGATCTCTGTGGCTGTTCTGACCTGCATTCTTCCAGCACATGTTGTCTAGGAGCAAAGAAAGGAGGGAGGGCACCGCTGGCAGGGAAACCACAGGCAGTTGGGCAGATCAAGGAACATTAATAATGTGGCCACTGCTGCTAGGCCTGCCCTCAGGGTCTGTCACAGGGGAGGGGCCGAGAGGGGAGCTAAGGGCAGAGTGATGTGCAGGGCGCCTGAACCCTGTGTTTAAACCCCAGCATGCGCCGAAGGATTGCCCCTTAATCAGAGTTTTTGTCCAAACCCTCACTCTCCCAGCCACTAAATTGCATCTCTTACCCCTTCAGATTTCCTTTGCAAGATTTGTCCTCCAGGGAGCCACCCCAGATGGACCCCATGTGGCTCTGTTTAGATGCCTCATTCCATTTGGGTAGTTTCATCTGGGGGTGACATTCAAACTATTTAAAAACAGTAAGAATGAGTTTAGTCCTAGACCAGTCTTCACAGATAGTCAGCTCTGAATGCAGGAGTCTGTGCTCCAAGGACCTTTGCTGGGGCAAGTGTTAACTCTTTAGTTGCTGAAACTGGGGGAGGTATGAAGGAGCCAGGAGAGAAAGTGGGGTGGCCTAGGCACTAGTGCGGCTTTGGGTATTGGCTGTTAACCAAGTGGTACAAGATGTTTTCAATATTGTAAGAACTGGTATGGCTGTACCCGTGTGCACAGGTATGGTTGGGCTCTGCTTAGATGGGAAACAAGGGCACCCTGCCCATGGTTTCCTAGGGTCATTGCAAACGAGTCTTTCCTGACCCCTCTTCCCCACAGGTCCCTCTTCCTTTGCATCTCCACCCAGAGCCTAACAAGGGTTTGTAGAGTCATGTCCCTGCAGCTGCCACATTCCAGCTCATCAGAGATGAGCATTACACAGCCCAAAGCCTGTTCTCAGTTCCACAAATGAGGGCTCCTCCACCTCAGTCTTCCCCATGGTGTCTGCCCTCCCGGGTGCCTCCCTCACTGCAGGTACCCAATCAAGGTGCTTGAGAAAACATTTGGTTTGGGGTGGGTTAAATTTGGATTAAATTCCCATTTGGGGATCCCAGTTAAGACCCACAGTTCTCAAGGGCAATATGGCCAACCATCAGTCTCTCCCTCCACAGCGGATTCGACTGGTCCTCCCTTTCTAGGTGGCAGGGCACTGACCTGAAATTCTGGAAGCCGGGCTTCTGGTCCTGGCTCCACCATCACCAGCTACATGGCCCTGAGTGAGAATTTCCTGTCTCTGGGCTTCATTTCCCTCCCCCTCAAAACAAATCTGGAATTGCTGATCTCCAGGCCTGTTTAATCCACAAGAATATGATTCTGTATTTCCCTTGGAGTATCCATTATGGTCAAGAAAGTAGGTTGGGGAAGCAGATGGTCTGGGTTCAATACTGGTTCAGCCACTTTGATACTATTAGCATTGGGATAATAGGAGGGTACTTGGGTGGGTTAAATAACACTATAAAGTTTTTAGAACTCTTGGCTCTTAATAAACTCTCAATAAACATTGTCCATTTTTGCTGCCTCTGGTTAAGTGTAAGTTTCATCAAGGTTGGGTCTCACCTCTCCTTTATTAACTGATACCCAAAGTGCCATATTTTAAGTCTCAATTGATTAACCTTGTGAGTAGGTTGCCACCAGGGTCTCTGTTCTATATCTGAAGGACCAGAACTCACATCCACTGAGGTTTTACTCTGGGCCAGACCCTGTACCAGACACTTAACATACACTTTCTCATTTCATCTTCACAACAATGGCAAGAGCTAATTATTATTTCCCCTTCATTTTACTTCTAAGGAAATGGAGGCTCAAAAAGATGAAAGCCACAGCACTAATAGCAATTATAGACTCAGACCCAGTTCTGGGAGGGGGCTTCAAGCCCATGCCAGGAGGAACAGAAGGAATTCCTCTGGAAAGACAATTCCATGTCAGTCCAAGCTCTGCCAGGGCAGAAAACTGACACCTGCGTGAAGGGAAGGAAGCTATCCTGTTGGGGATTGGGGGTGGGGGTGAGCATTTCCCATAAAACCATCTCTCTCTTCCTTCAAGCCAGGCTTAAAGATCCAAACTGCAAAGGAAGATGAAAGAATCTAGTTGATGATGTTCTCCACCCTGAGAAGAGGAAGAAAAAAAAAGAGAGAGAGAAAGAAAGGAAAGAAAGAAGAGAACAGAGGCAAGGGGAGGGAACAATCAGAACAATCCCTGGCAAATATTTTCTGTTAATAAATTCCATTTTGCCTCAAAATGTTTGCCAACTATCTAAGCAGGAAACATTTTTCACATACCAGGGCGAACCGTCGCCGAAACGCCTCTCCACTTGGCCTGCCCGCAGCCCCTGTTTCCATAATCTCCCAGGATGCAGCCTCTCATGGACTCTGCGGTCTTCCTCCAGGAAGACCTGCCTTTTCGATGAAGGAGGTTTGGGGGGATTTAGGTGTTTGCTCTGCCTAGCCTGGGGAGATGGTACCCGGGGAGCCCAGAAGGTCTTCATGTGTCCCCAGATCTCCTCCCCTCTCTCCCTTTCTCTCCTCTTCTCCTCTGTCTTCTGTCCTCCTCTCCTACCATCTCCCCTTTCCTTTCCCTCTCTCTCTCTGTCTCTGTCTCTCTCTTTCTCTGAACCAGAGTGTGGAAAGCTTCTGCCTCACTGCTCGTCCCTTTCTCCAAAGTCAGGACCAACTGTCTCCTTTCCCCCCTCCCCTAGTCCTTCTTCTTCTCTTTCCTCCTTCCAAACTTGGCTTTACTGGGTTCGAGGGAGGAAGTTCTCAAACCCTTAGTGTCATCTTCAGACACCATCGAAGCTCTGCCTTCACGCATTCATAGGATTTGATAAATTTTACTGTGGGCCTACTGATGGCTTCCATGTTTGAAAATTGCATCAGGCCTTAACATTGGGTTTGGAGAAAATCCTAGCTAGCACCAAGGACTTCTTCATTTCGTTTTATTGAATTTGCTTAGGGATGAGCTTTCTTGAAGATCCTGTGGGTAGACTTGTGCCAACACATACTGCTCAGGGACTCCTGAAACCATCTGGGGAATATCAGGATGAAAACAAAAAGCATTTGTCAACATCATTCTGCCAAGCTGGAGAGCAAATGTGGATCTAGTTAAAACTAAAATGAGGCCAAAGGGTTGATTATCTTTTTCCCTGATGGACCATCTTTCTACCTCCAGCTCAGCTTTTCCCTTCCTGGAATCGAGTCTGGCATCCACAATACTGTTTTCACTCAGGTCAACTAGGAGAGCAGCCTCTAACACAGCTCCTTGTCTCAGAAGGAAATATGTTCAATCTCCTATGGCCTGACCTTGGTGTTGAGTTTCTCTTTTATCCCTCTGGTGTACTCTGGAGACTTTTTAGGGAGCCTGATGGTTTCTTATTTCATTAGGTCATAAAAACCAGCATCTTTGGGTAAGCAGGACGTCTCTGAGTTCATTGTACCCAAGGACTAGCCTCTATTTAAAATAACTCTTCCGGCCTTCCCTGGCAGTTAAGACTCCGAGCTCCCAAAGCAGGGGGTGGGTTTTCAATCTCTGATCGGGGAACTAAGATCCCACGTGTTGTGCAGCGTAGCCAAAAAAATAAATAAAATAAAATAAAATAATAAAATAAAATAAAATAAAATAAAATACTTTTCCTTTCCTCTCTCCCTCCCTTTAGCAGCTATTTATTGACACTACGTTCTAAGATGTGATGATAAATAAGACAGATTCTTGCCTTGCTTGAACTTATTGTCTGGTGGAAGAGAATGCAGCACGTCAAATGAGTCAGTCAGTGTAGTGCAGCAAGTGTAGTGAGACCCACCTTTAATCTTCTTGATACCATGTTTTGTCCCTTGTGATTAAAGCTTCATTTTAGCTTCTGCTCTTTGATCCTGCAATTCTACTTCTAGAATTTATTCTTATTTATGTGTGAGATACCACTTATATACTATTATTTGTTATAGAAATGTCGATAATAGCAAATGATTAGAAATATTCCTGAAATCCTTCAGTAGGGTGTTGGTTAAATACACTATGGTATATCCATAGAATGGAATTCTATCCAGCAGCAAAAAAACCAAAAACAAACAACTCCCCACCAACCGAACCAAACAAAAACAACAAAAAAAGCAAGAACGAGAAAGCTCTTTTTTTTATACAGATACAAAATAATCTCCAAGAGACATTAAGAGAAGACGCAAGGTAAAGAGCAAGGATTTTAGTGAGTTATCTTTTTTAATTTAATTTTTAATTAATTAATTTATGGTTACATTCGGTCTTCATTGCTGCACGCGGGCTTTCTCTAGTTGTAGTGAGTGGGGGCTACTCTTCATTGCAGTGCATGGGCTTCTCAGTGTGGTGGCTTCCTTTGTTGCGGAGCACGGGCTCTAGGCATGTGGGCTCAGTAGTTGTGGCGCACCAGCTCTTAGTTGCTCCGCAGCATGTGGGATCTTCCCAGCCCAGGGATCAAACCTGTGTCCCCTGCATTGGCAGGCAGATTCTTAACCACTGTGCCACTAGGAAAGTCCTGAGTTATCATTTTTGTAAAGAAAAGGGGAAAAGTATGAATACATATGTGTATGTATTTGGTTGCGTATATACAGAATATTTCTGCAAGGCTACAAGAGAGGGGAGCTATTTGGCTATGGGATAGGAGTTGAAAGGAGACTATTCACTGTGTCCCCATTTGTACTTTCAGACTTTAAAATCTGTGAATATAGTACTTCTTCTAATATTTAAATTTTACTTTTGAAAAAGAAGAACGATAAGGGGAGGTGGGCAAACAGAAGCTAGGATGCCCTTTTTAAGGCAGGCAGCCGCTATGCTGCTTTATGCATTATTGGCGTGGAGGGAGGCAGGTTTAATATTGCCAGATCTTCCCCCTTTTTTTTTATTGTTCTGCACTTTTTTCGTAAGCCATATCTCAGTACACATAGACAGATCTGCCTCATTGTTTTTAATGGCTTCAACGTATTTCATAATGCTATTCTCGAGAATAATCGTACCTGATGTCTCTAACAGTAAAATTGATGACATCATTTGGTTAGATTAATGGTGTGTTGGTAGACATATCGTTTTTCCAGCAGGAGTGCTATTTGCGTGAGTAGTATCCTTAAATCCTTCAGCCTCAGAGAAGGCTGTGTAACTTCCCCTTGGTGGCTGGTCACAGGCAGAACAAAGAACTCTTCTTCCTTCTGTCTCACCTGAATCTCTCCTGTAAACATTGTAAAATGTTTACATCTTGTACATATTGCAAGAATGTTTATAAAATATGTTTTGACAAAGTTTCCTGGATAATGTATTGGACCGAACAGTTAGTCCTGGTTCTACTTGATGGTGTGATGTTAGAAAAAGGTCATAGTTTCCCAGTATCATACTTTTTCTTTTTGCATAATGGTGTCCAGAGCTGCTCTTAACCCCCTCACAGAACTACCTCGAGGCTCACAGAGACCACACAGGTGAGAACCATTTGGGTACCTGGAGAAATATGCTACAGGAATCCAGGAGATTATTTTTATAGTTAGGAATGCCTAGGGAGCCCATTTGAGCCTACCTTCTCTGTAATGGGTCCACACATGATGACCTCAGCAACCCTATCAGATAGATATTACTATCTCCAGCTTAGATGGCAAACTGAACTCAGAGAAATTTTTAAAACTTGCCTAAAACCTTTCCAGATCTTCCAATTTTTATTTTTTTAATATTTATTTATTTATGTATTTATGTATTTATGTATTTATTTATTTATTTATATTATTGGCCGTATTGGATCTTTTTTTTGCTGTGCGCAGGCTTTCTTTAGTTGCGGTGAGTGGGGGCTACTCTTCATTGTGGTGCGTGGGCTCCTCATTGCCGTGGCTTCTCTTGTTGTGGAGCACGGGCTCTAGGCGCATGGGCTTCAGTAGCTGCAGCACATGGGCTCAATAGCTGTGGCTCACGGGCTCTAAAGTGCAGGCTCAATAGTTGTGGCACACAGGCTTAGTTGCTCTGCGGCATGTGGGATCTTCCTGGTGCAGGGATTGAACCCGTGTCCCCTGCATTGGCAGAAGGATTCTCAACCACTGTGCCACCTAGGAAGCCCCCAGATCTTCCAATTTTTAAGGGAAGCTGGAAATAGTAATGAAGTTTGGGGACTTCCCTGGTGGCGCAGTGGTTAGGAATCCGCCTGCCAATGCAGAGGACACGGGTTCGATCCCTGGTCCCGGAAGATCCTACAAGCCACAGAGCAACTAAGACTGTGTGCCACAACTACTGAGCCTGTGCTCTAGAGCCCATGAGCCACAACTACTGAGCCCACGTACCACAACTACTGAAGCCCACGTGCTTAGAGCTCATGCTCCGCAACAAAAGAAGCCACTGCACACCACAACTAAAGAAAGCCCATGTGCAGCAACCAAGACCCAACGCAGACAATAAATAAATAAATAAAGAAGTTTGAGGACTCTTCCACCAATTAATAAGTAGTGGTTCAAAAAAACACCAAAAACAAAGGAACAAAAAACCAGGCTAAATGAGGCAGGTCTATGAACTGTGCCCAGTCTGAGCCCATCAGTGTGGGGTCCTTTGGTAAGGACTCCAGGACCCCTTAGGAATACTGTCTTTATTTGGGAGACAGGTGATGAAGGCAGCCTGGGGCAGGGGTACCGGGATGGCAGGGCAAGTACAGCTGGAGTAGAACCTAGGTGTAGGGGCTAGTAGGGGGAAAGAAACAACAGGATCTGATGACACTTGGATGAGGGGATAAGGGAGAAAGAGAGGTAGCAGAAGACTGGATTTTTAAGATTGAGTGGTTAGTAAGGGGGAGTGATTTATAGGTAAAATAGAATGAGAATGGCTCTGAAATCAGGAAGAGCTGTGGTCTCAGCCCCTTCTCCACCATTTGGGATAAAATTTGGGTTTTCTTTCTTTTTCTCTTTTTTCTTTTTTTTTAGAACACTTGATTTATTGGGAAAATTCATCATGAAAATTGCTTAATCTTACAACTTACAAAATAATAATTTGATATATAAAAAGAATTGGTTTTCATTATGTAAGTACAAATAGTAAAAAAAAATAATAATCCACATAATATATCATATTTGCCATTCAGAGAAACCCCACATCCCTGAATTCTCCTGTTGCATGTTTACATCATATTTTTAAAAATTTGTTTACCAAGGAAAACCAGGTTTTTAATCATATTTAAGTTTTTGCTTAGAGTTGCAATCCATCAGAAGCTTTGTCTACATGATTAGAGCCAGGTCAAGCCTAAGATGAAAAATTCAAGCCATTTCTTCTCTTTAGGCTGTTTTTGTTTGTTTGTTTGTTTGTTTGTTTTTATTGGCTGTGTTGGGTCTTTGTTGCTGTGCGTGGGCTTTCTTTATTTGAGGTGAGTGGGGGCTACTCTTCGTTGTGGTGCACAGGCTCCTCATGGCCGTGGCTTCTCTTGTTGTGGAGCACGGGCTCTAGGCACGTGGGCTTCAGTAGTTGCAGCACATGGACTCAATAGTTGTGGCTTACAGGCTCTAAAGCGCAGGCTCAATAGTTGTGGCTCACAGGCTCTAAAGCACAGGCTCAATAGCTGTGGCACATGGGCTTAGTTGCTCTGTGGCATGTGGGATCTTCCTGGAGCAGGGCTCGAACCCGTGTCCCCTGCATTGGCAGGCGGATTCTTAACCACTGCGTCACCTAGGAAGCCCTTTAGGCTGTTTTAATGTTACTTTTTTGACGAGAATGGTCCTCCTAATGCTTTACTGACAACTTAATCCGCCTAGAGGTTATGACGAATTAGACCAGTCCACCTTTTAATCCAATCTACTCTAGTGTAGAACATATAGCAGCACAGAATTACTAGTATAGCATTTTACCACACCCCAACCCTACAAACCACTTTAAAAGAGAAAATCTCATCTTAAGATTTCACCACTTATGGAGTCCTTACTACTGCAGCAGGCTTTGGCCATGAAAGAATACTTTCTTAGGCGCCATATAAAGTTAACAGGAAGCTTAGTCCCAAATCAATTATTCACAATATTAATTAGAAATTCTCAAAAATGCTATGTATTTAGGAAATGATTTTGCTTCTTTAAATAGCTGAAGGTTTGAAAAAATACTTACTTTTTTGTAGCTTTTATTTAGAGTACTGGTCACTGGCAATTTTTACCAACATCTTCCTTTCTCCTTAGTCCTGAATAGACCCAGTCCGTTCCATCCGGGAAAAAGAGAAACCTGATCAGATTACTCAAATCTTTGAAGCCTTCTCATTTTTACCTTGTAAATTATGTGGTTAGTTTCATACTCACATCCTTTTATAGATGCAAGAGAAATGGTATGGCTAGATATAAGGAAACATTGGCATATTAGTAATTAGGTAATTAGTTAAAAGAAGTAAGTGTTGTTTAACTCTACAAAACATATATAAAAGATGAATGTGAAACTATAACACCATTTAAGAAATATTCTCTCCCAAACTATTTCAGCATTTTGACTATAGTTTTATGGTATGAACACTGTCCCAAAATAGGTTCAAAGTATTCTGGGAAAACCGTTTTTCCCTGGAATTCATCCCAGCAGCAGTGGTGCTCTTCTGTGCATTCTCCACCTTAGGCAGTTGTGTAGGTGCACCTGGGCTTGGCATTGCCCAGCAGGTCATCTTCATAGTTGGGGAGGCAACAGGAGAAGAAGGCACAGCAGATCAGGATGAAGCCATAGGCCCAGTTATAAGTGACAGCAGTGTTCTCACGAAGCCTAAAGGCCTGGGTATACTTCACAGGGTGAATTACCAGGAAGATGATCTGGAACACAGCAGCCAGGGCCAGGAGGCCTCCAATCACTCTCAGGAAGACAAGCATTTGGGGACAGCAGAGGGCGAAGAAGGAGAGGATGAAACAGATCACCAGGATGATGAAGCCGCAGAAGAGCAGGGCGGTGGCTGCCTTTCCTCACGCATACTGCAGGAGGCTGTCACAGTTGCCATCTGGTGGTGCATACCGCCACCACAGCGAGGATGTCTCGCTTCCTCGTTCCACTGCAGCCAGCTGCAGGCGGCCCAGCGCGATGGTACTGAAAACGATGGCGCCGAGCAGGAGCAGGGACAGGACCCACCTGCAGCGCTCCCAGGCCAGGCCGCAGCTCAGTATCTCCACGGTGGCGGCAGGGAGGAGAGGAGCGCGCGGGGCTCCGACACCGGCGGAGAGTCAAATTTGGGTTTTCTTATCGTTAAATATTGGTACCTTAGAGGTAGGTACCAAGCAACGTCACGCATGGAAAGTGTTTATAGTGCTCAAAATATTAACTGTTACAAACATTGCATTGGTCTCCTCCTTCCCCACTTCCATTTTTCTTCCAGTCTGCATGGTCCTGGTGGAGCTGACCCCACCCCCAAGAGGGTGCAGCAGGAAGCTCAGATCTGGCCGATGGATGAACCAGGTTCTCCTGACAATGGTAATAGGTTTGGGTGGTCATGTGACCAAATCCAGACCAATGAGAGCCAGTGAGAACCAGTCCTGTCACTTCCATTGGAATTGGACTGGAGGTGAGATGAGGGCCTGGACCATCTTGCCTCCCCTGGGGAAGAACAGGTCTGAGACGGAGCCAACCAGAGTTAGCAGAGCTGAGAGAGGAGGAGAGAGAAATTGGGGCCTGGGGAAGTAATTAATGTCTCTTCATCATGCTTCAGCTCCATGCCAGAGTTTTCAGCCCACTCTTGAGCCAGTACCTTCCCTTTTATCTTAAATAAATGCATCTGAACAAAAAACAAATACAAGTGTCTATGAACAGAGGACAGGAAACTTCTAGGCAGACCCCTTGATGTTTGATGTCCTAGTGTCTTGGGACACGTCTGCCTCCTTAATCCCCTGGAGATTTTGCGGGGGTGAGGAGAAGGCAACTGATAACTGCTGAGAATTCTCCATTCCTGCCAACTCCCCAGTAACAGCATCACAAGAGGCTTCCAGATTAGTGAAAACTGAGAACACAGTCAAGTGTGAGTCAGGGTGACACAAGGGAGGTGAAGAGACTGCAGACAGACAGAGCAGGAGTGAGACATGTGAGGAAGGCAGGAGCATTCTTGCTATTTCTAGATTCCTGCACAGGGATGCTCTGTGAGGAAGCCTGGGATTCTATGACCCTGAAGCATGCAGGTCACCTCCAGAGCTTCAGTGCCCCTCGTCACGTAGTCCCTGTGAGCACTAAAACAACACCACCCAGGATGTGACTCCCTCAGAGAGACATCAAAGGATGAAAATTGTTCAGGCAGGAGAAGGTGAGGCTGAAATGTTCCCTGAGTGATGAGCTGGCAATGGGGTGTGTTAAATGTGTGTGAATATCAGTCTTCCATCTGAACAGTCGGGGTGCGGTCCGAGTTCTGTTTATCTCAGTAACCTGCAGAGGAACGCAGACAGTGCCTGGCGCATAGGAAGAGCTAGAATAGAACGTTTCACACAAAAACAAACTGGGAGACTTCAGCGAACTCCTTCTCCTCTTCCCAAAAGAGCAACCCTAAGCTAGCTGGCTAAACTTGGGACTGAATTCTTGGGGCAAACCCTGGTGCGAAGAAAGGCATTTGGATTGAGATTCCTCTGAGAGACATCAGTGGGCTGGGAGTATTGATGGGAAATAGGGGTTAGTTCCCCTGATACGGGGCCTCCTTGCCAGCCTTCCCTAGAACTGCAGACACGAGGGAGCAAGCCTGCAGGTCAAAGGATCATGATTGGAGGAGGAAGACAGTGGGAGCTTACTGGCATCTCAGCCCAGCCAGCTTCCCTGCCTTCCAGCAGCAACAAGCATGAACATTGTGTCTGGAGACTGCTGAGCCCTTTACATCATTGTCTGGGCTACAACACTTCTGAATGATTCCCTCATCACAGCTCCTAAAGGGTCTGCCCTCACTCCCCTCCCGGGGAGGTACCTGGACAGCAATCCTTGTATCACAGTGGGATTCAGGGGCTGAAAAGGAATGAGTGGCTGTCCCATATCTCAGACCTGCTTTTGGCAAAAAAAAAAAAAAAAAAAAAAAGAAAAGAAAAGAAAAGAAAAAGAAAAGAGAAAAGAAAAAAAGGGAAATCCTATCATCCTCTCAAAGAATGGGAGAAAAATGGCTGCTGGGATGGCAGGATTGGAAGATTTAAAGTCTTCCTGGGAAAATTAACACCTGGGCTCTAGCTGTCACATTATCATTGATTAGCAGGTGGTTCTTGAGCAATTCAACTCAACTTATCCATTCATTCAACAAACACTGAGTGATGGCCACATGTCAGGTACCATGGTTTGCACTGGGGGAGTAAAGCTGACCAAGGAATATTTTCTACCTGCACAGACTATATGGGAAGACAGACCAGTCATCATGACAATTAAGTATACCATAGGGTGATGCTTGGTGTGCCAGGAGAAACCTAGGTACAATGGAGCCCAACAGAGGGCCCTCTTCTGTGGGCTTGCTTTCTCATCTGTATGCTAAGTGTGTGGTTGCAGATCATAAAAGGAGGGTAACGGGGCTTTGCTGTGCCTGTCAAGGTCACATCTTGAGAAGGAATGTAGACCCAGGTTGGCCTCCAAAGCAAATGCTGAGCAGTGGTTGTCAAACACCAGTGATCACTAGAATGAGAAACTCATGGAGAGATTATTTTTAAAAGGCAGATTTCTGGGTCCAACCCTAAGAATTCTGACTCAGTAAGTTTGCGGTAGGGTCTCAAAGTCTGCATTTTTAAGAAGTATCTTGGATTTATTCTGATGCAGATGGTCCATGGTCCAAGCCTTGGAAAAGCCTGTCTCCAAAGTCCCTGATGACCCTGCTGGACTAAAATCTCCCCAAATCTAAGTCATCTACTTTGAGCGAGCAGAAGTGCCTATAATAGAGCCTCAATTTTAGCTTCTCCCCCAAGATACAGGCTTCAACTTAAAAAAAAAAAAAAAAAGATATTTATTTATTTATTTATTTAGGCTGTGCTGGCTCTTCATTGCAGCATGTGGGATCTTTTAATTGTGGCCTGCAGACTCTTAGTTGTGGCATGTATGTGGGATCTAGTCCCCCGACCGGGAATTGAACCTGGGCCCCTTGCATTGGGAGCACAGAGTCTTACCCATTGGACAGCCAGAGAAGTCCCTAGGCTTCAACTTTATGAGACTAGCTGATAAAAATCACCAGGCTGCCTGTTTGACAGAAAGCACTTCAATTCACACAGTTATTTTTCACTTACTTTGGGGAGAAACAGTGTGAACATGCAATATGGAGTCTAAATAGTTTCCCATTACAAAAACACCTACATATCCTAAATAAGATGGTGTAGAGTATTGACAAAGAACACAGGCTCTGAAGCCAGGTTGCCTATGTTTCAATCTGCGCTTTTTCACTTACTAACAATGAAAGCCTGGGCAAGTTACTTTGCTTCTCTGTGCCTCAATTTTCTTATATGAAAATGAGACTGATGATAACAGTACCTACCTCAAGAGATATTACTGGAGTTAAATAAGTTAATATGTGTAAGCACTTAGTATGGTGTGTGGTGCTTACATGCAAGAAATACTATCTGTTATTAACATGGCTGAGTGTACAAAAAGCCTCCAGGAGCCAGAAACCAAGAGGGAACTGAAAGTTAGAAAAGTAAGCACATGGGCTATCCTTGCAGTTACCATGGGGGTGGAGGAGCGGTGCTGGTGTGAGAGCTGGTTTTATTTACAGGGGTTTGGGTTTTCATACTGTTCAGGGACAAGAAACGAGATCTTGAGCCTCTGGGAGGTGGAGGGTTGGCACTTAGACTTCCACATAAAGCCAAGACCATGGAAGGACAACATCCTTTAAACAATCTTAGACCAGAAATAGTCAATCTCTAACAATAAAAAAAAAACGAGAAGAAAGCTTGTTTATATTGAACTGAGCTCTAGGTCTGGAGGGGAAAATGTCTCCCTTAAGAATTTGAAACCACTGGCATAAGCCTTTAGTGGGTTTGGGGTTTGAATAAATAGTTCCTGTACAACCTAGAAACCCCTGGGCTAAGAAATGACATAAAATTTGGTCTGGGCCAATAATACTCTGTTAGAAGCAAACACTTTGATGATACTGGTTTCTCCCGATTAAAGCCCTGCTGAAGATGAGCTCACAATCCGAAATCACACAACACGCAAGGGAAAACCATGAGCTGGAGTCCACAGATCCAACCAACAATAGGACTTGACCTCCCAGAAACTTAGATTATAGAAACATCCAAGGAGACCACAAACTTAGCATGTTAAAATGACTAATAGCATAAAGTAAGGCTTCAAAAACCTAGTACATATCTAGAAAGTGAACAAAATAAGGCAGACTTAAAAAATAAAACAAATAGCACTTTTCCTTTGAAATAAAAAAAATACTCACTGAAATTTAAAATTCAGCCAACAAACTAAATAGTAGATTAGACAGAACTGAAGAAAGAAGGATTGAACTTGGAGGTAAGTCTAGGAAATTTTGCAGAGGGAACCCAGGGATGGAAACTATGAAATGGATATTAGGCGATATGGAGGAGAAATGAGAAAGTCTCCCATGTATCTAATAAAATTTCCAGAAAATAGAAGGAATAAGGTGAAGCCATGTTTGAAGGGAAGATGCCTGAGAACTGATGAAAGATGAGAAGGTTTAGAATCAGGAATCACAACAAACTCCAAAGGAGAGAAATAAAACCAAATATTCTTTAAGATACACCACAG
The DNA here is from genome assembly GCF_030028045.1 of Hippopotamus amphibius kiboko. Classification (NCBI taxonomy): domain Eukaryota; kingdom Metazoa; phylum Chordata; class Mammalia; order Artiodactyla; family Hippopotamidae; genus Hippopotamus; species Hippopotamus amphibius. Next base: position 90,192,355 of record NC_080193.1, on the reverse strand, counting down.
CAAAACTACAAAAGGCCAAAGGCAAATTTTGTAAAATAACCAGAGAGAAAATACCAGGTGAGATCCATTGTAGTAGAGAGTACCTGTGAAGCCACGAAGACCACGTGAGCATGGGTGCTCCTAGAACATGTGTCCTAGGAGTGGAGCCTGAATAACATGGGACCCACGGACATGAGACAGAGAAGGGGTAGAGGCAGAGACTGAGACCAAGGATTACCGCAAAAGCAGGCAGAGGATTTGGACTTGGTATCAAAGGCTGCAGGGAACTCTTGCATTGTCTCAAGGACCCAATAAGACAAGTAAATAGACTTGTTAACCTAAAAGCATTTTCCAAAGGATTGTTTTGCTATGACTGTGGTGTGGAAATGCAACTATTCTGGGACTCTTTGTTCCCAACTCCAAACTGCTGGGTTTTTTTGTTTTGTTTTTTCTTTTTTTCTTTCTTTCTTTTTTTTTTTTTTTAATAGCACAGAGAGATTTTGCAACGATCTGAGGTGCTTTGAGAAAAGTGTTAAATCAATTTTGAGCAAATGCTGTTTCATTCTGGATTAACCATTCTGTGTGCAGTGTTGACATTTTCTGATGGAAATGACATCAATTACCCTCCTTCCTTTCCCTCTCTATTGCTGTGCCAGATTAGGTGGACCCTGCTTGGAAAAACTGGATTGGGCCAAACAAGCAGATGTCCCTGAAAATCTTGATTTCACATGCAGGTTAGTAATTCTCTCTGGCCTTTAGCCTCCTGGCTTGTTGTTGACAAATGGAAAGTTGCTAAGCATTTGCCCAGGAAACCCCCATAAAGATTCACGCACAGCCTGCCAAGGGATGTGAATGAATTAGCCAAGGCTGGCCCCAGGGAAATGAGGAGATGGGCTGGGTACCACTCAACTCACCCCATCATCCACTCAGGAGCTTTTATCTCACTTGTGACAGGAGGCCACAGCTGGCCCAGGGAGAGCTTATTCTTTTGACACACTGTTATGGAGTGATGACTCTGTGAAAGTCACTGCATTTGATGTGCTAGGGACACTGTAGTGATTCAGACAAGATCCCTGTGCTCTTGGGAGCTTAGAGTCTAGTGAGAGATGCAAATATGTCACTGTGATACAGCTTTGAAAGTGTTTTACGATGGGAGTGGTAATAGACATGGTAGAGGGAGACATAACTGAGGCTTGAAAGGAATGAGTAAGGATAACTGAAGGAAGGAAACCCAAGATATGTTCAAAGAAATGTGCATTGTTCAACTTTTTGGAGCACCAAAAATGAGGGGTGAACAGTAAGAAGTGTTGCTGGAAAGAGAGGCGGGAGCTGGACGGGAAGGAGTCTAGAAGCCATGGTCAGAATAAGCCTTGATCTTGAGGACTCTGGGGGCCACCAAAGGATTTTATGCAGGAAAGCAACCGGACTTGATTTTATTCTTAGCAAGCTCATTCTGGCTGCTGTCTGGGGTTCCGCCCAAAGGAAGAAGTGGGAGCAGGGAAATCAATCAGGCAGCTATTGCAGGGGTTGTAGGCGGAACCATGTGGCAGCGGTGGAGATGGGAGATGGGAGGAGCCAAGAGATGCTTCCACAGGAGCATTAATAATGGTTGGTGATCGAATGTGGACTTTGAGGGAGAGAGAGGATACAGAATGGTGTTCAGGTTTCTGGTTTAAACATTAGGTGGATGATGGGAGGAAGAGCTCTGTTTCTACCACCTCCTGGAAGCAAAGGGGGGAAGGGGGTGATACAGTAGATTATCAGGACAGAGCTATGACCGGAATGCAGCAGAACGTTCTCAAGGAAACTCAGGGCCAGCTTCACGGGTGTTCAGCTTGTGGACTCTCACCAAGCGCCACACTCAAAAGGACTCTGTGCTTGATTCAGTGCTCTACTAGCCATCTTGAAATTTACAGTGATTTTATGTGTGAACTTATGTTTTGTGAGTTAAGATGGGTAGGACATTTGGAACCTACCCGTGAACAGAGCAGATCTGTGCAAAATATGTGTCCCCTGCTCCTCGCTGCCCCATTCACATGGAGCATTTGGGATGCCCCCGGAGCACTGAATTCCAGTGGACACCATGTGTGACAATTCAGTGAGACTCAAAATGAGTAAAAGTGTGTTACAAAAGCTGGGCACTTTGAGTCTCACTGAACAGCAGAATTCCCTACTCTTGTTTCGTATTAACAGGACGACAGCTGACTAAGAAGGGGGCTGACTGCCCTGAAAAACTATGCTTTCCATTCAAATCAACTTGCTTTAAAGGCAGAAAGAAGGCAGTGGCAATTCTAAGGAGAACGACAGAGGAATCTTTCTTACTCCTGTTATTTCCTGTTCTAGCCAACCATGTATGCTGTAATGATGACAGAAGGAGAAGGACAGGGCAGTGCATCGTTCCTTGTCTTTTGAGTCCTTTCTTGCCTATTAAATTGAAGGTAGGGAGCTTTGGTAGAATGTACACAAATCAAAACCACTTGAGTTAGTTTTGTGCAGTGTTTCTACTCTTTTGGTGAGAATGAGGTACGCATGCGTGTACAAGCTACAAAACACAAATTGTGTAATTTTAGTGATTGTGCATATGCGTGAATGTTTTTAGAGTTGCATTTAAAACTGGCATTGCACAATATAAAAATGAACAGTAAAATTCATGCCAATAATTTAGAGTTTAAAATTTTTTCTTTACTTGGAACAACATTTAATAGCCAACATTTAAAATACTATGACAGTGGGAATGCAAAATGGGACAGCCACTTTGGAAGACAGTTTGGTAGTTTCTTATAAAAATAAACAGTCTCTTAGCATATGATCCAGCAGTCACACTCCTAGGTATTTACCCAAATGAATAGAAAAGTTATGTCCACACAAAAACCTGCACATGAATGTTTATAATAGCTTTATTCATATTGCCAAAATTTAAAGTGAACAAGATGTCCTTCAATAGGTAAATAGATAAATAAACTGTGTTACATCCTACATCCAAACAATGGAATATTATTTGCTGTTAAAAAAAATGAGCTATTAAACCATGAAAAGACATGCAGGTGTGAAAGGAAAATCAAAATGGAGTTGGTATTGCTAAGAGAGCTCTCTAAGATGGAGCTGGCAGGCCAGTAAGGAAGTGTGACTTAACGCACATCTCAGTCTGAATGGAATCTGATGTTCTGACCTGATGAAGTCATCCAAAACATCTGCCAGAAACTCAAGATACTTATCGGACACTTCCTCTAAAAAACTTGTGACAGTCTGTCTATTTATCAGACCCCCACCCTAAAACAATTCATGAGTCCTTAAGGACAAATATTTTCTGACTCATCAGAGTCGATCACAGTTCTCGCCAGGCCACTTTTAACAATCTCATGGCTTTTTTGTCTTTATAAACCCCTGACTCTTCCTCTTCTCTGGAACACTCTTTTAGGGTTACCTGAATCTGTATCTCCCAAATTGCAATTTTTAAGACCCCCAGATAAGCTCTATTCTTATTTTCAGCCTCTTGCATTATTATTATTATTGTTATTATTATTTGGTTGACAGAGGAAACTTAAATGCATATTTCTTAGTGAAAGAAGCCAGTCTGAAAAAGCTACATACTGTATGGTTCCAACTATATGACTTCTGGAAAAGGCAAAACTATAGAGTCAGTAAAAAAAAAAAAAAAAAACGGTGGTTGCCAGAAGTTTGAGGGTAGGGAGAGAGGAGAAAGATCAATCAGTGTAGCACAGGGGATTTTTTAGGACAGTGAAACTATTCTGTATGGTACTGTAATGATGGATATATGATATTATGTGTTCATCAAAACTCAGAGAATGTACAACTCAAAGAGTAACCTCTAATGTAAACTTTGGACTTTAGTTAATAATAACGTGTCAATATTGGTTCATCAATTATAACAAACATACCACAGAAACCTGAGAATAGAGAGGGGGTATATGGGGGCTCTCTGTGCTTTCTGCTCATTTTTTCTTTAAAAATTGTCTATTAATTAAAAAAAATAAGGGTAAAGAAACTTTTATTGCTGCCATATTGACTTCTGGGGCAGAGGCTAAGGAGGTACAGGGTGGAGAAATTGACAAGCACTCTAGAAAGACCTCAGAGTGACCAATGGGTCTCTTTGCTTTGGCTTGGGTCCCCATCTTTGTCAATAGGGAGTGGAGTCATCAAGGACCCAATCCTGTGTCAGCTTCTCCACTGGGCATTGCCCAGACTTCAGGTGGACTTTGCAAGAGCTGGCACTTGGGTGTCTTTGCCGATGGATTCCGAACCCCTACTCACTGCCCTACCTTCAGCTTGCCCCTTTTCAGAATTGAAGAGCCATATATGTTCCAAATCTACAAGATATGGGGCATGACACATTCCTGGATGACCAAATAATTGTCGGTGTTATCAGAAAAGAGACTTTAGTACCATCTCTGCCGGATGACCTTGGTCAAGTTGCTTTACTTCTCTGGGACTCAGCTGACCTGTATGGAAAAGGAACATGGTGGAGGGAGACAAGTTAGATGATTTTCCAAGAAAGCTACTGTAGAACCTCGGTGTATAAAAAGATGAAAGTGGGGGCTGTTCTGGTTGAAGGTAGGAAAAGATAAGAGGGGGATAACATAAAATCCCAAACTACCACTCCCTTGTCCTCTTGACCCACTGATGCTCTTGAAGCCCCAGAATTTCTAGAAACCCTAGGGTAACAGGGAACACAATTCAAAATCCCTATCTGGCTACCTCTCTCATAATTAATAAATAGAAGGGCAAGGGATCTTTTCAAGGTCATACAAGGAGTTAGTGGTCATGATGGAATTAGGACCCAGGTCCCCTGACCTCTAGTTCAGTGATCTTTCCCTTCACCGTTTTGCCCCAGTCCTGTTGTGGCCACATTTTGTTTATTGAGTGGGGAACACCCTACTAGCCCAAACATGAGCTCTGCCCTCTGGAAATGGAAACAGCAGCCCACACACAAATCATTGCCACTGCCCATGCAAGGACACCCACACAGAGTACCGGCAATAAGATCCTGACTCTCGCAGGTTATTTGTATTTTAACCGAGTATGAGATTCCCGAGTTCCCTAGAGCCTCTGGTCAAGATTTGTCCGGGATTTGGATGAGCCATTAGCTGAGACTTAAGCAACTTTAGCATTTGCTCCCTGTCCCAGCAGAATGCTGAGTTATGCACAAGCTTGTATTCTTACAGCCTGGTTCTTCCATAAGTATCGGTCTTATCTCTTCAACTAGATGCTCTACTCCATAACAGACAGCCCCCCCCATGCCTAGTTTGGTGTTTTGTATACAGTTAATACTTAATGAATAGTTCTTAGTTAATCATACTTCTCAAGGCCATTGGACCTATTTCTGCTCACGAAATGGGAAAGGGGGCAACGTCTGAAGGGAGTTCCAAAGGCATGCACACTTGTGAACCTATCAGAAAGGACATGGCACCGTTCACCCAGCGTGGAGTAAGTGAGAAGGAACTAAGCTGGCAGCCAATGAGAGCATTCTCCAAATAGCAGCTACCACTTTGGAGCATTTACTGTGTGTGGTAGACACTGTGCTAAACCCTGCAGATGCACAATCTCCAGGAGTGCTAAAAATAACCTTGGATGGACTTCTTCCTACCTTATGGTACAGATGAGGGAGCTGAGGCT